>NC_092873.1:161367544-162567544 GCF_028372415.1 Notamacropus eugenii | reverse complement strand
GTCTTATTTTTTTTCCCTTTTCTGGGCATTTTCCCAGCCAGTGACTTGACTTCTGAGTGTCCTCTCCACACCCACCTTGCCTCCAGATCCACCCAGCCAGCACTTGGGGTCTGAGATTCAAATGCTGCTTCCCAGCCTCAGGGCTTTGGGCAGGGGTAGGGCTGCTATTCAGTGTGAGATTAAGTTCAGGTGCTCAGGTGGGGCAGGGCTGCCTCATGGAGCTCAGTTCCCTCAGGGGGTTTATGCAGAGACCTTCAACAATGGATCCAAGCTCCTGCCTGCTTTGGGAGCCCTTGTCTGCTGCTGCCTCTGATGCTGCCTCCCGAGGGGGCCTGAATTATGGGGATACCCCACTCTCCTCTTGGCCACCCAAAAAGACTCTCTCACTGACTTTAGTCACCTGTGGGTGGAGGGACCTGTGCTGCTGCTGGAGATTCCATCCCTGAAGCCTACTCAGATCTACTTCTCTCAGTGTGGCACGGCCAAGGCAGGGCTGGGCTCTGCCCTGGGTCCAGGGTGCAACGGACCTTTCGGGTCAGTTTTGCAGGTCTCTCTCTGGAACAGTAATCTCCTCCACCCTGTTCTGTGGCTTCCGCTGCTCCAGAATTTGTTGGGAGTTCTTTACAGAATTTATGGGCTGTGGGTTTGGAGCTAGCGTATGTGTGTCTTTCTGCTCCGCCATCTTGGCCAAAATATAACATTTTTAAGAAGATGGAATTTTATTAATTCTAAGAAGGAAAAGTTGAGAATTCAACTCACCTGGGCACAGTCCTGTCAAAATTTGAAACAATTACAGAGAAGGAAGGAAGATAACACTTATAGAATGCATGTTAAGGTTTTTCTACAAAAAGTAGAAATGATTGATACCTTGCCACTGCTTTTGTGACCTTAGATAAATCACTGAATCTTATTAGACCTAAATTCCCCTAATTTCAAAATTAAGGGATGAGATTAGTTAATTTTTAAAGTTCTAACTTTCAGCCTTGTAGCCTTAAGATTGAATAAACTGGGTCATGCCACATACTAAAATAAAAGAATCTGTTTCCCAGGAAATCTAAACTTGAATAACTACCTAAACAATTAAGCAAGCATTTAAAAATCACCATTTCATGAATAAAAAACATCCACATTTCAGAGAAAAACAAAAAAATGTCTGGAGAATAAATGCTCAGAACATTAAATGCTTTTTCAGTTGTGACTGAAAAATTTCTGGTATAATGTAAGAGCTTCATTGGGTGGTAAAATAGTCATAGTATCACATTGATTCAATTACTTAATGACATGGTTGAGTTTGGAAAAAAAAAGGCAAAATGCAACAAGAACTAAAAGAAATAGAAATGTATAATTGAAAGGACTGTGAGGCAGAGAAAAAAAATGGCAGATTTGTCGAGGGATTCAGTGAGGTGACCTCTGGGCAAAAATGCTTTATCTTTGACAAATATTGGGTGAGGTTTAAAAGATATAACTAATAGCATAAATATAGGCATTCTGTTCATTGTTGTTTTATTTAGTTTGAGTTAGGAATTAAGTATTTATTTTTGGAAAAGCAATGAATTCATTGATTTTAAACATACATACACGCACACACACATTTCACTATCTTGTTCATTTTTGTTCAATTGTTTTTATTTGTGTGCAGTTCTCTGTGACTCCATTTCAGGTTTTTTTTGACAAAGATACTGGAGTGGTTTGCCATTTCCTTCTCTATTTCATTTTATAGATGAGGAAACTGAGCAAACAGGGTTAAGTGACTTGCCCAGGGTCAAACAACTAGTAAGTGCTTGAAATCAGATTTCAGCTCTGGAAAATGAGTCTTCTTGGCTCTAGGCCTGGCCCTCTGTTCTGTGCCCCATCTAGCTGTCACACCTAGCTGTCAATATCTTTATCTGGGTTCACATCATATTTCAGACATTTATTCTTTGTCTAACTTTGGGTAAGTCACTTAACTTCTTTGTGCCTCAGTTTACTCATCTGTAAGATGAAGGGTTTGGACTTCTGTCACTCTCTGGTGCCTTCCAGTTCTAAATCTATTATATTATGTCTGATCTCTGTCTTTCAATGGATATGTGATATTATTGAGATGACTGCTCATTCGTATGTATTGTATCCCCTTTATGTGGTCTTTGTTTCTTTCCCTTTTTTTCTTTGCATCCTTCACAGATACATTCTTCACATCCTTCACAGCACTGAAAGTGCTAGAGAACTTCCTCTAGATGTGAGGTCCTTAACATCCAGGGTCTGTAAACTTTTTTTAAAAAATTATAATAGTATTTCAATACAATTAGTTTCCCTTTTAGTCCTCCGTATTTTATTTTATGTGTTTAAAGGCATTAAACTCACTAACTTGCCAAAGAGGCCCATTATGCAAAAAAGGTTAAGCACTTTTTGAGTAATTCTTTGGAACCTCCAGACTATTCATTATCTCACTTGTATCACATCATTAACCTCTAGAACATGATAGAATGACTTTTAAAAGGAAAACTTTCCTTTAAGAAGTAGTAGAAAATGAGAAATTAATATTAGATCTTGAAGTCCTATGCTCTGTGAATATGTGACATTCAAAATGTGGTCATAAGATTAAAAAGGTGAAGACTTGAAGGGAAGATTCATTGAAGACATCTTGATGTAGGGACAGAGGCATCAGGTTTCAAGAAAAAAGACTGTAATTTTAATTCTGGCTCTGCTACTTACCTTGGTGACCTTGGGCAAACTTCAGCCTTTTGCTCCTCAGTTTCCTTATCCTTAAAATGAGGGAGTTGATACTAGCTGTGTGACCATGGGCAAGTCACTTAACTTGTTTTAGCCTCAGTTTCCTCATCTATGAACTATAAGCTATAAACCTATTGTGAATATCAAATGAGATAACGTGTAAGGTCCTTTGCAAACGTTAAAGTAATATGTTAATGCTAGCTATTATAAATCATATAGTGATTTAAAGTTTCAAAACACTTAATACACATTATCTCATTTGATACATATTCTACAATTTTTTAAATATTCATTTTGTAGAAGAGAAAACTTAAGATATACAAAGGCTTAAGTTGCATACTCATGGTCATATATCTTTTAATCATTAGAGGCAGTATTTAAATTTAAGGTCTTCCTTGGCTCCACACCTAACTCTGTTTCCACTGTGCTATTCTGCTCCTCTGAAATATAGTTACTGACTCTAATAGAATAAAAAAAATGATGCCATTACCAAAAAGTGTAGGTTCAGTATTGAGATTGGACTAGATGCCCTCAGAGATGGTTTTCAACTTTAGACCTGTGATCTTATTATCTGACATGGAAACTAAAATTATTATTGAACATTATGTTGATTCAAGATAAAATTAAAAAATTTTACAGATTAGTTTAAGGAATTGATATAGTACAATTAGTAGATATCAAATCTATGTCATGTAACCAAAGCCATATTAAGAGACCAATATATTATGCTGTATGCTTATATTAACATGAGAAAAAGATAATTAGTTCATTAAATTGAATGTTTATTTAATAAATATAGAAAATGAGCAACATAATACATCAAGGTAAAAAGGGAAATTTATCAGAGGTTGGGCTGTTAAGAAAAAAAGTAAACTGAGTTGTTTAAATAAATCCAAAAGCCCCTTTTTGGAAAAGACTAATGGGGTTAGTAAACAAGTAGCAAATTTTTAAAAAGGAAAAATTATACTAAAATATCAACATTAGAAACAAAGGAGAAATGACAATAAAAGTAAATGAAATTAAGGGAATTGTTAGATTAATTGTTGCTATATATAGCTTCATGATAATAAATTTGAGAATTTAAAAGAATAAAATGACAACTCATTTCTGCAGTGGCCTGTGCTTTTCAAAGTGCTTTCCTCTCAAGCCTGTGAGGTAGGCATTACAGATATTGTTATCCACATTTCACAAAGACTAAGAGTTAGACAGGTTAAGTGACTGATTGCTTAAGGTCACAACCATGGTATTTTGGAACAAGTTTTGAACTCTGGGCTTTCCTAACTTTGTATCCTCTTCTGCCTTTCTGAAATTGATGAGCATCTTCAATAATATAAAACACCCAAATTGAAAAATAGGAAATAGAAAGCTTACATAAATCAATTTTAAAAGGACAAATCAGATGGATCATCAGTGAACTTCAAGATAGGCATTAGAATCAGATATATTCACAAGTGAATTCTAGACTATCAAAGAACAGTCAATCTCTATTAGGTAGAATGTTTCTTATGGAAAGGTAGTATGCTACCAAGTTCTTTCTCTGAACCAGATGTGGTTTGAGGCTCCAAAGCCAGGAAAAATGTCTAGAAAAGGGCAATATCATTTATAACTTTGGAGACTGTAAAACGTTGAGGAGTAGAATTCCTTGTGGTTATCTTATGCTCTAGAATACCTTCTTTAGGCACTAGTTATAAGCCCTGTTTTCCTTTGTGGCCAATCATGTGTTGAGTTACCTGAAAAAATTGGTAGGTGGCCAGTGCTGTCATGATGAATTTAATTAATTAATCTTATCCTTGGCACACAGAGCATCACTAGGTGTATACTTAAAGCCTTTTCATTTTTGTATGACACCCTAGAGTCAAAATGAGAAACTGGAGGTAGGATTTCAGTGGAATAATACAGGGGTGTGTGTGTGTGTGTGTGTGTGTGTGTGTGTGTGTGTGTGTGTGTGTGTGTGTGTGTGTGTGTGTGTGTGTGTGTGTGTGTGTCTGTGTGTGTGTCTGTGTGTGTGTGTCTCTGTGTGTGTCTCTGTGTGTGTGTCTGTGTGTGTCTGTGTCTGTGTGTGTCCGTGTGTGTCCGTGTGTCCGTGTGTCTGTGTCTGTGTTGGTAGTAACTTACCCCACTACACAGTCATATGGTAGATCAAGCTTATCTGCCTTATTGTCAGTCACTCAGTTAATAAACATGTTTTTAACTTCTAATATGTGCCAGGCACTGTTATAAGCACTGGGAACATAAAGAAAGGCAAAAGACATTCCCTGCTTTCAAGGGTCTCATAGTCTAATGGGGGAGATAACATACAGATACCTGTGCCTACAGGATAAATTGGAGGAATCCAGCAGAGAGAAGGCACTAGAATTAATTGGGATTGGGAAAAGCTTCCTATAGAAGGTAAGGTTTTATCTGAGACTTGACGCAGTCCAGGAGAAGCAAAAGATTGAGATGAGGAGGGAGAGGATTCCAAGTCCTGAGGGACAGCCAGTGAAAATGCCCAGAGTCAGGGGAATAGGGTGTTTGTGCAAGGAACAGCGAGGAGGCTGGTGTCATTGGATCACAGAAGTGGCAAGTGGGAGGATGTAAGATGCCAGAAGACTAGAAATGTGGGGGTAAGGGGAGTAGATCATGAGGGGCTTTGAATACCAAACAGGATTTTATATTTGGTTCTAGAGATGATAAGGAGGCACTGGAGTTAATTAAGCAGGGAAATGCCATGGCTAGACCTGTGCTTTTTCAAATCAGTTTGACAACTGAGTGGAGGAACTGGTATGAGAAGACATTTATGACAGAGTAGCTAACCAGTATGCTGTTGCAATAGTATTGGCATGAAGTGATGAGGACTCGCACCAAGGTGATGGCAGTGTAACAGGAGGGAAGGGGGCACATGTGGAGATGTTATGAAGGTAAAATCACTATAAGCCTTGGCCAGAGATTAGGTATGGTGGGTGAGATTGTGAACCTTGGTGATTGGGAGGGTGATCATACTTTAGACCTTAATATGGGAGCAAGGAAGAGGGAGGGTTTATGGTAGGAAGATAATGAATTCAGTTTGTACTGAATAAATATTGCTACACTGTTTTATACCCTAAAAATATCAAAATAGCATTTGCTTCAAAACATTATTCTTAATTCTGTTTAGAGTTAAGAGCCTCTTCTCTCATTTCCAATAACTCTGAACCCTCATTATAGGTGTTCCTATAGTGGAGGATTCTCTATGATTATCTTATTGCATGTTTTGTTCCCACCCACTTTGAATACTGAGAATGTATAAAGTTTATACATACCAAGATGTGTTCTAGCTTAAGTTGTTCAAGGAATAGTACTGAAACTGTAAAATATTAACAGAATTATAGTCAAAAGGAACCTTGGAGCCCACATGTTCCGGCTTTCTGTCACATGTGGAAATCACATCTACCATCTCCTTGAAAAATGGTAATCTAGGGCCTACTTGAATATTTCTAAAAATGGATAATTCAGTATTTCTATGAGATAGTCTAAACTGTTTTTGAACTTATTGCTTTCAAGCTTTTTTAGCTTATAAAGTTAATTGCTACAAAGCCTTTCCATATCAGGGTCCCATAATGCCTTCAGTAGTATATATCACATCCCTACCAAAGCCTTTTTCATATTTTCATTTCTTATACTGCCTTAAATTCCTCATAGAAAATCTACTCACCATGTTGGAGGTCTTCCTGCAACTCTTGTGATATTGTTTGGGTACCAGCATAATATTCCAACCATCTGTTATGGCTCATTTAAAAAAAATAGGGATGTTGTATTGTGACTCTTTTACTGATTTATGGTTTTGCATATAAATGGATATTACTAATTGTTAGAAACATGCTTTACACTAGTAAGGTATCAAGGAAAATTTATTACAACAGAGTTCAGAATAATTGAGCACTTTGGCCAAAGCGAATCCTGATCCTTTTTTCAGGAGGAGGGAGCACTGAACACAGAAATGAGATGAGCTATATAAACTGTTAGTTCAGGACAGATCCTCCCACCAGGAGATGGATTGGTTCATTCTCCATTAGGTCACCACCATCTTCTCAACGTGTCCATTACATAACCCCTCTTAGTGTGATTTCTCCCTCCCAAACATGCTTTAACATAGGACCCATGATCAGAAAATGGAGGGATAAATTTATGTGGGGTATGTCTGCTTATATGCATGAGGTTCATTAAGCAGGCACAGTGAAAAAAAGCCTTCTACAGGTAACTCTCGGTTATTTTTCTTGGCTAGTTCCAGCTAGCTATAGATTTGGTTCCTTTATCAAAAACCTTGTAATTTTCTGAAGGCCACTGTCGGTTAATTTGTTGAGTCCACCTGCATTCTGTTGGCCTTCTTATTATCTAGCTTATTCTCAATGACTTCATCAACTAACAGTAACTTACTGTGGAAACTTAACTTTGACTGTCTCTCACACTAATGAAAACATGTGATACCTTTTTGGTTACAGCAATGCTTTGGTAGAATTTAATCACCAAATACTCAATATTTGAATAGACCTCTATTTTATTAATTCAGGAATTAATTCAGGAATTTCCATCAGTGATAAGATCTAAACCCATCCATGCCTACCCATCCTGTGTAATTCTTGTCTGTATCCTCCCAAAAGGTTACTATGGGGGTCCAAGCAAAGTAACGGTGACATTTTTCTTTCCCCTGATATCATAGGGCACTAGTTGAAAACTCTGTTTGCCCCCAGTATCATCCTCAGATCATACAATTCCTTGATCACTTTCTTGACTCTTTATCTTTGAGGTTCCTCATTGGTTTTATGTTACAGCCTGCTTATATTCTCCTGTGCCTGACATGGGAGACACTGGCACAAGACTGCCTAGCATCACAGAAGGTGCTGTGCTGTATGAGCAAAACGGAATTGAAGTAACTCAAAAGAAGCACAAGATACGCATATTTAGAGAATCTACCCTGAATGTTCACATGGACTATTTGTGCCTGACCTGTGGTAGAGCATTCTGAGCTCATATTGGTCTGATCAGCCACAGTTGGATGCATTTTAACTTGACTCTAACATACTGGTGTCATTTTGGTCCTCTTCGAGAAAGGACAACAACTATCTAGCATTCTCCACGTCTTTCTCCATTGTCCTTTGTGTGTTAATTTAAAAAAAATTACTTGACTCTAACATACTGATGTCATTTTGGCCCTCTTCGAGAAAGGACAACAACTATCTAGCATTCTCCATGTCTTTCTCCATTGTCCTTTGTGTGTTAATTTAAAAAAAAATTATTTTGTAGAGGCAATGATATCATATAGAAATGTTGATATAATTTTAGTATTGAAAAGATGGGCCTTTGCTTTCATGGAAATCTTGGGGGTTAGTAAAAAAAGCTTTGCAATCTCCTGAAAGCATTCTTTTCCATTCTCCTTCCATCCAACTTTGGGCTCAATTCATATATCCTCACTGTTTGTCCCAGATATACATAATATTGTACAAGCTCTATCCAGTGTATATCTAAGTACTTCTTGAAATCTGGACAATAGACATTCTGTATCCACTTGGATTTTTCTGTTAGAACAAAAGAGTTTGTACTGTCCAAATTCCTCTGAGACCTTACAGGTCCTTTTCAGAAAACTGTAATGTTTTGAAGCTTGATGCAATATAAATAAATGTGAACATTTGGAGGACCTTGCCATCCACAGGGAATTTCTCTTCAATCTATTCTCTGGGTCTCCTCTATCACAGTGGCTAAAAGCTTTGGCAGACATACATCTTGTAGTCATATTTTCCTTGCTTGATTATTAACAGAAGGTCTTTGAACAGTGTTATTTTCTGTTATGTCTTCCAAGGAATATCGAATGATCATGAAGTATGGATAGAAGAAGAGCCTTTAAAGTGGTGTTTTGTTTTATGGATTCAAATTCTTTTTAAAAAATTAACAAACAGTAAGCATACTATACTAGGAAATTATATTCTTTGCATCTATTAGTTAATTGTGAAGTGATAAAGATGTGGTCAGCTGTTGCATGTTGGTTGTGAAAGCCTGTTTTTCCTGTACTGTTCCCCTCATTGAGAATCACTGTGGTTAATGTATAGATGATTCATAAAGATTTTGTATAAATGGGAGAATAGATTGATAGTTATTGATATGTTTGCCTTTTTCTTGGTTGCCTTTTTCTGTTTTTTCTCATTTTCTCTAAACATCTCAAGGATACCAGTGGAACACTCTGTCTCTCCCAACTGTTATGCCTTGGTCCTGTTATGTGACCAAGCACATCTTGTCTTTTGATCTTATATTTTCCTGCTATTTTAAATTTTTCTTTGTTTCATGGGTTGCCATGACCAAAAAAGATTTATCACCAGGGGGTCAACTTAGTGATAATATGTCTCCACATAAATTAGCTATGTTGGTACTCAGAAAATAGACTTTATCTGCTGCCAGGACCACATTCTGAATTTTTCCAGTATCATGAATGCTGCCACATCTTACTCTTTATTAGTTTAGCCTGTGATTACCTCCATGCCATGATGAACCACTTCTTCAAACATATTTAAGATATGTACTGTACTTTCCTTTAGTCTGAATTAGTGAGATTTTGCTGTACATCTTTCTCTAAGCCAATTTCTTTTTCTTCATCAGTTTTTTATTTAATTTTATTTTTACCATTTCCCCTATTTTATATCTGCTTTTCCTAAGTTTTACTCATTGTTATTGATGAAACTTTCTGTGATGATGCATAACATTTTCTTGTTGGATATACTTAAACTTTGCTGTAATCTGCATTGAATAAATTATACTGTAATATTATATTGTGCCTATTGTAATATTATATTGTATATTGTTGTGGAGAAGTTGTCATTTTTACCATTGTATATACAATATTGACATAAGATCATAGACTTTGAACTGGAAAGGACTTTGCAGATCATCTAGTCCAGTACCCATTTTATAGATGAAGGAACAGAACCTAAAGAAGGGAAATGATTTGGCTAAGGTCCTTTTTAGATAGTAATTAATGAAACTGCCTTCCAAACCAGGTCTTCTGACTCAGAATCTGGCATCCTTTCCACTACACTATGCAGCCTCTTGGGTGGTTATCAGTCCTGTAAAGGCAAGATCTGAGTCTTTGTATATTCTTCCTAACCTAGCATAGTGCTCTCTACATAGGAGGTATTTGTTAAATGAAGGAAAGTATAACGATTAGTCAAAAAATATTACTGTAATTTACAAAGTGTTTTCCTTACAAACCTGTGAATTTGGTGTTGCAAGTATTAGGCCTGTTTTAAAGTTGAGAAATTTGAGAATTAACAGTTAACTTACTTGTATACGATCACATAGGTAGTAGTAGGTATTAGTAGTGTGCTGTTAGATTTTTAAAAATTGACCTGTTATATAGTTAGTGTACCTTTCAAGGAAAACATTAGCTTTTCCTGATTGGTGAGAATAAAATTTATTAGAACAAGATTTGGAATCTTTCATATATAAATAGAAAATTATTATTAAAATTTGGTATCTAGTGTAATGGAATATTACTTGTAGAATGTGGGATGTAGTTATCATTTTAAAGCAGAATGGTAATTACCTAGAGAACCAGTAGATACTTTAAAAAAGATTGACATAACAAATAGGAGTGACTGGAGATCAGACAAAATCAGGCAGAAACTTTTTTGTTCACGATCTGAACATATGAATGTGCAAAATATTGGTTGGTTGACTGTTGTCAATTGGTCGATTGTTGTCTTTGTGCTCCAAGATGACCAAAATGACATCATTATGTTGAGGTCAAGGTACAATGTTTTTGATTGTGGCTGGTGAGACCAATGTGACCATTATTATAAAGTTGTCATTGTATGCCAAGCATTGTACTAAGTACTAAGGTAAAAACTGGAAGTGTTTTTTTTTAATTTTTAATTTTTTAAAAATTCAATTTGTTTTCAATTTTCAACAATCATTTCCATAAGTTTTACATTTTCTCCCACTTCCCCTCCCCTCCTTCCCCAAGAAGGCATGCAATTTATATGGGTTCTACACATACATTCTTATTAAACACATTTTCACATCAGTCATGTTGCATAGAAGAATTATAATGAATGGAAAAGACTGTGAGAAAAACAAAACAAGATAAAACAAAAAAGAAAATAGTCTACTTCGCTTTGCATTCCATCTCCCTAGTTCTTCCTTCGGATGTGAATAGCATTTACCACCATGAGTCGTTTAGCATTGTTTTAGGTCCTTACGTTGCTGGCAAGGGCTAAGTCTATGAAATTCATTCATTGTACACTGTGGCTGTTTCTGTGAACAATGTTCCCCTGGTTCTGCTCACTTCACTCAGCATCAGTTTATGTATAAGTGTTTCCAGGATTTTCTGAAGTCTTTCTTCATCATTTCTTATAACACAATAGTATTCCATTACATTCATATGCCATAATTTGTTTAGCCATTCCCCAATTGATGGGCATCTCTTCAATTTCCAGTTATTAGCCACCACAAAAAGAGCTGCTGTAAATATTTTTGTACACATGAGATCCTTTTCCTGTTGATATGATCTCTTTGGGATACAGCCCTAGAAATGGTATTGTTGGGTCAAAGGGTATGCACATTTTTGTAGCCAAAGGGTATGCACATTTTTGCTCTCCAGAATGGTTGGATCAGCTCACCACTCCACCAACAATGAATTAATGTTTCAACTCTCCTACATCTCCAACATTTATCATTTTCCTGTTTTGTCATGTTAACCAATCTGATAGGTGTAATGTGGTACCTCAGTTGTTTTGATTTGCATCTCTCTAATCAATAGTGATTTAGAGCATTTTTTCATGTGACTATAGATAGCTTTAATTTCTTCCTCTGAAAACTGCCTGTTCATATCCTTTGACCATTTATGAATTGGGGAATGATTGTATTTTTGTAAATTTGACTCAGTTCTCTATATATTTTAGAAATGCAGCCTTTATCACAGACACTAATTGTATAAATTCTTTCCCATTTTTCTGCTTCCCTCCTAATCTTGGTTACATTGTGTTTGTGCAAAAATGCAATTTAATGTAATCAAAATTATCCATTTTGCACTTCATAATGTTCTCTATCTCTTGTTTGGTCATAAATTTCTCTATTCTCCATATATCTGATGAATACACTATTCTTTGCTCCCCTAATTTGTTTTTAGTATCAGCCTTTATACCTGGATTGTGTACCCATTTAGACTTTATTGTTCTGTACAGTGTCAGGCATTGGTCTGTGCTCAGTTTCCACCACACTATTATCCTATTTTCCCAGCAGTTTTTGTCAAACAGTGAGTTCTTATCCCAGAAGCTGGAGTCCTTGGGTTTATCAAAGAGTAGACTGCTATATTCATTGACTACTGTATCTTGAGTACCTAACCTATTCTAGCCAGTAACAAGTAGTTTTGATGATTGCTGCTTTATAATACAACTCGAGATCTTTTATGCTAGGCCATCTTCCCTAGCATTTTTTTTCATTAGTTCCCTTGATATTCTGGACCTTTTGTTCTTCCAGATGAATTTTGATATTATTTTTTCTAGCTCTAGAAAATAATTTTCTGGTAGCTTGATTGGTATGGCACTGAATATGTACATTAATTTAGGTAGAATTGTCATTTTTATTATATTAATAATATACCCTACCCATGAGCAACTGATGTTTTTCCACTTACTTAGATCTGACTTTGTGTGAAAATTGTTTTGTAATTGTGTTCATATAGTCTCTGGGTTTATTTTGGCAGGTAGACCACCAGATATTTTATAGTGTCTACCGTAACTTTAAATGGGATTTCTCTTTCTATCTTTTGCTGTTGGGCTTTGTTAATAATATATAGAAATATAGATGATTTATCTGGGTTTATTTTGTAACCTGCAACTTTGCCAAAGTTGTTTATTATTTCAAGTAGTTTTTTCCTTGATTGTTTAGGATTCTCTAAGTATATTATCATATCATCTGCAAAGAGTGATAACTTAGATTCTGCTTTGCCTCTTCTAATTCCTTCAATTTCTTTTTCTTCTCTTATTACTAAGCTAACATTTCTAGTACCATATTGAATAACAGTGGTGATAATGGACATCCTTGTGTCCCTCCTGATCTTATTGGAAATGCATCTAGCTTGTCACCATTACGTATAATGCTTGCTGATGGTTTTAGGTAGATACCACTTATTATTTTAAGGAAGGCTTCATTTGTTTCTGTGCTCTCCTGTGTTTTTGATAGGAATGGATGTTGTATTTTGTCAAAAGATTTTTCTGCATCTGTTGAGATAATCATGTGTCTTCTGTTAACTTTTGTTGTTGATAGGATCAATAATGCTGATAGTTTTCCTAACATTGAGCCAGCCCTACATTCCTGGTATAAATCCTACTTGATCATAATATATTATTCTCATGATAAGTTGCTGTAATCCTTTTCCTGATATCTTATTTGCAGTTTTTGCATCTATATTCATTGGGGAAATTGGTCTGTAATTTTCCTTCTCTCTTTTGGCTCTTCCTGGTTTATGTATCAGCACCATATTTGTATCCTAAAAAGAATTTGGTAGGACTCCTTCACCACTCTTCCCAAATAGTCTATAGAGTATTGGAATTAATTGTCCTTTAAACGTTTGATAGAATTCACTTGTAAATCCCTCTGGCCCTGGAGATTTTTTCCCTAGGGAGTTCATTGATGGTTTGTTCAATTTCTTTTTCTGAGATGGGATTATTTAAGTATTCAACTTCCTCTTCTGTTAATCTGGCAATTTATATTTTTTAAACTAATCATCCATCTCATTTAGATTGTCGAATTTATTGGCATACAGTTGGGCAATAATTTCTAATTATTTTAATTATTGTTTTAATTTCCTCCTCACCCCTTTCATTTTTGTTCTTGGTAATTTGGTTTTCTTCTTTCTTTTTTTTAAAATCAAATTGATCGAAGATTTATCAGTTTTATTGTTTTTTTCATAAAATCAACTCTTAGTTTTATTTATTAGTTCAGTAGTTTAATTAATTTCAATTTTATTAATCTTTAGTTTTCAATATTTGTAATTTGGTATTTACTTGGGGATGTTCAGTTTGTTATTTTTTAGCTTTTTCAGTTGCATGCCCAATTCATTGATCTCCTCTTTCTTCATTTTATTCATATAGGCATTCAATGATGTAAAGCTTCCCCTAATAACTGCCTTTGCAGAATCCCATTAGTTTTGATAGGTTGTCTCATTATTGTCATTCTCTTTAATGAAGTTGTTGATTGTTTCTGTGATTTGTTGCTTAACCCACTCATTCTTTAGGATTAGATAATTTAATTTCCAGTTAATTTTTGGTCTATCTTTCCATGGCCCTTTATTATGTATAATTTTTATTGCATTATGATCTGAAAAAGATGCATTAACTATCTCTGCCTTTCTGCACTGGATTGTGATTATGCCCCAGTACATGGCCACTTTTTGTATATGTGCTATGTGCCACTGAGAAAAAGGTCTATTCCTTTCTATTCCCACTCAGTTTTCTCCAGACATCCATTATATCTACCTTATTCAGAGTTCTGTTTACCTCTTTAACTTCTTGTTTATTTTGGGGTTAGATTTATCAAGTTCAGAGAGGGACAGGTTTAAGTTCTCTCCTAGTATAGTTTTGCTGTCTCTTTCTTCCTGCCATTCTCTTAACTTCTTCTCTAAGAATTTAGATACTTGACCACTTTTAGCATAGATGTTTAGTAATGATATTGCTTCGTTGTTTGTGGTGCCTTTTAGCAGGATATGGTTTCCTTCCTTATCTCTTTTGATTATAGCTATTTTTGCTTTTGCTTTGTCTGAAATTAGGATTGCTACCCCTGCTTTTTTTATATCAGCTGAAGCATAATATTTTCTGCTCAAACCTTTTACCTTTACTCTGGGTGTGTCCTCCTTTTTTTAAATGTGTTTCTTGTAAACAACATGTTGTTGCATTAGAATTTTTAATCCATTCTGCTACCTGTCTCCATTTTGTGGGAGAGTTCATTCCATTCACACTCACAGTTATGATTACTATCTGTGTTTTTCCCTTCATCCCATTTCCCTCTGTTTATGACTTTATTTCTCCGTTCTCCCTTCCCCTGCACAATAGAGTTTTATTTTTGACCACAGCCTCTCTCTGTCTTCCTCCCTTCCATAGCCCACCTCCCTTTTCTTCCCCTTTTCCCTTACAACAGCAACAACACTGCATCTTCACTCCCTTTTAACCCCCCTCTGCCCTTTTCTTTCCCCTTTCCCCTCCAACTGCCTATAGGGTAAGTTAGATTTCTATACTTAACTGAGTATGTTGTTCCCTTCTTGAACCAAGACAGATGAGATTAAATTTCAAACAATGCTCATCTCCATCCCCTCTTTCCCTCTACTATATGTTTTTGTGCCTCTTTCTGTGACGTAATTTATCTTTTTTCTGCCTCTTCCTGATCTGTTCTCCCATTATAGTCCTTTCACACCCTTTTGAACTCCACCTCCCTGGGGTACAGGATCTTCTCCTGGTTTGCTGGGGTGGAACTGTCTGGGACAGCTCTGGTCTTGCACTGGTCCCCTTCATCTACAGCAAGGGAGACTCTCCTTGACGATCTCCCTAGCCTCCCGAGCTGAGAGACTGTTCACTCCTTTGACTGATCCTGCTATTCCAGGATTTTTCCTGAAGCAGTATTCTCTGGGTTTTTCAAGGTCAACAAGGGGAGGTGACAGTACTTACAGTTTACCCTGCCATCTTGCCTCTTGGAAGTTCAAGTCAGGAAGATTGGAAGTGATTTTTTATAATTCATTTATTTTCCCTTCATCTTTTATTTTTCCATTGCCTTTCTCATGCATGAGCACTAAAACAGTATTGTAGACTCATTTGAGGAAAATTTGATTGAATGAGTAAATTTATCTTAAATGTTAAGAGTTCTGATTTTTTTTTTGTCTGTAAGGCTTATTTTCTATTAGTTGGTAAAGTGTTGTGTCATTGTTAATAAATTGTTGTGTCATGCCTATTAATGTGTCAATGAAAATATACTATTGCAGAAAAGTTCATAGGGTCTATTAGGTGCAATAAAACATAAGTAGAGCACTTTACAATTACATTTGTGAAACTTCCTTAGGTAGGGTCCACGAGGAATTCTCTTTATATTGAATTCTTCTAAGTAGTAAATGCCATAGTGAGGCTTCTTGCATAATTTTATTTCAAGTATTTCTGTCACTGTTTATTGTTAATTTTCACTGATGATATTGATACTTGTTTGGAGAATGATTAGAACTAACAAAATTTGTAAGCATAAGCCAAGTTATGATTTTATTAGTCTTCATTTTGTAAGCACTTTGTGTTTTAGTTTGTATAATTAGTAGAAATTTTTTGAGGAAAAAAACATTCATTTACATCTTGTGTGTGTTTAAGAAACTTTCTGTTTTTATATTTCTTTTGGAATGTGTACTCTCAATTACCAAATTGCCTGATGAGGTTTTATTATGTCAGTTTAATGATGTATTATGATTTTGTTATTTTCATGAAAAATCAACTACAAACACTATGCTATTTTTTGAAGCAGGTTTAAAATTATTTTCTGAAGGCATACTATTTAATGAAAGTTTAGTTTTAATGTTGTACCTTACTGTCAGTATATTACATCTTTTACATTTGGTAGAAGTATAAAACTGTATAAAGGTAAAAAGCGATTTGTAGAACTCAAATTTATTTGATAGTATATGCAGCCCTCATGAAAATGAAGGACTTGAGTGTAGCTACAGTGAAGTCATGTGCCATTTGTGTTTTCTCCATGTGGTGCTGCTAAATATCATAGAAACTAAGAGTGACAAAATTTATTGTTGCTTAGAAAGTGATGTATCCTGGCTGTATTCTTGTACTGATAGCAGAACAGATCAGTAAATGTTGACATAATTTATGTTGTAAGGAGACACAGTTGTTCAGTTGTTCACAGAGGCTCAGTTGTCTCATGAACCTCTTTATTTATGCTTTTGCCACATTTTCTGTACCAATAATTGTGATCCATGTTTTCACCATAACAAAAGTAGAGGAACAATGGAATGAGCAACGAATTAGATTTTGTGCAGATATTAACACATTTGCCAGTTTTTGTTATTTAGTACCTGATTTTTGACCCCTAACAGTCATTGGAAGAGAGAGATGCCATTAAATGCAAGGAAGTAAACTAAATTGGGATAGTGTAATGTTTCCAAGTTGAAAGACCAAGACGCTCTCGTGGTCCAAAGCAAGTTTTTACACCAGTCTGCTAAATGTTTATTACCAAAGCACCTTACTTCTTAAAAGCCCTATAAACAAACTCAGAAAAAAAATCCCATAGTGATTTCCCTTTCTCTTCCCTGCTTCTTGCTTCTTCCTGTATAGATCCTTGGTCTAAGGATGTTGAGTCTTTGCTAGTAGAAAAAGGGGGTAGTCCAGGGTAGAAATTTTAGTATAGTTTGGCTAGGAAAGTGCTGTTGTGGAATGAACATTAAATGGAGAATTATTTCATGTAACACATACATTTATTTCTGTGTAGTGCACTGAATTCAGTTCAGGGCCTGTGCAAGTGTAGTGTGTAGACAGGATGTAGTCCCTGTTCTTACTCTCATGGAATTCACTAGGTAGAATAAAACACAATCACAGTTATCTGTAATGTACAACATTGCAAACCAATGTGCTATTTGAGGGCTGTCTGTCATGGAAGATCAGATGTCAGTGAGGATATTGCATTTAATTTGGGCTTTTAGGGATAGATAGGAATTTTTTTCTTATTTCTTTGTTTTTCTTCCAGTCAAGCAATAGCTTTATTAATGTCATATATATATATATATATATATATATATATATATATAAAATGAGCACAGAATGATTTTCTAAATTTTCAGTGGAATAACTTGAGACAATTTGGAATTATAATATACTGGAGCAATGTAAATAAGCTTTGGTATATATATATACTTCAGAATATACTATAGGTTACAAATACTTAACAGAATATCAATTTTTAATGTAATAGGATTTTTTGACCATGTGACTTACTTCTAAGTGAACAAATTCCTTTCCAATTGCATCTTCTTGGGTTGCTGAGGCTAAAGGTATAAGGTCACTTCTGATTTTCTTATAAGAATATCTCAACACAGGAGCCTGGAATAGTCAGTAATTAATAAACATTTATTAATATTTAATGCCTGCTGTTTGCCAGGCTCCATGCTAAGTGGTGAGGACACAAATCCTTCTTCCCCCTACCCCCAGTACTGCCTCCCCTTAAAAAAAAAAGAAAAGACAATCCCTTTCCTCAAGTTGCTTACAAAGCAACACAGAAAAGATCAAGGAAGTTGAAGTACCAGATGGACAGGAGCATGGTGAAGTCAGAGGTGTCCAGAGTAGTATAGCCAGGTTAGAAATAATGAGAATCTGAACTGGGCTCCTTACTTAAATGGGGCTTTTGGTGTTCATGGCTCCACCCTTCAATCAGAAGGACATGAAGCAGAGGACCAAGACTAAAGTTAATGAGGTTTTCCCAGTAAAGAGCTTCCTGTAGCATGGTAGAGAAGTCAGAGATGTTCCAGAGTACTGCAGCCAGGTAAGAAATGAAGCCAGGCTCCCTCTTAAATGGAGATTTTGGAGTTCATGGCTCTAGCTGTCCATAAGGACAGAAGATCTCTCTGTTTTCAATTCTCTTTCTTCACTCTTTGGTCTCTGCACTTTGGTTGCAGAACTTAAATTAGAACACTATCCATAGAGATAGTAAAGGGGAAATATGATATTTTAAAATGTCAAGGTGCCTTTTGTTTCATGGAAACTCCTGACTGTTTCTACTAATGATAATTCCTAAATAATATGTTCTTCTTGACTCTATGTTTTTAAAGTGACTTTGTCATCTCATCTGTTGTAGCAAGTATACACGAATTTTAAAAATAGCACATCATTTAATGCCTTACAAAGTTGTAGTTGATAATTCTTTGTATCTAAGCTTGTAGATCTTTAAAAAAACACTTGGTTATTGCTAAATAACATCTATTTTGTGTTTAGGAGTGTTGGTTTTACTCTTCAGCATTAGTTTTTAGCTGTGACATAAAAAGACTTATTGTTGTAAGTTTAATAAAGTCTGAATTAGTAACACGCTATAGAAGGATTTTGATGTTTACAAAATAATGAAAATCTCAGAACTCATTACAAAAAATCCTTTCTAGACAATGTTAAAGAAAGACTGTGTTTGAAAGTTACACTCTTTCCCATGTTTTCCATAGAGAAAATATCATTTGTAGGTTCACAGTTTTATGTCATACTTTAACATGCTCATGTTAAAAATTCAGTCTTGTTAAATCTGATGGTTTAACCTAAACAACTTTTATTTTTAAGTTTTCTTTATTACTAATTAAAAATATGACAAGCAACAACAATCACAAATATTTTACTTACTACGAACAGAAAAAGGGATTATATATAAAGCAACCAATATGTTATTACCTACAACTTGTTTTTTTAAACACTTCACTTTAACAAGTTTAAAACTTCACTTTAACACCATTTGTCAGTGTTCCTTTCTGAATTTCCTGCTGCTTTCTTTTGTGTTTTTGATGTACTTTTCTCTCTTTTTTAAAAAAAATTATTCAAAAAACCCTTTCTCTAGATACATGTAAAAACAGATTTTAACATTCACTTTTAGAGTTCAAATTCTCTCCCTTCCTACTCTCTCTCTCTCTTTGAGAAGGCAAGCAATTTGGTTATGCATGTGTGGTCATGCAAAACACATCCACAGCAGTCATGTTGTGAAAGAAAACATATAAAAAAAAAATCTCAAGAAAAATAAAAGTTTAAAAAAGTATGCTTCAATCTGTATTCAGATACTATCAGTTCTTTCTCTGGGGATGGATAGCATTTTTCATAAGTCTATCAGAGTTGTCTTGGATTGTTGTATTGCTGAGAATAACTCATTCACAGCTGATCATCTTAAAATATTGCTGCTACTTTGTACATAGTACATTTTACTTTGCATCAGCTCATCCAAGTCTTTCCAAGTTTTTCTGAGAGCATTAGGTCTCACCATTTCTTATAGTATAATAGTATGCAGTCCTAATCACATATCACTACTTGTTCAGCCATTCCCATGATGGGCATCCTCTCAATTTCTAATTCTTTGGCAGCAGAAAAGAGCTGCTATAAATATATTTGTACTCATAGATCTGTTTATCCTTTTCATTTTTTAAAAAATGTCTTGTAAGATACGAATATCATCTTCCCATATAGGAATGTATGTTTGTTTACCTTTTTATGCTTCTCTTGAGCCTTGTATTTGAAAGTCAGATTTTCTATTGATTAGTGGTATTGCTAAGTCAAAGGGTATGCATGGTTTCTTAGCCCTTTGAGGATAGTTCCAAGTTGCTCTACAAAATGGTTGAATCAGTTCACAACTCCACTGACAGTGCATTAATGTCTCATTTTCCCCATAGCTCCTCCAGCATTTGCCATTTTACCTTTTCTGTCCTATTAGCCAGTCTAATAGGTATGAGGATGTAGGTATCTCAGAATTATTTCAATTTGCATTTCTCCAATCAATAGTGAGTTAGAGTATTTTTTTCATAATGGTTATAGATAACTTTGATGCTTCATCTGAAAACTGATCATATCTTTTGATCATTTATCAATTGGGGAATGGCTCTTATTTTTATAAATTTGATTCACTTCTGTATGTTTGAGAAATGAGGCCTTTATCAGAGAAATTTGCTTCAGAATTTTTTCATATTTTCATTATTGCTCACTATTTTCCTCCATCTATTTCCCCCCATTTATTCTGTTCTCCCTCTCCTTTGACCCTGCCTCTTCTCAAAAGTGTTTTGCTTCTGACTACCCCTTCCCCAACCTGCTCTCCCTTCTGTTACTTCCTCCCTTCTCATTCTTTTACCTTCCTATCTTCCTGTAGGGTAAGACAGACTTCTATTCTCATTTGAGTGGGTTTATTATTCCTTCCAGTTTTGATGAGAGTAAAGTTCACTCACTCCCTCTTACCTCTCCCTTCTTCCCCTCCACTGTAAAAGCTTTTTCTTGCTTTTATGTGAGATAATTTGCCCAATTCTACCTCTCCTTTTCTTTCTCCCAGTACATTCTTTTCTCATCCTTAATTTTATTTTTTTAAGATATCATCTCTTCATATTCAACTCACATCTATATTCTCTGTCTATATATATATATTCCCTACATTCATACTCTGTCTATATTATACTCCTAACTGCCCTACTAATGAGAAAGGTCTTATGAGTTACAAATATCATCTTCCCGTATAGGAATGTATGTTTGTTTCTTTACCTTTTTATGCTTCTCTTGAGCCTTGTATTTGAAAGTCAGATTTTCTATTAAGCTCTGGTTTTTTCACCACGAATACTTGCACCTGGAAGGACTTATATGAACTAATGCTGAGTGAAAGGAGCAGAACCAGGAAATCATTGTACACAGTAACAACCATAGTTCACAAGGAATTTTTCTGGTAGACTTAGCGCCTCACAGCAATGTAAAGACCTAAAACATCCCCAAAGAACTCTTGAGGCAAAATGCCACCCACATCCAGAGAAAAAACTATGGAATTGGAACATAGAATGAAGCAGAATATTTTCTCTTGTGTTATGTTTTGTTTTGTTTGGATTTTTCTTGTGGTTTCTCCCATTCATTTTAACTCTTCTATGCAACATGACTAAAGTGATAAGGTGTTTAATAAGAATGTATGTGTAGAACCCATATAAGATTGCATGCCATCTCGGGGAGGCAGGGAAAGAAGGGAGAGACAATCTAAGACTTATGGAAATGATTATAGGAAACTGAAAACAATTAAGTTAATAAAAAGAGAATACTTGAAAGTTCTTTGTCTCATTGAATGTCAATTTTTTTTTTTACCTGGAAGAATTTTACTCAGTCTTACTGAGTAGATGATTCTTGGTTATAATCCTAGCTCCTTTGCCCTGTGGAATATATTCTAAGCCCTTGGATCTTTTAATGTAGAAGCTGCTAAATCTTGTGTTATCATGACTATGGTATCACCATACTTGAGTTGTTTCTTTTTGGCTGCTTACAGTATTTTTTCCTTGACCAGGGAACTCTGGAATTTGCCTGTAATATTCCAGGCAGTTTTTATTTTGGTATCTCTTTCAGGAGGTGATTAGTGGATTCTTTCAATTCTATTTTACCCTCTGGCTCTAGAATATTGGGACAGTTTTCTTTGATAATTTCTTGGAAGATGATTTCTGGGCTCCTTTTTTGTTATCATGGATTTCAGGTAGTTCAGTAATTTTAAAATTATCTCTTCTGGATCTATTTTCCAGGTCAGTGGTTTTTTCCAGTGAGATTACATTGTCTTCCATTTTTTCATTCTTTTGATTTTTTTTTGTTTGTTCCTTTATTTCTCATAAAATGATTAGCTTCTACTCTCTCCATTCTAATTTTTAAGGAATTAATTTTCTTCAGTGAGCCTTTGAACTTTCTTTTCCATTTGGCCAATTCTGCTTTTTACGATGTCCTTTTCCTCATTGGTTTTTTTGACCTCTTTTACCATTTGGCCTAGTCTGTTTTTTAAGATGTTATTTTCTTTAGTATTTGTGTGTGTGTGTGTGTATCTCCTGTTGACTCATTTTTCATGATTTTCTTGCATCACTCTCATTTCTCTTCTCAATGGTTACTCTCCCTCTCTTACTTGATTTTTAAAATCCTTTTTGAGCTTTTTCATGGCCTGTGATCAATTCATATTTTTCTTGGAGGCTTTGGATATAGGAGATTTGACTTCGTTATTTTCTTCAAAGTGTGTGTTTTGATCTTCCTTGTCACCATAGTAACTTTATTTCATCAGAGTTTTTATCTTTTTTTTCTTTGTTTGCTCATATTCCTACCCTGCTCTTGGTTTCCTGGAGCCTGGTCTGGGCTGACCCTCCCTGCACTGGACTGCATTCCTCTCTTACCCTGGTGCAATAGAACTTTTCTCCCACCTTTCCAAGTTGTCTTGGATTGGGAATTTGTTTCACTTCATCTGTTTGTGGGTTTTGCTGCTCTAGAATTTGTTTTAGGTTTTTGGAAGGTTTCAGGGGAGAACTCAGGCAAGTCCCTGCCTTTCCTCTACCATCTTGGCTCTGCCTCTCTCTTTTCCCTCTTTTTAAAAATCATTCTCATAACTCTCATTCTCAAACAAAAAATTAAAGCTGCTACTTATAACATGAGTATACTCAAACAAAATAAATCCACCTAATAGCTGGCATGATCAAGATACTTCTCAAAATGTATGTCTCATTCAGCACCTCTAGATGATCTTACTCTGCCAAAGGATGCCAAGCATGATTCATCATCAGTTTTCTGGAGTTGTGGTTGGTTCTTGCATAGATTAGAGTTCTTCAGTCTTTCAAACTTATTTTCCTCTACAATGTTATAGTCTCATAAATAATTCTTTTTCCTAGATCTGTTTACTTCACTTGCATTAGTTAAATATATAAGTTCTCAGATTTCTCTGAATCTGTTTCATTATTTTTCTGTAATGCAATGATATTCCATTATATTCATGTACCATAATTTGTTCACTTCTTCCCAAATTGTTATGTGTCCACTTTATTTTCAATCCTTTGCACCAGAAATGTTACTATAAATATTTTATATTTATGGGTTCTTTTCCACTTTATTTGCTATCTTTGTAGGCATATACTTAGTAATAGTATTTCTGGGTCAAAGAATGTACACATCTGAAAGACTTTTTGGGTATAATTCCAAAAAAATTTTTTTTTCAGAATGATTCCATTAACTTGCAGCTCCCCAACATTATATTAATCTCCGTCCTTCCCCAGCCACTTTGATGATTGTCATTTTCCTTTTTTATTTTTGTTTTTTTGATTTTCTTTTATCAGGCTTATAGGTACAAAAAAGTTGTTTAAATGTGCATTTCTCTAATTAATGATTTGGGACATTTTTTTCAGATGGTTAACTTTTTTTCCCTTTGAAATTTGCGCGCGTGCGCGGGCATGTGTGTGTGTGTGTGTGTGTGTGTGTGTGTGTGTGTTTTTATATTTATGTCTGTGCCATATCTGTCGGTCTACCTGCCTGCCTGCCTGTCTGTCTGTCAAACTCCTTTGACCAGTTGTCTATAGATTAATGGCACTTGTCCTTCTGTATTTATACAGATTCCTTAAAAATATTGGATAGTGGATTTTTATCAAAGGATTTTGTTCCAAAGATTTTTTAAATATATTTTTTCCTTTTAATTCTAACTATATTTATTACCAAACATTTATTTTAGAACTGCAAACAAAGAATATCTTTGCAATTTTGGTTGTTATGATTCCAGATATGTTATAATAGATTGTCATTAATAATAATATCTTGTAGAATGTTTTTTTTAAGAGTATTATAACACTTCTCAAATAATTTGTACTACATTTTCAGGTATATGATGTTGATTGATGGCACAAATGAAGTTTTTATGATAGATAGAGACAATTCGGTCTTTCATGTGTCAAATTTGGAATTCCCGTTCCGTAAAGACCTTCGGATTCATTTGTCAAACACACTTTTGGATGGGGTAAGTCACACTTAATATTTCTTTTGCAATACTGCTATTTTTCTTAATTTCTGTTTAATAGTAGTATTGATAATAATGTGTAATAATTAAGAAGATAAATTGCAGAGAAACTCAAGATTTACTAAAACCATTTCTATGGTACACATACCTTGAGCATTAGTGATGGTTGTTTAAGAGGGACCTATTGACTTAATATTTGACGATATAGTTATTGAATTAGACTGAGCTATGCAAACAGTATATACGCAGAGACACACACATTAGCTATTCCCCAGTAGATAAGTGGTTAAAATATATGAACAAACAGTTACCAAAAGAATTGCAAATTCTTAACCATATGAAAGGAGACTGAAGGCTTCATTATCACTAACAAGGGGAATGCTAATCAAAGCAGTATTGAAGTTTCACTTTATACTCAGGAAACTGGCAAAAATGATAAAGGTGTTTGAGATTTTGTGGGAAAATGGGCATACTGGTGCAGTGGAGTTCAATTCAAATAGAAATGGATCCCTGCAGGTCATGTATTGATTTAGAAAACTACAAATTAACATTGTATATGTTGTATTTTTATTTCTCTTGTTAAATATTTCCCAATTACATTTTAATCTAGTTCAGACTGTACTCTTGAGTTTGACCCCTTGCATTAGTGCATTTTTTTTTGGAACAGTGAGTTAGAAAGTTAGATATAACATTATCACAGGATATTTTCTTAGTTTCCCAAAACTACTAAGAAATGATAATTAACTGTGACTTAAAAATCTGTAGTTTTGAAATTACACTTAATCTTGCCTGCTTGGGGGAACTACATTTAAACAGCTAAGTCTACTGATAAAGAAAATTTTATTCATAGAATAAAAATTAGCTCCCCCCTTTAACCTTAAAGAGAAAATTATACAGTATAAAATTAATGTTTGAACTAAATTACAGTAAGGTTAAAGTAAAGCTGTTCTGGACTATAAATTCTTTTTCATAATTTAAAAGTAGTTCAGAATAGTCAAGGTATGGTGAATTAAAAGTAATGTGAGGTCATGGAATTTATTGTACCTCTTCAATAAGTTCTTGTGTATGAGAATGAAAAGTTCAGATAGTTTGTAATTATGATGCAGTTCCCTTTAGCAATATGTCTGGATGAACATTTCCCCAATATTTTCCATTATCTGGAATGTATATATATACATATATATGCATAACTTTACACATAAAATAAAAGTTACTGTTACCTCATTTTTGATATATTGCTAATTATTACTAAGGAATGGTTTTGGAAATTTGCTGAATAGTTGCCAAACTAAATTTTATTTATTAGATTTATTGTCAGCAATTGTAGTAGATAAACAAGACAGATGTGTGCTAGAAATATGGTTTTAAATGAACTATAAATTGTATAGCTTAATAAAGAAATAGTTCCATTGTTGGACATATGAAGTAGTTCTGGTATAAATTAGTTTGAATTCAAGATTACTCAACCATCCTATTTTGAAATAAATGCCACAAGTTGATTATCTGCTTTATTAAGAGTTGTGAAAAGAGGGAGTAATTGACATTTACTGATAATTAAAAATTAATTTCAGTTATTAATTTCAAACTGTTCCTCCAATTCCCATCCCAAATATGAACAAATCATGTTTTTGTCAGAGTTGCTAAGACATATCAGTCAATTAACAAATATTTTTTCTGAGCTAGAACCTGTACTAGGCATTGGGAATATAAAGACATAATTGGCCAATGTGAGTTGCATATTCAAATCCAATCCTTGTATGTTTTTTCTTGGAAAGGCTAGAACTCAGGGGGTCTACCTGAATATCAGTGAGCATTTGGAAATGAAGGACAGAGGTGTTTTTTAATTGGATTGCCAAGTATAAAGAAATAAGATGCTAATTGCAGTGGTTTGGGTGGTAGACTTGGGGCAAATGATATTTGAAGCGTGGAGTTGCTGCTACCCAACCCCCATGTTTTCAATGGAGTCTTTGTGTTGTTCATCCCATGTTTTCAGAGGACCAATGACATCATGGGTAATATCATGACTTGCCCATAAATTGGATTTGGGTGAGGCAGAATTGCTCAAGGTCATCAGTCTCACTGTCTCTTCCTGAACCATTTCTGTTCTCCTACTGATGTGGTTTTTCAGTAGATCACTATGGAAATTTAGGCTGAAAGAGTGTGTGTGATGGGGGGGAATAAGAACCCTTAAGTAGGACTATTAACCAAAATATTATTTCCTTGTTTGGTTGTTCTTTGGGTTCCAGTCCTTGCACTCTATGAATTCCTCTTCTTCAGATTCCTCAGTCCTTTTCATTTAATAAGAAGGGCACATTCAGAGGAAAAGAGGATGGAGGAGGACCTACCAAGAACAACTTGTAGTCATTCAAACCCCAAATTATTTGAGAGAGGGAATCATATTCATTTTAAGTGGGTTTATGAATTTTCTGGATTATGGACAGCAGTAGCAGCAGGCAGTTTATAAGGAACATAATTTGGTGCTTGGAGGGTGGGGACAAAAGAAAATGGGGTGGACAAAAGGGAGGTGGAGGTACCTCGGTACTGTGACTGTTCTACTCCCTTCCTAAAAACCAGAAAGGAAATGGTTTCTTGCTTTGAAAAATGGAGTATGTGGCTCTCATCAGAGCAAAGGGGAAAGGTCAGAAATACTCAGGAGGCAGGGGAGCTCTCTAGTCTTCCTAGAATATTTCACCAGAGACTCATTTAAATTGTCATTCTTATTTTAAGATCCAAATATATCAATTAACTTGATTGATCACACACATTTTACTGTGAATTAAATTCAGTAGACTGGCCTAAATCTGAGATTTGTGGCAACAGGAATTTTGATTTGAGATGTATGGTGGACGTGAGAAAGAACTTATTTTGAAATGTGGGATGCTTGTGGAGGGGCTATATCTGTGTGCTCAAGTGTTGCAAAGCTTTGGACACCTTAAAGGCATTGGGTATTAACTGGGAAGAAGGGAGCAGTAATAATAGTAGTAATAGTAATCTCTAATGTACTTCTGAAAATCAACTTTGAGCAGATTTTGTCACCCAAATTGTAGGTTGTCAAATAGCTAGCATTACTATGTAAGGGAATACCTTGTGATTTCAAATATTGATCACATTCTACACATCCAGTAGATTTTAATTGCTTGTAACTAATCACCAGTATAAAGATTTTATATGTGTGTGTATGCATGTATACACACATATGTGTAAGTGTATACGTGTGTATACATACATACATACACAGATATAACATGCATGCATACATACACACATATATTAACCACTACACCTGTCTTTGGCAGTAAACATTATTATGGAAAGATACCAATAATTTCTTGGTGTATAGACTGATTTGAGAGAATGTCATAACTATCTAGCATTTCCCATGCTCTAAATGCTGCTGTTGTCTTATAACAGATGTCACTGAAATAAAAAATAAAGTAAAAAAAAAAATTTCTACACATTCAAATTTTAGAGATTGAGAGAAAAAAAAACATCAGCAGATGTCAGTTATATATTTTGGATTCATTAGTCATGTATTAAGTATTCACACTGACACATAGAAGAAAGACAGTACGGTGTAGTAGATTGAGAGCTGGCCTTGAAATCCCAAAGACCCAGTGGATTCTAGTCTTGCTGCTAACCTATATTTTCTCTGTGATGTGGCAAATCATTTAATGCCTCAGAGGTGAAAACCAGATTAGAATGTAATTGGGAGATATTTAACAAAAGGAATAATAGGTAATGTTAGCATGTGGTTTTCTAAGTCAATTTGTTGGGTGCAGGGAATACAGTTTAATGGGGGGTGCTTCTTTTTGAGTTTGATACCACTGCTCTAGGCAACTCTTTAAGAACTTAAGATTTGGGAAAGGTGATGAGCCTTCATTAGTAAAGAAAGTTCCTTCTCTTCCCTATACTAACAGAATCATAGAACCTATCCTTATATATTGATTAGTGGAAACATTGGATTTTCTCCCAGTCACTCTTCCTATCTTGTATTTTGACCCATTTCTTCTTTTATTTCTTAATGCTCTAGCTTGCTTTGACTTCAGTGATTTATTCTGTGTGGTTTGATACAGCTGTGAAAGTTTGCCATGGAACTCCTTGTCCATAGCTTAGCTTACTCTTTCTGCCATTCTGGTGGATAGCTATAGTTGAGGACTCACTTAATTGTCCTTTTGAGAATAATGCAGCCTGACGCTTTATAATTTAAAAGGGACTTACATATTATTGACCATGAGTGAATACTTCGTTTTTCAGTAAGTGAATCCAAGGTCCATATTTACTTTTTTTATTTTTGCTACCTTATGTTAGCCAGAGCTTATTGGCATGTCTGATGATAACAGGAAAGAATAGAAGAGATTGTGACTCAAATGGGTAAATAATCCTATAAAAATTCCATAAATAAAAAAATATATTCTTTAATCATTTTTAGATTTGATCTAAAGCCCTGGGGATAGAAAGAAAGGGAAAAGCACACACCTGAAAAGTGGAGGGGAGGGAGAAGGAGGATACCTAAGGTGGGGGGCATGATTAAGTCCTACATGACCTGGGCTTTCTCCTTTAATCAGGGATCTAGGAGGAGCTCTTCTAATGTTCACCCTTTCCAATTAGAAGTCCCAGGGGCAAGGGATACTAAGGAGGTATAAGTTTCACAATTAATATTATTTTGCAGAAAGATGAGTTTCTGGAGACAGGGAGGGATGAAGTCTAGGAGAACAGCCAGGTGGGAAATAATGAGAGGACTGCCCTCAGCCCCCTCCTTCAGTGGAGGATTTGGAAAGAGTATCCATGCCCCCTTTTTCTCCTCTTCCCTTTCTCTCCCCCACCCCTCAAGTCAGGAGGAAGGAGGGGGCATTAGGGGCAAGGGACTAAGGAGATGTATTTTAGTATTGTTGTGGTCTTACCATTTTCTCCAGAAACTCATCATTTTATAAGTTCAGGAGAGCAACCAGGTTGGAAGTGATACTCTGACATTTCTTTATTCCTAAATTATGGATAAATTGAGAGTTGTCTGGTTTCATGAAGAAATTAGTCAGTAAACAAGTATTTATTAAAGACCTATTGTGTGCCAGACACCATGCTAGTTGCTACGCATACAAGACAAAAACAAAGGAGTTCTTGCCTAAACGAGCTTGTTCTGTTATGAAAGAACAGCATGTATATGTACACATACTTGTACAAAATAAATATAAGATAATTTTTTGGGGGGAGGTACTAGCATGCAACTTTCTACATATTTTGATCCCCTTTTATCCTGTCTTTTCTAGCAGATTGACCATTCTGTTATTACCACTCTCTCATTAGTCTCTCCCTGTCTACTAGCTGAATCCCTACTGCTTACAAACATACCTATGTCTTTCCTATCCCTCACTTGATCTGTCCACCCCCGTCTGTTATCCTGTATCTCTTTTCCTTTTTCTCCTCCTTTCCTTTGTAGTGATACTTTCACTTACTTTCCATTACTCTCTTCTTAACCCTTTGCAGTCTGACTTCTGACTTAATCATTAAACTAAAATTTCTCTCTCCAAAGGTATGGATGATCTCTTAATTGCCAAATCTAAAAGCCTTTTTTCAAACTGTATTTTCCTTGATCTCTTTTCACACTTCTGATCTCTCTTCTCCTTGATACTCTCTTCTGTCTAGAATTTTGTGACACTACTCTCTCCTGATTCTTCCTCTACCTATCTGATCATTTCTCAGTCTTTTTTTGTTGGATCTTAATTGAGAGTATATCTGAAAAATCACAACTGTTTCCTATGGCTTCAACTTCAGCTCTTTTCTTTTCTCTCTTTTTCACTTCATGGTTTCATTAGCAACCGTGGATTCATTTCAACTATCATTCTTGTGCATAGGATTGCTAGATATGTTATTCAGCCCTAACTTTTCCCCTTATACCTAGTTTTATATTTCCTCTTAGATATATCTGCCTCTTGGACATCCCAAATTGGATGTTGTGTAGACACCTAACACTCAACATGTCCATTGTAGAACTCAGTGTCTTTTCCCTCAATTTTTTCTTTCTTCTCAAGTTTTCCTATTACTTTTGAGAATACCATCATTTCCCTAGACACCTAGGCTCACAAAGGGGATATCATCCTTCACTCCTCTCACTCTCACCCTCTTATTACCTTATCTGTTGCCATGTGTTATCAATTCTATCTTTGCAGTCTCTCTCATGTATTTCCTCTTCTTTCCTGTGACATTGTCATCATTCTGGTCTAGCCCTTATCACCTCATTTCTGAACTGTTGCAAGAGTCTGGTTGTTCTCCCTGCCTTAAATATCTCCCAACTACACTTCATCCTCAATTCAGCTTTCAAAAAGTTCTTTGTAAATTGGAGGCCTGACCTTGTCACTCCCCTACTCGGTATAGTCCAATAGTTTCCTATTCAGTTTAAAGCCCTTCATTTCCTGTCTCCCTCGTACCTTTCTAATCTTTTTGCAATTTACTTCCTTCCATATACCGTACAGTTCAATGGCACTAGCTCCTTGCTGTTCCTGGTACAGTCCACTCTACGTTGGACTGGCTCTCTCCTCTACTTAGAGTTTTCTCTTCCTCCTGTTTTCAAGGAGACTTCTTCCTGTTTTCAAGGAGACTTCTTCATGGTTTCTTCAAATCCCAACTGAAATTCTTCCTTCTTCCAGAAACCTTTCGTGATTCCCCTGAAAGCTAGTGCATTCCCTATGAGCTTACCTCTAGTTTATTCTGTATGTATCTTGTTTGTACGGAGTTGTTTTCATGTTGTCTTCCATTTTAGAATGTGACCTCCTTGAGGGAAGAAGCTGTTTTGTCTCATTTTGTATACCCAGTATTTAGCATGGTTCCTGGCAAATACTAAACACTTAGCAACTGAGTGTTGACTGATTAGCAGTTGGGAAGAATCTTTCATATAAAAGTGACCTTGAGCTGAATTTTGAAGCGGCAAGGGACTCTGAGAGTTAAACATGAGGTAGGAGACTGAAGTCATGAAAAATCAGAGAAGACAGATTCAAGATGGAAAGGCTAGTCAGTAGTGTCAAAGTGCTTCAGAGAGATCAAGGATATCAAGGATTAGAATAGTTCATGACATTTGGCAATTAAGAGATCATTAGTAACTTTGGAAAACGCAGTTTCATTTGAGTAATAAATTTGTTAGCCACATCACAAAAGGTTGAGGAATGAGTGAAAGGAGAGGAAGTGGCGGCAGTGAGTCCAAGTTTTTTTTTTCTTACCAATTTTTTTTTTCCCTAGGGAGGAGCGAAATAGAGAACGTTATAGAGAACGCCTTAATGAGATTGGATTGTTTAGTGAGGGTTTCATTTTGTTTTGTTAAATGAGAAGACTTAGATGTAGGAATCAGTAGATAGGGAGAGATCAAAGATTAGAGAAAAGAGGAGTGATTATGAAGGAAATTTGAGAAAGATCCTAAATAATGGTGTGATTTATGTCTGTGTCTGTTTCTTGGATCAGAAATATAATTTCTGTATTTATTTCTCCCCGTTTTAGATAAAGCAGTGTTCTGTTTTCTTCCATTTGTCCCCTAATTCCTTTCTATGATTTGTTTTCATTTGCAGGTTGTTTTTGTAACATTTCAAATCCAAGAATAACTTAAAACTACCTAATTGTCTGGCTGTCAGCTCTTAGCTTAGAAGCTTTTATTATATTCTCATACTCTGCCAAATCATGTTTCCTTAACCCCTTTAAGATGTAGAAAATGGAAGATTTACAGTGTAACACAAATTCATTTGAAATCCTTTGGTGAAATTTAATTTATCTTAAACTCAAGATATTCAGAGCGAACGTTCAACAGATAACCCAGAAATTTGGAATCATGGGAAGTATTAGATGCTAATACATACACACATACATATGTGTATGTGTTTATGATATAGTAGTGTCTTATATAAAGTGCATAATGTTCATTTTCATTATCAAGCCGTCAGGCTTGATGATGTAACCCATTTGTATTTTAGCTTATGTGAAAGGAATGAATCTTAACTCTTTTTTAACTTGGTATGAGTAAACTAGTTTTTTAATATGGGAAAGAACTCTGCATTTCAAGTCAGAAGACCTGGATTCTCCTTCTAGCTCTAATACTTACTAACTTTGTGGTTAGGGCAGCTAGGTGGTACAGTGGATAGAGTGCTGGCCTGGAGTCAGGGACATTGTTCAAATGTGGCCTCAGACACTTAACAGTTATGTGTCTCTGGGCAATTCATTTAATTCTGTTTTCCTCACTTTCCTCTTCAGTAAAATGAGTTAGAGGAGGAAATGGCAAACTACTCTGGTATCTTTGCCAAGAAAACCGCAAGTAGAATCATGAAGCGTTAGACATGTCTGAAACTACTGAACAACCACCACCTTTGTGGTTTTGGAATAGTTGGAAAAATTGGGGAGGTTTATGAAGGGACTTTTATTCTTATGTCATATATCCATTTGGAATTTATTTTGGCATGATATCTAAACTTAATTTTTTCTGTTAGCTTTCTAGCTTTCCTAGCAGTTTTTGTTAAATAGTGAATCCTTTTCCTAAGTTGTTAGGGTCTTTGGGTTGACAGGTGTTCTTTTAATTTTCTGTGTTGTATACCTAATCGTGAATGATGTTTCAGTTTCTTAAACAATACCTTGTAATTCAGATGATTGCTGCTTTATAGTATGGTTTGAGTTTTGGTCCTGATAGGCCCCTTCCCACATTTTTTTCATTATTTCCTTTGAGATTCTTTGCTTCTCATTCATTCAGATGAATTTTGTTATATTTTTCCAGCTCTGCAAAGAAATCCTTTAGTATTTTAAATAGTATGTCACTGCACAGGGAAGTTAATTTAGGTAATATTGTTATTATTTTATTATCATTTTAATGGCCAATTCATGAGCAATTAGTATTTCTCCAATCATTTAGTTTTTGTCAATAGCCTGAACCTTAGTTCCCCCAAGCTAATCTAATTTCTTTTTTAAATAAAATTTTATTTTTTAATCAAGAAAGAAATCTTTCTTTCCCTCACATCCCACCTTCCCTTCTCCCATTGAGAAAGAAAGGAAAACAGAATCCCTACAAACACAGAGTTAAAATAAAGCACTTCCTCCCCCCCATTTACCCAGTCAGTTTTAGAGGGTGCATTTTGAAACCTACCAACCTCCTGACAGAAAATTGATGGACTCAGAATTCAGATGAGACATACAAACATACATAAATACGTATCTGGTTTCAGCCAGATTCCTTTCCAGTCTTTCCCAACAGTTTTTATTGAATAGTGACTTCTTACTCTAATAGCTGAGATCTTTGGGTTTATCAAGAGCTAGGCAACTCTGCTTCTGTATTTTGTATACCTAATCTTGTCCACTGATCAGCTGCTCTATTTCCTTTTTTTATTCTTTATTTTTTAACACAGTTTGTAACAGATAAAGCAATTCAAACTTTTGGTCAGGTGATACATCTTTTTAAAGCATTTACAATATGGAACACAAGAATTTTTTTTTTTTAAACATAACCCAACTGAGACACAGATAATATTTATGTTGCTCTCTTCACAAGCTGTTGATCTAATTGTCTCCTCAGTTAAGAATAAAAGGACCCTAACTTAATGTTGTTGGTCTAAAGCCCTGTGCCTAATAGCTTAATTTTAGACAGCCTCAGATGTTCCTCTACCCATAATCTATAATTGAATAGGTCTGGTATTAAGCTTACAAACCTTTTGACCATAGGAAATTGCCACCAAGAGTAGGGACATTACAGGGAAACAATATCTCCCCAACTTCATGTCAATTCCAGGCAGGAGTAGATTGTCCACTTGCATTCAGTCAGGCTTAAAGTCTGCCAGGTGTCAGTGGGGAAATTGAGTCAGGAGAATCCCACCTCAGCCCATGGTGAACAGCCACTCTCCCACCCTTCCCTTGAGATCACCTATGCAGTTCATACCAGCATCTCATGAGCTTACTGGCATCACGTAATGGAGGCTCAGATCACCTTTCTTGCTTCCCATATCTGGAGTTAGACTCAGAAGAACAGTCACTTAGTAGTCCCACATCATCTAAAAATGGCAAGTTCCTACAACCAGGTTTCAAATATGATTATAGTTTCACTTTGGCTAAGGAACATCTTTTGAGGCAAGTCTTAAGTGGCTTACATGTCTTTCTATACATGTTCTAGTTCCTGATGAAATGGCAATCATAAAATCAAATTTACCATTAAAACCTTGACTTTTCCATCAATGCCAAATTTTACCAGAGGTTACCTTCCTCTTGGAAAGTTAGACTGAAATTCTTTTCTCCAAGCTAAAGATGTCATTGATTTATTCTCAGTAATTAATTCAGTGTATTGTTTTAATACTAATTGCTTTTACCTCACTTTGTAACATGACCAGTTTTTCTCCCCATCACCCCCCTTCCCCCGCTTCCTATATCTTGCATTCTGATTACTCCTTCCCTCAATGTACCCTCCCCTCCATCATACCCCACCCCTTTCCTATCCCTATCTTTTCTCTTTTCTTGCAGGACAAGATGAATTTCCATACCCCTATCCCTGTAATTCTTATTTCCCAATTACATGCAATAAAAATTCTCAGCATTTGTTTCTACCACTTTGAATTCCAACTTCTCTCCTTCCCCCTCCCTCCCCCCAGCCCCACTAAGAAGGGAAGTGTTGTTTTGCAAAAGACTTCCATAGTAATCATGTTGTGTAATACTAATTATATTGCCCTCTGACCTACCCTATCCCCCTTATTTTTCCCCCTATAATTGACCTTGTCTCTTCTCAAAAGTGTTTATTTCTAGTGACTCCCTTCTCCCATTTGCCCTCCCTTCTAACATTCCCTTCGCTCCACTTGTTGCCTCCTCTCCTACTTTCCTGTGGTGTGATATAAATTTTCATATCAAATTTAGTGACCATGTTAATCCTTCCTTCAGCTACGTGTGGGGAGAGTAGCTTTATTCCCCCCTGCTCCCCTTCTCCCTTATCTCCTCTACTGAATAAGATTTTTCTTATCTCTTTTATGAGTTATAGCCTGCCCCGTTTCATTACTCCCTTTCTCACCCCTTAATTTCTATTTTAGTTTATTTATTTTGTGTGTGTGTGTGTGTGTGTGTGTGTGTGTATGTGGACATCATCTCTTCTGATATAACACACCCTGTACTCTCTATCTATGTATATGTGTGTGTGTGTGTGTTTGTGTGTGTACAATCTCTCCAACTACCCAAATACTGAGAAAAGATTCAAGAGTTAAAAATATTTTCTTTCCATGTAGTAATGTAAACAGTTCAGCTTCAGAGAGTCTTTTATGACTTTTCTTTTTCTTTTTCTTTCCCCTGTTTACCTTTTCATGCTTCTCTTGATTCTTGTCTTGGGAAGTCAAAATTCTAAATACAGATCTAGTCTTTTCCTCAATATGAAATCTTCAAATTTGTCTCTATCACTGAATGTCCATTTTTTCCCTTGAAGTATTATATTCAGATATGCTGGGTAGGTGATTCTTGGCTTCAAACCCAGTTCCTTTGACTTCTGAAATATCCTACTCCAAGCCCTTCAATCCCTTAATGTTGAAGCTGCCAGATCCTGTGTTATCCTGATTGTATTTCCACAGTGCTCAAATTGTTTCTTTCTAGCTGCTTGCAGTATTTTCTCCTTCATCTGGGAACTCTGAAATTTGGCCACAATATTCCTAGGAGTTTCTCTGTTCCGATTTCTTTCAGGGGGTGACCGATGAATTTATTCAGAATCCATTTTGCCCTCTGATTCTAGAACATCACAGCAGTTTTCCTTGATAATTTCATGGAAGGTAATGTCTAGGCTTTCTTTTTGATCATGGCTTTCAGGTAGCCCAATAATTAGCCAAATGGAAAGGAAGATACAACGTGAAGATTAAGTTAAAACAATAATTAGGAACTATTTTGCACAATGGTATGCCAATAAATTTGACAATTCTAGAGAAAAGGATGAGTATTTACAAAAATATAAATTGCCTAGATTAATGGAAGAAGAAATAAAGAAGAAATAAAATATTTAAATAGCCCCATTTCAGAAAAAGAAATTGAACAGGCCAATCAATCCCTAAGAAAAATCTCCAGGCTAGACAGATGTACAAGTGAATTTTATCAAACATTTAACAAACTAGATTTTCTCTTTTCTCTTATTTGCTGTTTAGTTTGGTGGGAAGAAATGCTTGATGTTCCTTTCAAGTCTATTAACTTTATGTGAATAAAAGCTAAATAAGCTCCATTTGCTAATGTTTTCAAAACTTAATAACATCAACATTTAAGCAAAAAGCCTTGAAGACCTTTGATGTTTAAATGAGAAAATATAGGTAAAGCACTTTGCAAACTTTAAATTTCTCTGTAAATATGGACTATTATCATTATTGAAAGCAAGGTATTTCAGGACAATTGACACTTGGGACATTGTCTCAGTTCATTAATTCATTTTGATATTGGAAAAATAAGTGGACATCACTTCCCAAGAGTATTTATTTAAGCAACTTGTAAAGGTGCCTATCCTTCTATCCCACAAAATTAATTGTGCAAGTCTGTACACAGACACACAGTTTACACATCTTTATATCACATTTTTTACATCACTTAGGATGCATTGGAAGGCTATCAATTTAATAGTGATATACATGTAAAGGAGAAGGAAATTTTTGTGTTCAGTCCGTATGATGATTGCTGATTAAGGAAATAATTTGCTGTTTGCAACTATTCACCTAATTTGTGGGTCTTGGCCTCTTAAAAAAATTGTTTTATTTGACTCTTCAATAACAGTTCACTGCTGGCTTCTCCACTTAAAACTTAGTGAAGTCAAAAGTTCATTTTATCCTGTGATCTTGGGTCCATACTTATACTTAGGCAACTAGGTGGTACAATGAATAGAGTACTGTGTCTGGTGTCAGGAAAACCTGAATTCAAATTCAGGCTCAGACATTTACTTGCTGTATGATTCTGGATAAGTCATTTAACTTTTGTTTGCCTCAGTTTCCTCAGTTGTAAAGTGGAGATGACAGTACCTTCCTCAGAGTTGTAATGAGGGTCAAATGAGATATTTGTAAAGTGGTTGGCATGGTGCTTAGCATATGATGCCTAATATGTAGGTGCCATACAAACATTTATAATCTTTATCTTTTCCATTCCTAGTTCCTTTGTGGTAAAGTGGGATCTCTGATAAGAAGATACAGGGTACAGAATTTCACTGTCCTTTCTTTCGCTCAGGTTATCCCATCCTTTTTCCTTTTTTATAACTAAACTGCTAGCAAAGGTCATCTGTACTACTTGCTTCCTTAAAAAAAAAAGCTCTTTAAAGGCAGGGAATATTTCACTTTTGTATTTGGTATTAGCACTTGGTTGTTCCTGCCATTGGTTGGAGGCATCCCCTTTATGATAGAAGAGATCCCATATAGTTAGTCTGCTACAAAGTAGTACCAGTTGGGGAATGGACCTTAAATAGAGAAAATCTTTTCACTTTTAATGCTTCTAACAGCATATGCAGGACATGACTTACCCCACCTCCTGTTGCCTTAGTCTGCTTTTGTCATACCTCTAATAATTCTTTCATTATTTGCCTCTAGTTATCATCACCTCACATGATCTTACTCCCACTTCCTAGTTAGTTTACAACAGTGAGCAGTTGCTAGTCCTCTCCACAATTCTGTTACTTGAGTATTTTAATGATGATTTCCATCTGCCTCAGTCCTTCACTATTTCTGTGGATATCTTGATTCCATTGGACCATAGGGATGAGGTAGATGATACGCCTGTGGTTAAACATCATAGGTAAATGGCGCTGTACTGTAGAATTGGGAGGCTAGAAACTTCTACCCAGTTAGCATTACCATGCTTCTGATTACCTCTTCTCTAAATGAAAAAGCATTTATTAAGCCCCTACCTTGTGCCATGTACTAGGCTAGGTACTGGAGATATAAATGCAAAATGTCAGCTACTTCTCATCTTCAAGAAGCCTTTGTAAAAATAAAATTTTTATTGGTACTTGTTTTTTCATTAACTACATTTTCAGATGCATCCCTCTCTGAGAAAAACCATCCTTTGTAATAAAGAATAAAAAAGAGAAAAAAGAAAAATTCAGTGAAAAAAGCAAACACATTTTTAAAAGTCTGATACCATATGCATTATTGCATACCCAAAGTTCCAACATCTTTGCCTATGTATGGTGGTGGTGGTAGATCTCTTCTCCTATCTTCTTCGGGACAAACTTTTCTCTTTTTTTTTTTTTGGAGACTTTGTTTCCTATCTTGTTCATGCTGAATATACAACAGCCACTGATAGGCCTGATACAACTGCTGATCAGTATAGAAACTTTAACCTGAACTTTTGTTTTGACTTGGATCAGTTCATCCCTTCTTAGGAAGTTCATAGCACCTCCCCTCCTCCCCACTGTCCTTATCATATTGGTGCCTGGCCTTATCGGCTTTAATGGGGTCATCCTTGGTTGTTATAACTTTACATTATTTCGTCTTAATTGTCTTATTGTTGTTTTTTCCATTTATAGTCTTTGAATGGGTTTTGAGAGAAATCCTATGTGTTCAGGGTAACGTGTATATTTAGTTCCGTTTTAGGCATGTTAAGTTTAAAAAATTGATAGGATAGCCATATGGAGATGACCAGCAGCCAACTGGCAGTGTGGGACTAGGATTCAGAAGAAAGTTTAGGATTGGATATCTGTGTATCTAGATTTGGGTTTTATTTAAATAGAGATGATAATTGATTTGATTGGAATGAATGGGTAGACAGGGAAGAGAAGAAGATCCAGAACAAAGCTTTGTTGGATATCTGTACTCATGGTGGGAAAATGGATGATCCTGCAAAGGAAACTTGAAAGTTTTTAGATAGACAGAAAACCAAGAGAAAATATTGCCATGGAAACCAAGGGATGATAAAGCATCCTGTAGGAAGTGTGTAGTTAACAACACTGGAAGCTGCAGAGAAGTGAAATTGAATGAAGACTGTAATAGAGGTCTTTGGATTTAGTAGGTAAGAGATTGTTGGTCACCTTGTGGAAAGCAGTGGTGATAGTAGGGAGCCATATTTACAAGAGTCATGTACTTGTAAAAAGTGAGTTGGAACTGGGAAAACCATGGGAACAAAAGAAACAGATGCTTTTGGGGAGTTGAATTGTGGAAAAGAAGGAGCAATATAGGGTAACTTGAGGGGTTGAAAAAGTCAAGACTTGAGCAGGTTTGTAGGTAGGAGTCATCTTAAGGAGGATTTAAGATTAGTCAAATGGGTTTTTCAAAGGGGCAAACTTTTAAAGAGATGGGGAGGGATGAGATCAAAGCACAAATTGATGGTTTCTTTTGGCAAGAAAAAGGGCCACTTCTTTCTTAGGACTTTGAAGAAAAGAGAGAATGGTGAAAGGTTTAAATGTAATGGAATAGCTTAGGAAAGGTATTTATTTCTCATTAAACTTGAAGAGAAGAAGAAAGAAGTGGCGTAGGAGGTAGAAACAAAAGGGAGGCCTAGAAAGAATTGAGGTTACATTGAGGACAAAGAATAGTTGTATGAAGAGATAGTCTTAGAAAGAGATGAAAAGTTAGGTAATAGTGAGAGAAGGGAATTTCAGGTTTCTGGATCCTAAGGCATCACAGTTATTGTTGATGATGGGATTAGGGATATGATCTTTCCTATGTGTGATTGAGGTAGAGTGAAAATGTTGGTCATGGGAACTGAGAAGACTGATGGACTAGTTTGCCTGTGTATTGTAGATGAAATATGCATTGTAAAATTACATATATGAGAGCAGGGATTTGGATAGAGAGAGAAGATTGTTTGTAAGATAATGAATACCTTGAGAAAAAAGAAAAATGACTAAGAAACTGGTTGAACATAGCAATAAAAATTTCAATATGGTTTGTGTGAACTTCTAAAGAGAAGGTCGTAAGTGATGGTGGCAAAGGAAAAGTGGAAGTCCAGAGCAAGAAGTGTATACCTTATCTTCTTCCTTGCCCAGTGTATTTGAGATGAGGACATGAGAGAAAGCTCAATAGTTACTGGAGAACGTGGACGGTGGTGTAGTGTCTTCTGGAGAGAGATGGGTTTTTGATAACAGAAGAAGCTGGAAGAAGTTTGAAGTGAAATTATCAAAGATAAAGGGGAGTTAACAGTAGTTTGGAATGTTCTAGAGGCAAATGGAAGTGGGATATGGCAGAAAGGGATTTGGGCTATGTAGGTGTGGAGAAGGAGAACTGTTTGGGAAGAATTAGGATAAGGGGGGGAAAAAGATTTTCATCTAGACCATGTGAACTGAATCGCAAGTATGAGGGCAGACAGAGCTAGGAATGTACTTACTATTGAATGGGTTAAGAAATGATTGATCAGAGTCCCCATCATCTGGTGTCCTCTGATTTATGCTGAGTCAGGACTTTGGAACATAATAATATAAAATTGGACAAGTCAGGTATTGAACCTTTGATCAAGATCTCATTAGGGTTTTTTTTTTTTTAACCATTTGAATTTTTTATTTGTAGATTTAAGGCCCAACTAATTATATCTGTAACAAAAAAGTAATAATGATGGAATTAAATTTCTCAAAAACTTTTTTTGAAATTTAAATGTTTTTTCTTTTATCTATTGAATAATAGAAGTATAATGAACTTGATATGTGATGTGATGAGAAATTTTGTCATTCTTAAACATTAAAGAATAAATGTGAAATTATTTTTATAAACAAGTTTTTTTTTCTTTAAAGGAAATGATTGTTGACAAAGTAAATGGACAAGTCGTTCCTCGGTACTTGATATACGACATAATTAAATTTAATGTAAGTACCTCTAAAAACTTGCATACTGTTCTTGTTTTAAAATTAAGCTATTCTAAAATTATCAATATGGTTTCAGTTGGAAAATATTTATTGCAAATAATTGAGCTGAGAAAGCTGTTAGTATTTCTGAGAAATTGTGTTGGCTGAACAAGTCTCAAGTTTTTCTTTTTAAAATAATGTTCTTGAACAAATACAGAAAACTTGTATTTCTCTAATACTTTCACAAAATATTGTTTCACAGGAAAGTTTCAAGATAAAATGAGAATGAAAGAGTGAGGATATTTAATTTCTATCTGCCTTTCCAGCATATTGCACCTTATAATAAGATTGTAACTTAAATATTAAATCCATTATTATTTTGAGTAGACTTTTGATTTCAGTACTACATGGAAATTTTAATGGGGAAGTAACTTCTGCCGATACCTGTTCTGCAGTATAAAGTCTTAAAAAGTAATGAGGGGCGTTGAGAGGTTAAGTGACTTTTTTAATAGGCAGTATGATCAGATACTGATTTTGAGTCCAGCTTTTTCTGATTTGAATGCTGGCCCTCCATTACTACATCATTTCTCAAACCCAGGAAAAGAAAGGAGCTGACTAAAGAATTCTCCCAAATTTCATTTTTTTATAATTTAAAAACAGAAATATAACTAGTTGATTGAAGTAGTTAACACACTAATTGTTTTACTACAAGAAGAAAAAACACAAGATCTGGTGGTCTTGATTGGTCTGATTTTAATTATTATTCAAGTTATCTGAATTTGTTCTTTTTTCCTTTCTGTGATTTAATACATTGAGATATCTGCACCTTTACCATCACATTTAATAGGTGGGAAAATTATGAAATTCAAACCAAAAAATTCTGTTTAGCAGCATTAGTATTAAAACTTTGATTAAATCAATAAAAGCAACCAAAAGTTAAGAACTTTTGAATTAATCAAATTTGATTCAATTCAGTGAAAAATATATTGGGTGCCTATATAAGACCCTGCCCTAGTTATTGAATGACCTTTGGTGAGCTTAGTTGCTATGTGCTTAGTAGTTGTACAATAAGTATTTTTATTTGGATTGAGTAAGAAACAGGCTACACCCATGATGAGCTTACTTTAAAAATTTTTTTTACTTTTCACTTCCATATTCTATCCTTTCCTCAGTTTCCTCCTCTACCTATTGAAAAGGCAAGAAATATGGTGCCCACTATACATACATATAAAATAATGCAAAATATGTTTCTACATTAGCCATATTGATGAAGAGTTAATGACCAAATAAGAGACAGATATGTTCATGGTAGGCAAAATAGAAAATTTTGATGATCATAAAATTAAAGTCTTTGCACAAACAAAACCAATACAGCCAGAATTAGAAGAAAAGCAGCAAAAGGGAGAGGGAACGGAATTTAACAGCAGTTATCTCTGATAAAAGTCTCAATTATCAAATATATGTAAAGAAATAAGCCAAACTTATAAAGTAAGAGCCATTTCCCTACTTGTAAATGGTCAAAGGACATGAAGAAGCAGTCTTCAGAGGAAGAAATCAAAACTATTAATACTCATAAGAAAAAATGCTGTAAATCACTAATAATTAAATATAAAATTAAGTACTCTGAATTGCCACTTCACATCCATCAGATTGGTTAAGATGACAAAAAATTAAAATGACAAATGTGGGAGAGGATGTGCAGGAGTAGGTATACTAACATATTGTTGATGGAGCTGTGAACTAGTTCAACCATTCTGGAGAGCAATTTTTTACAATGCTCAAAAGTATCCTTTGACCCAGCAATACCACTAGTAGATTTATATTCTAAGAAGATCAAAGAAAAAGGAAAAGGATTCATTTTTTTTTTTTATTATTTTTTTTTATTATTATTATTTTTTTTATTTTATTTATTTATTTTTTTAATGTTTAACAATCACTGCCATACAATTGCGATTTTATCCCTCCCCACCCACCCCCCACTACCTCCCTCCCTCCCCACGACTGCATACAATTCTGTATAGATTCTACATATACTTTCCTATTGAGTATATTTTCACTATAGTCATGCTATGTAGTCAGACTAAGATAAATGAAAGAATCCGTATAACAAATCAGAACATGATACACAAACAGATACACATACACAAACATGATCTGCTACATTATGTGAGTGACTTCCATATTTCTCTCTCTGAGTGTGGAAGGCATTTTGCCTTGAGGTCCACCACTGGGATTTTTTTTTTTTTTCAGAAGTTCTTGTGTTATTACAAAAATCTAAGTCTACCAGAAAAAACTCTCACACACTGTGGTTGTTGCTGTGCATAAAGTTCTCCTGGTTCTGCTCCTTTCACTCAGCATCAGGTCATATAAGTCCTTCCAGGCCTCTCTGAAGTCTTCTTGTTCATCATTTCTTATGGCACAATAGTACTCCATTACATTCATATACCATAATTTATTCAGCCATTCCCCAATTGATGGACATCCCCTTGACTTCCAGTTTTTGGCAACTACATAGAGTGCTGCTATAAATATTTTTGTACATGTGGGACCCTTTCCCATTTTTATGATCTCTTGGGGATATAGTCGTAGTAGCGATATTGCTGGGTCAAAGGGTATGCACATTTTTGTAGCCCTTTGGGCATAGTTCCAAATTGCTCTCCAGAATGGTTGGATGCGCTCACAGCTCCACCAACAATGAATTAGTGTTCCAACTCTCCCACATCCTCTCCAGCATTTATCATTTTCTTGTTCTGTCATGTTTGCCAATCTTATAGGTGTGATGTGGTACCTCAGAGTTGTTTTGATTTGCATCTCTCTAACCAATAGTGATTTAGAGCATTTTTTCATATGATTATAGATAGCTTTAATTTCTTCCTCTGAAAATTGCCTGTTCATATCCTTTGACCATTTATCAATTGGGGAATGACTTGTATGATTATACATTTGGGTCAGTTCTCTATATATTCTAGAAATGAGGCCTTTATCCCCGAGCTTAGCTGTAAAAATTTTTTCCCAATTTACTACATCCCTCCGGATTTTGGTTGCATTGGGTTTGGTTGTGCAAAAACTTCTCAGTTTAATGTACTCAAAGTTATCCATTTTGCATTTCATAATGCATTCTATCTCTCCTTTAGTAAAGAATTCTTCCCTTCTCCATAGATCTGATAAATACACTATTCCTTGCTTCTCCAGTTTATTCATGGTATCAATCTTTATACCTAAATCATGTACCCATTTGGACTTTATTCTTGTGTACGGTGTCAGGTATGGGTCTATGCCTAATTTCCGCCACACTGTTATCCAGTTTTCCCAGCAATTTTTGTCAAACAATGAGTTCTTATCCCAGAAGCTGGGGTCCTTGGGTTTATCAAACAGAAGGTTGCTATATTCCTTGCCTACTGCATCTTGAGTGCCAAGTCTATTCCACTTGTCTACCTCTCTGTTTCTTAGCCAATACCAAGTGGTTTTGATAATTGCTGCTTTATAGTACAGTTTAAGGTCTGGTAGCGCTAGGCCACCTTCCCAAGCATTTCTTTTCATTAGTCCCTTTGATATTCTGGACCTTTTGTTTTTCCAAATGAATTTTGATATTATTTTATCCAGCTCTAGAAAGTAATTGTCTGATAGTTTAATTGGCATGGCACTAAATAAGTATATTAATTTGGGTAGAATTGTCATTTTTATTATATTAGCACGGCCTACCCATGAGCAACTAATGTTTTTCCACTTACTTAAATCTGACTTTATTTGTGCAAAAAGTGTCTTGTAATTGTGTTCATATAGTCCCTGGGTTTGTTTTGGCAGGTAGACTCCTAAGTATTTTATACTGTCTACCCTAACTTTAAATGGGATTTCTCTTTCTATCTCTTGCTGTTGAACTTTGTTGCTAATATATAGGAACGCAGAGGATTTGTGTGGGTTTATTTTGTACCCTGCAACTTTGCCAAAATTGTTTATTAATTCAAGTAATTTTTTACTTGAATCTCTGGGATTCTCTAGGTAAATCATCATATCATCTGCAAAGAGTGATAACTTAGTTTCTTCTTTGGCTATTCTAATTCCTTGAATATCTTTATCTTGTCTAATTGCTACAGCTAACATTTCTAGTACCATATTGAATAATAGTGGTGATAATGGACAACCTTGTTTCACCCCTGATCTTATTGGGAATGCATCTAGCTTATCCCCATTGCATATAATGCTTGCTGAAGGTTTTAGATAGATACTGCTTATTATTTTATGGAAAGTTCCCTTTATTCCTACGTTCTCCAATGTTTTTAGTAGGAATGGATGTTGTATTTTGTCAAAAGCTTTTTCTGCATCTATTGAGATAATCATGTGGTTTTTGTTAGCTTTGTTGTTGATGTGATCGATAATGCTAATAGTTTTGCTAATATTGAACCAGCCCTGTAGTCCTGGTATGAATCCTACCTGATCATAATGTATTAATCTCGTGATAAGATGCTGTATTCGTTTTGCTAAAATCTTATTTAAAATTTTTGCATCTATATTCATTAGGGAAATTGGTCTATAATTTTCTTTCTCTGTTTTGTCTCTTCCTGGTTTGGGTATCAAAACCATATTTGTATCATAGAAAGAATTTGGGAGGACTCCTTCTTCCCCAATTTTCAAGAATAGTGTATGTAGTATTGGAATTAACTGTTCTTTAAATGTTTGATAGAATTCACTTGTGAATCCATCTGGCCCTGGAGATTTTTTCCTAGGGAGTTCATTGATGGCTTGTTCAATTTCTTTTTCTGAGATGGGGTTGTTTAAGTATTCAACTTCCTCTTCTGTTAATCTGGGCAATTTGTATTTTTTAAAATATTCATCCATCTCGTTTAGATTGTCGAATTTGTGGGCATAAAGTTGGGCAAAGTAGTTTCTAATTATTGTTTTAATTTCCTCCTCATTGGAGGTGAGTTCACCCCTTTCATTTTTAATGTTAGTAATTTGGTTTTCTTCTTTCTTTTTTTTGATCAGATTAACCAAAGGTTTATCAATTTTATTAGTTTTTTCATAAAACCAACTATTGGTTTTATTTATTAATTCAATAGTTTTCTTAATTTCAATTTTATTAATCTCTCCTTTGGTTTTCAGTATTTCTAATTTGGTATTTACTTGGGGATTTTCAATTTGTTCTTTTTCTAGCTTTTTCAACTGCAAGCCTAAGTCATTGATCTCCTCTTTCTCTATTTTATTTATGTAAGCATTCAGAGATATAAAACTTCCCCTAATAACTGCTTTTGCAGTGTCCCATAAGTTTTGGTACGTTGTCTCACTATTGTCATTCTCTTGAATGAAGTTGTTGATTGTTTCTATGATTTCTTCTTTAACCCAATCCTTCTTTAGAATTAGATTATTTAGTTTCCAATTGATTTTTGGTTTCTCTTTCCATGGCCTTTTATTACATGTAATTTTTAATGCATTATGATCTGAAAAGGATGCATTGATTATCTCTACCTTTCTGCACTGGATTGTGAGATTTTTATGTCCTAGTACATGGTCAATTTTTGTAAATGTTCCATGTACCGCTGAGAAAAAGGTATATTCCTTTCTATTCCCATTTAATTTTCTCCAAAGATCTATCATATCTACCTTATCCAGAGTTTTATTTACCTCCTTAACCTCTTTCTTGTTTATTTTAAGGTTGGATTTATCTAGTTCAGAGAGGGGGAGGTTGAGGTCCCCCACTAGTATAGTTTTGCTATCAATTTCTTCCTTCAGCTCCCCCAACCTCTCCTCTAAGAATCTGGATGCTATACCACTTGGAGCATACATGTTTAGTAATGATATTGCTTCATTGTCTGTGGTGCCTTTTAGTAGGATATAGTTTCCATCCTTATCGCTTTTGATTAGATCTATTTCTGCTTTTGCTTTGTCTGAGATTAGGATTGCTACTCCTGCCTTTCTTACATGAGCTGAAGTACAATATATTCTGCTCCATCCTTTGACCTTTATCCTATGTGTATCCCCCCGTTTCAAATGTGTTTCTTGTAAGCAGCATATTGTTGGATTATGGCTTTTAATCCATTCTGCTATCCGTCTCCGTTTTATGGGAGAGTTCATCCCATTCACATTCACAGTTATGATTACAATCTGTGTATTTCCCTCTACCCTCTTTCCCACCATTTGTGCTTTTAACTCTCCCGTCTCCCTTCCCCTCCTCAATAGTATTCACTTTTCTCCCCCTCCTCCTGCAGCCTTCCCCTCCTTCTTTTAGCCCCCCTCCCTTTTAGTCCCCTTTACTCTTATTGCTTCTTTCCTCCCTTTTAGCCACCCTCCCCTTTCTTTCCCCTTCCCCTCCTACTACCTATAGAGCTAGTTAGGATTATCTGCTTAAGGTTATTGTTCCCTCCTTTGAACAAATCAGATGAGAGTACCTCTCAAACAATGCTCATCTCCCTCCCCTCCTTCCCTCTACTATAGTTTTGTACTTCTTCCTGTGATATAATTTGCCATTTTCTGCTTCCCCCTTTCCACACCTCCTATTACATTCCCTTCTCATACTTAAATCATATTTTTGCCATGACATCATTTACTTTATGCCCGTTCCCTCTACATATATCCCTTTTATCATAATAGCTGCACAGTTCTCAAGATTAACAGGTATCATCTTCCCTTACAGGGAGGTAAACAGATTGCCCTAATTGAGTTGCAAGTTTTAGTTTTTGTTTTTTCCCCTCTGTTTACCTTTTTATGATTCTCTGGAGACCTGCATTTGAAGATCAAATTGTCTATTGAGTTCTGGTGTTTTGGTCAGGAAGCTCTGGAAATCCCTTATTTCGTTGAATGACTTTCTCCTTGCCTGAAATGTTATGCTGAACTTTGCTGGGTAGTTGATCCTTGGTTGGAGTCCCAACTCCTTTGCCTTACGGAATATTGGGTTCCAATTCTTTCGATCTTTTAATGTAGAAGCTGCAAGGTCCTGTGTGATCCTGACTGTGTGACCTTGATATTTAAATTGTTTCTTTCTGGCTGCTTGTAGTATTTTCTCCTTCACTTGATAGCTCTGGAATTTGGCAACTATATTTCTTGGGGTTTTGAGTTTGGGATCCCTTTCCGGTGGGGAACGGTGGATTCTTTCGATGACTATTTTGCCCTCTGAGTCTAGTACTTCTGGGCAGTTTTCCTTGATGATTTCCTGGAAGATATTGTCCAGACTCTTTTCTTCATCATGGGTTTCTGGCAGGCCAATAATTCTTAGATTTTCTCTCCTGGATCTATTTTCCAGGTCAGTTGTTTTTCCAATTAAATATTTTAGATTTTCTTCTATCTTTTCATTCTTTAGATTTTGTTTGACTGATTCTTGCTGTCTCATTGAGTCATTAGTTTCTACTTGCCCAATTCTAATCTTGATCGTATTGTTTTCTTCAGTTAGCTTTCGCATCTCCTTTTCCATCTGGCCAATTTTTCCCTTTAAGGAGCTATTTTCTCCATTTAATTTTTGTACTTCTTTTTCCATTCGACCAATTTTCCCAGTTAGGTTTTGGGTTTCCTTTTCCATCTGATCAATTTTCCCTATTAGGTTTTGAGTTTCCTTTTCCGTTTGATTAACTCTTCCTTTTAGGGAATTATTCTCTCCAGTTAATTTTTGAACTTCCTTTTCCATTTCTTCAATTTTCTTTTTCAGATTGATGTTCTCATCAGTGAATTCTTTTTTTATAGTTTTAAAATCATTGGCCAGTTTTTCTTTTATATCCTTCTTCAGACGTTCCAGGTAATCTAGTTGTGCTTGCGAGAAATTCATAGTCCCATCTGAGGTTTCAGATGGAAGTACAGTCTCAGCTCTAACCTCTTTGGTGTTTGTGTTTTGGTCCTTATCCCCATAGAAAGATTCTATGGTTTTTTCACTTTTCGTCTGCTTTTTCCGATTCATGATGATGTTGGCTGAGTGTTGTAGCTTTTGGTTCTTTCAGTTAGAAGGTACAGATCTTTTAAGTTGAGTTGATGTTTGTCTGGGCTAAAAGCAGGCTTTTTTTTTTTTTTTTTTGTTGTTGTTGTTGTTGTTGTTGTTTCCCAGATCAACCCTGGGGTTAGCTTGATAGGTGTGTGCGAGGTGTGGTCTGGTCTCAGGCTATCTCCTCAGCTGGCCTGAGGCAAAGGCAAGGTCCGGGGATGGTGATCCCAGCTTCCCTATTGTCTTCCCTTTTCCCCTGGAGGGCTGGGGCACGCCTAGAGGCTAATGCGTGTTCCCGCCCCTCCTGGGGCTCGTCTCCTGGGCTGAGGCTTGCTTGGGTCTCAGTGCGAATTTTTCTCTGCCCTGGGTCGTCTGTCCCTCCAGATAGCCTCCACCACGGTAGGAAGAATCCCCCTTTGCCACCTCTCCAGCCTCTGGTGTTATGAGACCACCCGCCCCCTTCTGCTGCTCCCACTGATCCAGGATCAATCTGGGGAAGAATTTTATGGTTCCCTCACGGTCATCGGGGGGGGAGGGGAGAGCACTTACTGATCACTCCGGCATCCCAGCTCCTGGATGTTCAAGTAGTGACCCACTGAAGTCCCGTCTTTAGGCTGAAGATTTCAAAGGCTGTTGCGCTGATATCGTTGGCTCGGCCTGGCTTATCTCCTGCTCCGCAGGTCTCGCCCGCCACTCTCGGGCCCCTCGGGTCGCCTCCGCCCTGCCGCGCCGACCGCGCGCTCGGAAAAGGATTCATTTCCAGAAATATTTGTAGCAGCTCTTTTTGTTGTGGCACAGAATTGGAAACTGAGGGGATGCTCATCAGTTGGGGAATGGCTAAACAAGTTGGGGTATATGACTGTGATGGAATGCAGGAAAAGATGAAGGGAATGGTTTTAGAAAAACACAGGAAGAGCCAGCTCCCTAGCGGCAAGGATCTTTAGATCAAACATTAAATATAATCAAACATTAAAGTGTTGTGCTTGTTTGCTTCTGTATATTGTGTACCTAATCTATTACAATTGATCAGCCCATTTCTTATTTTTATGATTTCTACTTTGTAATATAGTTTGAGATCTGGTACAGCTAGTCCCCTTTCCTTAGTTTTTTTCCCCATTTATTTCCCTGATAGTCAACCTTTTTTTCTTCCAGATGAATTTTATTATTTTCTTTAGTTTTATAAAGTAATTCTTTCGTAATATGGCACTGAATGAGTAAATTACTTTAGGTAATATTATCATTTTTATTATATTGGCTCTGCCTAACCATGAGCAATTAGTATTTCTCTAGTTATTTAGCTCTGTCTTCATTTGTGAGAAGAGTATTTTGTAGTTGTTTTCAGATAGTTCCGTTGTGTCTCTTGGCAAGTAAACTCTCAAAAATTTTATGTTGTCTGTAGTAATTTTAAATAGAAATTCTCCTTATATCTCATCCTACTGGGTTTTGTTAAAATGTATAGAAATGCAGAGGATCAATTAATAGATTCATTTGGATTCCATAAGCACGCCATCATATCTGCAAAAAGTGATATTTTAATTTCGTCATTGCCTATTATTCCTTCAGTTTCTTTTTCTCATCTTTTTGCTATCACTACCATTTCTAGTAAGTCATTGAATAATAGTGATGATAATGAACTTCCTTGCTTTACCTCTTATCTTATTTGAAAGGCTACTAGTTTATCCCCATTACAGATAATGCTTGCTCTTGGGTTTAGACAGCTACTGTTTATCATTTTAAGAAAAGCTCCATTTACTCCTATGATTTCCAGTTTTTTAATAGAAATGAATAATGAATTTTGTCAAAAACTTTTTCTGCGTCTATTGAGATACTCATATGATTTTTTTCTTGTTTTTGTTATTGATGTGGTCAATTATACTGACAATTTTTCCTAATATTGAACCAGCTCTGCATTCCTGATGTAAATTCCACCTGGTCATAATGTATGATCTTTGTGATATATTTCTGTTATCTCCTTGTAAGTATTTTATTTTTGTATCAGTATTCATTAGGGAAATTAGTCTCTAGTTTTCTTTCTCTCTTTTTGCTCTTCCTAGTTTAGGTATCAGCACTATATTTGTGTCATGAAAGGAATTTGTTAGGACCCCTTCTTTGCGAGTTTATATGGTATTGAAGTTAATTGTTCTTTAAATGTTTGGTAGAATTTACTATTAAATCCATCTAGTCCTGGGTTTCTCAGAGAGCTCATTTATGACTTGTTCAATTTTTTTTACTAGGATAGAATTATTTAAGTATTCTATTTCCTCTTCTGTTATCTGGGTATTTTAAGTTTTTTTAAACATTCATTTGTTTCATTTAGATTGTCAGTTTAATTGGCATAGAGTTCTTAATAATTGCTTTAATTTCATCCTTGGTTGTATATTCACCCGTTTGGTTCTTTTCTTCCTTTAAAAAAATAAAATTAGCCAGTGGTCTATTTATTTTATTGTTCCTCCCCCTCCCATCCCAGGTCCTAGTTTTATTTATTAATTCATTGTTGTCTTTTTTTAGTTTTGAGTTTTATTAATCTCTCCTTTGTTGTTCAGGTTTCTATTTTGGTGTTTAAGGGAAGATATTTAATTTTTTTAAGTTGGATGCACAATTTATCAGTCTTCTCTTTTCTCTCTTCTCTTGATGTAAGCATTTACAACTGAAAATGACAGAACAACTTAATCTATCTTCCCTCTTATCACTGTCCCTTATCTTATCCTCTTCCCCTCCTACTTATCTGTTTAATAAGATTAATTTCTATATCAACTGTGTATATTTATATACATTCTCTCTTTCAGCCAATTCAGATAAGGGTGAGATTCAAGCATTGACTGTTGCCCCTGATTTCCCATTCCATTGTAAAAACTTTTTATTGTGTACCTCTTTTATGTGAAATAATTTTTCCCATTTTTCTTTTCTTTTCCCCATTCTGTCAGTGCTTCCTTCTTTCTCACCTTTCCATTTTTCTTTAGAGATCATCCCAACATAATAGACTTACATTACACTCATGCCCTCTGCCTAAGTGAACCTCTCAGTACCCTGATAATGATAAAAGTTTTAGGAATTACATGTATCAGTTTCCCGTAGGAATGTAAACAGTTTCACCTTATTAAGTCCCTTATGATTTCTCATTCATGTGTACCTTTTCGTGCTACTCTTGAATCTTGTGTTGAATGTCATATTTTCTCTTCAGCTCTAGTCTTTTCTTCAGGAGTCCTTGAAAGTCCTCTATTTCATTAAATGTCTATTTTCCTCCATGAAGGATTGCACTCAGTTTTGCTGGGTAGATTATTCTTATTTATACTCCTAGCTCTCTTTTCTTTTGGACTATCATATTCCAAGCCTTCTGCTATTTTAGTTGTGTGATCCTGAGGGTGTTGTCATGGTATTTGAATAATTTCTTTTCTGGTTGCGTGAAGTATTTTTTCCTTTATATGGGAGCTCTCGAGTTTGACTTTTATATTCCTGCAGATTTTCGTTTTGGGATCTCTTTCAGGAAATAATCTTTTAATTTCTACTTTGCCCTCTGATTCAGTAATATCTGGGCAGTTTTCCTTTATAATTTCTTGAAGTATGATGTTTAGGATCTTTCTTTGATCAGGAGGTCCTATAATTCTTAAGTTATCTTTCCTCTATCTATTTTCTAGATCAGAGGTAGCAAAGTTGAGAGAGCCATAGGACCTGGAGTTAGTAATACTTGAGTTCAAATCCAGTCTCAGACACTTACTAGCTGTGTGATCCTGGACAAGTCTTTTAGCTTTTCTATTCCTCAGTTTCCTCATCTGCAGAATGGTGATAATAATGGCACCTGCTTCCCAAGTTTATTGTGAAGATCAAATGAGATATTTTTTTGTAAAACACTTTAAACTTTAAAGTGCTATATAAATGTTGCTGTTGGCATCCTTTTTATTGTTGTTATGGATTATATTTATATGTTACAGTTTATTTAACCATTCCCTAATCAGTAGTCTTCTTTCCATTTCCTTGCTGCTATGAAAGTGTTGCTTTAAATGTTAGGTTTTATAAGGAACTTTTGTTTCTTGATAATGCATTTGTGATCTTAGTACAATAGATCTTTTAAATAAATGTTTACTGTTTATCTGTCTCTGAACCACATGGAGCCTAGCATAGAACTGCAATATTTTTTATAGGTCTGGATCTATGATTTTATTGATATAGGAATCTCTTTTATGAGTAAGTTCCTTCCTCTAATGGTCAATCACCAGCTATTATGTAACTTAGAGTTTTGGGTGGTTGCTTGGGGTCATTGAGGTGTTGACTTGCTTAGGGTCACACAATCAACTATAGAACACAGAGCCAGTATATGTCACAGGTGACACTTGAATACAGATCTTCTCTGCCCCCTGTCCCATTTGCTCCAAGCTTCCTTATACTTGTAAAAATTATAAATTCTTTTAAAAATTTAGTTGAAATAAATATTAGCTAGGATTTATTAATGCCTTTTTAAATTTAAATTATTTTTATTTTTTTGCTGGTATTTTTAAGGTAGGAAGTGCTTGATATGTACGGGAGCCTTCTAACCTCCCTCTGTATAATTTTAGAAATCTTTCTTTTGTTTGGTTCAATTGGTTGTCAGTATATTGTGTGAATGATTTCTTTAATTTTTTTCCCCAAGTGCACATAGAAATAATTTTTAACATTTCTTTTACAAAATTTTGAGTGTTGAATTCTCTCCCTCTTCCTTTCCCTGTTCCCTCCTGAGGCAGCATGCTTTTTGATATAGGTTACACATATGCGGTCATAAGAAACATTTCCATTTAAAAGAAAATTTCCAGTTACATGTAAAAACAATTTTTTAACATTCATTTTGAAATTTTTATATTCCAGATTCTGTTTGCTTTGCATATATTTAGTAAATTTCCTGTAAACTTTCTGAATATGTGACTGAAAAAAGGAGAATGCATGATTTGTAAGGGCAAACAGTTTGTCTGTCCATGGTGTGCCTGTTTGCTAGTCCATGGTGTGCCTGTTTGTTAGTTAATAGTTATATTAAAATCTTTTTTTCCCTATTTCAGGATAAAAACTTAGTCTTCCTGAACTTGATATTGCTTTTTATTATTTTTTAAAAAAATATTAGTTGATTATATTTCTATGCAGTAGATCAGAATGTTCAAAATAAAAATAATTCCTGAAAATAAAAAATCCAAGTTCTCATGAATTTTTATTTCCTGAAAGTTTATTCAAAAGAAATTTGTCTTTAATAATAGGAATAAAAAGCAATGAATACCATTGTTGGCTAACATATAAACAAGTCAGCTATCTAATTCAGTTTAACAGATATTTATTAATTTCTTACTTTGTCTATAGCCTTTTAAATATCAATATTCTTCTGGTGATATATGAGTTTGAGTCATAAAACATTATAGTGATTGAAGACTTTAAGGCTCATCAAATGTGCTGTTTGTGAATAGAGTTATTTTGATTTACATATCTTTTATTAGTGATTTGGAACATTCTTTCTCATTGTTGCTAATAGTTTATAATTCTTTTGTTAATGGTTTGTTCATATCGTTTGGCCACTTACCTGTTAGGGAATGCTGTTTGATCTTATGTATTTCTGTTAGCTGCTTACATGTGGGTTATCAGACCCTTATTATTTGTTACATGGATTCTCCCCTTTTTCTTGTCCATCCCCCCGCCCCATTAACCCAGTAGTGTTAATTTTGTTCGTTAAAATTTCATTTAATCAAAATTATTTTATCATTTTTTTATCCCTAGTGTAAGAATTCACTCTTTAGTTACTGCTGTGAAATTTACTTTATCATCTAATTTTTATACCTTATCTTTGACCATTTAAGTCTGTGACTACTAACATTCAAGTGATAATGATCATTTTCTATGTGATAATGCCATTTCTATTTCTTTCCAAAATATTTTCAAGCTCTCTTAAAGTTGATTTCTCAGTCATTTACAATTATTGCCTTTAATGTAGATTTCCTCTGTGTATAGATGTTTTTGGTTTTGTTATTTTATGTATATTTGTTATGTATATCACTTGTTCATATTGTACATCAGGCACTGATGTGATGGTTTCACTATTATCTACTAAAAGACTAAACCATTGTAACATCCTTGGTGATTGTTTCATTAACATTTTCAATTTAACATATTTGTTTTTTTGATAGTTTTTAAAAATCATTTTTGATAATTATTCTGGTAACATATTTGAAAACATTGAAATTTAAGTCATTTTATTTGATTCTCTTTGTCAGGCTCAGTCAGTTGGAAATTGTGATTTCAACACTAGATTGCAGTGTATTGAAAAAGAAATAATAAATCCACGGCATGAAAAAATGAAGAATGGACTCATTGACAAAACACAAGAACCATTTAGTGTTAGGCACAAGCCATTTTTTGACATCTCTACTTCAAGAAAGGTAAATGTGATTGTGAGATTTTAAAATCTTTTGTTTTATTGATTAGCATACCAGAAATATGAGGCAGGATTCTCTTTTCCATTACATTGATTAATCAATTTGAAAGGAGCTAGAATTGACCTGAAAAGGCAAGTATATCTTACTAGTGGGTTTTTTTAAAAATGTGCTCCTTAGTCTTTCTGGAAAACTGCTTTCTTTATTTCAAAGCCCTTTCCTCTGTCATTTCTCACATTATAAGAGAGTATTCATGCTGGAGAAAACTGATAGTATAATTTTTTTTTATTAGGTCATTCCTGTGCTCAAGAGCCTATAGTTTTTGCATATTCTATCATTCTGAACCTATCCTTTAGGAATCTACTTCAGTTATCTCCTTGTTTATTATACTGTTTAATGTTATTTTAGGACCCTTTTTTGAAGTCGAAGTAATCAGTTTGCTGTATTTTTCACAAAGTTTTGTTTTTCCTTCATTTGTGTTTTGATCAACAATATACTATATAGCTATACTATCATTTTCTCCATTCACTCCACTAACCATTTCCCTTCTAGATGCACCTAAAAACTAACTTCTCTAGGAAGCAATTAATGAATGAATCTCACCTAATATTTGTTTCTTAACTTGACCTCTTTAGTACTTTTGTCACAACCCATTTAGAACTACAGTCAGATTTTTATTTTTCGACAGATCTGTAATCTCATTTTGTGAGTAATTCCTCCTGTGGTCTAAATTGTAGCATATTTAATTCTCATCCTGGGATACGCAAAACCATATTATTTCATAAATTCTTCAGGGAGGGTTCATCCAGGATTTATGCTGTGCACTGGGCCTGCCCGTGGCCATGGCCTAGAAGCTTACCTCTCCTGTAAGCCACCCGCTATACCGGTCTTCCAGTGGTTCCGGCCCCCTCCTGTGGGGGAGGGGAATGACCAAACAGTACACCCGAGGAGGCTGCTTACTGCACTTTATTGCTTACCCCGGTCCTCCCGACCTTCCCGTGTTCCCCCTTATATACCCCGCCGTAGCTCCTCCCATGTTCCGCCCTGGAGGCAGAGCACAGCTCCGTAAGGGGCGTTCCCAGCACCCGAAGGCGGGTTCTCACCCCCGGGTGTCTCCGGGCTCACCAGGGGGCCACGGTCCAGAGCTCGGCCCTCTACAATGCTGGAGAGGATTTCCTCTCCCACTTCTAACATTATATAGGTAGCGTGTAACACAGAGGCCATCCTTCTCTATCCCTTCCTCTCACGTGACTAACTAACCTCCTTGTTTGGATAATTTCTGCTCACATACATTTTTTATGCTTATTGTACAGTCTATAGTGGATAATTTATGGCAGCCTCTTTATAACCACTATATGTTTCTCCATTGCCTTTTGAATAACTTATAAATTTTGATTCGTTGAGAAGTATATATCATATAATTCTTAGCTATATAGCACCATTAGAAGAATATTGGTCTTAAAAAGAAGAATTTTTATTTTAGGGGTTACTAAAAGACCAATACAGTTTCCCAAATGCAATCTAGCTTACTTTCTTCCTCTTGTTTAATTTTGGGCTTAGCATATTGCCCATCTGAAATGTCTGTCTGAAATGTCTGTACCATTTGACCTGCATAATGATTTGGAAATCCAAGTATATTTCATAATTTTTACAGTAGACATTTTTAATCCACTTTTCTCCCATTAGGCTGTTTTGAGAGATTGTAAATCTTTGTTATTATTGTCTTGAGAAGATTAGTATGATTGTACAATTTGTATGGTTATTTGATGTAGATATGGAAGATACTGTATTTTAAGAGACTTTAAGGTAGTATTTTGCTTTTCGAAATCAAAATCTTTTTAGTAGTTGATAAAAGGTAAATATTATGGGGTTCATTCATTTAAGAAGCATTCTTAAACTCTTAGTACCCACGCAAGCGGCTTGAGAAACAAAATCAAAGTCAAAACAACCTCTCTCCTCAGCAGTTACATTCTGCTTAGGGGAGTGGGGAATAATACCTACACAGATAAGTAAATACAAAATATATATGAGTTCATTTCGCCTGAGTTGGGATGGAGCGCTAACAACTGGTGTGGGACCGTGCTAAATGCTTACAAATATTAACTCATTTATTCTTTATAATATTCCTGTGAAGTAGATATAATCATTATCTTCATTTTATAGTTGAAGAAAATGAGGCAGGTAGAGGATAAGTGACTTGCTCAGACACTAAGAAGTGTTTGAGGCTCTTTTTGAACTTAGGTTTTTCTGATTCCAGACCCAGTGCATTTATCTACTACACTACCTTGCTTGCATTTAGAATGACCTCTTGAGTGAATGAATGAATGATTAAAGTCACTTATTAAGTGCTTATTATGTGCAAAGCACCTGTAGCTAGGCTGTTCTTGCTTTCAAAGAGTTCATATTTTAGTAAGGGGGAACACATATAGCAAGTTTGAACTATAAGTTAAATAGATAAGTCCGATTGTCCTGAGGACACAATAGCAAAGGAGATAGTAATAAATCTTCTTTAATGGCATTTTAATGGATAAAATCATATTTGCTTTTTGATGTTGATACATTTAATAATGCCATGGACTTTAGAGGTAAGAATATTCTTTTCCAGATCTTCAGTAACTGTGGCTGCTGAAGAGCAAGAATTTGCAGCGACATTTGACAAGTCACATCTCTGCAAAGGTCATATCTCTGTACAGTGATGGAAGCTGTTGGACTTAACAATCTAGTGGCCGAGTTTGAGCTGTGAGGGAGTGGGGAGCTGCTACTGTTCCTGAGATTCTTGGATTTACTTGCCCATCAGTAGCAGTTGGTAGACAGTTGTGGTTAGTGGTTTAAGGAATGGTGGGTCCCTTCTCCAGTAGTTGTTCTTAACAACCACTCTGAGGGCCATCTTCAGCTCTGGGTCCTGGTGTGATCCCTATTACTATCTGAGGGGCAGTGGTCGTCAAGGTGGTGACAGTAGTTTAGACTGCGTGTCATATACTACCTCCTATCTGTCTCTCAGAATGCCTTGCTTCAGCTATGATAGCTTGTCTTCCTTTTTCGTGGCATGTAGGAAGTGACACTTTAGAAGAGCTTTGAAAGAAGCTACTGATTCTTACAGTTAAGTTAGAGAAGATAGAGCTTTCCAGTATTAGAGTATAGCCTGTGCAAAGGAATGGTGGTGGGAGATTGAATGTAGTTTGGCTAGATAGAGTACATGAAGAGAAGTAATGTGAAATCAGTCTAACAGGTTGGGTTGGAGTTAAGTTGTGAAAATCTTAAATGCCCGATAGTAGAACCGATATTTTGTCCTAGAAACAGTAGGGAGCTACTGTAGTTTCTTAAGTAGATAGTAGTAACATGATCAGACTTTTGTTTTAGGAACAGCAGTTTGGCTGTTGAATGGAGAAAGACTTCAGGCAGGAAAATTAGTAGGAGATTATTACAGTAGTCTAGATGAAAGGTAATGAAGATTTTGTATTCTCTGTACCATTCAGTTTGATGTATTATTTTAATAATGTGGTGTTTGTAAATACCATCATTTATAAAGTCTACTTATTCTCTCCTTGTATTTTCATCAATAATGTCCTTGATAAATATGTAGATCATTCTGCATATGGGCAGGAGCAGAAAAGAGACATACAGGTTGATTGTGGATTGTTCTCCATCACCTATTTTGAGTAGAAATAAAGTCCTTGATTTTTTCCCCTTATCTGTCCTTTTTTCAATTATCTTGATAACTGACCTTTCAGTACCCTTAAAATTGTGTTTCTCTCAATCACAGATGCCCACTGTACATTGGATGCAATCTGGTTTTTCTTCCAATCATTTTATTTGGTGTCATTTCTGCTTTTTTTCACGTAGCATAATGGGTACCATGATTTTAGAATTCTAGTATTTTGGTTCCCATTGTGAGTTATGAAATTAACTTGTTAGTAGAAATGCTGATCGATCTTGGGACTATATAGATTAATTGGGTCTCACACTAGACTTTCAGTAAACTGTATTTGTCTTCTTGTAATTTATCAACATCCTTGTCTGTAAAGTTTTGCAAAGGAATTTATAGAATTAATCAGTATTATCCTTGCTTGTGTTGATTCTCCACTTTTCAAGTGTCTCATGTATTTACCGACTTTATTCTAGGTTTTTACTGGCTAGGTTCTAGGTTGTTCCAGATCGAATCCTTGTTCTTTCATATATTCTTATGTTGTTTGTTGGCTTCGGTGCTTTCTACACTTATTTCATGTGGTGATTGCTTGATATTAATTAAACCTCTGAAAGAAATGGTCATATTCCATGTCATTGTATTATTTATCTGTGTTCACATTCCCCATTTTTCACTATCAGAAGCTCTTCTAAATAGGTCATGTTGGAACATCAAAATTTTCATGTCATATTTTTCCTGTTTTCTAATTTAGTGTTCATTTTTATTTTGTTCTAAGAAGTTGATAGTTTAACTACACAGAAACTATGCAGTTAAAATCTAATTTAATTTTTGTAATGTTTCTAATTGCTCACCATATTCAGGGTATTTTGATTGTTTTATTGGAAAGAAAGAATAGTTTACTCAGATGTATTTACTTTTCTTGAACACACTGAATACTTTAAAAAAATACATCTCTTGATTGCTGTTATGTTTCAAAGAGTCTGTTAAACTCTTATCTTTTCTTTAGTAATACTTGGAAGTTTTCTGTTTTATTAAACATCTTTTTCTTACCCTCTGTGATTATACTTAGTTTTGCAGGGTAAGTTATTGCTGGTTGTCAGCCTTTATGTTTTGCTTTTTGAATAATGATCTGTTGACATATGGTAAATTTTGTAAATCATGGTTCTTTTTTTTTTTTTGGTAGTCCCATCATGCATGAATTATCTCTTCTTGACCTGTTTTCCAGGTCATTTATTAGTGATTATGTGTGTCTTCCATTTTCTTTTGTTTTTCCAGTTTTTTGACTTTATTTTAGTGTTTTCTCTTGTGTCATGGCATGATTGACTTTTATTTCGTCCATTTTAATTTTCAGGGAGTTGCTTATTTTGGTAAGGTTTAGCATCTCCTGCACTTTTGTTTATTGTCGTCATTCTTTCCTCTAGAGGTCTCATTTCATTTGTAATATCTTTTTTATCTTTTGTTCCATGTATTATAGGAACATTTCTAAGTGTTCTGGCCAAACTATTATTTAATAAGTCTCTGCCTGTTGTTGTTGTTGTGGAGTTATACTTTTCTTCTGGGTTTGTGTCTTTAATGTTCCTGGCTTATTGTATAGAAGCACGTAGGAGGTGAAATGGATAGAGTGCTGAGTGTGGAATAAAGAAGACCTGAGTTCAGATGTGGCTTTAGACACTTAATAACTTTGTGATTCTGGAGAAGTCACTTACCTCAGTTTTCTATAAAATAGTGAGAACAATAGCACCTGTCTCTCAAAGTTGTTGTGAGGGTCAAGTAAGATAATATTTATAAAATGTTTACCACAGTGCCTGGCACATAGTAGGCATTATATGAATGTTCTCTCCTTCCCCTTGTCAGTATTTTGTTTATTCATGTATTTATTTTCCTGAAAAAGATGTGTAACAAAATAGATTATTACTGAAGAAAAGAAGAGTTGAAATATAACACAGCAATTTTTTACTTTCCCAGCTTTATGTCAGAGCTAGTTTCTTTTCACTCCTGCACTCCTAAATAGGATGTTGTACTCTTGTATTATTTGAGAGCCTGCTGCTGTGGGGTACTGGAAAGTTTCAGGCCCACCTGTCTCTTCCAGACATAGAGGTTTGCCTTTATTAAGACCCTCACATCAGGTCAGAATGCTACAAACTTTCGGATCCCACAGGATATTGTGCTGCCCTCCTTTTGTGAGCTTTAATGATTCCCTATTCCTAGAAGCAGCTCATCATCACTTCAGGATCCATGATCACAGCGCTGTACTCCTGGGTTGGCATTTTTGTGACTGGATTCCTTCTCTGGTGCTTACAGACTTCTGGATGTCTCTTTGTGTGGAGTTGTGGTGTCTGAAAGCTCTTACTCTAGGTTCTCCTTGGATCGTTGCTCAATATGAGGCTCTTTTTGAGTCCTTGCTGGCATGTCTGCTTATATCTACTACTGTTTACTTCACCATCTTAGGCAAAACCAAATCTGCTACTATCTGTGAGTATTTAGTGGGTGGATATACATAGGAAGTCTTCTTCCTCCCTAATCTTTTAAAATTACATTTGCCAGCCATTTGATAGTTATGTTCTTAGCAACTTTTTAAGGCATATTTTAAGGCTGCACAGGAATCTCTCATCTTTATATGTGACATAATAGTGAAGAAATCCAAACCCAAATCCCTGGTCAGATTTCACCGTCTCCAACTGTTCTCTTGCCCAGTCACTTTTTTGGTTTTACATATCTTGCCTTCTCTGGGTAGTAGTGAGGAAAACAATCTGTGCATCAGTGGTCCCATAATCTTTGGCAGTACAGTTTAGGTTTCTTCTGGAAATATTATTGGTGCTCATACAAAATCTCTACACTGGGAGGAAAAAACTGAAAGGAAGAGTTCCACTTTATTATATCTTTCCTGTTAGCAGTAGATTTGTATATTGGTTTCAGAAATCACAAGGAGTGATTGTTTACTTTAAATATGTATGTATACATATATTTGTATATATGTGTATGGGTATATGTATGTATAACATTGTTTTTATTTGGTTATGTTAAATTTAAAATGAAAAGTTAAAACATATTGTACTAAACTCTTTGCTTTTAACATTCTATCAGTTTTTATATCTCTCTTTTTGAATATAAAAAACATTTAAGTTGCTTTATAGTTTCCTGATTCCTTTTCAGTGTGATTACAGTGATATGGAAAGTAGTTCGCCTTATTGGGACATATATTTTCCCCTAATAAGGAGAAACGCAGTAGTGATTATTACATTTAGGGCATTGGGTATTCCATTGAACATAATTCCCTTGTAGAAGAGGAGGGGTTTGTTGCATAATGGTAGGTGGCCCCTTGGGTGGCATTACATTTTGTGTTTGTTTTTTTTAAGTTTACTTGCTGCGTTTTAAAACTATTCTTGTGGGGTTGGTGACCTTGCACAGCCGTCCCTCACTCAAATCAGAGTCAGCTGCAAGTCATGTCATCATCTTGATGTCATGGTCCTCTTCAATAAGAAAGGACAAACACAACAACACCAGCAACCTGTTTCTTCCTAATCCCCACCGTGCTTTTGTAACAAAGAGGTATATTTAAGCAAAACAAATTGATGCGTTGGTGGAGTATGAAAGCTAATTCTATACCTATAGTCTACTACCTTTATTCACAGAGGAATTCCATGCCTCTTGTTTTGCCCTAGAATTAAGGAAATGTATAGGAAGACTGTATATCAGTATATGCTATATTGTTAGATTAAAAATTCTGACTACATAAGTATATCTAGTTAATCATTGAAGAATCATTTCTTACCTTTCATTACATTTTTCAGCCTTTGCCTTGCTTATGGGAAAAAAAACACCCTTTTTTCTTCTTAAAATGAGAAAGAAGTATTAACTGACAATAGAGATTTCTTATTCACTTTTTTTTTTTAGAAAGGGAGACAATTCTGTATTTTCATTTTTTATGTTCATTCTTTATATAATTATTGAATGTCTGTTGGTAAGGCTAAAGAATATTATTCCCAGTCTTGAAGGCATTATGATCACTTATAAAATAATAGACCACACTGTTAGAGAAACATGATCAAGTATTGGAAAACAAATATCAATCACGTAGGAGCCTCTCTTTTGTTAATCATATCTGATAGTAAATACTGACAAATTAGAAAGCTATTTTTCTTTTAATGAGAAAGTGAGGCTAAATCCACACTTTCACAAAGAACTCTGAGTTGTGAGTCAGATCTCTAAGGATGTAAAATGTATAGTTTTTTGGAGAGAATGGGGGTAGCTCTAGACTACTGAGTGGAAAGTATCTTTAAAAAGGGAGGACCATGAAATGTGGAACTAAGATGAAAACAAGATGAATGTGGGGAGCAATAAGAAGACTGTTAACTGACAGAATCCTTGTGTTGGGGAGCAGTCAGCTAAATTCATTTTGAAAAACTTTCTCTTGTTACTATAGAACTCCTCTCAGGACTCTCATGTGAATATAATTTAGGTTTCATTCTCTGTAATTTTCTAGTTTAGCAATAATAAATCATTGGGAGGCTCTTCTGAATCAGTCAGTTCAGATTCTTTGTAGCATGGCCCTAAATATACTGTTTGGATTTGGAATTTTGCTTTGAGCAATTCATGTAATATTAATTTGTGTTTTTATTGATCTTTTGCTCCCCTTACCTTTTCCACTAAATTTTAAAGCGCTTGGAAATTTGATGTACTACAGTGGCATATTCACACAAACTTAACTGCCACCACTGTGCATGTGTCTATACATATATAATGTGCTATGAATTATATATGTGTGTATATACATATATGTATTCATAGATATGAGATTAGACATTAGCAGTGTGAGTGCAAAGAGAGAAAATTTTTTCTATTTGTTTAGTATGTTTTAAGTCAATTATAGGCAGGTGAAATTTGTATGACGTGATAGGCATATTGAGAGTATAATAAAGTACTTTATAATTTAATTGAATAAATACTTAATGAAAAGGATAATTATATAAAAGTATCAGTATAATAACAGAGATATTATATTAGGTATAAGGTAGTGTAGGACAGCAAGGTGGTGCAGTGGATAGAGTGCTGTGCTTGGAATCAGGAAGACTCATCTTCTTGAGTTCAAATCTGGTTTCATATTTACTAGCTGTGTGACCCTGGGCAAGTAAGTCACTTAACCCTGATTGCCTCAGTTTCCTTTTCTGTAAAATAAGCTAGAGAAAGAAATGCCAAACCATTCCAGTATCTTTGCCAAGAAAAGCCCAGAGAGGGTCATGAAGAGTCAGACATGACTGAAATGACTAACAGCAACAAACTTGTGTATGCTCAGGGGAGAACTATTTACTCACTTTGAATAACCTGGGATGCAGTACAACTGATTTGTATGTGGTTAATTCAGAATTATTAACCTTTGGATTAATGTAGTGCTATTTTAATACTTCAGCCTGACTTCTCTGCCCAGCATGATGCTAGTTAACACTTCACCCCTTTATAAATAGTATGGACTCAAAAATTGCACTCATTTTCATTTTAGTCCAGAAAGTATGGGATATAAATTTGTTGAAGATGTTCATGTAAAGCAGTCTAATGCCACATGGAAACATTTTTCCTGTATAGATCATTTGTCAAGAATACTTACAATATGACTTTTCTGCAAGATTTTAAATCACTTTCCCACTTTACTTTTGCTATCTGTCATTGTCTTAACATAGACTTAGGAAGGTTCAGAATACCAAAGGCCTGTTATGAATAAATATTTGGTGTGAGAAGGCAAAACATACTAGCTTTATTGAGGTGACACCTAAAATATGAATAGACAAGGAAGATGGACTCAGGACAGTCTGCTAGGGTCCTAAATGGAGTTTATTGCTCCACTTTAGCCTTAGAGGGAATGAGACACCCTTTGCCTAAACCAGCAAGGTCCATTAGGTTTTTGTAGGGTTCTTTTCTGAGTCTGTCAGGGCCAGATATGAGGGAAAGGGAAAGAGTCACCTAGACTTAGGGATTGGTAATATTTCATGCTAGTGGAAGGAGGGAAGAATCCTGGAGAATTGGCAGCTAGTTGATATTCAGAAGGCCACAAGGATGCCTTGGGCTTTTATAGCTGTATCTTACTCTCTCTCAGGAGTTTTTAATTACTGCCTTCCCTCTTTTCTTCATTTCATGGGGTAGAAAGTCTACTTATGCTGCTACATTTATACACTTGAGAAAACAGAAGCAGTTCTTCAGAACTGTGTAGTGAAAGAAATTGGACATGTCATAAATGAGCTCCCAGGACCATATGGATTCACAAGTGAATTCTGCCAAACCTTTCAAAAACAATTAATTTCAATACTATATAAACTCTTTGGAAAAATAGGCAAAGAAGGAGTCCTAATAAATTCTTTTCATGATGGTAGATATGGTTCTGATACCTAAACCAGGAAGAGCACAGAGAAAGAACACTAGAGACCAATTTTCCTAATGAATGCTGATGCAAAAATTTTAAATAAAATACAAAGAGATTACAGAAGTATATCACAAAGATCATACATTATGACTAGGTGGTATTTATATCAGGAATACAGAACTGGTTCAGTACTTAAAAAAACTGTTAGCATAATTGACCATGTCAATAACAAAAACAAAAAAAAAATCATATGATTATCTTAGTAGATGCAGAAAAAAGTTTTGACAAAATAAAATACTCATTCCTATTAAAAACACTGGAAAGCATAGGAATGAATGGAGCTTTTCTTAAAATGATAAACAGTAGATACCTAAAGTCAAGAGCAAGTATTATTTGTAATGGGGATAAAACTAATAGCCTTCCCAATAAGACCAGAAGTAAAGCAATGATTATCACCCCTGTTATTCAGCGTTGTACTAGAAGTGCTAATTATAGCAGTAAGAGGGGAAAAAAAGAAACTAGTAAGGACTTTAGCAAAATTGCAGGATATAAAATAAACACACATAAATCATCAGCATTTCTATATACTACCAATAAATCTCTGTAACAGGAGATAGAGAAATTCCATTTTAAATAACTGCATACCATCAACTGGGGAATGGCTGAACAAGCTGTGGTATCCAAATGCAGTGGAACACTGTTGTACTAAGAAATGATGAGCGGGCAGATTTCAGAAAGCCTGGAAAAACTTACACCGATGCTGAGTGAAGTGACCAGAATAAGAACACCATACACAGTAACATTAACACTGTTTATCATTTTCCTTTTTTGCCATATTAGCCAATTTGATAGGTATGAGGTTGTACCTCAGAGTTGTTTTAATTTTCATTTCTCTAATCATTAGTGATTTAGAGCATATAATTATAGATAGCTTTAATTTGTTCATCTGAAAATTGCCTGTTTGGAGGGTGGACAGGGAGAGCTCCTCTCAGAGTTTCCATTTAGAGAGGGCCCAGGTCAGCTTATCTCTTATTTTCTCACCCAACTGTGCTCCTTTGAACTTCTTCATCATGCTGCTCATACCAGCTACCTTTCCTTCCCATTTTTCAGATCCTTTTTGGTGTTGTCTTCCCCCATTACATTATAAACTGTTGGAGGGCAGGAACTATCTTTTTCATATTTGTATCCCCAGGATGTAGCACAATGCCTAGCACATAGTAGGCACTTAACACATTTTTTAATTACTCACTGAAAACAAAATATATTGATTAAAATAATTTTTAAAGATGGTATAGCTTGGACCAGTGAAGAGAAGTAGCTCACAGAAGCTACAATGTAGACTAATCAAATTTGAAAACTGGAAGAATATTTAAATTTCAAAAATATATAAGGAAAAGCTTTTTAACAGATTTCTCCAACAGTCAGAAGGACTACTTTGGGGATCAAGTTCCTCATCAATGGAAGTCCTCAAACTAAGGATAAATAGCCACAAGGAAATATTATAGAAAAGCATTGAGAATTATCCAAGATATAATTATCCAATTATACAAGAATAATCCATTCTTGTATCCATTTCTGTTTTATGGGTGAGTTCATCCTATTCAGATTTAGAGTTATAATTGTTAGTTGTATATTTTCCTTCATCCTATTTTCCTTCACTTTTTGTCCTTCTTCTCCTCTCTTTTTACCCTGTCCCTCCTCATATATATAATTTATTTCTCACATCTTCCTCCCTAATATCCACCCTTTCCAAGAACCCCTCCCTTATCTTCACCCTTTGCCTTCCTATTCCTTAATCTACCAATCTTTCTAAGAGTCCCTCCCTTATTACTTTGTTCTCTTATTTCTTAATCTGTGTTAATGTCCTTTTCTTTCCATTGCCCCTTCGACATTGACTATTCTTATCTTTTTCAGTCTCTTGGGTGATTTTGAATGATCTTCCTTTTTTGTTATAGTTTGTAATTCTTTTGAGAACTCTTTGTTCACATCTTTTGATCACTTATCCATTGGGAAATAGAGTGTATTGAGTGAATGCAGACTTGTCTCTCCCCTCCAACCTCCATATCTAGATTCACATCCCATCCAGTCTTTAGATTTTTCACCTGGCCGTGGTCAGTCCCAAACTATGCTATGCTTCACATTCTGTCTAACCTTCCATTCTAAGCACCTAGTTATCTAACTTTCTAGTATATATAATTAAATCATTTATCTAGTTATCCATCCATTCATTTGTACATGTATTATTTTCCTATATATCTTTAATATCAGGGAAGTTAGGTGGTGCGGTGGATAGAGCACCAGGGCAGGAGTCAGGAGGACCTGAGTTCAAATCTCACCTCAGACACTTGACACTCACTAGCTGTGTGACCCTGGGCAAGTCACTTAACCCCAGTTGCCTCTTCCTGGTTCATCCCCAGTCATCCTGGTGAATAGCCTGATGAATATCAGAAATGGATACAAGAATGGATTAAAACCAGAATCCAACAATATGATATTTACAAAAACCACATTTAAAAATGAGACATATGCATATAGTAAAAATAAAGGGTTGGAATAGAATTTAGTATGCTTCATCTGATGCAAAAAAAAGCAGAGGTAGAAATCATGATCTCAGACAAAGTTAAAGTTAAAACACACACACGCACATACACACACACATAAAATTAAGAGATAAACAGGGAAACTACATTATGCTAAGAGGTACCGTAGATAATGAAGTAATCATTACTTCAGATAATTACATTCATCTGATCCAGATGAATATCTGGATTCAGATGGCTGTGGAGAACAAGTGAGGCTAGTGATCTGCACAGCCCTCCCTCACTCAAAAATACAAAGTCAAGTGCAAGTCATGTCATTATTTCTCTGATGGCATAGTCTTCTTTGGCAATGATGAACACGCACACATCTTTAATATCAGACCCATATTGGAGGTATTTGGTGCAGATTTTTTTTTTCCTCCAATTTCTAGCTTCCATTTTTCTAGTTGGATACTTTTTGGGTATAGCTTCACATATATGTTAATGGTATTACATTTCTAGACAGTAAGATGGATAAAAATGAAATTCATAAAGTTATACATAAGTATATACTCACACTTCTGTTGGTCATATTATGTCCCATTGTTGTCTTACTGATTAACAGCCTACTGTTGTCTTACTTATTTCTTTTTTTTAAATACAATTTTATTTTTCTCCATCTATATGGGGAAAATTTTTAGCAATCATTTTTACAAGATTTTTGAGTTCCAAATTTTTCTCCCTCCCTCTTTCACCCTCTTCTGAAAATAGTAGACAGTTTGATATAGTTTATACATTCCCTATCATGTAAAAATATTTACATATTAGTCATAGTTGTAAAGCAAGAAACAAATTAAAAGGAAAAAAAAAAACCCATGAGAAAGAATAAAGTAAGTGGGGGAAAAATGCTTAGATCTCCACTCAGAGTCCATCAGTTCTTTATCTGGTTATGGATAGCATTTTCCTTTTTGAGTCCTTTGTACTTGTCTTGGATCATTATGTTGCTGAGAAGAGCTCAGTCATTCATAGTTGGTTGTCACAAAGGGTTGCTGATACTATGTACAATGTTTTCCTGGTTCTGCTCCTTTTACTTTGCATCAGTTCATACAAGTCTTGACAGGTTTTTCTGAAATGTGCCTGTTCATCATTTCTTATTGGACAATAACGTTCCATTAAATTCATATACCACAGTTTGTTCAGTCATTTCCCAATTGTTGGCCATCCCCTCAGTTTCACTATTTTGACACCACAAAAGGGGCTGATACAAATATTTTTTGCATATGTAGATCCTTTCCCCTTTTTAATGATCTCTTTGGCATACAGACCTAGTAGTGGTGTTGCTGGATCAAAGGGTATGCACAGTTTGATTGCTATTTGGACATAGTTCCAAATTGCTCTCCAGAATGGTTGGATCAGTTCACAACTTCACCAGTAGTGCATTAGTATTCCAATTTTCCTACATCTTCTTCAGCATTTATCATTTTCCTTTTCTGTCATATTGGCCGATCAGATAGATGTGAGGTGGTACCTCAAATTTGTTTTATTTTGCCTTTCTCCGAAAAAGGTAATTTAGAGCACTTCTTCATATTCCTATAGATGGCTTTGATTTCTTCATCTGGAAACTTCCTGTTCTTATCCCTTGATCATTTATCAATTGGAGAATGACTTGTATTCTTATAAATTTGACTCAGTTCTGTATATATTTGAGAAATGAGGCCTTTATCAGAGATAGTTGCTATAAAGATTATTTCTCATATTGTGCTTTCCTTCTAATCTTGGTTGAATTGGTTTTGGTTGTAGAAAAACTTTTTAATTTAGTATAATCAAAATTATCTATTTTGCATTTTGTAATGCTCTCTTTCTCTTGTTTGGTCATGTGAATGCTTCTCCTCCCCATAGATCTGACAGGTAGACTATTCTTTGCTCTTCTAATTTGCCTATGATGACATTCACCCTTTATGTCTAAATGGTGCCAAAGGTCTGTCATAAATATGTCATAAATAAATACTTTTTAAATATTCTGTTTACTTCCTTAGTTTCTTTCTTTTTTTTGGCTTGGATTTATTGAGTTCTGAGAGAGAACATGTGAGGTCCCCCATTAATATAGTTTTTCTTTCTGTTTCTTCCTGTAACTTACTTAACTTCTCCTTTAAGAATCTGGATGCTATACCATTTGGTGCATACATGTTTAGTATTGATATTCCTTCATTGTCTATGATACCTTTTAGCAAAATGTAGCTTCCTTCCTTATCTCTTTTAATTAGGTCTGTTTTTGTTTTTGTTTTGTTTGATATCAGGATTCCTCTCCCTGCTTTTTTCTTTTTTCTTTTTTTGTTAACTTCAGCTGAAGCATAATAGATTCCGCTCTAGCAGCTCTTACCTTTATTCTGTTTGTCTCTCTGCTTCAAGTGGGTTTTTTGTAAACAACATATTGTAGGATTCTGGTTTTTGATCCTCTCTTCTTTCTGCTTCTGTTTTATGATAGACTTCATCCCATTTGCATTACATTTATGATTGCTGCTTTTGTATTTCTTTCCATTTTATTTCCTGTCTGTCCTGTGTCCCCTTTCACCCTTTCCCTTTTTGCTAGTATTTTGCTTCTGTCTATGACCTCCCTTGATCTACCCTTCTTTCTGTCAGTTTCCTCCCTTCCCTCCTATCTCCTCCCCTTAATTTTATTTTTTAGGTATCATCCCTTCATATTCAACTTACTCTGTGTCCTCTATTATCTGTCTGTCTGTCTGTTTCCTTCAACTGTCCTAATACTGAGAAAGGTCTTATGAGTTACAAATATCATCGTTTCATGTAGGAATATAAGCAATTCAACTTTAATAAGTCTTGAATGATTCTCTTTCCTGTTTACATTTTCATGCTTCTCTTGATTCTGGAATTTGAAGTCAGATTTTTCTATTCAGCTCTGGTTTTTTCATCAAGAATGCTTGAAAGTCTATTTCATTTAATGTCCCTATTTTCCTGTGAAGTATTATACTCAGTTTTGCTGGAGTGATTCTTGGTTTTAATCCTAACTCCTTTGACCTCTGGACATCATATTTCAGGCCCTTCAATCCCTTAACATAGAAGCTGCTAGATCTTGTGTTATCCTGATTGTATTTCCACAATACTCCATTTATTTCTTTCTGGCTACTTGCAATGTTTTCTCCTTGCTCTGGGAACTCTGGAATTTGGCTATAATATTCCTATGAATTTTTCTTTTGGGATCTCTTTCAAGAGGTGGTTGGTGGATTTTTTCTTCTTTCCACATCACTGTAATCACACTGAAAGGAAATTGTGAAGTAACTTAAATGTTTTTATATTCAAAAAGACAAATATGAAAACTGATAGAATTTTAGGAGCGAAGAGTTTAGTGGTTACAATATGCTTTAACTTTTCATTTTAAGTTTAACATAACCAAATAAAAACAATGCTATATATACATGTGATTATATATATGTATATGTATATATATGTATACATACATACATACATACATACATTAAATTCTGTATTTTCAAAGAAGAAGAAAGTGAGGTTGATGATGTTGCACAGATCTCAATCAAGTCAGTCAACTGCAAGTCATGTCATCATCTTGATGTCATGGTCCTTTTTGAGAACAGAGATGGAATCTTTAAATTTCTATTTTATTTTACCCTCTGATTCTAGAATATCAGGTCAGTTTTCCTTGAGAATTTCTTGAAAGATGATTTGTAGGCCCTTTTTTTGATCATGCCTTTCAGGTAGTCCAATAATTTTAAATGATCTCTCCAGTTCAGTGGTTTTTCCAATGAGATATTTCACATTGTCTTCTATTTTTTTCATTTGTTTGGTTCTCTTTTATAATTTCTTGATTTGTTATAAAGTCATTAGCTTCCATATGCTCCATTCTGAATTTTAAGGAATTAGTTTCTTCAGTGAGCTTTTGGACCTTCTTTTCCATTCAGCCGAGTCTGTATTTTAAGGCATTCTTCTACTTATTGAAGTTTTGGACCACTGTTGTCATTTGGTTTAGTCTGTTTTTTTAAGGTGTTATTTTCTTCAGTATTTTTGGGGGAGGGGGGCTCTTCTTTACCAAGCTGTTGAGTCTTTATGATTTTCTTGCATCACCCTTATTTCTCTTCCCAATTCTACTTCTGTTACTTGATTTTTAAAATCTTTTTGAGCTCTTCCATGGCCTGCGACCAAATAATATTTTTCTTGGAGGCTTTTGATGTAGGTAGGAGCTTTGATTTTGTTGTCTTCCTCTGATTGTATGTTTTGATCTTATCACCAAAGTAAGATTCTGTAGTCTGAGTTCTTTTATTATATTTACTCATCTTGCCAGCTAAACACTTGACTTTCTAACTCTTTATCAAGGTAGAACTCTGGTCCTAGTAGGGATGGGGTGGAGGTGGGTGTACTGTCCCAGGCTTCAAGGATTTTGTATCAGCTGGCTTGATCCCTCACCGTCTGTGGGTCCAGAGGTCTGGAAGTAGCCTCTGCTGCTGCTGCCACTAACCTCTAGCCACGCCGCACCCCGCCTCCCCCTCCCCAATTTCCTGGTGCTGGGATCAGACCCAGCCAGATTGTGTGCTCCTCTTTCACCCAGGTCTCACAGAGTTTTCCCACTGACCTTTTTGGCATTTGAGAAGTCTGGAAAACTGCCACAGCTGTTAGTGATTCAGTCCCCTGAGGCCCACTCTGGCCAGTCTGGCCCACATTGGACTGCACTCTGCTCCCAGCCCTTTCTGTCAACTTTCCAGGTTGTCTTGGGCTGGGGATTTGTTTCACTCTGTCATTTTGTGAGTTCTTTAGCTCTCAAATTTATTTAGAATCATTTTTTACAGGTATTTGGAGGGCTTTGGGGCAGAGTTCAGGGAAGTCCCTGCTTTTGTTCCATCATCTTGACTCCACCCCTTTACAACAGACTTTTTAAAAAATTGCTGACAGCCTACCAAAAAGAAATAAACTACAAATTGCCCGGGTTTGCTGTGAAAAGTTGGAATGGAAGAAAGAGAAGAGATTATGGTCGGAGAGGATGGCCATGGAGTTCACCATCATTTGTCCAGCATTAGCCACTATTACTTGATGAGTGAGAAAGAGTGCCTCTAAAAAGAGCCCTGCTCAGGGTTTGAAGGATCTCTTAACATTCTACTGTCTTAGCACCACTTTGCCTTAGTCTCCTCAAGTGTAAAATAGCTCTAGAATTTGTTGAGTCATTTTTTACAGGTATGTGGAGGAATTTGGGGGAGAGCACAGGCAAGTCCCTGCTTTTACTCTGCCATCTTGGCCCTGCTAAATCTTTTTTTTTAAATGTGTACTTGTCAAATGTAATCTAACTCCAAAAACATTTATTATTTATTTGTTTGAAAATTTTTTTTTGTTTTTAAATTTTGAGTTCCAAATTCTCTACTTCCCTCCTTCTCCTCCCCCATCAATTATGTTTATGAAATCATGTAAGACATATTTTCATATTAACCATATTACAAAAAAACAAGTGTAGAAAGAAAGAATGAAAGGAGAGAAAGAGAGAGAAAATTATATACTTTAGTTTGTACTCAGAGTTCATCAGTTCTCTCTCTGAAGGTTGATAGCATTTTTTTCATCATGAGTCCTTTGGATTTGTCTTAGATTTAATTCTTTGGATTTTTCTTGGATTCCATTGATTAGAAGAATTAAGTCTTTAATAGGTGATGATCATTATAACAATGATATTACTGTATAAGTTGATCTCCTGGTTGTTCTCAGTTCACATTGCATGAGTTCATATAGGTCTTGCCCTGTTGTTTTTTTTCTTTCTGAAACCGCATCTATCATCATTTCTTTTGGCACAATACTACTCCATTACAATCATATGCCACAATTTGTTTGGTGATTCCCCAATTGATGAGCATCCCCTCAGTTTGCAGTTCTTTGCCATCACAAAAAGAGTTGCTGTAAATATTTTTTTAACCTCTAGGTCTTCTTCCTTTTCCTTTGATATCTTTGGAGGAACAAATCTTAGTGGTATATTGCATTGTCAAAGGGTATGCACAGTTTTAAAGCCCTTTTGCCATAATGCAATATTTTTCTCCGGAATGGTCGGACCAGTTCATAATTTCCCCAGTATTTCATTAGTATACCTATTTTCCCTCATCCCCAGCATGTTATTTTTAATGGGTGTGAAGTAGCACCTCAGAGTTGTTTTAATTTGTGTTTCTCTAAGCAATAGTGATTTAAAACATTTTTTCATATGATTATAGATAACTTTTATTTCCTCTTCTGAAAAGTGCCTCTTCCTATCCCTTCACCGTTTATCAATTGGGGAATGACTCATTTTTATAAATTTGATTCAGTTCATTATATATTTGAAGCCTTTCTCAAAGACACTTATAATTATTTTTATATTCATTATCTGTGGCACTTTTTTAGTTAAAATGTTGTTTTCTTGATTATCTTTTAAAATTCATTCTATTTTGCTTTTGTTTTGTCTGAGATCTTGGAGTTTTTAAATTTGTGTGTTACTGTTTGGTTGTAGGATATCAGAGTAGTTTCTTGATAATTTCTTGAAATGTGATGTCTAGGCTCTTTTTCTGATCATGACTTTCTTGTAGTCTGATAATTCTTAAATTATCTCTCCTTGAACTGTTTTCCAGGTCAGTTATTTTTCTAGTGATATCACGTTTTCTTCCATTCTTTTCATTCTTTTGACTGTTTCTTGATGTCTCATGAAGTTATCACCTTCCACTTGCATAATTCTAATTTTTAAGGAATTATTTTTCTTTCAGTTAACTTTTGTACCTCATTTTCCATTTGGCCAATTCTACTTTTTAAGGACTTTTCTCCAGGAATTTTTGTACCTCCTTTTCCATTTGATATCTTCTGCTTTTTAAGAAGTTCTTTCCTTTGGTGAATTTTTGTGCTTTTTTCACCACTAAAGCAGTTCTGTTTTTTAAGATATTATTTTCCTCAGGGTTTTTTTGGGGGGGGGGAATGGGTGTATCTACTGCCTCTTTTACTAAACTGTTAATTTTCTTTACACAGTCTTCTTGCATCACTCTCTTTTCTTTATCCTCTAACACCTCTACCTCTTTGTTTAGTGTTTCTAGTAATTCTTTTTGGACCTGGGTTCAGTTAGCATTTTTCTTTGAAGCTTTACTTGTAGATGTTTTCACATGGTCTTCTAAGATTGTGCCTTGGCCTTCCCTGCCATGATAGTAGCTTTTAATAGTCAAGTTCTTTTTTGTTGTTGTTGTCATTCACTTTCTGACCAGTATTACACTTCCTTATGTCTCTGGGTTGAGAGTTCCCAAAGCTGCTGTTCGAGCTGCTTTGAAGGTCCCGCTGCTGGGGCTGCCACCACTGTGTTTGTGTCTACCTCAGTGTCACAGATTTGTCTTGCTGACCTCCTAAGTTTTCTTAAGCTGTAAAAATGTCTTACTCTGACTCTTTACCAATATTGTTATCCTTTTAGTTTCTTTCTTTTGATTTATGTTAGTAATGTTAGAATTTTCAGAATTATATCAAACAGTAGTGGAGGGAGTATACACCCTTGCTTTACCCGTGTATTTGTTAGAAAAGCTTCCCGTATGTCTATATTGCAGATTTACTTTTAGTTTTACGTAGATGCTTTTTGTGATATTATAACATAAACCCTCATCTGCCTATCCCTTTAAGTTTTATATAGTTTATAGGAGTGTTGTACTTGGTCAAAGCCTTTTTTCTTTACCTCTTGAATCAATAATGTGGCTTTAGATGTTTTCATTTTTAATGTGATTAGCAATTAATATATTGATTATTTTTGTAATGTTGAACTATCCTTGTCTATTATATATTTAATTTTATCATGATGAATAATATTTTTTGATGAATTGCTGTAGTCTCTATCTGTCTTGATCTCTGACCCCAGTGGACATTTAAGGAACAAATTGGACCCACGTGGATGCTAGTCCCCATTGCTTTAGGCAGGCCTGGTGGACATATACACTTGCTGATACTCAGCCTCTGTACCATCTATTCCTTAAGTTTTTGACTTTTTGTTGCAACACAGTATGCCACCACAATTCAGTTTCAGTCAGAGAATACTTCTGGTTTTCTGAAGCATAGAGAGTAGTGGAGTCAGGGTTAAGTTCTCTAAGCTGTTATTTGGCTTGTATAAGCCTTCTAGAACATGGTGGCTGGTGGGGGAGGGGCTGAAGAGTAAGTTAATGACAAGGGTTAGTCTTTTCTGCTGTTGTTTTAACACATTGTTATACCATTGAGCTTTTTGATGTTTTAGGCCCTGGAAACAGATGAAGTGCTTTATCTCTTGTTCATAATTCCTGTTTTGAAGAAGTTCAATAGGTTGTCAGGATTGGAACACAATTTCTTCCATTTTGTTGGTTCTGTGTCAGTCTCAAGTCATATTGATTTTAAAATGTTATTTAATAATATTTTAGATTTATTTTAGTGTTCGCTATCTTAAACTGTTATTTTCTAAACATTTATATGCTTTCATTGTCAATGTTTTGTCATATTTATTACTTTCTATCAATTTACATTATCCTTTTGTGGTCAATACCTTTCTTATTACTTGCTTTATTTCATGTAATTATATGAAGTACCAGTCACTAAAATACTAAGTCATCAAAAAAGATACTATGTAAGTGGCATTGCATTTTGTATTATCTAATGTTACCTTTGATAGATCCACCAGTCTTTAGTTGTAGCAATTTATCAGACCTTCTGTGAGATCTTTTAAAACATTTTTAAATGATAAATTCATATCCCAATCAGTTTAACAATTACAAATGAAACTTTCATGAAATCCTATTGAATATATTATTAAAATCCACATAATTTAATGTCTTCTGTTTTTACCTTTATCTGCTAATCTTGTATTTGTATCTGGAAAAAAGTAATCAAGAAAATTGTGATTCTGAAGGAGATTGCTTCCAAGTTGAAAGGTATTTTCCTTCTCATCCCACTTTAAAACTCCTTCACACCCTTATAATTAAATGTATTCAAATTAAAGTGTCTTTCTCTTACTTGTGAAAAACATTTGAAAACATCTTAGGTAATTTAGGTAGAACTGCCTTCCTTAAAAAAAAAAAAGATTGACAGTGAGAAATACCTGATTACTTCCTTGACTTAGTAATGTAGACATATTGTCAAATTAAGTTTTAAGATAGCACAATATGTTTTATATTTTGGCACATTGACTTTGATGCACATAACAAATCTAATTTTCGCATGTACATTTGGTCCAGTATATTCTTAAATTGTTCTGTATTGCATACATTATGATGATTAGGTTTAGTGAAGGTGTTACAGTAGAAGAATAAACTAGAGCAGTTTGAAATAGTAAATTTTAAGACGGAGGAGATAGTATCAAAACCAACATACTTTGGAAAATTGTAACTATTTTAGAAATTATTTTAAAAAATTCAGCATCTAGAGGGCAGAGCCAAGATGGTGGAGTGAGAGCAATTACTCACCTAAACTCTTGGAGAAACTCCTTCAGATACCTCTGAAAGGAGAATCTGACCCAATTTTGGAGGTTCGGAATCCAGTGGGAGGCAAACTGCGGCAGATTTGGAGCCCAGGACCCACTGGAAGGTCCATGGGCAGGATCTGTTCTGCAGGGGTGAGCCCACAGTGCACAGCACAGCGTGTCCAGCACAGTGGAGCGGAAGGGCCCTGGGAAACCTGAGAGCAGCAGGGGGAACTGGTGGAGTGGCAGCTGAGGGCGGGAGACCAGCCCAGCCCAGCCAGTTAGAGCTGCTGAGTGTCACATATCAGTGCAGCAGCTCCTGAGACTTTCAGCCTGAAGATTAAACATTGGTAAGTCACCTACTTGAACTTCCTGGAGCCAGGATGGCGAAGTGATCAGTAAATGCTCTCTCCTCCCCCCTTGATGACTGTGAAAGAACCATAAAATATTTCCCCAGAAAAATCCTGGATCAGCAGAAACAGCAGAGGGGGCAAATAGTCTCATAACACTTGAGGCTAGGAAAATGGCTAAGGGGGATTCCTCCTACTGTGACAGAGGCAAACAGGAAGGACAGAAGACCCAGGGTGGAGAAAACTTGCACTAGGACCCAGGCAACCTCAGCGCCAGGAGAGGAGCCCCTGGAGGGGTGGGAACCCGCACTAGCATCTAGCTGTGCCTCAACACTCCAGGGGAAACGGGAGGACAATAAGGCAGCTGGGATCACCATGCCCTGAGCTTGCCTTTGCCTCTTTGCAGTTGAGGAGCTCTCCTGTGACCATACCACCCCTCCCCTACACTTAACAAGCTAACCCCAGGGCTGATGGGGGTTACAAAACAAAAACCTGCTCTTAGCTTTTTCACATGTCAGCTCAACACAAAGTTCTATAGCTTCTAACTGAAAGAACCAGAAGCCACAACACACAATCAACATGATGAATAAAAAAAAGCAAAATAAGCACGAAAAAGCCATAGAATCTTTCTATGGAGATAAGGACTAAAACACAAATACCAAAGAGGTCAGTGTTGAGACTGTACTTCCATCTGAAACTTCAGAAGGGACTATGAACTGCACCCATGCACAAACAGCTCTCCTGGAACAGCTGAAGAAGGAAATAGAAGAAAAACTGGCCAATGATTTTAAAATTATAAAAAAAGAATTCACTGATGAGAACATCTCTTTGAAAAGGAAAATTGAACAAATGGAAAAGGAAGTACAAAAATTAACTGGAGAAAACAACTCCCTAAAAGGAACAGTTGGTCAAAAAAATTCAACATCTAAAAAATAAAAGAAGGTAGGTCATGCAGTTTTGACTAGGATCTAAAATAATTATAAAATCACATTGGAGGAGTAACAAAACACCAACATAAAAAACTAATATTCTGACTAGTATTACTTTTTTTAAAAATTTATTTATTTAACTTTTAACATTCATTTTCACAAAATTTTGGGTTCCAGATTTTCTCCCCATTTGTCCCCTCACCCCACCCCAAAACACCGAGCATTCTAATTGCCCCATCACCAATCTGCCCTCTCTTCTATCATTCCTCTCTTCCCTTGTCCCCATCTTCTCTTTTGTCCTGTAGGGCCAGATAACTTTCTATACCCCATTACCTGCATTTCTTATTTTCTAGTGGCAAGAACTGTACTCAACAGTTCTTCCTAAAACTTTGGCTTCCAACTTCTCTTCATCCCTCCCTCCCCACCCATTCCCTTTGGAAGGCAAGCAATTCAATATAGGCCATATCTGTGTAGTTTTGCAAATGACTTCCATAATAGTCATGTTGTGTAAGACTAACTATATTTCCCTCCATCCTATCCTGCCCTCCATTGCTTCTGTTCTCTCTTTTGATCCTGTCCCTCCCCAAGAGTGTTGACTTCAAATTGCTCCCTCCCCCCATTGCCCTCCCTTCCATCCTCCCCCCGACCCTGCTTATCCCCTTCTCCCCCACTTTCTTGTATTGTGAGATAGGTTTTCATACCAAAATGAGTGTGCATTTTATTCCTTCCTTTAGTGGAATGTGATGAGAGTAAACTTCATGTTTTTCTCTCACCTCCCTTCTTTTTCCCTCCACTAAAAAGTCTTTTGCTTACCTCTTTTATGAGAGATAATTTGCCCCATTCCATTTCTCCCTTTCTCCTCCCAATATATTTCTCTCTAACCCCTTAATTTCATTTTTTAAAGATATGATCCCATCCTATTCCATTCACTCTGTGCTGTGTGTGTGTGTGTGTGTGTGTGTGTGTATATGTTATCCCACCAATTACCCAGACACTGAAAAGTTTCAAGAGTTACAAATATTGTCTTTCCATGTAGGAATGTAAACAGTTCAACTTTAGTAAGTCCATTATGACTTCTCTTTGCTGTTCACCTTTTCATGCTTCTCTTCATTCTTGTGTTTGAAGGTCAAATTTTCTTTTCAGCTCTGGTCTTTTCATCAAGAATGCTTGAAAGTCCTCTATTTCAATGAAAGACCATTTTTTCCCCTGAAGTATTATACTCAGTTTTGCTGGGTAGGTGATTCTTGGTTTTAGTCCTAGTTCCTTTGACTTCTGGAATATCATATTCCATGCCCTTCAATCCCTTAATGTAGAAGCTGCTAGATCTTGTGTTATCCTGATTGTATTTCTACAATACTTGAATTATTTCTTTCTAGCTGCTTGCAATATTTTCTCCTTGACCAGGGAATTCTGGAATTTGGCCACAGTGTTCCTAGGAGTTTCTCTTTTTGGATCTCTTCCAGGCAGTGATCAATGGATTCCTTGAATACTTATTTTGCCCTCTGGTTCTAGAATCTCAGGGCAGTTTTCCTTGATAATTTCATGAAAGATGATGTCTAGGCTCTTTTTTTGATCATGGCTTTCAGGTAGTCCCATAATTTTTAAATTGTCTCTCCTGGATCTATTTTCCAGGTCAGTTGTTTTTCCAATGAGATATTTCACATTATCTTCCATTTTTTCATTCTTTTGGTTTTATTTTGTGATTTCTTGGTTTCTCATAAAGTCATTAGCCTCCATCTGTTCCATTCTAATTTTGAAAGAACTGTGTTCTTCAGTGAGCTTTTGAACCTCCTTTTCCATTTGGCTAATTCTGCTTTTGAAAGCATTCTCCTCCTCATTGGCTTTTTGAACCTCTTTTGCCAATTGAGTTAGCCTATTTTTCAAGGTGTTATTTTCTTCAGCATTTTTTTGGGTCTCCTTTAGCAAGGTGTTGACCTGCTTTTCATGCTTTTCTTGCATCTCTCTCATTTCTCTTCCCAGTTTTTCCTCCACCTCTCTAACTTGATTTTCAAAATCATTTTTGAGCTCTTCCATGGCCTGAGCCTATTGAATATTTATTTTGGGTGTTTGGGATACAGAAGCCTTGACTTTTATGTCTTCCCCTGATGGTAAGCATTGTTCTTCCTCATCAGAAGGGATGGGAGGAGATATCTGTTCACCAAGAAAGTAACCTTCTATGGTCTTATTTTTTTTTCCCCCTTTTCTGGGCATTTTCCCAGCCAGTGACTTGACTTCTGAGTGTCCTCTCCACACCCACCTTGCCTCCAGATCCACCCAGCCAGCACTTGGAGTCTGAGATTCAAATGCTGCTTCCCAGCCTCAGGGCTTTGGGCAGGGGTGGGGCTGCTATTCAGTGTGAGATTAAGTTCAGGTGCTTGGGTGGGGGCAGGGCTGCCTCATGGAGCTCAGTTCCCTCAGGGGGTTTATGCAGAGACCTTCAACAATGGATCCAAGCTCCTGCCTGCTTTGGGAGCCCCTGTCTGCTGCTGCCTCCTGAGGGGGGGCTGAGTCATGTGGACACCCCGCTCCCCTCTTGGCAAGCTGAAAAGACCCTCTCACCAACCCTTGGCACCTGTGGGTCTAGGGACCTGCGCAGCCACTGGAGATTCTGTCCCCGAAGCCTGCTGGGATCTGCTCCCCTTGGCGCTGCACGGCCAAGGCAGGGCTGGGCTCCACTCTGGGTCCGGTGTGTGATGGACCCCTCATGTAAGCTTTTCAGGTCTCTCTAGAACAGAAATCTCCTCCACTCCATTGCTCCATGGCTTCTACTGCTCCAGAATTTGTTGGGAGTTCCTCCTTACAGGTATTTTATGGGCTGTGGGTTGGGAGCTAACATATGTGTGTCTTTCTACTCCACCATCTTGGCTCCCCTGACCAATATTACAAAAGACTTTTTAAGAATCTCACATGTCCTTCCCAAGTGGATCAATGTATTCTGCCTAGTCATTTGAGGTGGGTATGTAGTTAGGAATATTATGACTTGAGGTTGGCCTAGGAAAAATCAAGGTCTTAGAACACTGTTCTGATAGTTCATTTTTCAGTGCTTTTGCAATCAGAAGCTTTTACATTTAATTTCAACAAACATCTGTTAAGTTCCTGCTCTCTAGTAAGATATTATGCTAGGTACTTAACATTCTATTTGGAGAGAGTGGTGGTGATAGTGGTGATAAAACATGTATACAGATGAGTATAATACATCATCAGTTTAGGGGAGAAAGGGCAAATGTGATGGGATCCATCAAAGGAAGACAGCAATTCTTAGAAAGGCAGGTGCAAAAGAATTCCTTCTGGGAAATGACTTGAAATATTTGAGAGAACATAGCCCCATTTTTCTGAAATATAGAGATTGTAAAGGTGAATGTGAAATACGGCTGGAAAAATAGGTAGGAGGTCGACAGTGGAAGACCTTAAATGTCGAGCTGAGGATTTTATGTTTTGTCCTATAGAAAATGGGAAACCATCAGAAGTTTTTGAGAAGAGGGCTGATATGGTTAAATGTGTTCCTTAAAATGACTTTTTAAAAATTATTTTATTTGTTTTCATTGTTCTATAATCACTTCCATATATCTTAGATTCTTTCCCTTTCTTCTTCCTCCTTCCAGCCCTTCCCTCCCTACTCCCTCCCTGAGACAGTGTGCAATCTTATATAGGTTCTAAATATACATTCTTATTAAATACATTTTCACCTTAGTCGTATTGCATAGAAGAATTAAAATGAATAGGAGAAACCATAAAATAAAACATAATACAAAAGAAAATTATCTACTCCATTCTGCGATCCAATTCCATAGTTGTTTCTCTGGATATAGAAGGTGTTTTGCCTCAAAAGTCAATAAATTAGAGTACTTTGAGGGAAAGCTGAGCCAATGCATGGTTGGTAACAGTGGAGCTGAAAAGGAGTGAGCAACTTTCAAAGATTTGGTATTTACAACACAACATTTACTCATCTGAGCCAGAATACTCACAAACATCAAGATTTGTTTGGAGAAAATGATGGGAAAATTCAGAAGCTGCTAAAGGAAAAATGAGAACTCCACAGGGTTTACTAGTAAGATAGTTCATCCATCTTTAAGAAAACAGCATTTAACTCCATTAAAAGTAAAGTGTAAGTTAAGCCTAGAGAGAAACAGGATTCTTGGCTCAGTAAGAAAACAGGTGAAATTCATTTTTATGCTGATTAGTAACAATCCAAAGTGCTTTTTATGATGGCCTGAAGATTATTAATGGGCCAGAGACTATGGTGCATCTGTTCTCACTGTTAATGGAGCCACATTGATTAGTGATAGAATCATGATCCTAGAGAGGTGGAATACCTCCATAGTGTTCTCAACAGCCCATTATCAATAAATACTGAAGCCATTGACCTCAGGTAGTAGCCTTCAAACTGAAGAAGACATTTTGAATGCCATTAGGCTCCTCTCATGTGTCAAAGCACCTGGTGCTGATCCTATTCCAACTGTTTACAAGGTAGGGGTCCATTGCTCATATAAAAGCTGATAGGAATTTTCCAGGTTATATGGCAAGATGAAGTTACTCCCTAGGAGTTCAAGGATACTTCCATTGTCGATCTCTATAATGGTAAAGAAAATAGATTGTCCTATGATAATCACAGAGAGGTCTCTCTGTTAGTCATTGTTGGCAAGAGTCTTGCCAGAGTCCTCCTTAATGGACTGATCCTTCAACTGTTTTTTTAATGCTGTTATCAGTTTTGATATCTTGGTTTTGCTCACTTTATTCTGCATCAGTTCTTTTAGAAAAGTTTTTCTATGTTTTTCTGAAACTGTCATCTTCATAATTTCTTACAATGCAGTAGTATTCCATTATATTTATGTACCATAACTTGATTCCCATTTGATGAGCACCTCCCTCAGTTTCCAATTTTTGCCACCTTGAAAATATCTATAGATGTTTTTTTTACATCCTTAGAGTTTGATTTTCTTAGGACTAATCACTCCCTTATTCTACCCTCCTTCTAATCTGTCAGTCTTCTCTTTCTTATTTTCCGATTCAGTGAAATAAATTTTTGTATCTAGTTATATTTTGCATTCTTCTTTTGATCAGTTCAGATGAGAATGAATGAGAAAGTGTCTGCTGTTTCCCCCATCCCTTCCTTCTTGTACATATAGATATTCATTTGTGAGGTAATTTCCCATAACTTTCCTCCCTTTTCCCCCTCAGTGTATTTTTATTTTTATTAACTTCCTTTCTGATCATCCACAATAGACTTCCTCTATGAACCCTGATGATAGGTGTCTGAGGGGGGATACTTGATATAATATATCTCCCCATATTAGAATGTAAGCAGTTTATTCTTGTTTAATCCTCTGTGACTGTTATAAATTTTCTCATGGCTCCTGTATTTACAGTTCAAATTTTTTACATAGCTCAGTTTTCTGATCAGGAAGTCCTCCTTTTCATTTAAAGATTCATTTTTTCACATGTAGAATTATACTCAAATTACTTAATTCTAAGCTCTTTCCTCCTTTATTGGGGTGACTGCTAAATCATATGTGATCCGGACTATAGCTTCTTAGTGGTTAAATTCTTTCTTGTTGATTTCTTACCCTATTTGTTCTTGGACCTGAAAACTCTGGATTTTGACTTTCATATTCATGGTCATTTTCATTTTGAGATTTCTTTCAGGAAATGATCAGTGGATTGTTTCTGTTTCTACTTTGCCCTTTGGATTTAAGAGATCTGCGCAGTTTAAACATTTCTTGAAATGATGTCTAGCCTCTTTTCTGGTCATGCTTTTCAGTTCATTCAGTGATTCTTACTTTTTTTTTCTCCTTGATCTCTTTTCCAGGTCATTTTTGAAATTATGTTTTTGGTTTGCATCTTAATTTTTTTTATCTTTTCATTTTGTCTTAATATTTCTTGTTGCTTCTCATTGAAGCCTTTGCTTCTGTTTGGTACTTTCTGATTTTCAAGGAGTTTGTTGCTTCAGCAATAAAAGTTTGTGCCAGGTTTTTAATTCCCTTTTGATTTTTTCTTCAATAGCAGCTCTTTTTCGCCTCTCGAGTATTATCATTTTTCTTTTCTTTTTTCTTTAACGTGTACGCTTTTATTTGAACTGGTCTTAAGTCAGTGTATAGATAAAGCTCCTCCCCTCTCCCAAGTGCTGGCACCAATCTTATAAAACTCGCAGGGAGACTGTAAAGTCTTTTTTCACATCTGTGTTGGGGGCAGGGAGAGAATTTAGGGGGCCATTCAATATGACTGACAATTTAAGAAAAAGGAACAACTATTAAGGTGGAAGATACAAAAAGTTTTTTTAAAGGATTACGTTAATTTACATGTAAAGCAATATTAGTACTCTCCCCCCAGTCTGGATTTGTTACTTAGCTCCTTTGCTCTAACAGAGAACAGCCTTCATGGAGACTTATAACTCTGTAACAATGCATTATACAATATTTGGAATGACTTAAAAAAACAAACAAATGTACAGTCAGAGTCCTGAAGACACACTGTAGAACTTTGGGGATGTTTGCCTCCGAAATACTTAGACTGCTCATCACCTTCACCATTCCAGTTTTTAAATCCTGAGTCAAGCATCAAAAAAAAAACCAAAACAACAAAAAAACACCCCAAAACAAATAAAGCTGTGCCAATCTCATCTCTTTTGGGGGGCAGTTATCATGTCACACACTTTTGACAAAAAAAAAAAAAACAATTAAAAAAATACAAACAGTCCATTTAGAAGCATTTGTGGTGGACAGTGGAGGGCGCAGATTCATCATACTCCTGTTTGCTGATCCACATCTGCTGGAAGTTGGAAAGAGACGCCAGGATGGAGCCTCCAATCCAGACAGAGTAATTGCGCTCAGGTGGGGCAATGATCTTGATTTTCATTGTGCTGGGAGCCAGGGCTGTAATCTCCTTCTGCATCTTGTGGGCAATGCCTGGGTACATGGTGGTACAACCAGACAGTGCAGTATTGGCATACAAATCCTTACTGATGTCAACATCACACTTCATGATTGAGTTGAAAGTAGTTTCATGGATTCCATACCTAAGAAAGATGGCTGGAAGAGAGCTTTTGAGCACCGGAACCCCTCTTTGCCAATGGTAATAACCTGACCGTCAGGGAATTCCTAGCTCTTTTTCAGAGAGGAGCTAAATGCAGCAGTAGCCATCTCCTGCTCAAAGTCTAGGACAACTTAACGCAGCTTCTTCTTGATGTCATGCACAACTTCCCTCTCAGCTGTGATAGTGAAACTGTACCATCCATCTCTTGGTCAAAATCTTCATGAGATAGTCGGTCAGATCACGACCAGCCAGATCCAGATGGAGGATGGCATGGGGAAGGGCATAACCTTCATAAGATGGGCACAGCGTGGATCACACCATCACCAGAGTCTGTCACAATACCAGTGGTACGACCAGAGGCAAACAGGGACAGCACAGCCTGGATGGCAGCTTACATGGCTGGAATGTTGAAGGTCTTAACCATAATCTAAGTCATCTTTTCTCTGTTGGCTTTGGGGTTCAGGGGGGCTTCTGTGAGCAGCACAGGGTGCTCTTCAGGAATGACACGGTGCTCATTGTAGAAAGTATGATGCCAGATCTTCTCCATGTCATCCCAGTTGGTGATAATACCATGTTCAGTGGGGTATTTCAAGGTCAGAATACCTCTTTTACTCTGGGCCTCATCCCCCATGTAGCTGTCTTTCTGCCCCATACCCACTATCCCACCCTGATGTCTGGGGTGCCCAGCAATGGAGGGGAAGATGGGCTGAGGGACATTGTTTCATGCAAAGCCAACTTTGCAGATTTCAGAGCCATTGTCAACAACGAGAGCAGCAATATCATCATCCATGGTGAACTTTGAAGTGGCAGGTTTAAACCCTTAAGAGAGACAGGAGGTGGTGCCGCACTGGAGGAGAGTGCACGCTGAGTGGAAGAGCTCACAGCTCTATCATTTTTTCATAAAAACAAATTTTAACTCATTTAAAAAAATGAAACTTGCTGCACCCAGAATTCTTGTTGAATCTATCCCCAAGCTACGTTTTCCTTTGAAGCTTTTAGTTTATAGATGTTTTGGAGTCGTTCTCTTCTTCTGGGATTTTATCTTGAGGGTCTTTGTCATTATAAAAGCTGGATTGATGCTGGATTTGGAAGAATCCAAAAGATTGGATTCTTCTTTTTGTTTGCTCATTCTGCCAGACTTTGTACGCTTCTAGAAGAAATATCTTAGCTGACCCTGTGTCTTCAGGTTTATGCAGCTGTTTTCTTGGGTATTAAATGTTATATTATTCAGAAATCTCAGGATAGTTCAGACTAGGGACTTAAAAGCTTTCAGTGCTTGCCCTGATCAGGACAAGTCTGAGCTTTACAAGTTCCTGACTTTACTTTGAGTCTGAGCACCAGGCCTGTGGGCTTGCATCCTTTGAAATTTCAGTAGAATAGTCTCAATCACTATGAGCCAGTTGGAAAGTTCTACTAGTTCAGTGACTTTTTTTGGATTTTAATTCTTCCCCTGGTTTTCCATCTGTAGACTTAAGACTTGATTAGAAGTTGGAACTGAGACCTTACCTTCCTATTGGAGTCTGAACCACATAGTTACTTCTTGCTCCTGAAACTTTCCTTGCTCAATACACAACCTAAGGCCTGCCTACCTAGAATATTACCCCTGGTCAGAGATTCCTTCCCCTTGCATTTCATCCTAGAACTGAGTAGTGAGTGACAAAGCTGCCATTTGGCACCAATTTCTCCATGTTGTATGAGACAAGGATCTGGGACCTTATCTTGCTTCAGATATATGACCTTGTTACTTCAGTCCTTTGGTGATTCATATGACATGCTCCTAAGTAGGCTGCATCTTCAATGTCCATAGATTTCTCTTTCTGCCTATGATAGCCTGAACTGGGAAAATGACTCACTGTGGCCTTCTCTTTAATTTTATGATTAGCATTTGATTTAGTTCATTTTCTAAATCTGTTTGGAGAAATTGTGGGTTGGGGAGGGTAGCTTACTATATTTCCTGCTATTTTGCCAGGTTGGCCATTGTTTCATATATCATGAAAAAATTGAATCAAGAATTCCTCTTCCCCTCCTCATCTCATATCACTGAGACGCTTTGTCCTACTGCTATCTCCTTCTTCACCTTTGTCTTACATGAAGAGATGGCCTTTCTTTTGCCAAGGTAAACCCCTTTTCATCCTCAAATGTTCCCATTCTCTTCTTTCATCTACAGAAGATTGCCCCTCTAGTGTTCCCACTTTTTACTTATCTTCAGGCTTTTCCTATATACTGACTTACTTTCCAGTTACTTACAAACATAACCTTGTCTCCCTCATTGTCAAAAACACTCACTTGATCCCTGCTCTTTTCCTATACTTTTTCTACCATTCTTGACTAAATTTGAAGAAGTCTCTGATAGATGCTTCCACTTTTTCACCCTCTTCTTAACTCTACAGTCTGATTTTGACCTTATCTTTCAGCCAAAACTGCTTTCTCCAGAGTTACTGGTCATCTCTTAACTTGCCAAATCAAATGACATTTTCTCAATCCTTACGCTTCTTGATGTCTCCATGGCCTCTGATAGTGTCTGTCGCCCTCTTCTGCTTGGTATTCTTTTCTCTCTTGATTTTCCTGATACTGTTTTCTCTTGGTTCTTCTCCTATCTGCTCTTCCTTAGACTCCTTTGCTAAATCTTCATCCAAGTTGCTCTCATTAACCTTTTATCTACTTTAAGGCTCCATCTTGCATTCATTTTTCTATTCTTTCTCTATTCTTTCACTTGGTAATTGCATCTTATATTTCTGTCCTTAGGGTTTAACTGTTCCTCATACAATAGTAGGTACTTAATAAATGTTTTATTGACTGACTGTATTTTTTACTAGCTATCCCCCCAAGCCTTGAACTTTTTCCCTCCTTTTCTCAGATTCCTATCTTCTCTGACTTCTTTCACATTTTGCTAAAGTTCCACGTTTTGCAAGAAGCCTTTCTTAGTCCTCCTTAATCTTAGTGCCTTCTCTCTGAGATTATAATTCATATGTCTTCCTGTGCATCATTTCTACATCTTCCTCTGTTTCTCTGAGCTCTTAATATTGATCATTCCTTATAATCATACCAATAGCATTTCATTGTATTCACATTATCTTTAGCCTTTCTCCAAACAATGAGCACCTCCTTTATTTCAAGTTCTTTGCTATTAAAAACAAGTTCTACAATGAATATTTTAGCTTAGGTTTGTGCTAAAGCCCCATTTTCTTCTTCATTTTAGTGCCTTCCCTCTGAAATTATCTCCAGTTTATCATGTATGTCTTATCTATGCATAGTTCGTTTTGTTTTGTTTTGTTTTGGGTTTTTTTTGCATTAGGCTGTGAAGTTGAGAGTGGGAATTTTTTTTGTCCTTTTCTTTGTGCACTTAACTCAGTGCCTTTCACTTAGTATATGCTTAATAAATGCTATTTGACTTGTTGACTTCACAGTTGCTGAGTGTTTAAGGTCTCCCTAACTCCCAAGTTTAACTTTTCATACCACAATTCTCTTCCATTAGTGACATCTTTCAGTTACATCTTTCAGATCACCGCTAATGACTGATTTAGCACTCATTTCACTATAATTCATTCTCGTTATTCAAGAGAAAAATCCACATTCTCTAACTTAGCATTCAGAACTCTTCACAATCTTTATTTTATTTGGCTTACCTACTCTTGCTCCTTTCTCTCCATTCACAACTCAGGTGCCTTTGTACATATTATATTTCTACATGCATCACAGTAGAATGAAATGACGGCTGGATCTGGGTCAGGAAAATCTGAGGGAAAAAAATCCTGCCCCAGATAGTAGCTGAGTGACCATGGACATGTGATTTAATGTACCTTATTCTCCTCATGTATAAAATTAGGAGGCTAAGCATTATGACTTCCAAGATTTCTTCTAGTTCTAAATTTATAATATTTGATGAAAAGATATATATATATATTTTGCCAATCAGTGGTTTCCTTTCTTATAGTTTCTACATTGATTTCTTTTTGTACAAAATCTTTTTGTTTTGTTTTTGAATTGTTTATTTTGTCTGTTTATGGTTGCCTTTGTACATTTTTTAGTTAAAAATTTTCCTCCTTGCAGTTCTGAAGGTTTTTTAATGTCTTTGAAACAGTGAGATCTTGCTTGTGGTTATTCTTGATTTTTACTTATATAATCTCTTTCCATGTTATACATTTTTTTTTTGTCCTTTAATCAGTTAGCAAATAATTTTCTTCTTTTGGTATGGACCTGAGATTTTATTTTTAGGGAGTGAAAAGGACTCCCAGAGAGGAAACTTCCATTATTAATTCAAATCATTGCCTGCTTTGCTACATGGAGTGACTTGCTCACTGTCACACTGCCATTCAGAGGCTGGACTTGAATTTAGGTCTTCCTAATGCTGAAGCCTACTCTTTATCCATTACTCTTCTTACCAAATTATTGCTTGATGAAATTTGTTGTCTAGTAATGTATCCTTTGTTCCTACTTCTTTTTTTCCATTAATTTGCTTGAAATGTTTAATGATCCTTCAAATTAATTTATTATTTTGTTTGGTTACATATTATTCCCTGATAATTTGATATACACAACACCTCTTGTCATTTTTATCATATTTTTTGTTGACTTTCTCAGTCTACTTATGGTATTTCTATAAAAAGTTTTCCACCCTTAATTATTATGGATTCTGTTTTATAAGTAAATTATAACTTTTCTGGACCTTTAACTGTAAACTACATTGAGAAGGGTCAGTGTGATCTAATCTAATCATATAGTTGGCTATTTTTTTAGGACTAAAAAAGCTAAGTAATGTAATCAAATTTGGTTTTTAATTTTATGTTTCTCAAGAATATTTGCCTTTTTTCTTCTTTTTTTACAGCTTCTTGAAGGAAGTTTTGCAAGAGAAGTCAGTCATGAAGTAGATGGACTTATTTTTCAGCCTATTGGGGTAAGTTGAAACATATATTATTAAAATGTGTGCTTTTCTCCTGATATTTACAGACTAAAAGCTTGCAATTCCACTTAATGGTTTTTGCTGTATGTAGAGTAAATATTCCTAAGAGCAGTAATTAATCTATAAAGAATTATTTGAAGGTTCTTTGACTTTCATGGCTTGTTTTTTAATTGAATAAGTGTCCTTACAAACCATGACATATCCATAAGGTTAGGATGATTTGTTTTCTGCTAATATATTATATTCCATTTGGCACTAACCGTATCCTTCACTGTCGGCTTTCCTTCTCTTCTCCTTGTCATAAACCTATTTAGTTCTTCTTTAGGATAAGGTGTATTGTACTGTATATCCAATTTTATTCTAGACCAGAGGTTCTTAACCTTTTTTGTGTCGATGGACAGACAGACCCCTTTGGCAGTCTGGTGAAGTCTATGGATTTCTTATCAAAATAATACTGTTTTTATGCACTAAAGTACATGGGAATACAGGTGAAATCAGTCATACTGCAATACAGTTTTCAAAGTATTAAAAGAAAAGACTTTCAGACATTAGTGATAGATGGAAGTGACTTTGGAGCCAGGTCTTGAAACTTCTTGCTTGGGTCATTGCTTTTGATATGCCATTTATGTGGTACTCAATCATATTTCAAACTTGTATAGAACTGTTGTAGAATAAAAAAGACTAACCATAATCTGCATAATGTGAGATTATGTATAGGTATTACTTGGGTTAAGTATTTACTATTTTAATATTTTAATGATATGTGATTTATAAGTGTAAGTATTTTTATCAGTGTAGATTTCAACCTTATGGTTAGTCTTTATGAATGTCCGTGGCCACAAAAATTCTTTATCTAGTGGTTAGATTTCTAATGATGGCCCTCTCTAAAATAAACTAATGATTCTCAGTGCAAAACACATATTGTTGGGACTGTACTGGAAGTTTAAATAGCCTGCACTGGGCCTGTATTCAGGGTTACATTTACATCATCAGAAGATTAATTAGAGTAAGAAAAAATCCCCTTAGAAATGGAGAAGACAACTTGTCTATGATTTCAGAGATAGGTCCCAGGAGTTTCAGCATGTAGACGTTAATTGACTGTCTCATGATCACAGTGTTTTTTATTTTTTTTTAAAAATTTATCTATTTTTAGTTTTCAACATTCGTTTCCACAAGATTTTGAATTCCAAATTTTCTCCCCATCTTGCCCCTCCCCCACTCCAAGACACTGTGCATTCTGATTACCCCTTCTACCAATCTGCCCTCCTTTCTCTCACACCCCTCCCTTTCCTTATCCCCATCTTCTGTCTTTTCTTGTAGGGCAAGATAGATTTCTACACTCCATTGCCTGTATTTCTTATTTCCTAGTTGCATGCAAAAACAATTCTCAACATTTGTTCCAAAAATTTTGATTTTCAGCTTTTCTCCCTTTTTCCCTCTCCACCCATCCCCACTGAGAAGACAAGCAATTCAATATAGGTTATGCAGATGTAGTTATGCAAAAGATTTCCATAACAGTCATGTTGTAAAAGACTAACTGTATTTCCCTCCATCTTATCCTGCCCCCCATTTATTCTGTTCTTACTTTTGACCTTGTCCCTCCCCAAAAGTGTTTACTTCCAATTACTTCCTCCTCCCATTTGCCCTCCCTTCTATCATCCCCCCCACACCTCACTTATCCCCTTCTCCCCTGCTTTCCTGTAGCTTAAGATAGATTTTTATACCAAATTGAGTGTACATGCTATTCCTTCCTTAAGGCAAATGTGATGAGAGTAAGCTTCACTTTTTCCTCTCTTACCTCCTCCCCCCTTTTTCCTTCCATTGAAAAAGTTTTTTCTTGCCTCTTTTATGACAGATAATTTGCCTCATTCCATTTCTCCCTTTCTCCTCCCAATATATTCCTCTCTTATCCCTTAATTTCTTTTTTTAGATATCATCCCTTCATATTCAACTTACCCTGTGCCCTTTGTCTATATGTATATAATCCCTACAACTACCCAAATACTGAGAAAAATATCAAGAGTTACAAATATTATCTTTCCATGTAGGAATGTAAACAGTTTAACTTTTTAAAATGTAAACAGTTTAACATAATAGTAAGTCCCTTATGATTTCTCTTTCCTGTTTACCTTTTCATGCTTCTCTTGATTCTTGTCTTTGAAAGTCAGCTTTTCTATTCAGTTCTGGTCTTTTCATCAAGAATACTTGAAAGTCCTCTATTTCACTGAATGACCATTTTTCCCCCTGAAGTATTATACTCAGTTTTGCTGGGTAGATGATTCTTAGTTTTAATTCTAGTTCCTTTGACTTCCATCCCTTAACGTAGAAACTACTGAATCTTGTGTTATACTGATTGTATTTCCACAATACTTGAATTGTTTCTGTCAGGCTGCTTGCACTATTTTGTACTTGACCTGGGATCTCTGAAATTTGGCTATAATATTCCTAGGAGTTTCCCTTTTCATGTTTCTTTCAGGAGGTGATTGATAGATTCTTTCAATATTTATTTTGGCCTCTGATTCTGGAATATCAGGGCAATTTTCCTTGATAATTTCATGAATGATGATGTCTAGACTTTTTTTGATAGTGGCTTTCAGGTAGTCCCATAATTTTTAAGTTGTCTCTCCTGGATCTATTTTCCAGGTCAGTTTTTCCAGTGAGATATTTGTCTTCTATTTTTTTCATTCTTTTGGTTTTGTTTTGTAATTTCTTAGTTTTTCATAAAGTCATTAGGTTCCATCTTCTCCATTCTAATTTTTAAAGAACTATTTTCTTCAGTGAGCTTTTGAACCTCCTTTTCCATTTGGCTAATTCTGCTTTTTAAAGCATTCTTCTCCTCGTTGACTTTTTGAACCTCTTTTGCCATTTGAGTTAGTCTATTTTCAAAGGTGTTGTTTTCTTCAGCATTTTTTTGGGTGACCTTTAGCAAACTGCTGACTTGCTTTTCATGATTTTTCTGCATTGCTCTCATTTCTCTTCCCAATTTTTCCTCCACCTCTCTTACTTGATTTTCAAAATCCTTTTTGAGCTCTTTCATGACCTGAGACCATTGCATATTTATTTTGGAGGTTTTTGATGCAGAAGCCTTGACTTCTTCTGACGGTAAGGATGGAAGAAAATACCTGTTCACCAAGGAAGTAATCTTCTATTGTCTTATTTGTTTCCTTTTTTGGGCATTTTCCCAGCCAGTTACTTGACTTTTGAGTCCTTTTTCAAGAGGAGGGTGTACTCTGGGGACTTCTAAGTTCTCAGTTCCTCCAAGGTGACACAGTCAAGTTGTTTATTCCTCTCCTGGCCTGCACACTGGTCTGAGAGTAACCAAAAACTTTTCTGTCCAGAATCTGTGACTCCCACTCTTTCATTATACTTCAGTTTTGCTTTCTTTACTAAACATGAAAGAAGATCTTGTATTTCTAAATCAGGAAAAGTTTTTGTGGATTGAAAATAATGGATTATCAGAATGGGTTTTGCAACTTTCCTCTGTCGTGAAATTTTTTAAAATGAAATTTTAATATAACTACCCAAATTTTCCATTTGTAATGCTGAGATTTTACAGAACTGCACAATATTCATAAATTTGTCAGAGGAGAGCAATGTCACCTCCCTTTTTCTCCCATTTTCACTTAAACATAGTGGCTGGTACTTTAATATGAAGGATTCATTTGCATAAATTTGTGACTCTTTTATATTTTTTTCTTCCAATTTTCCTGTGTTCTCTTGAGATGAAATAGCAGGCTTCCTGAGGAGAGCCTGTTTTATAATTCTTGCCTCCACCTGCTGGATTTACACTTTCATGTTATAGAAACTGATTGCATCAAATGCACCATATTGTCTTGAGTAAGAATTGAGTTGGTGTTACCTCCAGAATTCATAGCTACCCTAGCAATTACTTTCACTGTATCATTAGTGTCCTCCTTTGCCTTCTAACTAAATTGCCTCCAAGGTGTGCAGTGATTGGAAAGAGAGGAAGCTGTGTGAAATGTGGTTACCTAAAAAATGCCATCATCTTCAGACATTGATAATCCTGTGTCCTTGTTGGCAGAGGAGCTTAAATAAGTATATTGTCTCCAAATTGAATTTTCTCTTGCAAATAACCTCTTTCTTTTAAATTTGCCTAATAAAATCAGATATATGTATGCATGCCCATATGTGTTTATGTGTATATAAATATGTATAGCTGATAGAAGGAAAATAATAGCTAATTGGTTCCTTACTTTCATGAGATGCTCATTTTAGGTGATTCATTTTTACATTATATATCTTGATATAAATGCTTTCAATGAAGTAATCTGTTATTTACTTAGATATAGCATTGGCAAAAGAAGGTCCTTTTTAGAATCCTTTGTTACTGATTTTTAATTTTTAAATTTTTAAATTCTGGAGAATCAGCATTATAATATGAGAAAGGATGAGGCATTTCATTTCATAAATCAGTACGTCCTCAGTGGATTTCTACTGAATGCTGGTGTATAATGTAGATATTCAGCAAGCAGGATTCAATGGTTGTGGTTTTTCCTCCAAATATTGAATGAATATTTAAATAAATTGGAAGCATTAATAGACTTCTGTTAAAATTTTAAAAAATAGAAAGTTTAGGGGTAGTGCTACAGATAAGGAATATTGTATACTCCTTCAGATGAGTCACTGTATTGTTAGTTTTGCTTAGTTATTTTTCTTTGTTACAAGATACCTTTTATGGCATTGAGGTAATTTTTAAATGTAATGTATAAGCAAAGTACATTGATAGAGCTTTAATTAAAAAAAGAAAAACAAGAGTTGAGCCTCAGGCTTGAGCATCTTAATTATATATGTTTGGGCCTCTTTGGGAACTAGATTTCCATGAGTAAAGAAGAACTAAATCCTGATAGTTGGATAGAAGTTAACATGGTTCCTTCTCAGCATCATGTTTTCATGAGGTTGATGATGATATTTAGAGTTGTGCTTCACAGCTATTCAGTAGGTGGTGATTCTCAGGAATGGAGTGATAGAGTGATCATCATCACTGGAGTGATGAGATAAAAAATAGTTAATATTTTTTTCCTTTAAATATATAATATTTTAGAAACAAGTCTTTGGTCCTGCAGCTTTGGGAAGATTCAGGGTTAGCTAGCAGCAGAAAGGGTAGATTCTGTTATCACTGATTTCCTCCACATCAACTTCAAGAGAAATTACTACTCACCAGTCATTAGATATTTAGTAAGCATCTACATTGTTCCTAGGACTCTTCTAAGTTAGAGTTACAGAGAAATGGAAAAGATAGTGCCTTCTCTCAGGGAGCTCATAGCCTAATGGTGGAAAGAAATTGTGAATAACCACATACAAACAAATTGTATACAAAATAAATTGGAAAAAAATCAACAGAGGAAAGGCACTAGAATTAAGAAGGATCAGGCAAGACTACCTGCATAAAATGGAATTTTAACCAGAACTTGCGAGAGGCCAGGAGGTAGAGGTGAGGAGGGAGAAAATTACAGGTATGAGATAGCCAGTGAAAATACTTGGCTTTGAGAGAGCAAGAAGGGTAATGTCAGTGAGTGGAAGAGTAAGTGGCAGGTTCTTAATGGAGAGGGTCCAGGAAGGAACCATAGCAAGCTCAAGGAGGGATAAAATGGTTTTAAAAGAGCCACTGTTGTGAATGGTATAGTGAAATAACTTCAGAGATATAAAAGGATTGCCTTGCAGCAGTGAAAGCCCAGTTGATGTTATATAGCATAAATTTACAGTGGATCCAGTAACAATTTTGTCATTTTCCAGCATCAGTCGCAGTGTGTGTGTAGGAGGGAACACAACATTGAGGACACTTTCACATGAAATTTACCAAATGTTTCATTACTTAAATGTATTTTTCCCTTCCATTTTCTGAATAATCTTTCTTTTATGGCTTTATGACTTTCATATCCATATCCTGTGAGGATGATGCTGCTTCTCCCTGAGCCCTTCCTTTTTTTTTTTTTTTAAAGTGGATAGGAAGCAGATGATAATTGCCTTCTCAATTTTCATGGAGTACTCCCTACTCTATTCAGGGATATTTTCTTTTTATACTGAGATATGTTATACTCATTTCTTGAAGCCTTGAGCATTTTATGTTTTATTTTCTGCTGTTTAAATAAAGACCGCAAACCATGATGTCATTTAATAAACATTTCCATAACTATCCTGTATAAAAACAGAAAAATTCTTCCCAGACATTTCCACACCATGCCACCTTGCCTTTAGTATCCCTTCCTGTATTTCCAGTTCTCTTTTATGTATTGTCTTTTCCCATTGGAATGTTAGCTCCTTTATGTGAGAAACTGTTTTGCTTGCTTGTATTTTTATTTCTTTCTCTTAATACAGTGTCTGACATATAGTATGCACTTAATGGAAGATCTTTCATGAGATCCTAAATAGAGATTTGGAAAGTGCCTCAAAAGCCATTTAGTCTCTTCCCCTCATTTTCCAGATGAGCTAACAGAATTAACTGGAGTTTATTGAGTAGAGCCAAGGTAACCAATTTAGAGGTCATTCCAATTATGAGGGTATCTCATGGGACAAATGTTATAGAAACAGAAATGATAAGACTTGACAACTGGTTGAATGTATAGGGTGATGGATACAGAACTGCCATCATAATACATTGCCAGTGCTGATGAATGTAATGAAATGACAGACATGGAATCGTATTAAATTCCTGGAATGATTTTCTTAATATTTAAATTTTTGTTGAGAAGTATTTTAAAACATGAAACAAAATAGCTATACTTACATGACCCAACTTAAGAAGAATTCCCAATATTTATAGGTTTTCTCTTTTTTCTAGGGCAGGAAGAAATGAAGAGAGGAAGAAAAGGAGGGAGGTGGGGACTGAGGGAGGGAAGGAAGAAAAAAGAGAGTGAGGATGGATTAGGTGCTTCTGTGCCAGGCACTTTTGTAAGTGCTGGAGATTTTTCAAAAAAGAAAAAAAAAAGAAAGGGGGGAAAAAGACAGTCATTGTCCTTGAGGAGTTTACTGTCTAATTGGGAAAGATAACACACAAAAGAAAGCTGAAAAGTAGTGGTGGTGAAATGAAAGTATTAAGTATGGGGACATGAATTTGAAAACCAGAGAATGTCAAGAACAGAGCTAGGAAGACAAGGAAGGCAAGCCAGCTTGGGCCTCTCAAAACACTGGAGACTCCTAAGAGGAACTTTCCAGTAAAAGGGAGGATTAACCTTTGTAGAGGGATATCCTGGGGTAAGGCCATGGGGGTGACAGGCTGTTCCAGGATGTAATGGCTTCAGGAGCTGAGGGAAGTACAGGGTTGAACCTGAGAGTAGAGGGGACATGATACAAAGGAAAATATCCTAAATTTAATTCTTTAGTCCTGTCGAATTTCTGATTGATTCTTTCTCTTGATTGGATAAAATCGATGAAATATGTTGGTTTCCCTATATTTCTGCTGACCTCCAAGCTGTGTGTGTAAACTCCACCTAGGGTAATGTTCAATAAAAGTCAGTTGAGTAAAGTCAGTGAATCTTCCTTGGTTTAGAAGGGACCATATCCTGAAGTTGCTATAGCCTTCCTGCCCTTTGCTCTCTTTCACCCATAGTTCTGTAGTGAATTTGCAATGACCTTACGCAAAAAGGTCCGGGAAACCCTTTCTTGGTCCTTTGTTATCTAATGACTTCTGTTTATTGGTCTTTTTCCTTTAGAAAAGTTGTATTTTCATTGTGACAGGAGGTTTTAGTAACATTTCTGCCTTTTTATTATTTAAAATAGAAATTAGCTGTGGTTTAACCTGGAAATCGTGGACAAAATTTATAGTATTTTTTCAGATATATATGATTCTTGATATTCCCAGATATCATGCTGTTGTCTTAGCTGCCTGTGTAGTTGATGATAGTAGAGCAGCACAGTAAATGCCCACAACTGATACCTCCCCTGTTCTGCAAGCTATGAAATACTTGCCTTATGGTGACAATGACATATATAAGGTAGACTTGTGGGTTTTTTTAGGTTTGAAGTCAGAAATAATTGCTAACAGTTTTTGCTCCAGAGCGGAAAGGTGGCTCTGGTAAGTATTGAGTTCTCCTGCACCAGAGACCTTCAGATAATAGCTATATAAAATCTTGTTGGCACTGTTGTATTAGAGAAATCAGGTGTGGTTTGGACCTTATATCCCTTTTATTTCCTGTATTCTGTGATTCGTTTATAAAAGTAAGAACAATTGTACCTAAAATTTCACCATTTCTTTATTTAGAGAATTTAAAGATTGTGGAGCATAAAATCTATTCTGTAAATATATTAAAAAATAACAAATGTACTTCACTGTCAGAGGAACAAAAGGTAAGGAGAGAGATATGCACCTGACTATATAAAGGCAGATTAAAAGAGAAGGTGAGAGGAAGCTCATGACATTTCATCATAAATATGCTATTCAATTAGTTGATTAGTATCCCCATTAACAATCATATTTTAAAGCACATACTGCCATTTAAAGTAATTTTGCTTTTGGAAATTGTAGCAAAAGTGTTCACTTGAAAATATATTTCTATTGAATTATAAGATTTTCTCTGTGTTTATAAAGGTACATTTTTTACTATCAATTTACTCTGTCACCTTTGCACAAAATTGAAGGATGCTACATAAGTCTGCTAACCATTTTATGTTTTCTTTTTTTTATATGATGTTATTATCAAATAATTCATCAATCAGTTAGCCTATTGGTGATGAACCAGTAGTTAGCTGTGCTAGTTACTGGGAAAATGGTCATAGTCTGTTGCTTGGACCATCCTTGAAGCTTTCCTAGCGTGGTAGAAATTGTGAGGGTTTGTGTTTTATTATTACTACCTCTAGGACCCCAGAATTACTTCTAGTTCATGTTGAATCAGAGTAGGAGTGTGTGTGTGTGTGTGTGTGTGTGTGTGTGTGTGTGTGTGTGTGTCTGTCTGTCTGTCTGTCTGTGTGTCTGTGTCTGTGTCTGTGTGTGTCTTTTAAAAACAGTCTCCCTATTTCACTTGGACCGAAAGTGTAGCAGCCACTCATGGCTCTGATCCCAATACCTTTTGTTGTGAAAGCTAGGTACCATTTTTAAGATCTGGACCTCTTTAACCTTTTGCTCCTAAGGATTTAGCATATTAGTGGCAGACTTACTGTGGACACTCAGCCAACTTTAGCCCTTTTGCAACTAGAACTGCTGAGCTTAGTCTATCCACTAGACTTAGCCTCTTCCATTTATAGGAATTATAGGCATGTACTGCCATGTTTGGCCATTATAATTTTTCTTTTCTTTTAAAAAAATATTCTTAATTTATGGAATAAAACAAACATTTCTATAACATAATACGATAAAAAAAAAAGATGATTGCGTATGAAGCTGTAAATCTACTGTGCACAATTTGCTATTTCTTTCAAATATACAACAGAATTATTATGTAAATTATTTTTTTCTTCCCTTCTGTCCCTACTCTCCAACCCCCCACCTTAGAGATGACTACCGTTAGACACAAATAGAGGGGGGTGTGTGTGTAAATTATTCTATACATCTATTTGACAGTTCTTTCTTTGGATGCAGATAGTGTCTTTCCTCATATGTCCTTTTTAGTTAATTTAGGTATTTATAATAGACAAAATAACTTATTCCCTCAAAGTTGTTTTTAAAACAATATTGTTGTTACTGATACAAAATGTTCTGCTCATTTCATGACAGAAATCCTGGAATGTTATTACCAAAGAAAAGAATTTGATTGAAAAAAATATTGTTAACTACTTAGCAATGTGCTTTCTTTTTCATCTCTATACAAGCTTTGAGATTATCCTACATACGTATCAAGGGCTTCTGTGATTGAAAGTATGAGAAAGCTATAACTAACTTTTGCAAATGTTATTCTATAAGAAGTCTTACGTCTCTGTAAGTGATAAATGGGAAAAATAAAAACAAATAAGCATTGTATTCTGCTTTAGGTCAGGAATTATCTAGCAGGGAAAATAATACATGTTTTCATTTTAATAAAAGAAATAGAATATAATAATTGCATAAGAGTGATGTGAAGAGACTGTCAGATGAGTTTATAGCAGAAAGAAGTTATCTCTTCCACTTTTCGGGAAGCATGAGTAGTAATAAGGCAAAGCATTTAATGTGGACCTTGAAGAAGGTAGTTTCTCATATTAATAAACCTAAACTGCTTCAGTTTACTGTGTTTTGTCTTTAAATGTCCTTTAAAGTGCACAATTCATTCATTTTAATAGAATATGAACTCTGTGGTCAGGGACTCATTTTTTATCTTTATATCCCTATCACTTTTTGCACATTGTAGATACTTAATAACTGTTTACTGGACTGAATCTCACCATTATAACTGATTTCAATGACACCTACTAGGATGGCACGTATGAGGCATTTTCTTTAAATACATCCTTATAATTTTGAACGTTTCTTTTTTGATTAATTATTTTCTTGGCACATAATAAGCCTGTTATGTGTAGAATTGATGCCATATTCACAGATGATCATGATTGTATATCGTCAAAAGACTATGTATGTAAAAAACTAATGTTGAGGCATAAATTGCAGAAAGAAGTGCAAAAAAATTTGACTAAATACACCTAGAATTAATGAAGAAACTTACGTGAAGTGCAGAAATGTATAGTCATTTGAAGCAAAAGATTTGTGTAAAATTTAGGCAATAATGTGATTTATTTAGTGAATGTTCCTCTTGATGAAATCTTTAAAACCAATATTTGCAATGGAATCTTTTATTAAAATTGTGTGCTGTTATGAACCTATATGTTATGTTAATTTGCAAGCTAATATTTTCCAAGAAAGTTTATGGCTCTTCATATAGATATTCAGTGAAATTACTGATTTTCTTAAATTAAAAAAAAATCTCTGGCAACAGTGAATTAGTATAGATGATTTCACAGTCAATCTAGGAATCTTATTTCTGTTTTAACTTTTTACATAGATGACAGAGAAGTCCTTTGACAAAAACCAAATTACTAAATTTTCACTGAATATCTTTATCAAGAGCCACAAACTTCCTTGCAAAATAGTATCTTACAAATTAATACAATATGTAAGTTCATAATAGTACACGATTGTAGTATAAGACTTCATTGCATACCTACTAGTTATACATTTTGGTAATATTTTAAGAGAGGAGTTTTCTATCATCTATGTAAAAAGTTAAAAGTCTCCAGAAATAAGACTACTAATTTGACTATGAAATCACCTGTACTAATTCGCAGTTGGCAGTTATAAGTTTTTTTAATTTAAAAAATGTATAGTTAGTAGGTTACATAATAATTTGGAGGACAGAAAGAAGAATCAGATTTGCTGAGAGTACCTTCTTCTCACTTCATCTTCATCTCATTTCCCCCATATAACTTCTACCACCATTTTGTTCTTTACTTCAAAGTGATTTTTTATGTGTCAGTTCTACCATATTATCCTCATACTCAGTAAACTCCATGGCTTTGTATCACCTTCTATTTGGTCTTCAAAGCCCTTTATAACCTAGTCCCCTACCTTTTGCAATCTTTTTACACCTTATACCCTCCTCCCTCCATACTCTGTTATCCAGTGACACTGGCCTCTTTGTTGTCCCACAAACAAGATACTCCTTTTCTTGGCTTTGGGCATTTTCTTAAACTACCCTGTATTTACAGTGTTCTTTCTTCTCATCTCCACGTCTTGGCTTTCCTAGATTCCTTCAAGTCTCAGCTAAGATTCCATCTTCTTCAGTAAGCCTTTCCCAGACACTCTAAATACTAGTGCCTTCTCAACATAGAGGGGCAGAGCCAAGATGGAGGAGTAAAAGCAGGGACTTGTTTGAATTCTCTCCCAAACCCCTCCAAATAATTGTAAAAAATTACTATAATAAAATTCTAGAGCTACAAACCCCACAAAATGACAGAGTGAAGCAAATTTCCAGCTTAAGACAACCTAGGAGGTTGAAAGGAAGGGTCTGTCATACAAAGCTGGGAGTGGAGCACAGTCTGGCATGGACCATGCCAGCACAGACAGGGCCCAAAAAGGCTTCAGGGGACTGAATCATTTGCAGCAGTTTCCAGACTTCTCAAACTACAGACACTGAAGATAGCATAGAATGTCAGTGGGAAAACTCTGTGGGACTTGGGTGAAAGAGGAGCACGATCTGGCTGGGGTCCAGGCTTATCCTCAGAGCAGTGGTGGTGGTGGTAGCAGCAGTGGGGGCAGCTGCTTCTGTAGCTCTGGGCTCACAGAGAGCAGGGGATCCAGCAGCTGATAGAAAACCCCTGAAGCCTGGGACAGTACACCCACCCCCACTGGAAGCAGAGTCCTACTTTGACAAAGAGTTACAAAGTTAAGTATTTAGCTGGGAATATGAGCAAACAGCATAAAAAACCTCGGACTAACTTTGATGACAAAGAAAATTAAAACATACAACCAGAAGAAGACAACAAAGTCAGAGCTCCTACATCAAAAGTCTCCAAGAAAAATATGAATTGGTTGCTTACCGTAGAAAAGCTCAAAAAGGATTTTGAAAATCAAGTAAGAGAAGTAGAGGAAAAATTGGGAAGAGAAATGAGAGTGATTGATGTGAGAAAATCATGAAAAACGAGCCTATAGCTTGCTAAAGGAGACCCCCCAAAATACTGAAGAAAATAACACCTTAAAAAAATAGACTAACCAAAATGGCAATAGAGGTCCAAGAAGCCAATGAGGAGAAGAATGCCTTAAAAACAGACTTGGCTAAATTGAAAAGGATGTCCAAAAGCTTAATGAAGAAACTAATTCTTTCAAAATTAGAATGGAGCAAATGGAAGCTAATGATTTTATGAGAAATCAAGAAAGCAAAAAAAAAAAGAACTAAAAGAATGAAAAAAATAGAAGACAATGTGAAATATCTCATTGGAAAAACCACTGACCTGGAAAGTGGATTTGGGAGAGATCATTTAAAATTATTGGACTACCTGAAAGCCATGATAAAAAAAAGAGCCTAGACATTATCTTTCAAGAAATTATCAAGGAAAACTGCCCTGGTATTCTAGAACCAGAGGGTAAAATAAAATAGAAATTGAAAGAATCCACCAGTCACCTCCATAAAGAGATCCCAGAAGGAAAACTCCTAAGAATATTGTAGCCAAATTCCAGAGTTCTGTAGTGCCAACATGATATTCACAGCGACTATGGCAGCTGTGAATATGGTGGCATAATTTTCAGTGCAAAATATAACAGACTCTCCATGTGGAAGACAGGACCAGAACATTTATTTAAACACAAGAAAGCCAAATTCTCACTCCAGAAAGCCCAAATCCATCATAGTAACAAAGAAACCTATATACAATAGCGATGCAGGGGATACTACCATCACCAAGCCTTCTTCCTACTAAGATCTTCCCACAAATGAACACTCATAGCTCACTGCCTGCTTCCTCACTCTCCCTCAGCACTAATTGCCGTGTCCAACTTCTCAGCTTTGTTCAACCCTTCCTGCTCAAGCTCCTCCCAACACAGATTCATGTGACTCAGACTTCCATGTGACTCAAGCAGGTCACATGGGCCTGTTAATGGATGGGAAAGATGTTCCCATTAAGCAAACATACATTAACAATATAAGTTCCCAGGTCAAGGAGAAAATATTGGAAGGAGCCAGAAAGAAACAATTCAAGTATTATGGAAATACAGTCAGGATAACAGAAGATCTAGCTGTTTCTACGTTAAGGGATTGAAGGACTTGGAATATTTTGAAGGTCAGAGAAGCTAGAATTAAAACCAAGAATCACCTACCCAGTAAAATTGAGTATAATACTTCAGGGGAGAAAATGGATATTCAGTGAAATAGAGGACTTTCAATTATTCTTGCTGAAAAGACCAGAATGAAATAGAAAATATGACTTTCAAATATACGAATTAAGAAAAGCATGAAAAGGTAAACAGGAAAGAGAAATCATAAGGGACGTATTAAAGTTGAACTGTTTACATTCCTACATAGAATGTAACTCATGAGACCTTTCTCAGTATAACAGATAGATAGGTAGATAGATAGATAGATACATACATACATACATGTGTACATGGATGGATGGGATGGATTGTTGGATGGCACAGAGTGAGTTGAATATGAAGGGATGATATCTAAAAATAAAATTAAGGTGTGAGAGGAATATATTGGGAGAAAGGGAAAGGGAGAGATAGAATAGGGTAAATTATCTTACATAAAAGAGGCAAGAAAAAGGTTTCACAATGGAAGGGAAGCAGGAGGAGGTGAGAGAAAATGAGGGAACCTTACTCTTATTAGATTTGGCTTAAGTAGGGTATAACATACAGATTCAGTTGGTTATCTTACAGGAAATTAAGGGGGAAGAGGATGCGGTAGGGATGATAGAAGGGAAGGGAGATTGGGAGAAGGGGGTAATCAAAAGCTGAAAAGGGATAGGGTCCAAGGAAAAAATAGAATAATTGGGGGGCAGGATAGGATGGAAGGAAATATGGTTTGTCTTTCACAATATGACTTTTATGGAAGTATTTTGCATAACTACACAGGTATAACCTATATTGAACTGCTTGCTTTCTCAGTGAAGATGGGGGGGGGGAGAAGGAAGAGAATTTGGAACTCAGAGTTTTAAAAACATGTTAAAAAATTGTTTTTACGTGTAACTTGGCAATAAGATATATGGGGAGTGGGGTACAGAAATCTGTCTTGCCCTACAAGAAAGTAAGAGGAAATGAGATAGGGGGAAGTGGTGATAGAAGGGAAGGCAGACTGGGGGCAGGGGTAGTCACAATATATGCTGTCTTGGGGTGGGAGAAAGGGAAGATGGGGAGAAAATTTGAAACTCAAAATCTTGTGGAAATGAATATTGAAAGCTAAACACTAATTAATTGAAAAAACAGTAGCGCCTTCTTTCTGTTATTTTTTTCCTATTTACCTGTGTATAGCTTGTTTGTACATATTTGTGTGCTTATCTCCCCCATTAGATTGTGAGCCTTCTTGGGACAAGAAAAGATAGGACTGTTCTTTTACCTTTATTTGTATCCTCAGCACTAGCAGAGGACCTGGCACTTCATAAATGCTCATTTACTGACTAATCCCTACTTCATATGAAGTAGCCCCTTTTTTGCAAAGGGAAACTCTTCTCCATGTACAAGGGATTTCATTATGTCCCATCTTCTCCTCCCTGTCTACTAGCTGCTCCCTAGTACCTACAAACATGTCCTCTATCCCCCATCCTCAAAATAATTCTCACTTGAACCATCTATTCCTACTATCTTTTCTCCTTTTTGTGGCTAAACGCTTTGTGACGTCAGTCTATGATAATGACTTGCTCTCTTCTTAACTCTCTACAGTCTGGCTTCCAACCTCATCATTCAACCAAATCTACTCTCTTTTAAGTTATTAATGATCTCCTAATTACCAGATCATTCAGCCTTTTCTCAATCTTCTTCCTTCTTGACCTCTCTGCAGCCTTCCACACTATCATCCTCTTTTTCTTGATGCTCTCCTCTCTTATGTTTTTAGTCATTACTCTGATCAGATTTTCCTCCTGTCTAAAAATGATTCCTCCTCAGTTTTCTTTTCTGGATATTTATCCAGGACACATCCACTAATCCTGGTCCCTCTTTTCTTCTCTTTCTATATTATGTGATGATCTCATCACCTTCCTTTGATTATATTATCATCTCTGTACTCCCTATGACTTCTAAGATCAAATGTAAAATCCTCTGTCTTTCAAAGCTCTTCATAACTTATTTCCCCATTCCACTTTCTATCCTCCTTACACCTCACATTCCTGCCACATACTCTGTGATTCAGTGACACTGGCCCCCTTGGTATTCCTCTCACAAGATACTGCGTCTTTTGATCCTGGGTATTTTCATTGGGTATCTCCGAGCCTGAAATTGTCTCCCTCCTTGTCTCTGCTTCTTGGCTTCCTTCAGGTCCTAGATAAAATCCAATCTTCTACATTAAACCTTTCTGATCCTCCTTAATTTTAAGGCCTTCCCTCTACTGATTATCTCCAATTTATCCTGAATATAGCTTGCTTTTTTTTTTTTAACATTGCTTTTTGCATATTGTTTCCTTATTAGACTGTGAGTACTCCTTGAAATGGTGTACTTTTTACATTTCTTTGAATGGAGAACTTACCTTAACCCCTGTTACCCTGAACGTGCTCATTAATAAGTATTTATTAATTGACTGACATTCACCTGATCTGCCAGTCTAGTAACCCTGTCAGAAAAAGGAAATTCTAGATTATATATCTAGAGCATCCAAAGCCTATTAGATTCAAGACTTTTTGAAATCAAGATGTGCCTTTTAAAAATATAGCTCAGTAACTCATCTATGCTTAGTAAATGTAATTGAATTCTGCATGCTTAATTATCACATCCTAACTGCTAGTGATTGTTACTTCCATTTCTAAGGACTTGAAACCTATTTGTGGTCCCCTCCTGCAGGTTAGGCTAATTTTTCCTCATTGAGACGATCTACTACTCTTGTTTGCCTCAGGATATTAGAGTTTCCAGCTGTTCATATCACTTCCTATTTCCTTAAATACAAAGCAGGTATAAGGAACTCCAGGGACACTTGAATACTTTCCTGGTGAGTTAAAGTGGCCAAATCAGGCAAAGGATCCTTGCTGAGGTGAGACACTTGGAGGTGTCTTAAATGCTCATTCATTGATTCTTGCTGTGGCTAAGTAGTTCATTTTTTGGTAAACTGTAGAATGACCTACAAGTATCTCATTTTGTTTTAATACTGAACTGAAACTACCAGTTGAGTCAGGCCCATCCTAGATCACCTGAAGTAAGTAGTTTTCTAAGTTTTTCATTTCCTGACCCCACTTTACACTATCAGAACACTTGTCTATCTCTCTCTTCTTTTGGAATCCATCTGATTTTTACATTTCTCAAAGTCAGTCACTCCACAACCATTTATTAAATCCTTACTTTTTATGTTTTGTGCTGTGCTCAATGCTGAAAATCCAGATATTAGAACCTGCTTTTAAGTATGTAAGACTTTTTTTAGTTTAATATGCAAAATTCATAATATTGCCCAAATTTTAAAAATTCCATGAAAATATACTCTCCACTCAGCAAATGTAATTATTATAAATTTCATTTCTTATTTCCTCTGTCATTGTCCTTTGGAAATGCTTTTAGTTAACTGTCTAAAAGGAATAGAAGGAAAGCTAAGGACCCACATGAACCACAAGCTAAATAATGAAGTTTGGAACAATCAGTTCACTCTAATTTTTCCTAATAGGATTCCTACTGCTCCTCATGCTTGGAAAAATTGGTGTCAGTAGTCAGTAATCCGCTGTTATATTTTCACTCTACTTTATTTTCACTCTACTTTAGCTAATTTAGGTACTCTTTGCATTTTCATGGATTATATTACTGGGGAAGGTTTTGAGTATTACAATTGTATTACCACACTGTTAGAGCTATATTCATAGCCAAGGATGCCTAACTTTTTGTATAAATAATCATCTACCATATTTTATTCACTGTTTAATCAAGTATAATTGATAAATTTGGATACACTATAGTTTAAAGTTATCTTTTGAAAGTACAAATTAAGCAAGGCAGCCAATAATTTATCTGACAAAACCTTATTTCCAATAAAGCAGATTAAGAATATGGCATGAGTTTCATCATCAACTGCTGTATATCTAAGATTTCTAACTTAATAATTTTCCTTTACCAGAAACTGCAGTGCCTTCTATATATTTCCTGTTGCTAAATCTGCTGTTTAGCTGTATTGGTATTTATAGTTCCTTGACCCCTGCCTAGGGTGCTAATCACATAATCCAAGAGATCTGTGAAATGATCAAGTCCAATCCCTTCATTTTACATTTGAGGATACTGAAACCTAGAAAGGTTAGTTGACTTGTCTTGAGACAGTACTTATAGGTGGTATTCATTAGAGCCAGGACTTGAATTCTGATTCTCTTACTACAAATCTAGGACTCTCTCCAGGCCCCTTTTGGCTTCAAAGGCACTAGTTACTATAGACCTCCTTAAATCTTCCACTCAAGTGCCAAACTTGACTAAAGCCTACCACTCAATTTCTTTTTTTCCCCTATCTTTAGACTCAGCTTGTCAAATGCTTTGTCTCTATTTAATCTCTATACAATTCCTCAAAGCCACTGTTGCAAACTATTCCTTAAATCCCAAATTTCTCACCTGTATGACTTCTTCTTTGCAGAAGACTTCACTGCTTGCCTACCTTATTGACAACAATGCGATTAGATAGCCTCCCTCTGATCCCCTCAAAATTTCTCTATTTTGTACCTACCTTTTCCTTCCTCAAAGGAATAACTGCTCTACCTCTTCTTCCAGGGTACCCCTTCTGCTTTATTCCTTTTTTCCTATTCCTCTTTTCTCTTTCAGACCATGCTTATTAAAGAAATTAAATAGTTTTTTAAATTTACTTCCCTAACTCCTCTTTAGCCTTAAAGTATCTGTCTGTCCTTTAAAAAAAATGCCACAACAGCAACCTATGAAAACAAACTTCTTTAGCCCTGGTGATCCTTTCTTTTACTGCAAATTTCTTGAAAGAGTAGTGTATTCCTAGGCTTTTTTTTCTTTTTTTTTACTTTGTCATTTCCCTTCAAAATCATGCCTCTCCCACTGCCTGGGGACTCATTTAAAACTCATTCCTTCCTCCTGTAATTTTTTTTCCCTACTTATCTTGTCTATAGCTTGTTTGTACATAATTGTTTGCATGTTGTTTCCTTTGTTAGACTATGAACTTGAGAACACAAACTGTGTTTCGTTTTTCTTTGTATTCTCAGTGCTTAGCACAGTACCTAGCACATAGTAGGCACTTACCATTCTGTCTAGATCCTGCTTACTTGTCTCTGTATAGATCCCTGAGACACACCTGATCAGGTAGTGGAGATTACATATTTTTCCAGTGGCAGTTTTCTTCATCAAAACTTTAGATTGAACATTGATTTAAAGTGTTTTGGTTTTTAGTTTCAGGGGTTTTCTTTTGTTGGTGGTAATGGTTGTTAATGTTTTATTTAATACTTTTATAATTCTGATACTATATTTCTCTGAGAGTACAGTTTCTTACTAAGAGACTGTAGAGCTTTAAATGATATGACAAAATTAGTGTAAAACTGCATTTAGCTACTTATTTTATACCATGTATTTTTGAGAACATTTCGTATTAATTAAAATGCCTTTTTCAAAACAGAATTCTCATTAGTATGCAAGATGAATTTTAAAATAATTTATAATTCTTGCATTTTCATGCTTTGGGAATTGCTATTGCCATTTTAATTTATTTGGTCCATTGTTGGTGAAAAACACAAACCTAAGAATTATTGGTAATTTCATTGTCTTTTTAAAATTTACTTTAAACTCTTGTTATGGGATTACTTTAAACTCTTCTATTTTTACATTGTGTGTTTGATAAATATATCTTTAGATTTTATGGTCAAACTTGTTAGGTCTTTCGTAGTTGAGTCTTGAAGTGAGAAATCATAATACAGTAATGCTCTTCTATGCATACATAGCCAGTTTACTTTTTTCATGTTACTAATACAGATAGAAATAATTACCTATTTTGCTAAATATTGTATCCATTTAAAGATTTATTTCTCTCAGGTTGTTTAACTTTTTTGAGTATGACTGATAAGACCAGTGTTGTATCATCATCATTTGTGCTTTCCACTTTGGATGCAGAAATAGAATCTGTTCTTTGATCTGGAGCGGTAGAGCATACAGCTCTGTGCTCTTAAATTCACAGTCAACTGGACATCTTTGTTCCAAATGAGCTGGTGTTCCTAATGGCTAAGTGGTAAGATGGTCTATCACTGCTGTATTCTGGGTGACCACAGCTGTTGTCCTTTTGAAGGTATTTTATTAGTGCTAAAGCCATTGATTCTGACCGTCCTGATGTGAATGCTTCATAAGTACTTTCAGAATCACAACTTGATATATTCTGTTTTTATCTGTTGTCTGCACATGTTCAGTTCTTTGGTCTTCTGGTGAGATGAGTATTATTTGAGTGCTAATTGATTAATCATGTTTCATGATTTTCTGAGTTATTCTGTGTTGACATTTAGTACTCATTATACTCAGAATAGCGCACTGAGAAGCTGGTTATGTGGCATCTATGTAATGTCATCAGGTGTTCACAACTATATGAAAACTTGGTTACTACACCTGTATGATTGACCTTTATTTGATTTGAAGCTTGGTGCTATAGTCATTCATCTATTGCATTTATTTATTAAGTAAGGAATCTTTCGCACTTGACAGTTTTGTTGAGGCTATAAAATATGAACAAGTAATTATAATTTTAAGTGTTTGCAATAAGAACCAGTTGAATGGTATAGATAGTAAATTCAGTGATGGAATTTGGAGTGTAAAGAATTCCTTTCTATGGAATAATCATGGAAAGTTTCAGGACTGAGCATTTGAGCTGGCTTTGTAAATAAATTAATGTATCCTTGTTCTTTATACAGCTGTATAAACCAATAAACCTTTCCCTTCATAGAATCCTCCCTTTTAACCAAAAACAAACAAAATAAACAAACCAGCTAAGCATAACCAAATGGTATAGTGACCTAGTTTGATGTAGTACTAAGTTCTCCACTTCTCTGCCAATAGAAAGGAAATAAATTTCATTATTTGTTTTCTAGGACCATAATTGGCAATTGCATCTATTTTGAGATTTAATTAACCTCACTTCCTAGCCTTGTCACCAGCAGCCATGCTGCCTTGGATACCCCTTCCTCCATCCAACTGCACCCTATTATCTCCCATGCCCAAATGTAGTAAGATCAGCTCTGTCATTGCTCCATAAAAAACGATATAAGTCTTCTCCCCCGTGACTTCACTCATCATTCTTGTCACTTTCCAAACAAAAATATATCTCTCTGGCCACCACTCCCCAATATATATTGGTTTTTCCATTCCCCTTCCCCGCACATAGTGCTTTTTTTTTTCTTTTTTTTTTTTCTTTTTGAAGTACTGGCTTCTCTTTCTCTCTCTCTCATTAAGTTTCCTGCCAGGCCTAGAGGCCTGAGGGCTACCCGAGTCTTCTTACCTCTATCCCGAGGTCTTCGGTTGGCCAAACCGGATGCTCGTATGAGAGAAAGGACGTTCCAGAGTCGAACAAGGGTTGAGCTTTATTTCAGGATCTAGTTACAAGTGCAAGGGAATTCTTCCTTAGGAGGGAGCGAAGAATCTCCCAAGGAGGCAAAGATCTTACAATAAGAGATTGGAAGTAGAAGTAGAAGTGGGGAGAGAGGGGGAGGGGAGAGAAGAGAGAGGAAAAGCGGAGCCTTGTTGTCCTCACCGCTCCGCGCCCCTCCGCCCAAGAGAACTTTCAGGCTTTCCTGATCCTACTTAAACCCTCCAGCAGCATAGTTTGCATCTGAATACCGTGCTGTTAGATAACAATAGTGTGCCCAGATCCGGGACAATCTCGAGGGCGGGGAGAGCTCTCTCCCATCACGTTTCTCACGGGAAGAGGCGGAAATACACGAGATAGCTCGGTTCACCTCGATTCCCAGTCGTTTCCTGGGGGGTCTCGTGAGAACTCTAAGATTTAGAAGTTCCCACCTTTACCCGCCCGAGACTGTCCACCTGGAATTGAGCTTCCATCCCCAACAGTTTCCCTTTCTTAAGTGCTTTTGCTTTCATTCATTTATTCATTTTTGGTATTGTTTTCGTTTACATTGTTAATCATTGTATGTATTGTTCTGGTTAGATTTTTGTGTTAACATGAGTTCATAGAATTCTTTCTGTGTTTTTTCTGAAGCTCTCATTCATGATTTCTTATGTTTCTTAATATTAATTTATACTGTTACATTCATAAATCACAGTTTGTTCAGCTGTTCCCCAATCTGTTGGTACTGGTTTTGGTTTTGATTTTTTGCTATCACAAAAGGTACTGCTAGGGATATTTTGGTTTAGAGGGAACTTTTTTCCTGTCTTTCCTGTCCTTTTGTGACATTGACGGTTCCCTTTCTGTGATATTCTTTACTTGAATATCCCATTCATGGACACTTATATGTTCTTTATTTTATATGAAGACTATTGGATACCAATGATGAGAAGTTTTTTTTTTCTTTTTGTTTTAATCACAATAGTTGAATCTCTTTTCTACGTTTTGAAAAAAATGCTGGCGACTACATCCTTTTAAATACTTTTTTTTTAAAATTTGTTTATTTGACATTCATTTTAACAAAATTTTGGGTTCCAAATTTTCTCCCCTTTTGTCCCCTCCCCCCCAAACACTGAGCATTCTAATTGCCCCTATCACCAATCTGCTCTCTCTTCTATCATCCCTCTCTGTCCTTGTCTCCATCTTCTCTTTTGTCCTGTAGGGCCAGATAACTTTCTATACCCCTTTACCTGTATTTCTTATTTCCTAGTGGCAAGAACATTACTCGACAGTTGTTCCTAACACTTTGAGTTCCAACTTCTTTACCTCCCTCCCTACCCACCCCTTCCGTTTGAAAGGCAAGCAATTCAATATAGGCCAAATCTGTGTAGTTTTGCAAATGACTTCCATAATAGTTGTGTTGTATAAGACTGACTATATTTCCCTCCCTCCTATCCTGTCCCCCATTACTTCTATTCTCTTTTGATCCTGTCCCTCCCCATGAGTGTTGACCTCAAATTGCTCCCTCCTCCCCATGCCCTCCCTTCCATCATCCCCCCCACCCTGCTTATACCCTTATCCCCCACTTTCCTGTATTGTAAGATAGGTTTTCATACCAAAATGAGTGTGCATTTTATTCCTTCCTTTAGTGGGATGTGATGAGAGTAAACTTCATGTTTTTCTCTCACCTCCCCTCTTTATCCCTCCACTAATAAGTCTTTTGCTTGCCTCTTTTATGAGAGATAATTTGCCCCATTCCATTTCTCCCTTTCTCCTCCCAATATATTTCTCTCTCATTGCTTGATTTCATTTTTTAAAGATATGATCCCATCCTCTTCAATTCACTCTGTGCATTCTGTCTCTATGTGTGTGTGTGTGTGTGTGTGTGTGTGTGTGCATGTGTGCATGTGTAATCCCACCCACTACCCAGATACTGAAAAGTTTCAAGAGTTACAAATATTGTCTTTCCATGTAGGAATGTAAACAGTTCAACTTTAGTAAGTCCTTTATGACTTCTCTTTGCTGTTCACCTTTTCATGCTTCTCTTCATTCTTGTGTTTGAAAGTCAAATTTTCTTTTCAGCTCTGGTCTTTTCATCAAGAATGCTTGAAAGTCCTCTATTTCATTGAAAGACCATTTTTTCCCCTGAAGTACTATACTCAGTTTTGCTGGGTAGGTGATTCTTGGTTTTAGTCTTAGTTCATTTGACTTCTGGAATATCCTATTCCATGCCCTTCGATCCCTTAATGTAGAAGCTGCTAGATCTTGTGTTATCCTGATTGTATTTCCATAATACTTGAATTGTTTCTAGCTGCTTGCAATATTTTCTCCTTGACCAGGGAACTCTGGAATTTGGCCACAATGTTCCTAGGAGTTTCTCTTTTTGGATCTCTTTCAGTTGGTGTTCTGTGGATTCCTTGAATACTTATTTTGCCCTCTGGTTCTAGAATCTCAGGGCAGTTTTCTTTGATAATTTCATGAAAGATGATGCCTAGGCTATTTTTTTGATCATGGCTTTTAGGTAGTCCCATAATTTTAAAACTGTCTCTCCTGGAGCTGTTTTCCAGGTCAGTTGTTTTTCCAATGAGATATTTCACATTCTCTTCCATTTTTTCATTCTTTTGGTTTTGTTTTGTGATTTCTTGGTTTCTCATAAAGTCATTAGCCTCCATCTGTTCCATTCTAATTTTGAAAGAACTATTTTCTTCAGTGATCTTTTGAATCTCCTTTTCCATTTGGCTAATTCTGCTTTTGAAAGCATTCTTCTCCTCATTGGCTTTTTGAACCTCTTTTGCCAATTGAGTTAGCCTGTTTTTCAAGGTGTTATTTTCTTCAGCATTTTTTTGGGTCTCCTTTAGCAGGGTGCTGACCTGCTGGTCATGCTTTGACTGCATATCTCTCATTTCTCTTCCCAGCTTTTCCTCCACCTCTCCAAGTTGATTTTCAAAATCCTTTTTGAGTTCTTCCATGGCCTGAGCCCACAGAATATTTAGTCTGGATGTTTGGGATACAGAGGCCTTGACTTCTATGTCTTTGCCTGATGGTAAGCATTTTTCTTCCTCATCAGAATGGAAGGGAGGAGATGCCTGTTCACCAAGAAAGTAACCTTCTATAGTCTTATTTCTTTTCCCTTTTCTGGGCATTTTCCCAGCCAGTGACTTGACCTCTGAATATTCTCCTCACACCCACCTCGCCTCCTGATCCTCCCAGCCAGAGCTTGGGGTCTGAGATTCAAATGCTGCTTCCCAGCCTCATGGTTTCCGCAGGGGCGGGGCTGCGATTCAGTGTGAGATTAAGTTCAGGTACTCAGGTCAGGGCAGGGGTGCCTCTTGGGCTCAGTTCCCTCAGGGGGTTTATGCATAGACCTTCAACAATGGATCCAGGCTCCTGCCTGCTTGGGGAGCCCTGATCTGCCACTGGGTCAGCTACTGCCTCCCTAGGGGGCCTGAGTTATGGGGGCACCCCACTCCCCTCTTGACCTGCCAAGAAGACCCTCTCACTGACCCCCGTCACCTGTGGGTGGAGGGACCCGCGCGGCCGCTGGAGATCCTGTCTCTGAAGCCCACTCAGATCTGCTCCTCTCCGTGCCGCGCAGGGCTGGGCTGGGCTCTGCGTCCGCAGCGCTTCGGACCTTTTGCGAGAGGTTTGCAGGTCCCTCTGGAAGAGAAATCTCCTTTGCTCCACTGTGCTGTGGCCTCTACTACTCCAGAATTCGCCGTGAGTTCCTTTTTACCGATGTTCTATGGGTTGTGGGTTCAGAGCTATGTGTATATGCGTCTTTCTACTCCGCCATCTTGGCTCCGCCCCTTAAATACTTTTTTAAAGAATAAATATAAATGCAAAAGTATATTTCTACTTGCTATAGTACTGGATTTAGGCTTTGTTAATATTTGTCCCTTATAAAAACTTTAAAAATCTGCTTTATTCAGCAAAATTTATGTTTAATGTTTCTAAACTCTGTAAGGAATCTTGATCTGGTATAATGTTCAGGAGTAATAAGACAAAGAAAAACAATGAGTAATTCTGTGCTGCACTCTCTTCCCCATACCTGTTACTATTACTGAATTGGTTGGGGGCGGGGAGGTAGAAGGTAGTCAAAACAGACGTACTTTGAGTTGTGTGTATGAGATCATGGGTGAAACAAAAGTCTTAGGAATTTTTTCTTAAAATTTGAGAAATAGCAGTAATTCTTTTATATTACTAGATAGGAAAATAAAATAATTATTTAATAACTACAGTATCTACTATCAAACAAAAAAAGTTTGTTTTTTATGCTTACATCAACTTTTCTCTCACTTGCTTTTCTATCTCTGTTATTCTTCAGTTTGTCTTGAAATTTAGAGGCAACTTTGGTTTGAATATTACGTACTTGTAAAATATTAACCTTTTAGTTAAATCTTTACTACTGCCAGTTATATTGAATGTTGTAGATAGATTATAAATGAAAATTGGAGTTAGGCTAATACTTGCCTTCGAGTATGTGAAGAATTAGAGAGATTTACTGCTATTACAGGAATGATGTTACCATGGTGAAAGTTTTGGTTTCCATGACATTTGCTTGCTTATTTTGATAGGTCTTCAACTTAAGTAGGATTCTATTTCCTGGCAGATTCGAAAAAGTGTTATTCCATCCTTTCCCAAAATGGGGCATATTTTCAAGACATTACTATTTTACTTCAACTTTGGACCTTACCAGATTGGTAAATTTTAAGCTTTTTGGTGTTGTTGTTGTTGTTGTTTGTTTAAGAGAGAAAAAAGGAAAGAGGAACATCTTCCAGTATATCTTTTTCTTTTTCTTATTCTTTTTATACGCATATATAAATCCAAAGGTATTGAATTTGCAAATGAATTTTGTTGAAAAATGACAACTAAACAGTACAGATTCTAATTTATAACCAATTACTATTAACTATTTATATGTATAATAGTATAGTGCAACTGAACACAATTGCTAATAATGGGATTGATATTGATAGAGAGAAGAGAATAATTTTAAACGGTTGATTTGAAGAAAATGAAATATTCAGTAGGTTGTTATGGTGAAAGCAGAAATAAAGCTTTGTTTTCTCAGATCTGAAACAAATTCATGCTGTATATGAAATACATAAATATTCCCCTTTTATTATTGTCAATTTTTATGTATAATCAGGGCTATAGCAGCAAGTTTAATGTGCCATTAAATGTTTATTATTTAGTAATTTATGGACATTTATATATATTTTTGTGAAAGAAAGATAAGGATTGCTATTATGATTTAAATTTTAATAAAATTTTTACATTATATACAGATTATATATTATATTCCATATCTTCTGCTATTTTTTTACTCATTTCTTTCTCCCTCAGTGCATCCCATACCCATCCAAAATTCTTGTTGTAGTTCAGCATTTTAAAAGGAAATAGAACATGAAGCTACTAGGGATTGCGGTAGATAGAATCCTAAGCATGAATCAGGAAAGCTTATCCTGAGTGCAAATCTGGTCCCAGATATGTATTAGCTATGTGACCCCCTGGCAAGTCATTTGACTCTTGCTTACCTTAGTTTCCTCATTTGTAAAATGAGTTGGAGAAGGAAATGGCAAACCATTCCTTTTTTTCCCCCCACGAATACCCCAAATGGAATCATGGAGATTCAGATATGATTGAAAAGCAATTGAACAACAGGACCCTGCCTTTGAATAACAGCAGTTGTGAAACTTTCAAGAGGAATATTTTGTTTTCTGTTTTTTTAAAGTAAATTTATTTATTTTCAGTTTTCAACATTTACTTCCACAAAATGTTAATTTCAAATTTTCTCCCCTTCTCCTTGCTTCCCCCATCCCAGGACAGCTTGTATTCTGATTACCCTTTCCTCTAATCCATCCCCTCCCCTCTTATCCCCTTCTCTTCTGTTTTTCAGTAGGGTAAGATAGATTTCTATACCCTGTTGCCTAAATGTCTTATTTTCATAGCATGTAAAAACAATTTTTAACTTTGAGTTCCACATTCTTTCCCTTCCCCCCTCCACATCCACCCTCATTGAGAAGGCAAGCAGTTCAATATAGTTTATACATATGTAGTCATGAAAAACACTTCCATAGTAGTCATTTTGTGAAAGACTATATTTCCCTCTATCCTGTCCTGCTCTCCATTTATTCTCTTCTCTCCTTTGACCTGTCCTTCTACCAAAGGGTTTGCTTCCAATTATCCCTTCCCCCAATCTGCCATTCCTTCTGTTATTCCCCCTTCTCTTATGCCCTTCCCCTCCCTCCCTACACTTTCCTGTAGGGTAAGATAAACTTCCATACCCAAGTGAGTGTGTATGTTATTCCCTCCTGAAGCCACATCCAATGAAAGTAAGGCTCACTTAAGTATTCCTTCTCATCTTCCCCTTCTTCCCATCCATTGTAAAAGCTCTTTCTTGCCTCTTTTATGTGAGATGATTTACTATATTCTACCTCTCCTTTTCTGTTTCTCCTAGTACATTCCTCTCAACAGGTTTTTAGATATCATTTCTTCATATTCAGTTCATCCTGTGCCCCTCTGCCTCCCCCTCTCTCTACCTCTCTCTCTTTCTCTCTTTTCTCTCTCTCTCTCTACACACACACACACACACACACACACACACACACACACACACACGTATATGTTTGTGTCTATGTCTTCCCTCCAACTGTCCTAATATTGAGAAAGGTTTCGTGAGTTACAAATATCTTTCCATGTGGGAATGTAAACAGTTCAACTTTAATAAATTCCTTATGATTTTTCTTTCCTATTTACCTTTTCATGTTTCTCCTGATTCTTTTATTTGAAAGTCATATTTTCTGTTCAGCTCTGGTCTTTTCAACAAGAATGCTTGGAAGTTCTCCATTTCATTGAAATTTCATCTTTTCCTCTGAAGTATCATACTCAGTTTTTCTGGGTAGATGATTCTTGGTTTTAATCCTATCACCTTTGACCTCTGAATATCATGTTCCAAGACCTTCAGTCCCTTACTGTAGAAGCTGCTAATTCTTGCATTATCCTGATTGTGTTTCCACAATACTTGAATTGTTTCTTTGTGGCTGCCTGTAATATTTTCTCCTTGACCTGGGAACTTTGGAATTTGACTACAACATTCCTAGGAGTTTTCTTTTGGGATCTCTTTCAGGAGGTGATTGGTGGATTCTTTCCATTTCTATTTTACCCTCTGGTTCTAGAATCAGAATCCCACCCAACAAAGCAGATCATGACCCCTCTACAGTAGGAGAACTAAGAGAGTTGCCCTTTGTGACCTGTCCTAGTTCTTCTACTTAAAAGGTATTGAAATCATCCTTGAGACTTGATTGATTCAGAGGACTAGAAGTTTTTTTCTTTCACATTACTTACTTATGTTGCAAAAAAGCAGTAGTAGCTTTAGTTTCTCTCCTTGATGCTTGACTTGTGGACTACCATAAGCAACTCCAAGGCTAGAGAGCTATGCTCAGCTGAATCACATATGCTTGCTAATAGCTTTCACTTGCTATGGCTAAGTAAACTCCCTTTGCCTGATTTCATTCCAGTCTCAAACTTAAACAACCAAGAATCAGTCCTGGCCAGTCCTACCCTGCATCAGCATCTGTACGCTCTCATCCTGAAAAATCTTTTCACAGAATCATACAGTTTGAAATTGGTAGTTATTTCAATGGCCATATAGTCCATGCTATATACAAAGGATTCCCCACTATAACATATTCAATGAGCATTTTGTTCATGTCCTTTCCTAAGTTATTCATAGGAGACCCACACAATACTCTGAAGACTTTTCTCTAGTGCTCTTCCAAAGGATATACCAATAGAACCTGCAGGCTAGACATTGATTGGTTTTTCTCCTGCTTTCACCAGTTGACTAACCAACATTTTTTGGTTACATATTTTTTGTGATGAAATTCTTTCTGTACCGGTTTTGTATAATTCTTGGTTGTTAAGGTTTTGGAGCCTTCTCCCAACTGTGGTACTCTTCTCCATTGCCATGTGTGTACCCTTCTACTTTAATTCTTCAAAAACCATAGTTATTTCATGAATCAGAATGATACAGCATCACATTGTAGCCAGATTAATCTTCCTAAAACCCTGAATGTCAAGCCTCTATCTGAGCAGAGGTAAAGATTTTTGGAGTTCATAAGAAGTTATGGTTATTTCAAAATTAACTGGGAGTAGAAGGCTAAGAAACTAGAAGTTGATTCTGAAAAATACTAGGACAGTTGATAATATAGATAAAGCATTTATTAAGCAGCCCAGGACTGAGGATATAAATACAAATAAGTAAGACAGTCCCTGTCCTCAGAGAGTTTATTTTGTAATTGGGGAAGATAACATGAAACGGACCTGGGAAGTGGGTGGGAATAGAACATTCTTCTTGGTGTGTTAAGTGGATAGAAAGAGACTAGGACAAGGTAAAGTAAAAGATTATCTGTCAGATCACACAGATCTTGTTTGTCCTTCATTGCTGAAGAAGACTGTATCATCAGAGAAATAATGATATGACTTGCACTTGACTTTGTTTTGAGTGAGGGAGGGCTGTGTAGGTCACCAGCCTCACTTCTCCTCCATGGCCATCTGAATTCAGTGACCAGATATTCATCAGGATGACTGGAGATAATCCAGGATGAGGCAGTTGGAATTAAGTGACTCGCCCAAGGTCACACAGCTAGTTAGTGTCAAGTGTCTGAGGTGAGATTTGAACTCAGGTCCTCCTGACCCCTGCACTGGTGCTCTATCCACTGCACCACCTAGCTGCCCCACCTGTCAGAGCTCAGGATGATCAAAGGGCAGTCTAAGTATCTAGTGAGGAGTAGGTGAGAGGATGATGGTCAAGTGGAGACTTCTTGATCTATACTCATTAAGGCGGAAAGCACCATAATAAAAATGCAAATCTGACTTTCTTACTTAGAGCTGAGTAGCATTCTAAGTAAGGAATAAAGCCAGTGAACTTCCTCAAAGTCAGGAAATGCAGTGTCTTATAAAGAGGAACACCAAGGAGGCCAATATGATTGGAGGATCACAGAGTATGTAGAAAGAGTGTTAGATGTAAGGTGGTTAGAAATAGGGCATGGAGGGATGTTATGAAGAGCTTTTAATGATAAAGAATTTTATATTTGATCATGGAGGTGATGGAAAGCCATTGGAGTTTATTGAATAGAACTGGGGGTGGTAACATGCTCAGACTAGCTCTTTAGGAAGATTACTTTGAAAGCTGAGTGGAGGGTGGCCTGGAGTGGGAAAAGACTAATGGTAGAGAGACCAACCAGCCATCTATTGTAGTAGTTCAGGTGAGATGATTAGGGTCTACATCAGGGTGCTGGCACTGATAGAGAGAGAGATGTATGCAAACTATTTTAAGAAAGTGAAATAAATGGGCCTTGGCAGTGAATTGGGTATGGTATGTGAGAAAGAATGAGGATTCAAGGATGAAACCTAGGTTGTAAACCGGGGTTGCTGGGAGGTTGCCCTTTATAGTAGTAAGGAAGTTTGGAAGGGGTGAAAGTTTGGTAGGAAAGATAGTGAGTTCAGTTTTGGACATGTTGAAACATAAGATATTCAGTTCAAGATTTCAAATAGACAGTTGGAGATGCAAGACCTGAGATCAGTGGAGAGGTTAGGGGTCACAAATAAATTTGAAAATGATCAGCATAGAGATGATAATTGAATATTGAATACATGGTAGCTCATAAGATCATCAAGTGAAATAGTGTGGAGATAAAAGAGAATAGAGCCTCAGGCTCAGCTTGTTAATATATACATGGTTAGGAGGCATAACCTAGATAAACATACAAAAAAGGAGACTGAGAAGGAAGGGGTTTGATAGGAAGGAGCAGAACCCAGGAGAGTTTTGTGTCAGGAAAATTTAAAGAGAAAAGAGTACCAAGGAGAAGAGGGTGATCAGTAGCGTCAAAGGGTGCAGAGAGGTGAAGAAGTCAAAAAGGATGAACATTGACATAGTCAAGAAGTTGCACATCTGGTATGTGTGAAATTTTTTAAAACTGAAGTATGACTTCCTTTTATCTTTGTTAATTTTTTTCTTAATGTATTTGGCCTGATGCTATAGCCTGTCAAGTTCTTTTTCAATTTTTAATTTTCTTCCACTGCCTTACATATATTTTCCTACTTTTAATCATTTGCAAAATTGATTAGTGTGATAAATTATCTTTATCCAAATTATTATAAAACCATTAAACAGCAAAGGGCCAAGCCTGTTCCACTGGAGACCTTCAAGTAGAACTTTACCTTTTAATGACTTTTTTTTTTTCTCTTTCATTTAGTGATTTGAGTTTGTTTAGAGGAAGTGGAAACATCAAGACCATCAAGTTAAAAACTTATTGCTATAACTGCAAAGCAGTAATCATTAAAACTATTTGACTCTTCTGGTTAAGAAATAGATTGAGATCGTCATGCAATATACTGGAGCAATTGAACATAATAGCATAGTGATCAACAAACTCAAAGCCCCCAATTACTAGGGTAAGAACTATTTGACAGAATTGAAAAACAGTCTGGCTAAAATTAGGTATAGAACAGTAACTCATACCATATATCATCATAAACTCCAAATTAATATATGACTTAGAAACTACAACACAAGCAAATTAATTACTTATGGCTAGCATTTTATATAATGCCTTAAGTTTACTAGGCAGTTTAAAAATATCGCATTTGATCCTCATGACAATTGTGGAATATAGATGCTATTATTATAGCACCTATATATTATTTTACAGATGAGGAAACTAAAACAAACAGTTAAGTGAGTTGCCCAGGATCGTTTAGTAAGTGTCTGAGACAGGATTTGAATTCAGTTTCTCCTGACTTTGTCAGCTCTCTAGAGGAACAAGAAAGAACCTTTCACAAGACTGGATAGGGTAAAAATTCATGAATAAATGATATTGAGCGGGCTACAGAAGATAAAATAGGCAACTTCAATTCTGCAAAACTCTTAGTTTTATGTAAATAAAAAAGCAGGTAGTTAAAATTACGGGGAAAAGTATCAACTAGGGGAAATCTTTATAGCAGATTTCTGTGATTAAAGTGTCTTATCTAAGCTAAATAACGAAAATTATAACAACCACTGTTATCCAGTAGATTAATGATCAATTCATGTGAACAGGCAGTTCTCAAAGAAAGAAATCCAAGCCATTGAGCCATATGGATGAAATACTCTAAATCACTAATAATTAGAGAAATATAAATTAAAGCAACTCTGAGACCTATCAGATTGGTAAATATAACAACTAAAATGACTATTGTTGGGAGTAGATATAGGAAAACAGGTCCAGTTATAAATTGGTCTAATCATTTGGGAAGGCAGTTTGGACCTGTACCTCAAAAAGTCCCTTAATTGTATATTATACTCTTTGATCCAGAAATACTACTTCTAGGCCTGGTCTTGAACAGGAACAAAGAAAGAAGAAAGGAACCCATATATATAAAAATATTCATAGCAACTTTTTTGGGGGACAGGGGGAGGTTGGGAAACTAATGCAGGTACCTATCTGTTGGTAAATGGCTAAACAAATTATGGTAGAACAATGTAATGAAAAATTATGACACTATAAGTTATAAATGACAAAATGGATGGTTTCAGAGAAATCTGTGAATATTTTTGAGTCTGCAGCATGAAGTGAGTAGAATGAGGAGAGCAATTATATAAGAACATTTTAAAGAAAACTATGAAATGACTAAGAATTCTGTTTGATACAGGGAGTAGCCATAATTTCAAAGGCCTGATGAAGAAGCATGTTATTCATCTCCCAGTAAAGAAGTGTTGGATTTGACATACTGAATGAGATATACATTGTTTTGGAGATGGCCAGCGTGGGAATTTATTATTTGTTTTGCTTTATTATGTATATTTGTTCCAAGGTTTTTGTTTTTGTTTCTCCTGAGTCATAGGGAAGTGGTATTAGAATGAGGTAGGGGAAAAAAAAAGCAAAATAAGAGTTATTGGTATCTTTTTAAAAAATTCACTAAAGAGCACAGGGCCAGAAGGAATCATAGGAAGCAGCATAAATTTGAAATGTATGTTTTTTGCATTTATTATATATTTTTTTAAAAGGTAGAACTCTGTCAGTTCTTTTTTTATGTTCTCTGTCTCTGTAAAAACTCATTTTGTATTTATTAAGTTCAACATAGCAAGATATATCTCAGTATAGAGACATCTGTATATGGTATAAAGTTTAAATGGCAAATTTATATACCATGATACCATGTTCATTTCTTAATTAATACTATGCGTAATTTCCTTATTGGCAGTTCCTTATTAATAATAAAATCACTTCCCAGAACTTTGTAACTTTCAAAATGATTAATTTTATAAACATATATCCAACATATTATCTTGCTAATTTCATTAAATCAGAAAATTTGTGAGACTTTCTGACTTTAGGTCTTTTGGTTTATCAAATTCTGCACTAAGCCCAGTCCAGCAAAAGATAGTGCTTTCCAGCGTACACATGTGTACTTTGGTTATGCAATCAGCCTATATTTGAATAATCATACTGTTACTGCAAATTACTCTAGAATTAGTCAACTATATCTACCCACTAGGATTGGTTATAGTTTTTACTTTTCTTGTCTTACACATAAGCCAGAGCAGACCCTGGATTTCTGATGGATGCAAGGACCTCTTCCATGTCCTGATTTGGCATAGTTTTCCAGTCTCATGTAGAGCATTTTTTTCTGTTCTTCCAGTTTATATTTGCTGCCACATTTCCCTTTCTTACCTTCACTATATTTATTATCTTCTTTGTAATTGTATTTAAAATTTATTCAATTTTCTATACCAGTTCTAGTATGGTAAATTCTTGTATGGGTATATAATATTTTATAGTATAGTTCCATTAAAATCAATGAAACTTGTAACAGGAAAGGCCCCCAGGAAGTGATAATAAATCGTATGTATGTGTACATACGTACAAATTACATTTTGGACCTTTGTAATAATTGAAATGTTATATTAGCTATCTTTTTTATCCTTTCACCTGGATATCTTCTTTTGCTAAGAAATTTCTGCCTGTGAAGATTACACTCTAGTACTTGTGAATATCACTTAATGGCATGTATTTAACTTCTTATGATCAGCTCAACTGTAAAGAGAAAGTTCCACTATCATTCCTGACAGGGAGAGATCAGGAATTGTGAATAATAATTTAGTGTCTTCAATATGCCTTCATCTCTGATATTACTTCCCATGTACTCTGTGTATATTGCATATGTACCTGATTCTGTGCATCTCATCATGACAGTGGGAATGTAAGCTAACTTAAGGATATGAAATCTTTCTTTCCCCTCCACTTTTAAAATCTCTAGCGCTTAGAATAATAACTGGAACATAGTAAGTTATTCATAAATGTTTGTTGATTGGTGTGCTTTCTGCTATTATAAAGGAAGCATGTGGAATTATATAGAGTTCATAAGATGGGCTGGTATTAATTTGAGGATGCTAGCAAAACCAGTGCATGCATGAAGAATGTCTATATTCATAGATTTTGAGATTTAGAATGGATTAAAGAGGTATTATATAGCCCTGCCTTTGAGCAAATACAATTGTAGATTTGAGATGAGGATATGAAGTTGAATTCTTGTTCTGCTTAATGTCACCTTGGCTCAGACATATTTTCCTTCCATCCATCTCCACCAGTTGTTTTTCCTTATCTCTCCTTCTTTTGGGGCTAACGTCCTTTAAGAAGGCAGATTTTGATCAGTGTCTTCTTCTTTTCCTCTTACCTTCTTCTTAGCTCTCTACAGGCTGCCTCTGACCTCATCATTCAGTCAAAATTTCCCTCTCCAAAGCTCACAGTGATATCTTAATTGCTGGATGCATTGGTCTTAGAAAAGACCATCTCTACATTCTTCTTGATCTTTCTTCAACCTTTGACACTGTCAGTTACCCTTTTTTCTTCTTAATGTTCTCTTTTCTCTAGGATTCTATGACCCCATTCTATCCTGGTTCTCTTCCTGCTTATCTGATAGCTTCTCCTTCCTCTTTGTCAGGTCTTCATCCAAGTCACTCCCATTAAGTATGGTTGTTACTAAGACTCTGTCCTAGACTCACTTTTCTTCTACTCCCATACAGTTTCACATGGCAAGCTCATCAGCTTCCATATATGTAATTATCTCTGTACTGATGCTTTTCAAAATATATTTAATATATCCCTATCCTCTCTGCTGACTTGCAGTCTTGCCTCTCCAACTGCCTATTAGATATCTCGAACAGGATTTTCCAGAGACATCTATCTTAAGTTCACCATTTCTAAAACTGAACTCATTATCTTTTCCCCTAAACCCACTCTTCTTCCAAACTTCCTTATTATTGTTGGTGTCACCACCCAAGATGGTGACCATCACCCAAACTGACAATCTAAATGGTATCCTCAACTCCTTATTGTCTGTATCTAATCTGTTTTCAAGACCTATTGATTTTGCCTATACAGCATCTCTCATACATATCCCCTTCTGATCTCTGACACTGCCAGCACTATGGTGCAGGCCCTTATTACGTTATCCTATTACAACAGCCTTTTGGTTCCTCAAGTCTTTCACTGCTCCAGTCTGTTCTCCATTCAGTTGTCAAATTGAAACATAGATCTGACTATCCCACCTCCCTACTTAATATACTCCAATGTACCCCATCACCTCAAAGATCAAATATAGAATCCTCTCATGTTCAGAGTCCATCTCCTACATTTCCAGTTTTCTATCCCTTAGTTGCTTTCAAGTACTCTGTGATCCATTGACATTGGCGTTGTTGTTGTCTCACAAGATAAATGCATCTTCTGACCTTGACATTTTCACTGGCTATCCTCCCTTCTTCCTCATCTTCAGCTCCGTCAGGATCCCCATGCCAAGAGATCCCCTTTCTTTTTATTGGGTTTTTTTTTTTTTTTACTATTAGGAAACACTCTGTTTTCCAGAGCTAAGGCCCAGCAAGCAAGCTGTGCTTTGAGCTTGGCATAACAACAATCCTTTGCACCTACCCTCTGGATGAACTCTGCTGCTGCAAAATCCTAGAATTGTTTTATGCCAGCCCCAGGTGGTCCCTGAGCTCAGACAAACACCTGCAGGACCCATGTTCCAGTCACGAAAGCTTGCTATGAATCGTTTTGTCTTGTTGCTGTCACCTCTCATTGTCAGGGCTACAGCTCACTGTGTAGCTATTGGTATATGTATTAAGATTTGACTTCATTAAAGCAGTTCTCTTCCTAGAGGAGGCCCTGGCATGTGTATCTAACTTCTCTCCTCCAATGGAATAAAGAAAACTTTTTGTTTGTGACCATTGCTAGCTTTTTGTTTTTATTTTATATCTTAGAGTTAACTGTGGCTGTGGTAACCTGTGTGAACTTTTTCGTATTTTCAGAGTTAACAATGTTACATCATCTCTGTGACTTTTTGGTCATTTAATTTCAGAGTTGATATATCCTTGTTTCCCTGACTTTCTTTCAGTCCTTACTCAAACACCACATTCTACACAAAGAAAGCCTTTCAGGATCCTGCTTAATACTTAGTATCTTTTTTCTTTTGATTGTCTCCAATTTATCCTGTACATGTTCTTATTATACATAGTTGTTTTCAAGTTGTCTCCCTCATTAAGCTGTGAGCTCCTTGAGAACAGGGGAACTGTGGTTTGATTTTCTTTGTATCCCAAGTGCCTGTCACATAGTGGGCACTTAATAAATACTTTATGATGACTGACTTCACCTTCGTTTCTTCACTTCTAAAATGAACAGGTTATACTAGATGAAAAGTTCTAATACTAAATCCTTTGATCCTGTAAGTTACTAAACTGAGATAGGGCAATGTTAAGAGACTTGCTCAAGGTCTTAGAGGTGTAGTGAGAAAGGGATTATTAAAATTCTGAACTCTTACAAATTAATAGTGTTGTTTTCATAGTTTTTTCTTTAGCGTATGAAATATATAGAATGGACTCATGATTTTTTACCACTAACTGCCACTGTTTTGCAGAACAGAACTGAGTGTAGTAGATTTTTAAAAGTGTCTTATTCCATTTTTTCTCACTTATATGTTAAACATTCATTTTTTAAAGAGTTGAGTTAGATTCTCTCCCTCCTTCTTTCTCTCCCACCTCATTGAGAAGGCAAGCAATTTGATATATATATATTATATATGGGCAATCATGTAAAACATTTCCATGTTAGCCATGTTGAAAAAAACAAAAAAAAACCCTTAAAACTCAACAAGAAAAATAAAAAGTATGCTTCAATTTGCATTCAGACTCCATTAGTTCTTTCATTGGAAGTGAATAGCATTTTTCTTCATAAACCCTTTGAATTATCTTGGATCATTATATTGTGGGAAATAGCTAAGTCATTCACAGTTGATCATTGTACAGTATTATTGTTACTGTGTATAGTGTTCTCCTGCTTCTGCTCACTTCACTTTGCATCAGTTCACGTAAGTTTTCCTACATTTTTCTGAAAACATCCTGCTTCTCATTTCTCAGAGCACAATAGCATTCCATCACTGTCATATACCACAGTTTGTTCGGTCATTCTCCAGTTGATGAGCATCCCCTCAAATTTCTAATTTTTTGCCACTGCAAAAGAACTGCTATGAATATTTTTGTATATATAGATCCTTTTTCTTTTCCTTTGGTTTCTTTAGGACATAGACCTAACTGTAGAATTGTTGGATCAAAGAGTACAGTTTTATCGCCCTTTGCACCCAGTTCCAGATTGCTCTCCAGAATGGTTGCATCAGTAAACAATTCCACCAGCAGTGCATTATTGTCTCTGTTGTTCCACATTCCCCTCCAGCATTTGTCATTTTCCTTTTTCTGTCATATTAGCCAATTTCTGATATATATGAAGTGGTGCCTCAGAGTTGTTTTAATTTGCATTTTTCTAATAATTAGTGATTTAGGACATTTCTTCTTATGACTATAGAGAACTTTGATTTCTTCTGAAAACTACCTGTTCATATCCTTTGGCCATTTATCAGTTGAGGAATGACTGATCTTATAAATTTAGCTTAGTTCTCTATATATTTGAGAAATGAGAACTTTGTTAGATAAACTTGCAGTAAATTTTTTTCTCCATTTTTCTGCATTCTTTTTAATCTTGGCTGTATTGGTTTTGTTTGTGCAAAAAAACCTTTTAATTTAATGTAATAAAAAGTATCCATCTTACATCCTGTGATGCTTTCTCTCATTTGATCATAAATTTTTCCCTTATCCATAGAACTGACAGATAAAGTATTCTGTAATCCCCTAATTTGCTTTTGACATCTCCTTCTATATCTAAATAATGAACACATTTTGACTTTATCTCTGTATGTGGTGTGAGATATTGGTCTTTATCTAGTGTCTACTAAACTGTTTTCCAGTTTTCCCAGCAAATTTTGTCGAATTGTGAGTCCTTTTCTCAAAAGATTAGATATTTAAGTTTATCAAACACTACATTACTGTGGGTATCTACTACTATGTGTTGGATATCTAATCTATTCCTGTGATATTCCACTCTATTTCTTAGCCATTACCAGATTGTTTTGATGAGTATCACTTTGTAATACAGTTTGTGATCTGGTCCTGCTGGGCAACTTCCTTCACTTTTTTTAATTGATTTCCTTGATATTCTTGACTTTTTATTTTTCCAGTTGAATTTTGCTATTATTTTTCCAGCTCTCTGAAATAATTTTTTGGTAATTTGATTGATATGGCATTGAACAAGCAGATTAATTTAAGTAGAATTGTCATTTTTATTATATTGCCTTGGACTGATATTGTTCACTTTTTTCAGTTGTGTATGACTCTTCATAATCCCATTCAGGGTTTTCCTGGTAAAGATATTGGAGTGGTTTGCCATTTCCTTCTCCTTCTTATTTTACAAATGAGGAAGTGAGGCAAACAAACTTATGTGACTTGATTACACAGCTAATAAATGACTAAGGCCAGATGAGTCTTCCTGATTCCAAGCCTGGTGCTCTACTCACTGTCTGTTTACTTAGTCTACTCAATGAGCAATTAATTTTTCTCCATTTGTTTAGATCCGACTTTATTTGTGTGAAAAGTGTTTTGTAATTGTATTCATAGAATTCCTGGCTGTCTTGGCAGGTATAATTCCCAAGTATTTTAAGTATTTTCTGCAGTTATTTTAAATGGAATTTCTCTCTCTCTTCCTGCTGGATTTCGTTGGTAGCATGTAGAAGTGCTGATGGTTTGTGTGGATTTATTTTATAACTTGTAATTTTGCTGAAGTTATTCATTATCCCCATTAGTTTTTTAGTTGATTCCCTAGGATTCTCTAAGTATGCTGTCACATTGTCTGAAAAGAGTTATAGTTTTGTTTCCTTATTAACTATTCTATTTTTTGAATTTCTTTTTTTTTTATCAGTTATTTGTTGTTTATTCAGTATTTAGGGTTAGTATGATACTTGAGGAATTGGTTGTGTTGTTGTACACATACAGATCTTTTTATATAATATGGAAATTTACAGCTATTGATATATATATATATATATATATATATATATATATATATATATATATATATATATATATATATATATGCAGACAAAATCAGGTCCTCTAGAAAGGTGATACATGGGGGCCATGCTGTAGTGCCCTAATGGAGGGGAGGCACAAAGGTAATCAATGCATCAATAAAGAATTACTACTGTATGGTGTTTTGTATCCAGGAGTGTTGTCTTCTGGACCTAAGGGAACTTGTAGCACCTACATACAAAGCAGGTAGTTTATATACCTGTGGGCCACTGGCTCTGCTTGACACCAACCACTGAGACTATACAGGTCATATTCAGCATCATATGCAAACTACAACAGGGTTCTATTCCCCATTTCTAACTTTAGGAAGAAACTAGAGTGTGTTCACAGGTTTTACACTTCTGGTGTTTAGTCACTAATCAGAGGAAGGATTTGGTCTATCTGAGAAGCAGATCATACATAACCCCTCAACCCCTGTCCTGTTCTCTTTATGGCAGCACATTCAAAGGCTTTAAAATTGCAGCTCCTTCTGGATTCCCCAAAGAGTATCTGCACTCTTCTTTAAACGGCTCTCCTCCTCCGAATTGAGGTTGACCTTCACCACATCTGAAATGCCATTCTGCCCCAAAACACATGGGACACTAAGGAAGACATCCTCTTTAATGCCATATAGGCCCTTAATCATGGTGGAAATTGGATGCACTCTCCTAAGATTCTTCATAATGCTTTCTGCCAGATCTGCCACAGACAAACCAATGGCCCAGGAAGTGTAGCCCTTCAGTTTGATTACCTCATAAGCACTTTCAACCACCTGTTTATGAACATCTTTCCAATTTTCTGCATCAGAATCAGTTCCCAAAGAAGGATGAAGGTTCTTTAGAGACACACCAGCAAGATTCACACCACTCCACACAGGAACACTGGAGTCTCCATGCTCCCCAAGGACCCATCCATGACAACTTAAAGAATGGACACCAAGTCTCTCCCCCATTAGGTAACGGAAACGGGCAGAATCCAGATTGCAACCACTTCCAATAACACGGTTTTTAGGAAAGCCACTTAGCTTCCAGGCCACATATGTCAAAATATCCACTGGATTGGAAACAATAAGCAGCTTGCAATTAGGGCTGTATTTAACAATATTAGGAATGATGAATTTAAAGATATTCACATTACGCTGGACCAAATTAAGACGACTTTCTCCCTCTTGTTGACGTGCCCCAGCTGTAACAATGACCAGCTTTGAGTTTGCAGGCACACTGTAGTCTTTTCCAGAAACAATCTTTGGCGTTTTGAGGAAAAGGCTGCCATGCTGGAGATCCATCATCTCTCCCTTTAGTTTGTCTTCTATTACATCAACTAGGGCAAGTTCATCAGCCAATTCCTTTGGTAAGACACTAATGGCACATGCCATGCCAACTGCACCAACCCCAACAACAGTGATCTTGTTCTGGAGAACCTGGTCCTCCTTTAGGACATTCAAGATAAGCTGATCCTTGACAGTTGATGCCATTTTGGAGGGTAGCTGGGGGGATAGCTGGTCAGGCTGCGAAAGTTCTGAGATAGATGAGAGGTTGCTGCTCCCAAGCTCGCACGACTCGTGCTGGCGGGCGGGGCCTTATATATGTCGGAGAAACGCTGACGTCAAGGGGGCTGGGAGCGGAGTGCTGGAACCCACGTGTGGATCGGGTGGGGCCGGGCTGGGTCTAGAGGAAGGAGTGAGCTTGAATTTCTTTTTCTTCTCTTATTGCTATAGCTAACATTTCTAGTACAGAAGTGAATAACAGTTGTGAAAATGGGCACCCTTGCTTCACCTCTGATCTTATGATTTTAAGAAGACTTTTAGCTTATCCTCATTATAGATAATGCTTGAAAGCTCCATTTATGCTTATGCTTTCTAGGGTTTTTAATAGAATTGAGTTGTAATTTGTCAAAAGTCTTTTATGCATCTATTGAGATAATCATGATTTTTGTTGGTTTTCTTATGGATTGTTTCTATGATTTGTTCTTTAACCCACTCATTCTTTAGGATTAGATTATTTAGTTTCCAATTAATTTTTAATCTATGTTTCCATGACTCTTTATGGAATATAATTTTTATTGCATTATGATCTGTACAGGATTCACTTAATCTTTCTGCTTTTCTGCATTTGTTTGTGAGGTTTTCATGCCTCCAAAGTGGTCAGTTTTTGTGATGGTGCTGTGTACACCTGTGAAAAAGGTATTTGTGTTACCATCCAGTTTTCTCCAGAGGTCTATCATATCTAACTTTTCTAAAATTCTGTTCACCTCCTTAAGTGCCTTTTTTTTTAAAAAAAATTTTTTATTTTATGGTTAGATTTATCTTGTTTTTAGAGGGTAAGATTCAGTTTCCCCAGTACTATAGTTTTACTTTATCCTCCTGTAATTCATTTAAGTTTTGTATTTAAGAATTTGGAAGTTATGCCATTTGGTGCATATATGTTTAGTACTGATATTTGTCTTAGATCATGGCTACCCCTGCTTTTTTTTTTTTTTTCAATTTTAGCAGCATAATAAATTCATTTCAGCCTCTTACTTTACTGCTGTGTGTCTCTATTTCAAGTGTGTTTCTTATAAACAACATATTTTTAGATTCTGTTTTTTAATCCATTCTGCTTCCAGCTTCTATTTTATGGATGCATTCATCACATTCACATTCACGGTTATGATTACTGTATATTTTCTGCATCCTATCTCCCCCCTTTTGTTTATCCTCTTACACTTTTTACCCTGTCTCTCCTCAAAAATCTGTTTTGCTTCTGACCACTGACTCCTTTTGCCTGCTCTTGTATCAGCTGTTTCTTCCCTCTTCTCTCCATCTCCTCCTTCTTCCCAAAAGGGTAAGATATGTTTACATCCCCAACTTAGTATGTATATTTTTTCCTCAGAGTCAGTTCCAATGAGATTAAGGTTCAAGTGTTCCTGTCACAACCCCCCCCCCCCAACTTGTAAAAACTCTTCTTTTTGTACCTTCTTTATATGAGATAATTTTCCCTGTTTTTCTTTCCCTTCTCCTCCTAGTGAATCCCTCTTTCTCATCCCCTAATTTTATCTTTTTTAAATCATCCCATCATAGCTCGGATTCATGCCCTCTGTCTATGTGTTTTCCTTCTAACAGTTCTACTAATTATAAAATTCTTAGGAATTACAATTATGATATTCCCATATAGGAATGTAGATAGTTTATCCTTATTGAGTCCTTTTTTATAACTTTTTCATGTTTATATTTTTATGCTTCTCTTGAGTCTTGTATTTGGAAGTCACATTTTTTATTTAGCTCTGGTCTTTTCATCAGGAATGCTTGGAAGTCCTCTATTTTATAAAATGTCTACTTTGCCTCCTAAAAGATTATACTCAGTTTTGCTGGGCAGGTTATTCTTGGTTGTAATCCTAGCTTCTTTGCCTTTCAGAAAATCATATTCTAAGCCCTCTGTTCATTTAATATGGAAGTTGCTAAATCTTGTGTGATCCTGACTGTGACTCCACAATATTTGAATTGTTTCTTTCTTAAATTATTTTCTTTGACCTGGGAGCTCTTGAATTTGGCTGTTCCTGGAAATTTTCATTTTGGGATCTCTTTCAGGAGGTGATTGGTGGAATTTTTTTCAGTTTTTATTTTGCCCTCTAGATCTAAGATATTGGGGCAGTTTTCCTTGATAATTTCTTGAAATAAGATGTTGAGACTCTTTCTTTGATCATCGCTTTTAGGAAGTCCAATAATACTTAAGTTATCCCTCCTCTATTTTCCAGGTCAGTTGTTTTTTCAATGAGATATTTAACATTTTCTTCTGTTTTTGTTCTTTTGAGTTTTTTCTTTTATTATTTCTTGATATCTCACTTAGTTCTAGTTACCCAATCCCAGTTTTTAAGAAATTATTTTCTTCAGTCAGATTTTGTACCTTTTCTCTCATTTCTTGTTTTAATTTGTTATTTTCCCCAGTATTTTTTGTGCTTTCCCCCCCAAGCTGTTGAGTCTCTTTTCATAATATTCTCGCATCTCATTCTCCCCTTCCCCCAATTTTTCCTCCACATCTCTTATTTGATTTTTAAAATCCATTTTGAGTTCTTCCAGGAATTTTTGGTTTTATATCCACTTCTCATTTCTTTTCCTTTTGTGACTTTGCTTGTAGCTGTTTTGACATTGTTGTCGTCTTGAGTTTGTGTATTGATATTCCCTGTCACTATAGTAACTTTATGGTAAAATTTTTGTTGTTTGCTCATTTTTTTAGCATATTTCTTGACTTTGAACTTTATGTTAAAGTTGGGTTATGTTCCCAGAGTGTAATTTTTCCAAGCTTCAGATTTTTTTTGTTTCTATTTTCAGAGCTAATTCTTGGGTGTGTAGGTTATCTGTGCTTTAAGGTGGTCTGATCTAAGGAGAAGTATGTCATTGCTCTCTTGAATTGTGCTCTGATTTTTATCCAGGAACAGGTGTTGGTTCCCTACAGCCCCAAGTTCTAGCATTCTTCTTGACCCCAGAATGTGACCAGGCCCCTGCTGTCCTGCACCTGCAATTGCTAGTGCTTTTTTCTGGCTTTGAATTGAGACTGAGATCCCTTCTCCCCTGTGAGTGACTACAAACAATCTTTTTTGCCTTGTGATCAAGACTGTTGTTTCCCTACTATGGTACAGTGCTCCTCCTTGCCTTGGGACTGTAACTTGGTACTAGGTATGGGCATTCAGACTGGATATTGAATCCAGTGCTAGGACAGGGGCCCCTGTACCTCTTTCTTACCAGTTGTCCAAACCCTTTACCCTCTATGGGCTGAGAGTTCCTGAAGCTATTGCATCCTTTGATGCAGCCACCTACAAGACCTACTGCTGGTAGGGCAGTCTTAAACTTCACTCTAGGCCACCTGCCAGTTAGATGAGACAGATCTCCTACGTCTGGAAAATAGTTTCAACTGACCTGTCCTTGGTTCTACAACTCCAGAATTCAACTTGAGGTGTTATTTTGAATTTGTTTGGAGGGGAATTTGGGAGAGTTCTAGTGAGTTCCTCCCTCTTACTCTACCATCTTGGCTCCATCCCCTTAACATTGTAGATTTTGTGACTTCTCATATGTTCTTCACTCTCAGCAAAGTGTCCTTCTTAGAGTCATTCTTATTTGAAATTATTTGCAAATACACATTTTCAGTTCTTTTAAAGGCTTATTTTTGTACTTATTCATTTTAGGATACCTCCATTTCCAGGATCACCTGAAATATAGTAATTTCTCTGATTCTTTCCTCCTTGTCAGCTGACTTCTTCATTTAATTATTAGATAGAAATTGATATATCATGTGATAATGTATTGATAGTTTCTATCAGTTATTTTTCCCTCCCTCCACCAAAGTTTTGAAATTGACACTTTACCTGGTGAAACCAGATTTCTTAAAGAACTAAATATTGTGTATGTGTCAGTTAAATATAGCTCTGGCAATTATTTTAATCTAGGTACATGCTGATGAATTTAATGTAATTAAAACTCATTACTCTATAATTATACATTGGAACATGTTCCTTAAAAGGATGTTTTTGTCCTCTTGTTTATAGTTTAGCTAGAGTCTATATTTCAAATCTGAAGACTCATAAATATTTAGTTGTAAAAGGCTTAAGGTACTAATACTGAGTTGATGGATATTTTATAGAAATTCAGAAATTCATTTGAATGAATAAAAAGTTACGAATATTAATGTAGTTGTCCTCATTTTGCAGATCACATCACACAAATAGTACTGATTCAGTCAACTTTCAGGAATCTTAAATTTCAAAGACTTATAGGCCTCATTTATGTTTAATTCCATATTAAAGGTAAATTTGAATACACCTAACACCAGTATTATGATTTACCTTCAGGATAAATTCCTTCACAGAATTTGAACAAAGTAAGCATTTTTTTATCCTTGAAAATAATCAAATAGTATTATTTAATATCATATATATGCCACACAAGATTTTTTTTTAAACCATACAGTAAATGGATTTTTAAATTTACTTCTACCTAGAAATATTTTGTTTCTTATACTAAGAACAAATTGTTTGGAAGAAATGTTATTGTTAGTATCAGATTAATTCTTTGGAGCATAGAATTGCAACCACCTTATTAAAGAAGAATAATTGTCTTTCTGTATCTAGAGAAAGAGGTCTAAGAACCATTTGCTTCAGCTTAGCCTACATTTTACAAAATGAAATACCCCTCATCCCCCAAAAACAACAACAACAAAAAAACCTAAAAGCAAGTATAGCTTCAATGTCCCTTTGATGCCTCCTGCCATGAAAATATGAGTTAATGCAGGAGTATCTGTGTACAGTTAGCCCTTTCCTGCAGTCTATTTTTTGTCCTTTCAGATTTTCAAATTCCAACACTCCTCTCTTTTGCATGTCTCCTATAGAAGTGTTTCTTAATTTTTTTTTGTATCTTAGACCTCTTTGGTAATGAAGCCTATGAACTCTTCAGAATAATGTTTTTAAATGCATAAGAGAAAATACATACTATTACAGAGGAAACCAATTAGATTGAAATACACTTATAAATATTAAAAAAAAAGTTCATGAACCCCAGGTGAAAGAAGTGAGTGCAAGTGTTAGTACCATGTAGTTATATTGGTGTATATGTATAGGTGCATGTGTATGTTCAAAATAGTAGTATGATTATTTTTGCCCTCTATTATACAGTTCACTGCTCATGACAACTTCCCACTTTGTAATCTTAGATAATTTTTGTTCATGTCTTTCCCTAAACCCTGTACCCCAAATCTCTCTAACTTGTTCTGTCTTACTATGGTTCTCTTCATATTTTGTGGAAACCAGGACAACATTAATTTTCACTCTTACTACATGATAAGCCCACATTCTCTTTTTGGTAAAATATATTTAGTATAGTACAATGGAAAATGCTTTGTTTTGAAGTTAGAAGATCTAGGCTTAAAGCCCAACTTTACCACTTCCTACTTCTGAGAATTCTGTGTATTAACCTCTCTAGGGCTTAGAACAAGGGGGTTAGACTTAGATGATCCTTCAGGTTCCTTTCCACTCTAGATCTGGAATCCTTTAACTAGAAGTTCTTCAGTGTACCTCCTAGCTCCAAAGCTTTGATCCAATAATGATACTTCAGTTTTATTGGCTTCTTTTTTCCATTTAAATTATCCTAGTAATATGATTCACCTTGTTTATACCAACTATGCATTTTTCCATTATTCTGTCAGCACTATATAAAAATTTTCACTACACATATAAGAGGGAAGTTCTAAAATAACAATCATTATCATTGTTATAGCCACATTTGGTTAAAATCTGTGTTTTCTTTCTTGTATTACTTTGTTTAGACTAAATGAGATGTGGTTACAGAAGTAGTATTTGTTTCTTTCTGTTTAGATAGTCCAATTTCTTGATATTTTGAGGCAGTTTTGCCTGTTATCCTCTTATCTTAAACTTTAAGGGCATTGTAGTTTGTATGTTAATAAGATTTTTTTTGAATGTCTTGTTCCACCTTAGAGAATACCTGTTACCAACATTTATAAATTAGTCTGTTTGGCAGTGATCTTTTTAATTATTTCTGTATGCCGATAGTTGATGGACTGAAATTTTCTTCTTTAAAGATGGTTTTATAAGGTAATTTCATGACAGAAATGAAATCTTCTAAAGCTACCTGTTGCTTTGTGAGAATTATCATTTTCTATTAGATTTTCAAAATCTAACATTATGTTGAAGTGGTGGGTCACATAATAAGGTAGAAATGCTTCTTAGACAAACATCTTAAAAATGGGAATACTCTAACTTGTCAGTGTCATTGTAAGGAATAGCACTTTTTTTTTATACATCCAGTTCTGCTTTTCTTGCTTCAGTTTGTCAGTTCTCTTCAGAATATGCATTGTGTAGAGCTAATGTTGAAATTTTTTGCACATATTTTTCCTCGTAGAATTTGGTTTTCCTGCTTTAATTTTTTTTCACCTTCTAAAGAAAACTGCCTGTGTTTATTTCTTCCATTTTTAACCACTGACAAAAGAAATTTCTTTTCACCACTTGAAAGTGTTCTTTTGTTGTATACATCAAAAAAATTATTATAGCTAATTGCTAATATATGAACAGAAACAGAAGGAAGTTGAACAGTGTGTCTTAGAAAATTTTTATATAAAGTCATCCAAGCCCTCTTGTACTATAACTTTGGGCTTAAGTTTAGACATTTTTAGTTACACAATGTTGATTTTTTCTTGCAATAGTATTTCTTGTAATGGAATTTGGTCTAATATTTTTACAGTATTACTCTCTTAAAATAGGAAACTATTTCCAACTTTTCATTTGTCTCTGATCACCTAATTCAAATAAAGGGGAAGATTTAAATTAAAAGAATAAAATAAAACCTTAGATAGGCTCCCAGAATGTATCAAGTGATTCTTTTACTTATTATTTTTAAGTCATGTAGATTTCTAGAGTATTGAAAATGTAATTATATTTTATCATTATATAAATCACCTTTGTGTACATACTCTCAGCATGCACGTTATGCTCTTATTTACCTTGCAGTTGCTTGTTTTTTGCATTTAAGTTATATAAAAATCATCTGAGATAACAGCTTGAAATCTTTCTTATACTTTTAGCCTGAGTCAGAGTGACACAAATGTGGGGCATTGGCAAGCTGTAACATATGAAGGAAAGTATTCTTGAAAGAAAAATTTAATAAAAGAAGTACATTAATCTTAACTTAATTTTCCTGCAGTATTCCATTAGTGGCTAAAAATATTTACATAGGATTCATTGAGACATTTTTGTTCACTTAAGACTTTTTTATTGTTTTTTGTCAGTCACATTTGAATTCCTCAAACATGGTATTCAACTGTGTTATTCTTTCACAGACAACACACAGGAAGCACTGAAGTTTTCAAACTCGAGCCTCTAACAGATTCACTCTTGATCTTGTCAGACAGGCAGACACCTTCGGAGGGGTTAATAATTAGCTTTATTCCAGTCTAGTCTTCTCAAATGGTTGCTGATAATGGGAACACTAACTCCCACAGCATTCCTTCTTCATCCTTCTCACAGGGGCTGACTAGAAGGGGGGCATAACTTCCTCTGCTTCTCTATGGGGTCAATTGAGACAGGCACAGCTTGTGCACTCCCCTAAATCCCTTCAAGCCTCAGTGGAGTCTGATTGAAGCACACACAGATTCCTCTAGGATTCCCCATCATTTCCCCTATGAATTCCCTGTGGTTTTCCCCACTCATTGACCAATGCCCACTTGCTTTATAGGGCAGCAGACAAAGAAGGCATCTTGTTTACCTTAAGTTCACAAATTAACTTTAGCAATACATCATTCTGTGTAAGCATAGCAAATATCAATTATGTCACCACTTATGGCTCAGCCACACTAGGATTGTGTATCACTATGATTCTAAGAAGTACTATCTAGAAACCTTGGGGCTATTCTGGGAGCTGTAATCTAACATCTGGAGACTAGACATTGCCATGGCTATGGATCCTGAGAAACTGAAAGAATAACAAAATCTTCCTTACATACAGTTATTCAACACAAACTTGTAGTAATGTGGTTTCTTTTGGACTCTTTCCCTCAGACATGTGTATATCAAGAAAATGAACTTTTTAGGGGATAAGCTGAATGCATTTCCAATAAGATCAAGGGTGAAATAAGAATGTCCATTATCACTACCGTTTTTCAATATGGTACTAGAAATGTTAGCTGTAGCAATTAGAGAAGAAAAAGAAACTGAAGGAATAAGAATAGGCAAAGAAGAAACTAAGCTATCACGTTTTGCAGATGATATGATATTATACTTAGAGAATCCCAGAGAATCAAGTAAAAGAACTACTTGAAATAATCAACAACTTTGGCAAAGTTGCAGGTTACAAAATAAACCCAGATAAATGATCTGCATTTCTGTATATTACTAACAAAGCCCAACAGCAAGAGATAGAAAGAGAAATCCCATTTAAAGCTACAGTAGACACTATAAAATATCTGGGAGTCTACCTGCCGAAACAAACTCAGGGACCGTATGGACAAAATTACAGAACACTTTTCACACAAATAAAGTCACATCTAAGTAAGTGGAAAAACATCAGTTGCTCGTGGGTAGACTGAACTAATATAATAAAAATGACAATTCTGCCTAAAATAATTTACCTATTCAGTGCCATACCAATCAGACTACCAGAAAATTATTTTCTAGAGCTAGAAAAGATAATATCAGAATTCATCTGGAAAAACAAAAGGTCCAGAATATCAAGGGAACTAATGAAAAGACATGCTAGGGAAGGTGACCTAGCTCTACCAGATCTCAAATTGTATTATAAAGCAGCAGTTATCAAAACCACTTGGTACTGGCTAAGAAACAGAAGGGTAGATGAGTGGAATAGGTTAGGTACTCAAGACACAGTAGTTGATAAATATAGCAGTCTACTGTATGATAAACCCAAGGGCCCAGCTCCTGGGATAAGAACTCACTGTTCAACAAAAATTGCTGGGAAAACTAGATAACAGTGTGGCAGAAACTGGGCAAAGACCAATGCCTGACACCGTACACAAGAATAAAGTCCAAATGGATACATGATCTAGTATAAAGACTGATACTAAAAACAAATTAGTGGAGCAAGGAATAGTGTATTTGTAAGATTTATGGAGAATGGAGAAATTTTTGACTAAACAAGAGATAGAGAATATAATGAAGTGCAAAATGGATAATTTTGATTACATTAAATTGCATTTTTGCACAAACACAATGCAACCAAGATTAGTAGAGAAGCAGAAAACTGGGAAAGAATTTTTGCAACTAGTGTCAGTGATAAAGACCTCATTTCTAAAATATATAGAGAGCTGAGTCAAATGTACAAGAATACAGGTCATTCCCCAATTGATGAAAGGTCAAAGGATATGAACAGGAAGTTTTCAGAGGAAGAAATTAAAAGCATCTATGGTCATAAGAAAAATTGCTCTAAATTACTTGAATAGAAAGATGCAAATCAAAACAACTCTGAGGTACCACATCACACCTATCAGATCAGCTAATATGACAAACAGAATGATGATAAAGACTGGAGAAGATGTGGGAGAGTTGGAACATTAATTCATTGTTGGTAGAGCTGTGAGCTGATCCAGCCATTCTGGAAAGTAATTTGGAACTATGCCCAAAGGGCTATAAAATTGTGTATACCCTTTGACCCAGCAATATCACTTCTAGGACTGTATCCCAAAGAGATCATAAAAATGGGAAAGGATCCTACATGTACAAAAGTATTTACAGCAACTCTCTTTGTGGTGGCCAAGAGCTGGAAATCAAGGGGATGCCCATTAATGGGGGAATGGCTGAACAAGTTGTGGTATATGAATGTAATGGAATACTATTGTGCTATAAGAAATGATGTACAGGAATACTTCAGAGAGGCCTGGAAGGACCTATATGAACTGATGCTGAGTGAAAGGAGCAGAACCAGGAGAACTTTGCACACAGCAACAACCACTGTATGCAAGAAATTTTTCTGGTAGACTTAGCCCTTCACAGCAATACAGAGACCTAAAAAAATTCCCAATGGACTCTTGAGACAAAATGCCTTCCATATCCAGAGAAAGAACTATGGAATTGGATCGCAGAATGAAGCAGACAATTTTCTTTGTGTTATGTTTTGTATTGATGGTTTTTCCTATTTATTTTAGTTCTTCTATGTAACATGACTAAGGTGAAAATGTATTTAATAAGAATGTATGTGTAGAACCTATATAAGATTGCATGCCATCTTGGGGAGGGAAGGAGGAAGGTGGCAGAGGGAGAGGGAAAGAATCTAAGATATATGCAAGTGATTGTAGAAAATTGAAAACTATAATTAATTAAAAAAGAAAATTAACTTCTTTAGGTAAATTTTACATTCATTAGTTGTTTTTCAGATCTCAATTTCCTTCTCTGGATATGACCAAAATTTGTATCCAACTTGTTTCCAGGGTTGTTCAGAATTGGATATAGAGTTTCATGTATATTCATAGATCTAGAGATATTGTGTGTGTGTGTGTGTGTGTGTGTGTGTGTGTGTGTGTGTGTAATAGATAACATATTCATCAAGAATTACTTTGTACCTAACAAAATGGTAAGCAATGGGGAAGTTGAGAAAGCAAATTAGATAATCTCTTCTCTCGAGGAGTATATATTTTAGTGGAGGAAGAAGACTCTTCCAGAAGAGTTAGAAAACCAGGGCCTGGGAAGAACTGTGGTGTCTGGGAAGGAAGATAGAGACTTAGTTGACTTCAAGGTAAGATGAAAGCTCACCTATCAAAGCCTAGGGTGGTTGATTGTAATCAGCAAAAAAATATTCATCAGCAGCATTGTTTAATAATTATTTTGCAGGTGTCAAATCTGATTCTTTAGGTATAAATAGCATATGTGTTAGTGTTTACTTTCACGTCACATAGCTTTATGCATTTTAATATGTTCTAGGTGAAACATCTAGAAATAGTCAGATGTATTATTGAAGAGTCAGCATAGTTGATCAGGTTAATCCTTGAACATTTTTCTGTCTGCCCTTCCTCAAGTTGTTAAGAGGATAGAAAGGAACCTTTAGATATTATCTATTACATTTCACTACCATTTTATTCTTAGTGCAGTCACTTCTGCAGTAATGACTGTTTTGAAAATGCAATTACTAGGAGCCAAGATGGCGGAGTAGAAAGACGCACATACACATAGCTCTGAACCCACAACCCATAGAATGGCTACAGGGAAGTAACTCACGGCGAATTCCGCACCCAGAGGCCACGGAACATTGGAGCGAGGGAGATTTCTGTTCCAGAGAGACCTGCAAACCTCTCGCTGGGGGTCCTTCGCGCTGCGGACTGGGCGCCGGGACTGGGAGCTGAGGGCAGCCCTGCAGTGGCCACGGCACTGAGAGGAAAAGATCCGAGCAGGCTTCACAGACAGGATCTCCAGCGGCCACGCGGGTCCCTCCACCCACAGAGGGATCTGCAAACCTCTCGCAAAAGGTCCGTTGCGCTGCAGACGCAAAGCCCAGCCCAGACCTGCTGCGGCCACGGCTGCGGCACCGAGAGAAACAGATCCGAGCAGGCTTCAGGGACGGGATCTCCAGTGGCCGCACAAGTCCCTCCACCCACAGGTGACAGGGGTGGGTGAGAGAGTCTCTTTGGCGGGTGGAGAGGAGAGTGGGGTGCCCCCATAATTCAGGCCCCCCCAGGAGGTAGAAGCTGAGAGGCGGCTGCAGACAGGGGCTCCCCAAGCGGGCGGGAGCCTGAATCCATTGTGGAAGGTCTGTGCATAAACCCCCTGAGGGAACTGAGCCTGAGAGGTGGCCCTGCCCCGACCTCAGCACCAGAACATAATCTCATACTGAATAGCAGCCCTGCCCCCGCCAAAAGCCCTGAGGCTGGAAGCAGCATTTGAATCTCAGACCCCAAACGCTGGCTGGGAAGATCAGGAGGTGAGGTGGGTGTGAGGAGAATATTCAGAGGTCAAGTCACTGGCTGGGAAAATGCCCAGAAAAGGGAAAAGAAATAAGACTATAGAAGGTTACTTTCTTGGCGAACAGGCATTTCCTCCCTTCCTTTCTGATGAGGAAGAACAATGCTTACCATCAGGCAAAGACACAGAAATCAAGGCTTCTGTGTCCCAGCCCACCCAATGGGCTCAGGCCATGGAAGAGCTCAAAAAGAATTTTGAAAATCAAGTTAGAGAGGTGGAGGAAAAGCTGGGAAGAGAAATGAGAGACATGAAGTCAAAGCATGAACAGCAGATCAGCTCCCTGCTGAGGGAGACCCAAAAAAATGTTGAAGAAATTAACACCTTGAAAACTAGCCTAACTCAATTGGCAAAAGAGGTTCAAAAAGCCAATGAGGAGAAGAATGCTTTCAAAAGCAGAATTAGCCAAATGGAAAAGGAGATTCAAAAGATCACTGAAGAAAATAGTTCTTTCAAAATTAGAATGGCACAGATGGAGGCTAATGACTTTATGCAAAACCAAGAAATCACAGAACAAAGAGAGAAGAATGGAAAAATGGAAGATAATGTGAAATATCTCATTGGAAAAACAACAGACCTGGAAAATAGATCCAGGAGAGACAATTTAAAAATTATGGGACTACCTGAAAGCCATGATCAAAAGAATAGCCTAGACATCATCTTTCATGAAATTATCAAGGAAAACTACCCTGAGATTCTAGAACCAGAGGGCAAAATAAATATTCAAGGAATCCACAGAACACCGCCTGAAAGAGATCCAAAAAGAGAAACTCCTAGGAACATTGTGGCCAAATTCCAGAGTTCCCAGGTCAAGGAGAAAATACTGCAGGCAGCTAGAAAGAAACAATTCAAGTATTGTGGAAATACAATCAGGATAACACAAGATCTAGCAGCCTCTACATTAAGGGATCGAAGGGCATGGAATAGGATATTCCAGAAGTCAAAGGAACTAGGACTAAAACCAAGAATCACCTACCCAGCAAAACTGAGTATAATACTTCAGGGGAAAAAATGGTCTTTCAATGAAATAGAGGATTTTCAAGTATTCTTGATGAAAAGACCAGAGCTGAAAAGAAAATTTGACTTTCAAACACAAGAATGAAGAGAACCATGAAAAGGTGAACAGCAAAGTGAAGTCATAAGGGACTTACTAAAGCTGAACTGTTTACATTCCTACATGGAAAGACAATATTTGTAACTCTTGAAACATTTCAGTATCTGGGTAGTGGGTGGGATTACACATGCACACACGCTCACATACATAGAGACATAGTGCACAGAGTGAATTGAATAGGATGGGATCATATCTTAAAAAAAAAAATGAAATCAAGCAGTGAGAGAGAAATATATTGGGAGGAGAAAGGGAGAAATTGAATGGGGCAAATTATCTCTCATAAAAGAGGCAATCAAAAGACTCATTAGTGGAGGGATAAAGAGGGGAGGTGAGAGAAAAACATGACGTCTACTCTCATCACATTCCACTAAAGGAAAGAATAAAATGCACACTCATTTTGTTAGGAAAACCTATCTTACAATACAAGAAAGTGGGGGATAAGGGGACAAGCAGGGTGGGGGGGATGATAGAAGGGAGGGCATGAGGAGGAGAGTGCAATTTGAGGTCGACACTCATGGGGAGGGATAGGATCAAAAGAGAATAGAAGTAATGGGGGACAGGATAGGATGGAGGGAAATATAGTTAGTCCTATACAACACAACTATTATGGAAGTCATTTGCAAAACTACACAGATCTGGCCTATATTGAATTGCTTGCCTTCTAAAGGGAAGGGGTGGGGAGGGAGGGAGGAAGAGAAGTTGGAACTCAAAGTGTTAGGATCAACTGTCGAGTAATGTTCTTGCCACTAGGAAATAAGAAATACAGGTAAAGGGGTATAGAAAGCTATCTGCCCCTACAGGACAAAAGAGAAGATGGAGACAAGGGCAGAGAGGGATGATAGAAGAGAGAGCAGATTGGTCGTAGGGGCAATTAGAATGCTTGGTGTTTGGGGGGGGAGGGGATAAAAGGGGAGAAAATTTGTAACCCAAAATTTTGTGAAAATGAATGTTAAAAGTTAAATAAATAAATTTAATTATAAAAAAAAAAAAGAAAATGCAATTACTTCCAACTATATTGATATATTAGTGAACAGTTTGAACATAACACAAATTTTGCATTTGTTTTTCATGTTCTATTGCACCATGGTAGTGGAGCTTGCCTTGGGGAGGGTTGATGTCTACAGATGAGTTTGAAGGAGCCCCACCAGCATTTGATAAAGGCCTATAGGAAGAGTGAGAAGTGGAAGCCTAAAGGAGCAAACATGGAAGAGAAGGGAAGACAGGGAGATCTTCAGTACTTCCTTCCTCACTCAATATGACTGTGACCCAGTTCCTTTGAACTTTACCACCACAACCTGACCAGGAAATGCCCCAGAGCATGCTGTCTCCATGCATTTGAATATGGCACCATGGAGATGGGGGTAGTAATGATCCTTTGGAGTACCTCATAGAAGAAGTTTCACCACGTATGTCTCCCATTCCAGGAATATTGTGATTCCACCTGTGCCTCTCACAGGACAGTGTAGTCAGATGCCCACTTTGATCTTAAGACTTTTGTCAAGATAAAGTACCCTATTTTTTGTCTGTCTTCTAACACAGTAGGAGCTCCATACAGGTGGAGGAGGGCTAATCTCTACCTGTACACTGTCTTCCCTTTCCAGGACTGAGCAGTCAGCCCAAGGCTGAGGACATTACCACTGTTGTAGTATTTATGTATTTCTTAACAATTTAACATGTATAAAACTGTACCATCACTTTTACAAGGTTCCTATCTTTTAAAATTTATCACTGACAAACTTTTTGAGTGTTGTAACTAACCTCCAGTGCCATTTTTCCCATAAGCCCTGTGGTTCTTATTGCATAATTTTGCATAACACAGTGATTTTTAGGAATGTACATGTTGACTTAAAACACAACTGACTGCACTTCCAAAGGAAGGAACCCTATTCTCTATCAGGGTTCTTATCACAGCCTTAGCTTTAAAGAAATTCATTCTAAAAGTATAGTCACAGTTTACTTGCATTCAAATTTAGTTTTGAGTTAGACTAAAAACAAAAACAAGAAACTTAATTTTGTCTAAGGAAGGAAGTGGTCACAGACAAAAAAATTTTAAATTTGTTTCATAAAAATTAAGTGCTAAGGATTAAAAGAGGGAATATTGCTTTATGATGAAATAATTAATTCATGAAAGGAGTAGAAGAGTCCACACAGTAGTATAATCGGACCCCAGCAGCACCAGAGGTGACTGGGTTTTCAATACTAGCTCTGGCAATTAGTACTAAGGTGAAAAAAATTTGGAAGAAAGACACTGATGGATTTCACATCTGCCTGTCACCTATTTAAATTTGAAGAGTCCTGTAGTCAGACAGTTGGCTAGGAATTGATGAAGACCTGGTCTCATTTTTTCAGTGCTCGTTGTCTTTTGTGACCATTGACAAGTGATTCAGTCTCACTGAGCTTCAATTTTCCTCAATAGAAGACAGTTAGATGACATAGTGGATAGAATTTTGGACTTGGAATCAGAAAGAACTGAGTTCAAATTTACTCTCAGACACTTGATAGATGTATGACCCTGGGCTAATCACTTAACAGCTGTCTGTCTCAGTTTCCTCAACTGTAAAATGAGCGTCATGATAAGAACTACATCACTAGGTTGTTGTGAGTATTAAATGAAGCAATATTTGTAAAGTGTTAAGTGCAATTTCTGGCACAGAGTAGGTGCTTAATAAATATGTGTTCCCTTCCCCTTTCTTGTAAAATGAGAGTAATGGTACTTGCTGTATCAGAGGAAGCTTAGCATAGTGAATAGAAAGTTAGTTTTGTAGTTAATAAAACCTGGGTTCAAATACTAACTCTGATATATCCTGATTGCGTGACCCTTGGCCAAGGGATTTAGCCTTGTGGCACTCCAGACAGTGTTCTAAAACTATAAGGTAAGTTATAGTTGATGTTAGAGGGATTTTCCCTATAGTAGTAGATATTGACCCACCCCACAATACTAGCAAAACACAAAAGAGCAGATTTACATAGTTTGTAATATCCTTATGAGAAAGTACTTTTCAAATTATATATAAGATCCAAATAAGGTTTATTTTCTTCATTTAAGGAGAGTTGTTAGTTAATTGTTCTGAGGAAGAGGTCATGATTCTCAAGGAATGACCCTCAGGTCAGATGTGGGATGGTTATTCTATATTGTGTATCTTTTTCTTGGTTTGTCTTAAATAGGTTCTTAGGGTGAAAGCATGCAGGACCATGTGAAGCAAAAGTGTTCATTAAATACCCAAATTATCAATTTTCATTTTAATCATACTCTTGAGCAGAAATGTCCAATTTATGGCTAGCCGCTGGGGTACGACATTCCAGAATGTGCCTGAAACCTGATTAAAATATAATTGGGGAATGTTTTAACAAAATAAACAAAATAAAGTAAAACAGATCATACTAATTGATGGTTTTCTAAATCAATATGCTGCTGATTGAGACCATTTCCACGTGAATTTGACACCACTCTTCTCCAGTTTATAATATTCTTTTACCTTTGTTAGTTCCTCATAACTTCATGAAATAAGCAGGGCATTATTGTATTCTCTCATTTTATAGATGAGGAAATGGAGGTTCATGAAGTTTATGTGACTTGTCCAAGGTTTCGTGGTTGGTGAATGACAGTTTCTTTATAGACACCAAACTCCAGATGTATGATACTGCTCTGGGCTATTTAATAACTAGTAAGGGGAAAATCAACTTAGCAACTAATCCTAATTGTCTTGTTATTGCTCCTACATTTGTTATTCTTCTAATTTATCACACTCTTTATGTTGTTCACTGGCAGAATGCATTAACATATTTTGAAACAGTTTAAAATATTTTAGAATTTAAAATATGCCAAACCAAAACTTAGTGAAGCCACCTGACTCATATATTGCATATTAGTGATCAGCTAAGTACAATTATCCCTTCCACATACATGAGGATTTAGGGACATGGCAACCCTACAATCTGGAAAATTCATGTAAAATTTTTTGACCCTCCCTTCATACCAGAGATGTAATGTGAAATTTTTCTTCTTTTTCTTTTATGAGGTGTTTATAGTATTAAAAAATAAAATATGTTGATATTTTATAGGTACTAAATGTATATTTTATCTATTTCTGAGTTTATAAACTTTTTCTGTTGTTGTCTGCTGACCTTTGTGTGTTATCTGCCCCTTCTGCAAAACTCCCCCAAAATTCCTATTTAATTTCTTATGCAGTATATCAAAACTGCGATGGGGTAAGTTGCAGTGAGGAAGGGGTAACTATAAAATTGATCTTTTCTAATTCATTTACTTCTGTGAATTTTGACAGTCCAGAATCTGGATCACTTCTGGCCTTAGCCTTCCAGGAGTTTACACTAGCATAGAGTATCACATATCTGTTATATGCTGGACATTAAGCAATAATTTGCATTCTTGTATATGTAACTTTAAAGGTTAATGCTACGTTTTTGAAGGTTAATGAATTAAGTCAATGTATTTCCATAGAAAAATATTTAAGGCACTTTCATATTATTAAATGTAATGAAATCCATGAAAATGAGATGTTTATGCATAGAAAATAGAATAAGGGGTCCTGTAATTTCCTTGTTACATGGAACTCACAGGGGAGCAAACTCCTTTCAGTGCAGATGGTCATCTTCTCTCCCACAGTTTTGTAGAGGTGCCTAGAGCATTGAAAATTTGAGTGACTTGCCCAAGGTAACACAGTCACTATCAGTAGAAACTGAATCCAAGTTTGCCTGACTTTGATGGCAACTCTCTGTCTTGCTGTGTATTGCCTTTCATGAAAATACTTTATTTTATTGATACTTAACAGTAGCTTGTACTCTAGTTGTAAAGAATTTTGAAAAAAATTACTTTTAGCTTCTTTGATATATGAATTTAATATAATTCAGGAATTGATCATTATTTTTTCCTTAGGCCACTTTTTAAGCAATTATGCCTCCACTATCTAGAAATGTAGAAATTTCACAAAGGTTAATATTTATCAATGAAAATAATTAGATTTTTAAAATTTGCTGTGTTCTAATTTTCTTTTTTAAATGACCAGCTTCGTGCAGAAATATAGTAAAGGCATTTGTGAGACCTTTTTGTTAGTATATAATGGCCAGCCAGAAACTTGTAGAACACAGTTCTACCATTTCTTCAGAAGTCTGGAGTAAAACAAAAACATTATGATTTTTAAAAAGCTGTTTGCTACAACATAAAGTACTTTTGGAAGGCACATTTTGCCTCTCACGGTTTGTATCAACAACCCAGTAGATAAGCCATGGTTTCTACTTCAGTGAGGTAAAGGAAATGAGGTTCTGCTGTTCTAGTATGAATTTGACAATAATACCGTCATTGCCCTCTTAAAAAAAGGGGTTAAGTAAATTTCAAATCGTGAAGCCTTTTTCTTTTTACGGAATTTATTCATCCATCCATCCATCTTCTAACTCCCTCCTTTCCTTTCTTGAGCAAATAAAAAAGAATAAAGCTTTCTTTTTTTAGCTAAATTAACACATTGACCGTATCTGAAAAAATACGTCTCATTCTGCTTTTTAAGTTCACCACTTTTCAAGAGGTTAGTGACATGTTTCATCTTCATTTCCTTGAACTCATAGTTTATCTTTATGTTGATCAGAGTTTTAAATGTTTTCAAAGTTGTTACTAATGGTTAAATTTTTCTCCTAGTTCTGATCACTTTGCTCTGCATCAGTTCATTAGAGTCTTCTCAGTTTCTTTTGAAACTATTTATCTCATCATTTCTTATGCCATAAGAACTATGGAGTTAGATTGTAGAGTAAAGCAGACTCTTTTCTGTTTTATTTTGTTATGTTTTCTTTCTCCTGGTTTTTCCCGTTCAGTATAATTCTTCTATGCTAAATGAGTAATGTGAAAAATGTATTTAATAGGAATGTATATGTATATCCCTTATCTGATTGCATGCTGTCTTGGAGAGGGAGGAGGAGAAAATTAAAAACTTAGGAAGTGAATGTTGAAAACTGAAAATAAAGAAATTAAATTTTTTTTTTAAAAAAAGAATGATATTCTTCTCCCCCTCCCTCACTTCTCACGCTGTTAACTCAATATCAACAACAGAAGAAGATAGAGATCAGAAGGGGAAGGTTGTTAATGAACTTTCTAATTAAAAAAGATTATGCCTTGGGTTGTTTTTCCATTAGTACTGATGTCATGCACTTAATCTGTGCTTCTTGATAGTAAATGTATTCATTTAGGGATAATAGTATAGGTAGTGGGCCTGAAATGGATATTTCTCTAGTAGAAAATAGTGTATAAACAAGTATAGAAGAGAAAGTGTATTGACAGTGCAAACTGTGTGCCCCATATTGACACTTTTTGTATGATGAGCCCATAAAAATGCCAGAAGAGTATTTTTTTTTATCACGCTAAAACCATGAGCATAATAAGCATTCCATACACTTTTAAGCAACTTTACTCTGCAACAGATCTATATAATTGATTTCATGTTGGTGACTTTATTATACTTTTTTGGTAAATGAAAGACAAAGTCATATGTATCAGCATTTTTTTTTTTATATAAAATTGCATTTCTTTATGGTGATAGTGAAGCATCTTTGAATTTCTGCTTTTTCATTATTTGTCACAGATATAATCTTACTTCGTAGAAATAAGGTGGAAAATACATTTCCATTCTTGTTTAGAAGATTGCTTTATGTTAATTGTTAAATAACTTTTTATGATAATATTGATATAAATTCATTCTTTAGATGTAGTTTAGTTGTTAAGAGATATGGATTGTAGTTATAAATGCATGATAAAGTGATCATCTAGTCCAACTCTTTTGTTTTATAGATGAGAAAACAGACTCATAATTCAAGACTAATAATTCAAGGTCACATAGGTGTAGTATTTAGACTTATTAGTTTCTCTAACTATGAGTCCACTGTGCCATGTTCAAATATTAACTAATAAAAAGAAGCAAAATAAACCTCTTAAAGGCAAATTTTTAATTTGCCTTCTGTTTCTTCATAAATCCAGGCGTTCCATCATGCACATGCCTAGGTAGCAGTATCTTTAGCATAGGTTAAAAAAAAACATGGTTAATTCAATATTGTAATTATTTTAATGTTTCTCAATGAAAATCCTTGTTATTGACCTCCTTGAAGTTCATTTTTTTCTTGAAGTACCATATATATTTGTGTTTGGGGCAGAAAAAGAAATGCTAGTTGCCCAGAGAGACCGTAGAAATGTAAATCCTGGTTCTGTCACTGAAACTGACACTGTGAATAGATCACAATCTCTTAGTCTCTACTTCACCGTCTCTAAATGGAGATTATAATACACTGACTATCTCCGAATAAAAAAAGCCCTTTCCATTACAAAGTATCCTATAAATGTGAACTCCTGGTGTATAAGGACCATCTTATCTAGTGGAAAAAATACTGAGCCTAGATAGAAGCAGGAAACTTGAGTGAATCTTGGATTACATTCTCAGTGAATGAATAACTTAAAATCTCAGCCTTTCCTCATTTGTAAGATAGAAATAATATGTATATGCTACCTACTTTACAGGGTTATTGTGAAGAAAGTGCTGTATCAACATTAAAACACTAAGAATATAACTGAGTTAATGAAATTGTTTAATACCTAGTACACATGCTTAATGTTTGAATGCATCATGATTAAGTGAATAAATGTATGAATGAATAAATATATGATAGAATTAAATGGTAGATTAAAATTTTTAGTTTTAGCAGGGTGAAGTCTTATTAATATGTCTTATTGACATTTAATCTGCCTTTTATATTAATTTGAATAATGGTATTTATTTGGTGGTTCTTTGGATAGTCATAATTTTCAAAGTTTAGGGCCACATTATTTAGAAAATTTTTCCCAAATTTTCTGAGTTTTTAAGAAGAATTACCATGATTTCATTGTGAAGTGACTTCAAATAAGCATTTAAAAATTGTTTTGATTAAACATTAGAAATGTCAGAGGAAATAACAGTATAATATGATCAGGTGATTATTGTGAAATATATGAAAAACTCTATCCTGCTTCACTATTTAACGAATGGTAAAGATAATGCCAAGGATGGAAACACGCATATTTTGTTCCTAACATTCAACTGAAGATATAAAAATGAACAATTGCAAATAATATTGAAGGTGTTTTTGATAAACATTTTCTTATGTTCTGCTTCTCAACTTCTTCCTTCTTTACTCACTGATTTTTTTGAAATGGCATCCTGGGAATGACTTATATAGTGATACTGTGTTGGCAGGTAATAACACCAGAATCAAAATTTATTACTGGATAGGCTTCAATAGGTATCAACAATAGCAACCCCTTTTAAATCAGAACCTTTGATGGGCAAAGGAAAGATAAATAAATAAAGACCTTTCAGCAAGCAGGTTCTAGTTAAACACAGTTCACATTTAAAAAACAAAACTATTCTTAACAAGCCTATAGGAGTTAAGATCCACTGTTTCAGTAATTAGATGCCCAAATGGGAAAATTAAATGTGTAAGCATTCATGCCTCTCCACATACTCGGACATTGTTTACTGCTCAAAATTGGGCATATATTTGGGAAATTAAGAGGACGTATAAGGAATATAAGGACATATAAGACATCAAAGGAAATATGGTACCCATTTAGAAATTGTCATTCATTCTAATCTGTATTTGAAAAAAATGTCAAAAGAAATTTAGTTCACATGTGTAGTTTGTGGACTTATACCTGCATGTTATGTATTAGAATATTAATAGTTTAGGCATTTTGTTTTAATTTCCCTCAGTAGAAAATGTATTCTTTAAAAGATATTACAATAACACTTTAACTAATTGTTTCTATTCATAAGATTGAAAATTTAAATTCTAGGCAGAATATTGCCAAGGCAAACATTTATTAAATTACTCTTTCAGCTTTGTAACATAGTAAAAGAGACAACATTCCAAATCTATTATGTTTTTTAAATATAATCATCAAGAAAAATAATATATCCTCCCAAAATAATTTGATTATAACAGCTCAGGAAATTATTCTGATTTATTGAACCCATGCAAAAAATCAGTATACCTTTATTTTGGTTTTGGAAAATAAAATCAACACATCTAAATGATCCATTCATTCTCCAAACATTTGATGATTCTGTGCTTAGTGTTGAGGGATAGGTTGGATTTATACAAGTGTCTAACTTTGAAAGGTTATAGCGTCTGTTCTATATAAAGTATTTGAGGCCTTATAAGGAAGAAGCACTGGCAAATATAAGAAGGTTGGATGAACAAGATACCATATACATACATACATATACATACATGAAATATACCCATATAACTTGTTTGTACCTAGCTATAGGTTGTTTCCCCCATTAGATTGTGAGCTTCTCAAGGTCAGATATTGTTTTTTGTCTTTCTTTGTATCCCCAGTGCTTAGCAAAATGTCTGTAACATAGAAACGTTTAATAAATGCTTATTGACTGGTTGACACTAGCATCCTTGCTGTTCCTCTCATAAAATAGTTCATCCTTAGGCATTTTCACTAGCTGTCTCCCATGTCTGAAATGCTCTTTTCATCTCTGCCTTTCCTAACTTCCTTTAAGAACCACCTAAAATACGACTTTCCATGCCACACCTTTCCTGATCCTCCTTAATTCTAGTTCCCCATCTCCTTAGTTATTTTCAATCCTAGATATAGTTCCTTTTTACATAGATTTTCCATGTGTTCTTCCCTCATTAGATTGTAAACTCCTTCAGAACAGGGGCTGTCTTTTATATTTCTTTTATTTCCAGTGCTTAACACGGTGCCTGGCACATAGGAAGTGCTAAATAAATTTATTATTAATCAATTATTGACTGACAGACACATATATATGATGTGAAGAGATGTATGTACATGCATATTGTGTATATATCTGTGTATAGTGTGTATATATCTTAGATCTTAAAAGTGAGATGACTTTGGGGATATATACAATAGATCATAATTCAACCCATAGGAAATATTTGGAAACTAACTAATGCTGAAATTCTTCATACTCTACTAGATTTCTTCCATAAGTCAGATACACACTAAGGATTCTAGTCCTAACTCATTGGAGGACTGTCCACAAATCTAACTCTTGAGTGGAGAGTAGTGGAAGTGAAGTCAGAAAACCCAGTTTTGCTCCTTAGTATGTATGTGTGTGACCTTGAAGAAGTCACTTCCATTCACTATTTCCTCGTCTGTATTTTGTATTTTTAAGTTGAGCTAGATGGCCTCTAAAGAGGGTCGCTTCTAGCTTTAAATTCATGATCCTGTGATACCAAAGTATTTAAGTATAAAGCCTATAGTATTGTCTTCTCATTCTATAAGACCTGACCATGATGAAATAAAGCTTTCTACTGCATTCCAATTTTATATCCTGTTATTCTGCAGCCTTTGCTACATACTATGCCATAATTTCCACGAGCTACTCAGATTGCCATTGTTAGGGAGGATGACCTTGTTCATAGATTTCATGTTTAAGTATTCAGCAATACAAAGGACATTGGAAAGACAAGTCTTATTGAGGTGGAGAGTTCGTAGTTAGAGGAAAAAAAGACAAAAAAGGTGAGACCCAACTCTATAAAGGGCCTAGAATGCCATATTGAGGAGATTGTGCTTTATCCTATAGGCAGTAGTTTTTCCTCATATATTTTTGATCATGAAAATTACATTACCAGAATGGTTTTCTTGTTTGAAAAAAAGTCTGACTATAGGAGTAATTTGAGTTATTCAGGCAGGTAAAAATGAGGACAGAATCTAGGATAATTGCATTGGAAGTGAATAGTCAGGAGCACATGTGAGAAACAGATGAAAGAGAAGCAGTAACTCTTGGGATCTGGTTGAATTCATGGGCAAGCAAAGGGAAATTTAGAAGATGGTTTCAGAGTTTTAAGTTTGGTCGAATAGTGATGCCATTAACTGAAATAGAAGCAGATTAAAGGAGTCATTTTGGAGTCAGATATCTAACAACAGTGGTCCAGAGGTTAGTAACAAACTCTACTTACAGATTATCTGACAGATTTTTCTGATTCCTTTCTTTCATTCCTGCATCTTGCAGTTTGCTATTCTAGCTTTTTTAGACAACAGTGTGAATGGTTATATAAGACAAATAGTTCTAATTCTTAATTGACCTCTGCCAAAGTGGTAATACCAATGATTTGAGACTGAGTTTGAGATAGAAAATTATTAGAAGTCGTTTTGGTTGCAGAGTAAGTCTAGATTCTTTGTTGATTGAGAACTATGATAAACAGTATCAAGGGAAGAAATTGTAGCAATATTTTTCTAGGTATTTGAAAATAGTTGCTAGGTACTTTTGAGTTGATTTCATCACCTCAAATTACTTAATCCAATTATAACCATTGATTTTTAAAAATTTACTTTAGAAATACAAACCTGGTCGATGTGATGATATTTTGAAATGGAAACCTCCCAGTCTGAATTCTGTAGATTTTCGCCTAAAAATAACAAGAATGGGAGGAGAAGGGTAAGTACATTCTCTTCTCTGTTTTCATATGTCTTTAATTAGCTTTTGTCAGTCTACCAGTCATCATCTTTTAAAAGGTTACCAATGTAGCCTCTTCCACATTTTTTCATTTTGTTTTATTACAGATATCTTTATTAAGAAAAAAATAATACATATAGTGCACATTTAAAAAATTATGCCAGATACAGCCCCATTTCAAGTCTTATATGATATACATTGGAGGAAAAAATGAGGCCTTTATTGAGATCAATAAGGTATTTGATTTCTATTTAGTTTTTATTGGCAAATTCCCTTCAACATCCCTACCCCACTGATACTTATTCTTTCTCTAAAAATGAACCTGATTTATCAAAATTCTTCCAAGAATAAATATTTTATAACCTGTTTCTATCTGGACAGCCTTTGCTTCTATAATACTTGTGTTATGATGTATTGACTGGTATTTTAGAATTATATTTTGCCTTTTCAGAGGCTTATTCAGAAATTAAGGATTTAGTAGCTGAAGTAAAACTTGTTAAATTGCATCACAAATATACTACACTTACAGTTTTTAAACATCCTGTTTATAGTTTAGTTAATTGACTTGCAAGGGACCTTAAAGTCATGCTTTTTCTAGGTAACATTCTCAACTGTTTGTTTCTTTGGCCTAATTTGTCATGGATTAAAAAAGAGACTATCCATTTCTTTTAGAGTATGAGACCCAGCCCTTCACTTTTCTTATCATTACAACTTTTCACTGGATTGTACCTAGTAAAATACTATTGATTTCTTCACTTTCTCATTCTGCTCACCTTCTTGTTCTTATATATTATCATTGAATTTTGATATTTTAAATCTATCCAAATAAATTATTTGCATTAAAAATGAAACCAGTCCCCTAACTGCTTAATTTGTTATAGCTTTGAACATAGAGTAGCCCCAGAAATTTTAATATTTGATGGACAGTTTTTAGAGATGGAATGTGGAAGTTACATACACATAGGAGTACATAATTTATAGTGGCAATATATATGACAATTTTTGAAAATTGTATCTTTAATATGAATTATGTCTTGGTAACAGAAAAAATAAATGATGTGTTTCAACATAAACTATTCATTTAACATGATCAGTCTGTTTTTTTCAGGTAAAAAATGTTATACAGGTAAAGAATGTTATATGATATAGTAGATTTCATTAAATGAGTAGAATTTTACTGTAAATATGAACCTAGTGCCTAATAACAATTTAAAATATGTTGGAGATATCTATCCATAACAGTCTAAAAGAAAAACAGCTATGCTTTATACTCACATAAAAGTCATATCATGTGACCCAATTAACTGGGAATAGCTGTGTTAAAAACCAGAGAATTTGTTGATTTGTTTACTTAATTTTTTTTCCAAAGGCTTCTACTAAGCAGAAAATAGAATAGGGTTCTAGGACAGGTTTAATATAAAAACTATTCTTTGAAAATGTAGGTAGGAGTTTTTGAAAAATGTATTGGTTTGGTCTTTCAGTAGGTAGTTTTGAGTCTTACTGAACTGCTGTGATAAAATGGTTATTAATCAGATTCCTGTTAGATTAAAATCTAATACAAGAGGAAAATAATTTCTATTGAATTGAATGCTTAGCATGGACTGGCAATTCTAACGCTGACATTTGGACCTTCTTTTTCTTTCCTTTAAAGATGTAGTTTTGGAAAAATAAAACATTGATAGTGAAATGATAATTTAGCTTAGCCTGAGCATGTAGTAACCTTTTATATGTTTTTTGCAATTTATGTAATTGTGAATTTATAGGAAAATTGCATAGTCTCAGAGAGTAAACCTTAAACTTTTAAAACATAAAATAAGTTTGTATTTTCTACTTAATCTATTTCTGATAGTCATCAGTCATTAGAAACTAAGGTCATTTAGGTTGTGTATCCTCAGAAAGTTATAGACTTTCGATTACTAGGGGACAAAGTAAACAAATGTAATTAATTTTAAATAGACTACCAATCAAACAACAACTTTAAAAAAAAAAGCTTTCTGAATTTATACTATGACATCTAATTAGCTCTGTCAAAATTTTCCAACATGTTTCATTTTAAGTATTCAATCAGTCAGTCAACAAGCATCTATTAAACAATGACCACATGCTGGTCAGTATTATAAGTGCTAGAGTTGCAAAGAAAGGCAAAACAGTCCAATACTCAGGGAACTCAAAAAAATCTAATGGGGAAGACTGTATGCAGAGAACTATGCACATACAAGGGTGTGTGTGTGTGTGTGTGTGTGTGTGTGTGTGTGTGTGTGTGTGTGTGTGTGTGTGTGTGTGTGTGTGTGAAAGCTTTCCACATTTGAGAAACAGCTGTTTGAAAAGGCACACAGTGGAGAAACAGCAGTGCTATGTGTGAGGAACAGTAAAAATGCCAGTGTCACTGAAATGTGGACATGATAGGGAATAAAGTATAAGGAAGAAGCCAGATTGGGAAAGGCTTTAAAAGCCAAACAGTGGGTTTTCCATTTGATCCTGGAGGAAATAGGGAGCCGTTGGTTTATTGAGTGGTGTTCAACCTCTTATAGAAGGTAGGAGGGTGGTATGGTTACATCTAGGCTTTAGGAAGATCAGTCCGGCAGCTGATGTAGGATGGGCTAGAATGGGAGAATACTTGAAAGAAGAAGACCAACCAGTAGAGATGTATGTTAAAGTTTATCTTCTTTTAGCTTTCATCATACTTTTCAAATCAGTCAGCCAACACGATGCACATAATACATGGCAGGAAGTATGAATTTAATATCCAAAATTCAAATTCAATTTGTCAAGTGCCTATTATGTTCAAGGCACAATGTGAGGCCCTTGAAATGTAAAGGCATTACTCTCCTCAAGTAGCTTTTATGGACTATATGGAATATTTAAACTGGAAGGGACCTTAAGAGGCCGTCTCGTCCAATCCTCTTAATTTTACAGATGGAGAGGTTACATGATTTACTCAAGCTCACAGAGCTGGTAAATTGTGTGTGGGGAACAAATAATAAGCTATTTAGTCTGGAATATAGAATGCATGTGACTGCAGGGGCAGGGCTGGGGAATAATGTAAAATCAGTGTAGAAAGATGGGTTAGAGTTATTGTGAAGTGTTTTAAATGCCAGACAGATGAGTTTGTATTTTATACTAAGGATAAATATGTCTCCATTGGAGCTTCTTGAAGCAGCATCTGGCAATTTCATAGCTATATTTTAAAAATAACAATTCTGGGATTTTTTTTGGAGTGCAGATTGGAAATAAAAAGACCAATTAGGAAGTTATTGCAGTAGTCTTGTATTATTGTAGTTCATTTCACTTGGGTATTGGCTCTAGGAGTGAACAAGAGAGTTGACATATTTAGGTAGAGTTGACATGACATTATATCATTGGATATAGGTTTGGATATGGGAGAGGCAGAGAAGGAGAATGACGAGTCATGATTTTAATGGCAATGGCCATGACAGAAATAGGGAATTTCAGAATATTGATGAGTTTAGTGGGAAGATTAATGAATTCTGTTTTTTGAATATTGATTTTGAAATGCCTGTTACACATCCAGGAGGAGATTTAAAGTTGAACTTTAAAGTTATCATTGTTTTGAAAATAAATACACGTACGTATACATATATAACCATTTCTCTTTTATTTTTCACCTTTTCAAATACTTCTTGTCCTACAATTCCTTGTTTGAGTCATATAATAGGATTTAGAGCTTAAAGGAAATTTGACATTCATCTTGTCCAACCACTCCTTGTACTCATGAAGAAAATGAGATCCAGAATGGCTAACTGTCTTGCCCAAGTTACGAAGAGCCAGTATTTGGAGGCAAACTAAAATCTAGGGCTCTTTTCTTCTGTACTGTGTTGTTACACTTGAGGAAATCTTTATTGATCATATCAGCCTACATTGATCCCATAGCATTTGGTATGCCTATAACTTATAAAAGCATTTGATCACATGCTTTCTTATTATTACCCTGTTTTGTGTGTATGTCTTTATGGTGCTTCCTCACGTAGGTTATAAGCTCTAAAAGGGGAAGAGAGATTATGTCTTACACAAATATTTGACATGCAGAATTTCTGTATCTTTTTATATAGAGGTTTGAGTGAGTGTAAGACGTTAGTCTATGTTAATTCCCAAATAGCTGTAATAACTGTATGTATAAATACATTCTGCCTATGAAAAGTTTTTGAGAGCTGTAAAATTGTAATCTGGTATAACATACAGCTATGGCTTTTTATTGTATGCTTTCAAATAGCTATAAAATAGATCAGATTAAATAGAATCTGCTATGTAATACTCCTTCAATCTGCTGTTGATTTGAGTGATCAAGAAAATGATGTATACATTATATGAAGAAAGTCATATTACTTCGATGACCATAGCATTTTACTGTCATTTACTACTCTGGCTTTGCAATGATTAGTTCTGTCCATACTTTCCATTTGGAAATCAATCCTTTTTTTCTTTTGAAAAAAATTATAGAGATAAAAGACCCACATAATAAATATCACTTAATAGAATTTTCTGAATCATTCAGCTTTAAGCCAAAACTATCTGTTTTGTGTTTTTTTTTCCTGTGCCTGTCATGGCATTTCCTTATCTCTGCTTATGGCTTATAGTGGCATTACTCTTTTATATACATGTTCTGTGATTAAAAAAAAAACCACAATATAAATGTGTTTTATTATTCCTGTTGTTATAATAGTTGCAGCGTTACAGATTTGTGATTATCTGCTATTCCTTTCATAAATAGGAGGAAAGGCAAGCTGTAATTGAGTTTTTTGTTGTTGCTGTTATTGTTTTGCCCAGCTTGCAAGTAAGTGGCAGTGTCAAAACCTGTTAACTTTTCACCTTCCATGTCAGGCAGTACGCTCTACAGTATACCTCCTGCCTCACAAAGTAACCCACTCTCAGAAAAGTACATTGCAATGGAGAAGTGAATAGGAAAAAAGTGCTAGGAATGCTATGGTACCTATATGTGCATGTGATGCATGTATGTGCATGTGGGTATTGCTAGATTCAAAGGACTTTCTTTTACTTGTTAATTCATTACAGAAAAAGGCTAAGTTCTGTTCCTTTTCCTCTTTGTTATCTTACAGACTAGAAATATAATTCCAGCGTATGCTTTCATTTCTAACAGAATTGTATTACAACAAAATTATGTATATGTCCTCTGAAGTTAAATGCTGTAATTTTTGTTTTTTGTATTTTGCCTAAGTAGTATGCTTGTACATTTGTCTCAGGTGCCAGTTATTTGTTGTGGAACTTGTAACCACACTGACAGCCCTGTAGATAGATTAAGTATAAAGAAAAGCAGCATAAATTAGATTCAATTTAAATAACTCACTTTGAAAGGTTGTAATTTCCACAAGGTGTCACTGTCTCTCAAGAAATTTAATTTTTTTGTTTGTAATTTTTAATATGCTGCAGATGTTCTCATCTGACCTTTGCAGGGACTGGTAAGCTTGTGTGAAGAAAAATAAGGGTAAAAACCATGGTATTAACAGACCTTACCAAGTGAGCCTGTATCTATTCATAGGGATTTTTGTTTTTGTATAACCTTGGCAAAGTATGTGCAGTTCTTTTAGCTGATATAAAAGGTAATGGATAATTTAGATGATTATTTATTGTAATACTTCACTGATATAATCTAACCCTTCGTATTAGAAAGTTATTATACTAAATGATGGTTACTTTCCTTTCTGTGTTTGGGTGCAGAAATAAATATCTAATTTCCTTCCAACCCCTAACAGTATCATATTTCTGGTTGCAGCTACTGTGGTTAGTTGAAATTTTTGTAGTGACTCCCAGTAAGCCACAACAGCAAATTTTTTATATGCTTTCTGACAGTTTGTTCTCCTTTTACCAATGAATCAACACAGATTTATCAAGGACCTAATGTGATGATAGTAAGAGCTGACATTTATGTAGTGCTTCAAGCTTTATAAAGGGCTTTATATTATATTATCTTATTTGATCCTTACGTCAGCTTTGTGAGTTAGCTATTATAGATATTATGTCCATTTTAAAGATAATGAAATTGAGTCGTAGAGAGAGATTAAGTGATTTAAAAGGTTAATAAGGTTATCCAGATAGTAACCATGACAGTAACCCTTCTTGTAGGGAGAGGATTCCAATCTAGGTCTTTCCTGAATCCATGCCCTGAACTCTTTCCTACTGTACTGTGTTGTTCCCTTTTATATGCAAGACGTTTTTATATACTTTAGAGGGAGACAAAGTAGAAGTTTTAGATCCTGATTTCAAGAAGGAGCTTAAAATGTTGGGTTTTGTTTTGTTTTTTTAAAATAAAGCTTTATCTGCTTATACCAGACTATAAACTTTTAAATAAAAAAACAAAGTTTTTGAACAGATTTAAAGTGGCACCTTGGCAGTTGCAGATCTATAAAGAGCAGGCACAGTGGTAGATAGAAGGATGTGATTGTAGGAATTGTGGAATTATTTAGAATCATAGAATTTGCAAATGTTTTGCCTTGTCAGTAGAATTAAAGGTTTTTTCTTTTGTTTTGCTTTTGAGACTAGATATCCCTAGCTAAGATAGGCTTAGAAGTACAGCAGCCACTTGTGAGTCCAATTTCAAAACTGATCAATGTGGAACCTGCTCTGTTTTTCTCACCTAGGCCACTTTACCCTCTTTAGGTTGTTTGTTGGCTGTCTGCTGCTATAAGCTTACCATATTGATGTCAGTCAATGTGGATACTCTCTTACAATATGGATCCTTTTATCCCTGCTATAGCTCAGATTTGCCAAACTCAAGTGATATATTAACCTGAGGCTGACCAGCAGTAGTGACTACAGATGTACACCATCACGTCCAGGTAAGGAAAGTTTTGAACAGAAGTTTATTGAATACAAACTTTGAAATCCCATAGTGAGCATAGTAGGAGATATATACATTAAAAAGATTAAAGAAGCTCCTTGATGACCTTGATGAGTTTACAGGATCGTGAACTTGAAACTTAACGTTAAAAAGAACTAAGGTTGTAGCAACTGGTTCCATCACTTCCTGACAAATAGGGGGAGAAGAAATGAAAGCAGTGTCAGATATTATATTCTTGGACTCAAAATCACTGCAGACAGCATTTGTAGCTATGAAATTAAAAGGCACTTGCTCCTTGGAACAAAAGCTATGGTGAATCTGTCCAGCATACTGAAAAGCAGAGACATTACCCTGCTGAGAAAGATCTGTATAGTCAAAGATTTGGTTTTTCCAGTAGCAATGTGTGGCTGTGAGAGTTGCACTATAAGGAAAGCTGAGTGCTACAGAATCAGTGCTTTTGAATTGTGGTGCTGGAGACGACTTTTGAGAGTATCTTGGAAAGCAAGGAGATCAAACTAATACTTGAAGAAAATCCAGACTACTCATTGGAAGGACAAATACTGAAGCTGAAACATAAATACTTTGGCCACATGATAAGAAGACTGGACTCTTTGGAAAAAAACGTGATGCTGGGAAAAATGGAAAGCAAAAGATGATGGCAGAGGATGAGATGAAATGATAATGTTATGGATGTTATGAACATGACCTTGGACAGACTTGGAAGATACTGGAGAATAGAAGGGCCTTTCTGTGGTTGTTCTGTGGTCCATGGGGTCACAAAAAGTTGAACAACACAGAGTGAATGAACAACAACATTTTCCTTTGAAGGATATGGACACACTCCTTGACCCATCCCTGAAGACTGGTTTCACTGATGGGGTGGCCTTCAGTATGAATTGGTGAAATATGGACTCTTAAAAGGGACCACCACTTTGGACTGGCCTATAAAAAGGATCCATTTTGTTATCTCTCTCCCTTGCCTACCACCTTCCCCCTCTTTATTCTGGAGAGATTCTGAGAGCACAAGCAGACGTGTGTGGGAGATAATCTAGCAGTTCTTTAGTGGTCATCTTTGTAAAACAAAACAGATAGCTCCTACAAGTATTTGCCCATGTGGCACAAGAGGAGAATTCCAGGGATATGTTAAGTTTCTGGACAGTGTTGAGTTCTTGGCCTCTATTGTCAGGGTAAGGGCATAGTCTCTCAAATGTATGATGGTTATTGAAAGGAGATAAGTGGGCAGAGTTCTGAAGTGTTGATTCTCTAGCAACCCCACAATTCACTAATGCACAGAGTGCATGGTGTTAAGATGGAAAAGTGGTTTTGTGAGTTACGGATTTACTGAAAAATCTAGAACTGCAAATCTTTTGCCTAATCAGTAATTTGTTGATAATTACATTCAAGTCACCCTACTGTGTATAGTAGGGGGAAAATATGAGAGAATTCCTAAAGTTCAGGTATTTTACTGGAACTGGACCTTGGTAAAAATTATGTTGTGCTCCAAGGGCTGCCCTTTTTCTTTCTCTTTCCCTATACTCTATTTCAAGACTGACAAATGGCTTAAGGAAACTGTTGTGATACTGGCACCAATTCCATTTTCCCCCTATTGAGTCACTGTACTATAACTTGATCAACTGGTTATTTAATATTTTAAAGAGCTATAAAAATAAGCACATTATGCTAGAATGTAGCATTGTAGCTGGAAATTGGATTTCTTGGGAAGTAGCAGCCTAGAGATTTGCCTTACCAGTATAATTGCCTTCTGGAAATGGATTTCTATAGTCAGAGGAAGTTTTCAGAGCCTAGCTCTGGTGGTTTCTGGGAGGTGTAGTCCTGAACAAATAACATTTTTTTTCCTGCTTAGAGAGAAAATTAGACTATCAAGGACCATGAACCAGGTGTATCTGAGGGAGTGGGGTAGAGTTCTTCTGTGCTGGGAGTTGTTGAATTGAGTGCTTTGGTGGCAGAAGGGGCAGTGGCAAATGTAGTGGTGTTGGAGATAATGTATATGTTTTGAATGAGTGAGGAGATAGAAAGGCATCTAGAATGGCAAACTAGGAAAGGGCACGGAATAAGCATTTAACATACACCCACTATGTGCCAAGCATTGTGCTAAGTGCTTACACAATGATTCCCTCATTTGATCCTCACAACAACCCTAGGAGATAGATGCTATTATTATCCCCATTTTATAGTTGAGAAAACTGGGGCAAACAAAGGTTAATTGACTTACCCAGGATCACATAGCTATTGTCAGAGGTTGTATTTGAACTCAGTTCTTCCTGATTCCAGATCCAGCCTTCTATCTACTGTTCAACCAGCTACCTCCCCAAACTAGAGACTTGGGGAACTGAAGGTTGAGGTGCAGAAGCCTATGGGGACTTCCCTGAGCCCAAAGAGCTGTAGCCTATGAAGTTACTTCTAGAACCCTTAATGGTTTGCCCCTGTTTAGAGGGTACAGTGGACAGAGGGTCAGGCCTAGAGTCAGACACTAGCAGTGTGACTTGGGCAGATCACTTAACCCTGTTTACCTTAGTTTCCTCATCTGTAAAATGAGCTGGAGAAAGAAATGGCAATCCACTTTGATATTTTTGTCAAGAAACCTCCAAATGGGGTCATGAAGAGTGAGACATAACTGAAATGATTGAAGAACAACAAAAAATATGTTTGAAGCATTATGGAAATTGGAATGGTTTGGAGGAGTATTTCATTGATTGTTATTGACCATTGTAAGTCTTTTTTTTTTTCTGAATTATATGTTCTTGAGCATCATTTGCATTGTCAATCCATAAAACTAATGTGATCTTGGGCTATGTTAAGAGAATCATGTTGTTCAGCACTACACAGGTGACAGTCCTCCTGTACTGTACCATGGTGAGACCATAAGTGAAATATTGTATTCAATTTTGGAAGAGATCTATCTGTCTGTGTCTGTCTGTCTATCTATCTATCTATCTATCTATCTATCTATCTATCTATCTATCTATCTATATTAATAGATAGATATAAGATATCTATACATAATAAATATAGATATATTGAAGAAAGGGTTATTTATACACACATGTATATCTTCATGTATGTATATGTGTACGTGTATAAAATGTACGTCCACTAATGAAGTTTATACGAGAGCAAGTAGGATGATGAAAGGCCTGTAGGTGAATGGGCTTAAGGAACTGAAGAACTAAAGAAACTGAACTTCTCTGCCAAGGAAAAAACTTGGTGGGAAGAAGTAGAAATATGGATGCAATGTCTGTCTTTAGATATTTGAAAGGCTGTGCAGAAAAATGGAGTGCAGCAGTGTTTTAGCTTCTGAGGCTAGGGGGATTAATAGGAAGGTCCCTTTTACTGTGGCTGAAGGGGACCAGTACAGGATAGGAGGTGTCCTGGCAAGCACCATCTCAGCAAATGAGCAGGAGATCTTGAGTCCCAGGGTGATAGAACAGAGAAGTGCCAACACCAGGACCCCCCCATGTGTCTTCATACAGACAGGGGAAGTGCCAGACATCAGCACAGAGAACTACCACTTGTGTGGTGCATAAGTGTCTACCAGTGAATGAGTCTGCCTGTGTTCTAGTGCAGCCCCTAACAACGAGGTAACCTCCAGCAGCCAAACCATCCCTATGCCTCAAACCAAGAGCTTCAGTGTAACCTGGGGGAAATGTACTAAAACCCCACCTCACTCGGCACACCCCAACCACCACCAGCACTCTAGCTCAGCACTAGGTAAACTAGAGCCTCTACAACCTCCAGCTGCCAGAACCTGAGGCACCAGCACACAAAGCCAGTAACCAGGCCCCTATACCCCAGCACAAGAAGTATGGCTCAGTGCCCCCTGTGCTCCAGAAGCAATCAACTTTATTTTTTAATTTTTAATTTTTTTAAAAAAATTAAATTATTTTATTTGTTTTCAGTGTTTGACAATCACTTCCATATATCTTAGATTTTTTCCCCTCCCTCTCATTCCCCCCTCACTCCCCACTCCCTCCCTGAGACAGTGAACAATCTTATTTGGTTCTACATGTACATTCCTATTAAATACATATTGCATAGAAGAATTAAAATTAATGGGAGAAACCATAAAACAAAAGAAAACAAAACATAGTACAAAAGAAAATGATCGGCTTCTATCTGCAATCCAATCCATAGTTCTTTCTCTGCATGTGGAAGGCTTTTTGCCTCAAGAGTCCATTGGAAATTTTTTAAGTCTTTTCATTGCTATGAAGTTCCAAGTCTACCAGAAAAAACTCTCACACACTGTGGCCATTGCTGTGCACAAAGTTCTCCTGGTTCTGCTCCTTGCACTCCACATAAGATCATATAAGTCTTTCCAGGCCTCTCTGAAGTCTTTCTGTTCATCATTTCTTATAGCGCAATAGTATTCCATTACATTCCTATACCATAATTCATTCAGCCATTCGCCAAATGATGGGCATCCCCTTGATTTCCAGTTTTTGTGCACTACAAAGAGTGCTACTGTAAATATTTTTGTACCTGTGGGACCCTTTCCCATTTTTATGATCTTTTGGGGATACAGTCCTAGAAGTGATATTGCTGGGTCAAAGGATATGCACGTTTTTGTAGCCCTTTGGGCATAGTTCCAAATTGCTGTCTAGAATGGTTGGATAAGCTCACAGTTCCACCAGCAATGAATTAGTGTTCCAACACATCCTCTCCAACATTTATCATCTTCCTGTTCTGTCATGTCTGATAGGTGTGATGTGGTACCTCAGAGTTGTTTTGGTTTGCATCTCTCCAATCAATAGTGATTTAGACCATTTTTTCATATGATTATAGACAGCTTTAATTTTTTCCTCTGAAAACTCCCTGTTCATATTGTTTGACCATTTATCAATTGGGGAATGACTTGTATTCTTATACATTTGACTCATAGAAACAATCAACACCTTCATTCAAGAGAATGACAATAATGAGACAACCTACCAAATGTTATGGATTACTGCAAAAGCAGTTCTTAGGGGAAGTTTTATATCTTTGAATGCCTACATGAATAAAATAGAGAAAGAGGAGATCAGTGACTTGGCCATGCAGCTGAAAAAGCTAGAAAAAGAACAAATTGAAAATCTCCAAGTAAATACCAGATTAGAAATACTGAAAACCAAAGAAGAGATTAATAAAATTGAAATTAAGAAAATTATTGAAGTAAAAAATAAAACTAAGAGTTGGTTTTATGAAAAGACCAATAAAATTGATAAACCTCTCTTCAGTTTGATTAAAAAAAAGAAAGAAGAAAATCAAATTTCCAATATCAAAAATGAAAAGGGTGAACTAACCTTCATTGAGGAGGAAATTAAAACAATAGTTAGAAATTACTTTGCCCAACTGTATGCCCATAAATTCAACAAACTAATTGAGATGGATGATTATTTTAAAAAATATAAATTGCCCAGATTAACAGAAGAGGAAATTGAGTACTTAAATAACCCCATCTCAGAAAAAGAAATTGAACAAGCCATCAATGAACTCCCTAGGAAAAATCTCCAGGGCCAAATGGATTTACAAGTGAATTCTGTCAAACATTGAAAGAACAGTTAATTCCAATACTGTATAGACTATTTGAGAAAATTGCTGAAGAAGGAGTTGTACCAAATTCTTCTTATGATACAAATATATTTCTGATACCTAAACCAGGAAGAGCCAAAACAGAGAAAGTTATAGACCAAATTTTCTAATGAATATAGATGCAAAAATTTTAAATAAGATATTAGCAAAAAGGATACAGCAACTTATCATGAGAATAGTACATTATGATCAGGTAGGATTCATACCAGGAATGCAGGGCTGGTTCAGTATTAGGAAAACTATTAGCATTATTGATCATATCAACAACAAAACTAACAGAAATCACATGATTATCTGAATAGATGCAGAAAACCTTTTGAGAAAATACAACACCCATTCCTATTGAAAATATTGGAAAGCATAGGAATAAATGAAACTTTCCATAAAATAATAAGCAGTATTTACCTAAAACCATCAGCAAGCATTATATGCAATGGAGATAAGCTAGATGCATTTCCAGTAAGATCAGGGGTAAAACAAGGATGTCCATTATCACCACTATTATTCAATATAATACTAGAAATGTTAGCTGTAGCAATTAGACAAGATAAAGAAATTGAAGGAATTAGAATAGGCAAAGAAGAAACTAAGTTGTCACTCTTTGCAGATGATATGATGATATACTGAGAGAATCCCAGGGAACCAAGTAACAAGCTACTTAAAATAATAAACAACTTTGGCAAAGTTGCAGTTTACAAAGTTAAACCCAGACAAATCTTCTGCATTCCTATATATTAGTAACAAAGCCCAACAGCAAGAGATAGGAAGAGAAATCCCATTTAAAGCTATGGTAGACACTGTATTTGATAATCTACCTGTCAAAACAAACCCAGAGACTATATGAACACAATTGCAAAACACTTTTCGCACAAATAAAGTCAGATCTAAGTAAGTGGAAAAGCATCAGTTATTTATGGATGGGCTGAACCAATACAATAAAAATGACAATTCCACCTAAATTAATGTGCATACAGCACTGAATATCAGAAATATCTGAAAATCAGATCATTAGGAAGTAGTCAGATAATATGAAGACCTCCATAAAAATTTCCACATCAAATCCACTTGATGACTTCATTGCCAGTATTGGATACGTAAGAGAACAATGAAAGATATGTTGGGAAATGTGATTCAGTGATTTAAAGAAAAAGAGGTCAGAGGTTTTTTGGAAACCTTCCTATATTTATGAGTAGTCTTTTCAAGAAGAGAATTTGGAGGTTCTAGACATTGCAAATGCCAAGTAGTAAACACACACGCACACATGTGCGCACACATACATATATGTGTGTATATGTATAAAGTTATATTATTCATATTCCAAAAGACAAGTCACCATCATCCTGATACATTGCAAGCATCGAACTGTGTGTGTGTGGGGGGGGGGGGGGTGTAAAAAGGATTCACGTTCCAAAAGACAGGTATTGGTTATCAATGTGAGAGTCTTTTTTCAATCATCTTTGTATTGCCAAACTACTCACTTTTTTAGAACAAAGATAGAAATTAAACAAAATTATGAGAAAGAATGGAAATGAGAGGTAATGTTGCCCAGTTTGGGCAACTCCAACTTGATCTGTCTAAATCGATGTTTAACAAATTTGGAATAGATAACAGGCATATGCCCATTATTACCTTTTACTAAGAACTTTCTTTTGGTATTTTGATTAGCACAGTGTAAAATTGAGGTGTTAATCTGCAAAAATATTGTCATCTTTACCATATGAACTCAGCCTAGGTTGCACATTGAATATTCTACCATTATTTGATTCTTAGGGGTTTTTTTTAGAGCGAAGGGTGTTTAGGGTTAATTGTTAACTGTATAAACCCCTACCTATGTCTTTGTATTTTAATTCCCAAATATTTAATACATTTTGCCACTATTTTAAATAGTATTTTTCTATAATTTTTTCCTTATATTTATTATTGGCACAAAAATGACAGTGAAATTTTTGGTGTATTAAATATTTGGTGATTTTACTGAAGTTAGTCTTTTAATTAATGTTTTTGTTAACTTTCTTGGTTTTACTTTGAAGATTTTATGATAGCCTTTAAGATCATTAGAGTGGACAGGTTGGAGAATCATTGATCGGATTTCCTATACTCATTTTTCTGCTTAATTTTGTTTCATTTAGAGACTGATATTGTAGTCCTTTCTCTTCTTCCCTTACTCTGTGACTATGGTAATGTTACTTGACCTCTCTGGGCCGCTTTTTTTTTTCCTCATTGGTAGCATGAAAGGGTTGGGCTAGGTAATCTAGAGTCTTTCAGATTTACAATTTAAGCATTCTGTATGTATATGCATTTGAAGAGAATAATCATTTCCCTAGAAAGGGATCACTTCTCATTAGAAAATTCTTTAATATGAAATGAAAAATTATTCACCAAAAATTAATGAGACATTCAAACTTCATTTTTAAAATTGTGTAATTATTGTATATCATATTAAATGCAGTAAATTTTTAGTTGGAAGTTTTAAATTGGATAGCTCCTTTAAGTTGGTATTTGTAGGGTTTCATTACATGTTATATTAAGTGATTACTTGTTTATTTGCAGGCACTTCAAATTGAAATGGTGATGTTTAACAGAAAGAATCAAAGGTCAAAAAAGACATGAGATCTTAGCTGCTGCATTTATCAGTGAAAATCAGTAATGTCATGAGTTTACTTGGAGGTAAAGAGACCAATATTTATTAAGAAATAGCCATACTTATTTCTCTTTCACTTCCATAGTCTGTTTTGACATCAGCCATTTAATTTCTTTTTAAAAAAAACTGAGGGTGTGATGCAGAGATGTGATTATTTAGCATCCTTCAGTATTGGACAGATTCAAGATGTAAATATGGTTATTTGTTGATTGTGTAAAAGAAAAAAGAGATAGATCACATCATTGTCAGTGCTTTCCTTTAATCTGTGGAAAATGGAACTTATATTCAACTTTGGATCTCAAGTTGGAAAACAAATAGGAAATTCTCATTTGCTTATGTTTGCAAATCAGAAAATTATTTCAGTTTTTCCCCATTCAGCACAACACGGAAAACCAGGAAGAGTGAGAATAACTTAAATCTAAAGGAAGGTCATGACACAACTATGTATAGATTTGTTTTGTTTGTTTTTTAAAAATAGTATCTCAATTTTTTAATGTCTGCACCTGCTTTTTGCCTTTGCTTCTGCAAGCATCACATTTAATTGCATTCCTCATGTCTGAGTCTGCAGTAGCAGTTGAGTTTACTGCTTTATGTCAAGGTCTAAAATGTATAATAACAATATTTGCCTGTATTAACTTTCCAGAGTTTATAATTTGATGCACATTTAACTCTGTTTTCTAGTTTTTATCCACTAGAATTGTTAATAATCACTTTGCAATTTTTATTGTCCAATGATACTTGACAACTATGAACTGTTGCAAAGTGCTGAAATATCATCTGAATTATCAAAGTAAAATTAATTTTGCCTACAATCTGCTTTTATTTTATCACATTCTCTTTGTTCTTTGATAATGCACAATCAGTTTGCTTCTCTTTGTACAAACAAAAAACTATTAATCTCCATTACCTTTAATTGACAGGTACGCTTTTGTATCTTGATCAAGCCTGATAACAAGATTTATTCTCTTTTGGTATAATTATCTTTTAGAGCATGTGAGTTACATATAAGAAAATTTTGGTGAACAAAATATTGACCATGTTATAATGCAAGGTATAGTCATCACCAGATGAATATAAAATAAACTCTCTGTAAATTGAATGAATGAAAACTGAGTTAACCAATAAAGCCAAGGATCTGTATTCTTTTTTTTATGAATTTTTTTCTTAAAAAGGGAGAACTTTGATATTATAGAATTTTTACTTATGTTTTTACACAGTTCAAAGTAATATTCATAAGTACTATATTGCTAAGCTATAAGAGAATTGAATAAGAGAAATTAGTTTTTATTTTTATCTTTTTTATGTTACTTTAATTTCTGAATATATCTCTCAGCCACCAAGGCAGCTCTTTGTCTCTTATAACAAAAATTTTAAAAGAAAGAAAAAAGGCTGTTTAGAATAAGCAACATATCCTCCATTTAATATATGATTAAGGAGTATGAAGGAGAAGTTTTCAGAGGAAGAAATCAAAGCTATCAATAGTCTTTTAAAAATAGTCTAAATCAATATAATTACAGAATGCCAATCAAAACAAATCTGAGATACTACCTAAATTATCAGACACCTTTTGAGTATTTTCCAGACAAAAAAAAAAAAAAGAATAATTCTGGTTCTGTGTCAGTTTCATTTATTATTGTGTAAGCTTAATTTTTAGGGTTGCATTTATTTTCTTTTATCTTAGATTAATAGAATAGGTAAAGCTTAGAACCCAGTAACATTAAGGAGAAATGATCATTGCATTTTAAAATTTTCCTTCAGCTTATGAACTACAGATAAAGGTAGATAATTTATGCTTTCTAACATAGCTAATTTCTTCGTAATACTTTTACTATCTGATTGTCATTGTTTTTTCTTTAGTTACTTTTTTGTTCCCTTATCTACATTCAGAAGTAATATCCTTTTATTTTCAATATATTTCCTTTATGCCTGCAATTTTTGTTTGGATTTTGATCTTGTTCTTATTGACACATAAGTAATTTCTCTCCCTCAGTTTCAGAAACACAAATTGTTTGCTTTCTCAGAATTTATGTTCATATTAATGGGATATCCTCATAGTTTAGCTTTCTGACGTGCTTTCTTTCTGTACCTCTTTGGGAAGTATTTCACACTTTAAAGAGGCTCTTCCTAGTTTTCTTTTCTCATGCCTTTCTTAAATCTAATAGTAATGATAGTAGTAATAATAACAACAATAAGAATATAATGCTTTATATAGAAATCTAATGTTTAGAAAATGATTTCCTCATGGCAGCCCTGTGAGAGAATGCAAGTATATTTATACTTTCATCTTATGAGGAAGCTCAGACCATGAGGTAGGAATTGACTTGCTTAAAGTTCACAGGGGTAATAGCAAAATAAATTCATTTCCTTAGATCACAAATCTCATTTTCTTTCTGTGGTACAATTCTAATCCTAAATCCTGAATTTTTGTTTCTTTGGTCTTATTTATTAATTTGAGTGCAGCTAGGTGATGGCAGTGGATAGAGCACTGGGCCTAGAGTCGAGAAACCTCTCATCTCCCTGAATTCCAATCTGGCCTGAGACATTTACTAACTCTGTGACCCTGGGCAAGTCACTTAACCCTGCTTTCCTCATCTGCAACCTCAGTTTCCTCATCTGCAAAATGAGCTGGAGAAGGAAATGGTATACCACTCCAGTAATCTTTGCCAAGAAAATCCCAGATGGGATCACAAAAGTTGGACACAGTTGAAAATGACTGGACGTTTATTAATTTATTTAATCCTTCTTCCACCTACAGTATAATCAACTTTCACTTCAACTACTCATTTTTCAGATATTAAAAAGATTCCTCTTTTTTCCTAATGTATATCTTTTAACCATTTCTTTGTTGCTATAATTTCTCTCCAATAATATTTTAGAAAAAATTAAAAAATTTAAATTGATTGGTTAGTCTTGATTTTTCATAACAAACAAAAATTGTTGCCTGTAGTAACTGAAATAATGCTTTGAATGAATGAAATTACACAAATCTGCCATACCGTCCCTACCTCTCCATAATGTAATGCTCTAGTCAAGCTGAACTCCCTTTGGAAAGCCAAATCCTGTGTTTCTCAATGAGACTGTCTCTCTCAAAAAAAAAAAAAAATCCTCTAACTGTAGAGATAGAAATTGCAATAGAAGGGAGACGAAATGTTCTCCTTTGCTAAGGTCATCAGAGAAATTTATTTCTCCAGTTTACTTAGTTCTTATGGCATCTTTATCAAAGTCTGAAGGTGTAGGGACAGGGGAGCAGAAGAAAGGAATGTGGAGTTGGTTATCATATACCATTTATTGGAAAGTAAGATCTTTCAGTGGAGAAAGAGAAGATGATAACTAGAAAAATAAAACTAACCAGAGGCTTTGGGGATCTTTCTTTTTGAAATGTAATTGGAAATTCATCATGTATATTGTGATTTACAAGACACTTAACAGGTACTGTCCATGTAAATGCGTATCTTTATTTCATTAGGAATCAGAAGACATGCTTCTGATTCCTGCCACTTCTAATATCTAGCTGTTTGATTCATGTCATTTCATCTCTCTGGTTCTTAGTATCATCTTAAAAATGAAAACGTTGTACTATGTATCTCTTAAGCTAGCCTTAAACTCTTTTGAAAAACTGTAGGGTTTTTTTCTTATGCTGTATTTCCCCCCCACAGCATCAAAAGTTGGAATTTCTTATCCAGGAGATGAAGCAGAGTAATATTTATAGCTCCATCACTTTTGAATTTCATTTTTCAGACATTATAAACAGAAGAGATTTACTTAGACATATTCAGTATTTGTGCTATTGTTTTAGTTTTTGTTAAATTTATTTATTTAGTGTTTTATTTTTCCCAGTTGCATGCAAAAACAATTTTTAACATTCCTTCTTAAAACTTTGAGTTCCAAATTCTCTCCCTTCCTCTCTCTCCACCCCCTCATTGAGAAAGCAAGAAATTCAATATAGATTATACATGTATAATCATGTGAAACATATTCTTCATAGTCATATGGTGAAAGAAAACATAGACAAGAATAAAAACTTAGGAAAAAATAAAGAAAATTAAAAACAAGTATGTTTCAATTCAGTCCATATTCAGACACCATCAGCTCTTTCTCTGGGGATAGCATTTTTCATCAGAAGTCCTTCAGAGTTGTCTTGAATCATTGTATTGCTGAAAATAGTTGTCATTAACTGATCATCTTAAAATATTATTGTTATTTTGTACGCAGTACATTTCACTTTGCATCAGCCCATGCAAATCTTTCCAGCTTTTTCTGAGAGTATCTTGCTCATTATTTTTAATATAGTTTTTTTATATTAATTTTATTTATTTTTAGTGTTTTTCCCCCTACCTACCCACAACTCCCCCTTCCCTCCCCAAGACAGCATACAATTCTATGTAGGATCTACACATACATTCCTATTAAATACATTTTCACTATAGTCATGCTGTGTAGAAGAACTAAAATGAATGGGAGAAGTCATATAACAAACCAAAACACAATACACACACAAAAAAATGATCTGCTATATTCTGCGATTGATTTCCATAGTTCTTTCTCTGGATGTGGAGGGCATTTTGCCTTAGAAGACCATTGGAAATTTTTTTTAAGTCCTTCCATTGCTATGAAGTTCCAAGTCTACCAGAAAAAACTCTCTCACACTGTGGTAGCTGTTGTGCACAAAGTTCTCCTGGTTCTGCTCCTTTCTCTCAGCATCGGATCATATAAGTCTTTCCAGGCCTCTCTGAGGTCTTCTTGTTCATCATTTCTTATAGCGCAATAGTATTCCATTTCATTCATATACCATAATTTATTCAGCCATTCCCCAATTGATGGATATCCCCTTGTTTCCAGTTTTTGGCCACTACAAAGAGTGCTACTGTAAATATTTTTGTACCTATGGGACCCTTTCCCATTTTTATGATCTCTTGGGGATACAGTCCTAGAAGTGATATTGCTGGGTCAAAGGGTATGCACATTTCTGTAGCCCTTTGGGCATAGTTCCAAATTGCTGTCTAGAATGGTTGGATGAGCTCACAGCTCCACCAGCAGTGAATTAGTGTTCCAACACTCCCACATCCTGTGCAACATTTATCATCTTCCTGGTCTGTCATGTTAGCAATCTGATAGGTGTGATGTGGTACCTCAGAGTTGTTTTCTTTGCATCTCTCTAATCAGAAGTGATTTAGAGCATTTTTTCATATGGTTATAGATATCTTTAATTTCTTCCTCTGAAAATTGCCTGTTCATATCCTTTGACCTTTTATCAATTGGGGAATGACTTGTATTCTTGTACGTTTCATTCAGTTCTCTATATATTCTAGAAATGAGGCCTTCATCCCTGAGATTGGCTGTAAAAATTCTTTCCCAATATACTACATCCCTCCAAATTTTGGTTGCCTTGGGTTTGGTTGTGCAAAAACTTTTCAGTTGAATGTAATCAAAATTAGCCCTCTTGTACTTCATAATGCTTTCTATCTTTTCTTTAGTCAAAAATTCTTCCCTTCTTCGTAAATCTGATAAATACACTATTCCTTACTCCTCCAATTTGTCCATAGTATTAATCTTTATACCTAGATTATGTACTCATTTGGACTTTATTTTTGTGTAGGGTGTCAGGCATTTGTCTGTGCCTAGTTTCTGCCACACTGTTATCCAATTTTCCCAGCAATTTTTCTTGAACAGTGAGTTCTTATCCCAGAAGCTGGGTTCCTTGGGTTTATCAAACAGTTGATTGTTATGTTCATTGCCTACTGTGTCTCGAGTACCTAGCCTATTCCACTTGTCTACTCTTCTGTTTCTTAGCCAGTACCAAATGGTTTTGATAATTGCTGCTTTGTAATACAATTTGAGATCTGGCAGCACTAGGCCACCTTCCCTAGCATTTCTTTTCATTAGTCCCTTTGATATTCTGGACCTTTTGTTCCTCCAGATGAATTTTGGTATTATTTTATCCAGCTCTAGAAGATAATTATCTGATAGTTTAATTAGTATGGCACTAAATAAGTAAATTAATTTAGGTAGAAATGTCATTTTTATTGTATTGACTTTGTTCTACCCACAAGCAACTGATGTTTTTCCATTTACTTAGGTCTGACTTTATTAGTGTGAAAAGTGCCTTGTAATTGTGTTCATATAGTCTCTGGGTTTGTTTTGACAGGTAGATTATCAAATACAGTGTCTACCATAGCTTTAAATGGGATTTCTCTTCCTATCTCTTGCTGTTGGACTTTGTTACTAATATATAGGAATGCAGAAGATTTGTGCAGGTTGATTTTGTAACCTGCAACGTTGCCAAAGTTATTTATTATTTCAAGTAGTTTTTTACTTGAATCTCTGGGATTCTCTAAGTATATCATCATATCATCTGTGAAGAGTGATAACTTAGTTTCTTCTTTGCCTATTCTAATTCCTTCAATTTCTTTATCTTGCCTAATTGCTACAGCTAACATTTCTAGTATTATATTGAATAATAGTGGTGATAATGGACATCCTTGTTTTACCCCTGATCTTACTGGAAATGCATCTAGCTTATCTCCATTGCATATAATGCTTGCTGATGGTTTTAGGTAAATACTGCTTATTATTTTATGGAAAGTTTCATTTATTCCTATGCTTTCCAATATTTTCAATAGGAATGGGTGTTGTATTTTCTCAAAAGTTTTTTCTGCATCTATTCAGATAATCATGTGATTTCTGTTAGTTTTGTTGTTGATATGATCAATAATGCTAATAGTTTTCCTAATACTGAACCAGCCCTGCATTCCTGGTATGAATCCTACCTGATCATAATGTACTATTCTCATGATAAGTTGCTGTATCCTTTTTGCTAATATCTTATTTAAAATTTTTGCATCTATATTCATTAGAAAATTTGGTCTATAACTTTCTCTGTTTTGGCTCTTCCTGGTTTAGGTATCAGAAATATATTTGTATCATAAGAAGAATTTGGTACAACTCCTTCTTCAGCAATTTTCTCAAATAGTCTATACAGTATTGGAATTAACTGTTCTTTCAATGTTTGACAGAATTCACTTGTAAATCCATTTGGCCCTGGAGATTTTTCCTAGGGAGTTCATTGATGGCTTGTTCAATTTCTTTTTCTGAGATGGGGTTATTTAAGTACTCAATTTCCTCTTCTGTTAATCTGGGCAATTTATATTTTTTAAAATAATCATCCATCTCAATTAGTTTGTTGAATTTATGGGCATACAGTTGGGCAAAGTAATTTCTAACTATTGTTTTAATTTCCTCCTCAATGAAGGTTAGTTCACCCTTTTCATTTTTGATATTGGAAATTTGATTTTCTTCTTTCTTTTTTTTAATCAAACTGAAGAGAGGTTTATCAATTTTATTGGTTTTTTCATAAAACCAACTCTTAGTTTTATTTTTTACTTCAATAATTTTCTTAATTTCAATTTTATTAATCTCTTCTTTGGTTTTCAGTATTTCTAATTTGGTATTTACTTGGAGATTTTCAATTTGTTCTTTTTCTAGCTTTTTCAGCTGCATGGCCAAGTCATTGATCTCCTCTTTCTCTATTTTATTCATGTAGGCATTCAAAGATATAAAACTTCCACTGAGAACTGCTTTTGCAGTATCTCATAAGATTTAGTAGGTTATCTCATTATTGCCATTCTCTTGAGTGAAATTTTTGATTGTTTCTATGATTTGTTGTTTAACCCTTTCCTTCTTTAGGATGAGATTATGTAGTTTCCAATTAATTTTTGGTTTGTCTTTTCATGGCCTTTTATTACATATAATTTTTATTGTATTATGATCTGAGAAGGATGCATTGATTATCTCTGCCTTTCTGCACTGGATTGTGAGGTTTTTATGCCCTAAAACATGGTCAGTTTTTGTATATGTGCCATGTACGACTGAGAAAAAGGTATATTCCTTTCTATTCCCATTCAGTTTTCTCTAGAGATCTATCCTATCTACCTTATTCAGAGTTTTATTTACCTTCTTAACCTCTTTCTTGTTTATTTTGAGGTTAGATTTATCAGTTTCAGAGAGGAAGAGGTTGAGGTCCCCCACTAGTACAGTTTTGCTATCTATTTCTTCCTTCAGCTCCCCCACCCTCTCTTAAGAATCTGGATGCTATACCCCTTGGAGCATACGTGTTTAGTAATGATATTGCTTCATTGTCTATGGTGCCTTTTAGCAGGATATAGTTTCCTTCCTTATCTCTTTTGATTAGATCTGTTTCTGCTTTTGCTTTTTCTGAGATTAGGATTGCTACCCCTGCTTTTCTTACATCAGCTGAAGCACAATATATTCTGCTCCAACCTTTGACCTTTACCCTTTGTGTATCCCCCCATTTCAAATGTGTTTCTTATAAACAGCATATTGTTGGATTATGGCTTTTAATCCATTCTGCTATCTGTCTCCATTTTATGGGAGAGTTCATTCAGTTCACATTCACAGTTATGATTACAATCTGTGTCAGCCCCCCTCCCTTTTACTCCCCTTTACCCTTACTACTTCTTCCCTCCCTTTTAGCTTCCCCTCCCCTTTCTTCCCCCTTCCCCTCCTGTTGCCTCTCTGCTCATTATTTCTTATAGGACAATAGTATTTCATACTAATCACATACCACAACTTGTTTTGCCATTTCCCAATTGATGGGCCTCCTCTCAAGTTCTAATTCTTTCCCTCCAGAAAAGAGCTGTTATGAATATGTTTGTACATATAGATCCTTTTCCTTTTTGTTTTTTATCTCTTTTGGGATACAGACCCAGTAGTGGCATTACTAGGTCAAAGGGTTTTTTATAGCCCTTTGAGAATAGTTCTAAATGACTCTACAAAATGGCTCAATAGGTTCACATTTCCACCATCAGTGCATTAAAGTCTCATTTTTCCCACATCCCCTCCAGCATCTGTCATTTACCTTTTCTATCCTATTAGGCAGTCTGATAGGTATAAGGTAATACCTCAGAATTGTTTTAGTCTCATATCTCCAATCAGTATCAAGTTAGATTATTTTTTCCACAGGACTATAGATAGTTTTGATTACTTCATCTGAAAACTGATCATATCCTTTGACCATTTATCAATTAGGGAATGGCTTTCATTTTTATAAATTTGACTCTGTATTTGAGAAATGAGGCCTTTACCAGAAAAACTTGCTTGAAAATGCTTTTCAGAGTTACTATTGCTAACTGTATTTCCCTCTATCCTGTTCCCCACTCCTGCATTTGTTCTGTTCTCTCTCATTTGACACTGTCCCTCCTCAAAAGTGTTTTGCTTCTGTTTACCTGCTACTCCAATCTGCCGTACCTTCTATCGTGCCCCCTCCTTCTCTTATCTCCTTCCCCTCCTACTTTCCTGTAGGGGGTGTAAGATAGATTTCTGTACCCAGTTGAGTGAGTATGTTATTTATTCCCTCTTTGAGCCAATTCTGATGAGAATTACGTTCACTTACTCGCAACACCCTCCTCCTTTTTTTCCCTCAATTGTAACAGTGTCTTCTTGCCTCTTTTATATGAGATAATTTACCTTATTCTGCCTCTCCCTTTCTCTTTCTCCCAATACATTCCTCTTTCACCCTTAATTTTATTTTTAGATATCATCCCTTCATATTCAGTTCTCACCTGTGCCCTCTGTCTAATAGACACACACAGACACACACACCCTCATGTACATGTGCCTTCTAACTACCCTAATCATGAGAAAGTTCTTATGAGTTAAAAATATCATTTTCTGATGTAGAAATGTAAACATTTTAACTCTTAACTACTCCCTTATAATTTCCCTTTCGTGTTTGCCTTTTTATGCTTCTCTTGAGTCTTGTTTTTTGAAGTCAAATTTTCTGTTTAGCTATGATCTCTTTGTCAAGAATGTTTGCAAGTCCTCTGTCTCATTGAATGTCCTTTTTTCCCCTGTGGGATTATACTCAGTTTTGCTGGGTAGATGATTCTTGGTTGCAATCTTAGCTCCTTTGCCTTCTGGAATATTATATTCCAAGCCCTTTAATCCTTAATTGTAGAAGCTGCTAAATCTTGTGCTATCTTGACTGTGGCTCCACCATACTTGAGTTGCAATATTTTCTCCCTGATCTTGGAACTCTGCAATTTAGCTATAATATTCCTGGCAGTTTTCATTTTAGCATTTCTTTCAGGAGCTGGTCAGAGGATTCTTTCAATTTCTATTTTACCCTCTGGTTCTGGAATATCAGGACAGTTTTCTTGATAATTTCTTGAAAGATGATATCTAGGCTTTTTTTTTCATGACTTTCAGCAGCTCCAATAATTTTTAAATTATTTCTCCTGGATCTATTTTCCAGGTCACTTGTTTTTCCAATGAGATATTTCACATTGTGTTTTATATTTTTTGTTCTTTTGGTTTTGTTTTGTTGTTTTTTTGATTTCTTATAAATTCGTTAACTTCCATTTGTGCTTCTAATTTTCTAGAATTTGTGTAGAGTTACCTTTTAAAGATATTTGGAGGAGTTTGGGGGAGGGCTTAGGATAGTCCCTGCGTTTATTGTACCATTTTGGCTCCACCCTCTGTGTTGCTGTTTTTAAACTAGAAACAGATAATTGTGAAAGTGGTATTCATTATTCCCTAAACTACATTAGTCTGTTTAATGCCTCAGAATGTTATAAGGATTCTATACTTATGAAGGTGTCATTCTGAAGGTAAGATAGATTCTGAACACTTGAGGTAATCAAAGGTCCTAAGGCATTTTTGAAGCAGTAGAGTCACTCTCAGGATTGTATTTAAATTCCCTATGAATAATTACATTTTTCTTACCAAATTTCCCATTGGCCAAATTATCTCTTAGATAAGTTGCTCTCAACACAGTTCATAGGAAGCATATCATGTCACCTAATGTGAAAGGCACGAAGGAGATGGAGAGGGAAATCTTTTGACTCACCTTCTACTTATTTTGTAACTATGAAGAGCTGTAATTATATTAACATTACTTTTGAGAATCTTAGCATTTCACTTCATTTGAACTTACATTTACTGAAGCACCTGCTGTGTACTAGTAAGTGGGTAAGAATATAAAGTTTAGTGTCTTTGCCATTATGGAGCTTGCTGTCTGTTAGTAGGCTGGGACATAAACAGAATTCAAGAGCTCATACTGTGAAGGACCTTAATTAAATGCATGAAGTGGAGTTTGAACTTTACTCAGTAAGCTGTGGGGATCAGTTGACAACTTAAGAGGAAATTAGTAACATCACTTCATAAGAAAGAAACATCTGTCAGTATTATTAAGTATGGCTTGGTGAGGGGACAGACTGGAGGTGGGGACACGTGTTGAAATATATTTGAGAGGCCAGGGGAATATTAGTGAGTGCTTAAATTAATTCAATTTCAATTTGATTCAATTAATTAAATTAATTCAGGTCAGTGTCAAACAGGTACTATGTGTCAGACATGGACATCTTAGTCTAGATGCAAAATAAAAAATGAGAAGTCTTTGTCTTCAAGGACCTTATATTTTCCTTGAGAAAAATAACATACACAATTACATTAATATGATATATGTACAAAATGACTTTGAGGGCAGGGTGGAATACTAGCAGGTGGAAGAATGAAAAAAGTCATTTTGAAGGAGTTGGCATTTGAGCTAAGTCTTGAAGCGAACTAGAAATCTAAGAGGAGGAGTTGAGGAAGAAAGGAATGTATGGGGACAAGTGAGTAGATCACTGGCTGCAGTTGGGAGTTTATGGGGAAGAATAAAGGGAAATAATTTTGTAAAGATTATGTGAATGTAGATAGCATTTTCCTTCATAAGATAAGTCCTTTGGGGTTCATTTGAATGATTAGAGAAGAATAACTTAGACATACCCAGTTATTCTTTGAACATTATTGCCATTACTTGTATACAGTGTTCTCTTGGTTCTGCTTATTTCATTGTGCATTATTTCATGCAAGTCTTTACATGTTTTTCTAAAACCAATTTGCTTGTCCTTTCTCATAGCACAGTAGTATTCAATCACAATCATATACCACAACTTATTCAGCCATTCCCCAATTGATGTTTCCATTTCTTTGCCATCATAAAGAGAGCGGCTGTGAATATTATAGAACACATAGCTTCTTTTCCTTTTTCCCTGATCACCTTGGAAACAAATCTAAGAGTGGTATTTCTGTTTTATTAGTCTTTGTGCATCATTCCAAATTAATTTCCAAAATGGTTGAATTATTTCACTATTTCACCAGCAGTGTATTAGTGTCCAAATTTTTCCACATGCCTTCTGGTGTTGGTCATTTTCCCCTTTTATCATTTTAACCAGTCTGATAGGTAGTAGATGGTACTCCAGAGTTGTTTTAATTTGTATTTCTCTAATCAATAGTGATTTAGAACATTTTTTTATATGACCTTGATTTCATCAAAAAACTACCTGTTCATATCCTTTGTCCATTTATCAATTGGGAATGATTCATATTCTTATAAATTTGACTCAGTTCTCTATATATTTGAGATATGTGACCTTTATCTGAGAAACTGTCTATAAAATTCCCCCACCCCCCGACCCATGTGCTGCTTTCCTTCTAATCTTGACTACACTGATTTTATTTGTGTAAAACCTTTAGTATTTAATGTAATCAAAATTGTTAATTTCACATCCCAAAATGCTTTCTCTTGTTTATTCATAAATTCTTCTTCTTATCTATAAATCTGATAGGTAATATATTCTGTGATCCTCTCATTTACTTACGATATCTCCTTTTATGTCTTCGTCATGTTTCCTTTTTGACCTTATCTTGGTAGATGGTGTAAAATATTTGTATATACTTAATATCTGCCAGACTTGCTTTCCACATTTTCCAGTTATTTTTACCAAATAGTGAGATCTTCACATTCAGTTAGCACTAGAATCATTTACTGCTATGCACTGTATAGCTACTCTATTCCATTGATCCTCCATTCTATTTTTAGTCAGTGCCACATAGTTTTGATAATTATGACCTTACAATACAATTTTTAAGATCTAGTATTGCTAAACCTCCTTCCTTTACATTTTTTGATTAATTCCTGTGTTATTTTTGACTTTTTGTTCATCCAAATGAATTTTGTTATAATTTTTTCTACCTTAATAAAATAATTTTGGGTAGTTTATTTGGGGTGGAAATGAATAAGTAGATTAGGTAGAATTGTCATTTTTAGTATATTGGTTCAGCCTACTCATGTGAACAATTAATATTTCTCTGAGTACTTAAATCTGACTTTATTTGTATAAGGAATGTTTTATAATTATGTTAATATAGTTCCTTGGTTTGTCTTGGTAGATTTACTCCCAGGTATTTTATATTATCTATGGTTATTTTAAATGAAGTATCTCTTACTAACTTTTCTTATAGGGCTTTGTTGATAATATATAGAAATGCTAATGATTTGTGTGTTTTTTTTAATCCTTCTAGTTTACTAATTTTTCACCTAATTTTTTAGTTGAATCTCTAGGATTTTCCAAGTATATCATCATATCATCTTACGAAAAAAAGGTGATTTTATTTTCTTGTTGCCCATTCTGATTCCTTCAATTTTTTATTGCCATTGCTATCATTTCTAGTACAATAATGAATAATAGTTGTGACAATGGACATCCTTCTTTCATTTCTGATCTTATTGGGGAAAGCTTTAGCTTATCCTTTTTACAAATAATGCTTACCGGTGGTTTTAGGTAGATGCTTCTTGTCATTCTAAGGAAGAATTTATTTGCATAAATACACATATTTTCAAGTATTTTTCAATAGGAATGAGTATTTTATATGATTTTTATTAATTTTATTATTGATATGATCAATTATGTTAATACATTTCCTTATATTAGATCAGCTCTGTATTCCTGGTATAAATCCTTTTTGCTTACAACCTATAATCCTTGTGATATGTTTCTGTAGTCTCCTAGCTAGTACTGTATTTAGGATTTTTGCATCCATATATGTTCATTAATGAAATAGGTATGTAATTTTCTTTTCTCTGTTTTTGCTCTTCCTAGTTTAGGCATTAGCACCATATTTGTTTCCTCAAAGAAGTTTGGTAGCACTCCTTCATTGCCAGTTATTTCAAGTAATATTGGAATTAGTTGATCTTTAAATGCTTTGTAGAATTCACTTGTATATCCATCTGATCCTGATGCTTTTTTCTTAGGAACTCATTTATGACCTGTTTGATTTCTTTTTCTAAAAATAACTTAAAATTTATTAAAGTAACTTTAGCAATTCCATTTACAATAAAAAAATTTTCTTAAAAAGCAGAATACTGGGGGTGGGGGGGGGGGGGAGGCAGAGCCAAGATGGCGGAGTAAAACAACGCACATACTATAACTTTTTCCCCACAGCCCATAAAATGCCTGTAAAAAATGACTCTCATGAAATTCTAGGGCAGCAGAAGCCACAGAATAACAGAGCGGAAGAGATCTACAGCCAAAGGTAACCTGGAAGGCCAACAGGAAAGGTCTATCCTATGGGATGCTGAGTATAGTGGAGCCCAGCCCTGGCCATGCAGCCCCAGGAGGAACAGGACTGAAAGAGGCCTCCAGACAGAATCCCCAGCAGGGAGGTTCTCAGATGTCTCAACCCTCAAGCACCAAAGAAAGCTTCAAATGTCAGTGAGAGGGCTTTCCAAGCTGGGTAAGAGGGGAACAGGGTTCCCCCCAGCATGGGCCCCAGGCAGTGGCAGCAGCAGGGTGACAACTCTGTGTGGCAGTGGCCACTTTGGGCAGCAACTTCCATCCTGGGAGGGGCTCAGCTTAAAGCCCCTGGGGGAATTGAACAGCTGATCTAAGTCTCAGCCCTGAGTGGCATCCCTGCCCCCACTTAAAGCCCCTAGGGTAATTGAGCAACTGATCTGAATCTCAGCCTTGAGCACAGTCTTGGGGTGTAGGAGGAGTAGTACTAGGACCTTCCTCTTGACAAAGGATTCAGAAGTCAAGTAACTGGCTGGGAAAATGCTCAAAAAAAGGGAAAAAAAATAAGACCATAGAAGGTTACTTTCTTGGTGAACAGGTATTTCCTTCCATCAAGGCTTCTGCATCCAGTACCTCCAAAATGAATAGGCAGTGGGCTCAGACCATGGAAGAGCTTGAAAAGCGAGTCAATAGCTTGCTAAGGGAAACCCAAAAAAATGCTGAAGAAAAAACACCTTTAAAAATAGGCTAACTCAACTGGAAAAAGAGGTCCAAAAAGCCAATGAGGAGAAGAAGACTTTAAAAAACAGAATCAGCTGAATAGAAAAGGAGGTTCAGAAGCTGACTGAAGAAAATAGTTCTTTAAAAATGAGAGTGGAGCTGAGGGAAGCTAATGACTATATGATAAAAACCAAGAAATTACAAAACAAAACCAAAAATATGATAAAATAGAAGAAAATGTGAAACATCTCATTGGAAAAACAACTAGAAAATAGATCCAGGAGAGATAATTTAAAAATTATGGGACTACCTGAAAGCCATGATCAAATAAAGAACCTAGACATTGTCTGTAATGAAATTATCAAGGAAAACTGCCCTGATATTCTAGGACCAGAGGGCAAAATAAATATTGAAAGAATCTACTGATCACCTCCTGAAAGAGACCCAAAAAGAGAAACTCCTAGGAATATTGTGGCCAAATTTCAGACTTCCCAGGTCAAGGAGAAAATATTACAAGCAGCCAGAAAGAAACAATTTGAGTATCGTGGAAATATAATCAGGATAACACAGGATCTGGCAGCTTCTACATTAAGGGATTGAAGGGCTTGGAATACGATATTCCGGAAGTCAAAGGAACTGGGATTAAAACCAAGAATCACCTACCCAGCAAAACTGAGTATAATACTTCAAGGGAAAAAATGGTCATTCAATGATGTAGAGGACTTTCAAGCATTCTTGATGAAAAAAACAGAACTGAAGAGAAAATTTGACTTTCAAACACAAGAATCAGGAGAATCATGAAAAGGTAAACAGGAAAGAGAAATCATAAAGGACTTTCTAAAGCTGAACTGTTTACATTCCTACATAGAAAGATAATATTTCTAACTCTTGAGATTTTTCTCAGTATCTGGATTGTTGGAGGGATTACACACACACACACACACACACACACATAAACAGAGAGTACAGGTTGAGTTGAATCAGAAGGGATGATATCCACAAAAAAAATAAAATTAAGGAGTGAGAGAGGAATATATTGGGAGGTGAAAGGGAGAAATGGAATGGGGCAAATTATCAGTCATAAAGGAGATAAAAATCTTTTTCAGTGGAGGAGAAAAGGGAGGAGGTGAGAGGGGAAAAGTGAAGCTTACTCTCTTCACATATGGCTTGGGGAGGGAATAACCTGCTCACTAAATTTGGTATGAAAATCTATCTTATACTACAGGAAAGTAGGGGAGAAAGGGACAACTGGGATGAGAGGGAAGATAGAAGGGAGGGCAAATGGGGGAAGGGAGTAACTAGAAGTAAACACTTTTGGGACAGGACAAAGTCAAATGAGAGACTAGAACAAAGGGGGACAGGGTAGGATGGAGGGAAATACAGTGAGTCTTACACAACATGACTATTATGGAAGTCTTTTGCAAAATGGCACATATATCGCCTATGTTGAATTGCTTGCCTTCTCAGTGGGGATGGGGAGGGAAGAAGGGAGAGAAGTTGAAATTCAAAGTATTAGAAGCGAATGCTAAGAGTTGTTATTGCATATAACTGGGAAATTAGAAATACAGATAATGAGATATAGAAATCTATCTTGCTCTACAGGAAGAGAGAAGATGGGATAAGGGAAGGGTGGGGTGTGATAGAAGGGAGGGCACATTGAGGGAAAGGGGTATTCAGAATACAAGGTGTTATGGAGTGGAGAGAGGGGAGAGATGGGGAGAAAAATTGGAACTCAAAATTTTGTGGAAATGAATATCGTAATCTAAGAATAAAAAAATAAAAAGCAGAATAGTGTCTTTAAAATAAATGATTAGTCTGGATAGAACTACAGTCATAGTTAATGTTTTCTGTTCTTACTCTTGACCATAATTGTGTTTTTCCTTCATCTGTGAGAGGTGTGGTATAGGGCACAGGTGGAGAACCTGGGGCCTCGAGGCCACACGTGGCCCTCTAGGTTCCCATGTGCAGCCCTTTGATTAAATCCAAACTTCACAGAACAAATCGTAGGGGATTAATTTGCATTCAGTCTAAGGGCCATACTTTAGGCCTTAGAGGGCCACATGTAGTTTTGAGGCCACAGGTTCCCTATTCCTGGAACAGAGATTTATCTTCTTGATTCAGAAGGATAGAAAATGGAGTGTCTTGAGTGAGGAACATAGAGAAAGCTAGTTTACCTGGATCACTGACTGAGGGAAAGCAAGCAATGTACAAAAATTATGAAATTATAGATTTGGACAGTGTGGTAAAGGACTTTAAAAGCTGTATAGAGCAGTCTCTATTTAATTTTAATATAGGAATTTTCGTTACCAGTAGTTTTTCACAGAGGTGAAATCACAGGCCTGATCTAAAAAAGTCTAGCTATTATGCATACTGTTAAATGACAGTTCCTTATAATGTATTCACCGTAGTAAAAGCCTAATTGTATATACTGAATTGCTAGCAAAGGGCATGTTGCAGTTTAGATAAGACAATTGACAGTGTATTCTGATACTAATTTTAAAATAGTTTCTAGGTGTTCACTTGCTGATTTCTCCAAAGTGTGTTCTTTGAAAGGATACGAACAGATTTCCTACAGTAGTATTCTGGGAAGAAGTGAAAGAACAAGTGTGCTGTTTGATAGCAATGGTTAACACATGATAAGGCCATTAGAAGGCCAGAGCAGGGGGGTTTCTATATGCCTAATCAAATATAACATACTGGTCAAAGGTCCTAAATAACTTAGTGATGATAAGAGGTTGGTTGTGAAACTTTGAAAAAAATTACGTAAATTGCTTTTTCCTTTTCAATTACTACATATCATTAAAAATACATATGTTTTAGCCTGTATATTTTAATTATTTACATCATCTTTTCCAAAGCAATTCCTATGTGAATCTTAAATTTAGCAACGTCAGATACCAATATTATTCATATTAGGCACTTTAATGTATATTTGTATATGTTATTTTATGATAAAATTTGAATGTTTAAGTTTTTTTCAAACTCATTTTTATTTCAACTGTTTTTACTTCCCTAGTCTGACACATGAAAGTGTAGTAAGTCGATTCATATTTAGCAATATTTGGAATTAGGCTTAATTGTTTTTGGCATACCAAGACTAAAATATTTAAAGCAGTATATTACTAAATATTTACATTAATTATAATGAAACTTTATGTTAACCTCTTTCAGAAATGTAAAGGTGGGCTGTATTAAAAGTAGAAAAAACCCATCTCTGTTGCTACAATCATAACAACCCCCTGTTATCTAAAGGAATGTTATAACTCATAAACCTATCTTCACTAATATTAATTATACTTTTTGAATGGTAGAAGTTAATTAAAAATCAACCTTCTTTTTTGTGATTTAATAGATATAAGATATATATAAATGAAAACATTTTCTAGTGTATAGTAAAAGCTTAGTTAAATTTCTTGAGGAAATTTGTAGACTTTATAACTTACAAGGTTTTTGGGAAGGAAGCACTTTATAAAATGAAGTACTATATAAATGTGAGTCATTATAATTATTATATCTTATAATAGTTCCATTCCATCCTATCCAAAGTTTTCATTTGACTCATCAGTTTATGCCTGTTAAGCAAGAAATGTTTGTTAGAGTTGGCAGAGAGACCTCACAGTAGGCATAATTCTGCCTTAATTTTCTATATGGTAATTTCTTCTTTATCATATTTAAATTTTTCAGTTAATAGGCATTTATTTTTTCTACATTTTACCTCTTCCCTACCTACTGGGAAAAACAGAAAAACAAAGTAATTATAATTATAAATGTGCAGTCAAGCAAAACAAATTCTCATTTTTGGTTTGCACTATAAATTATCCATTTTCAATTATTATCAATATTCAGGTTTATATGAGTAAATAAAACTTTCATGGCATTTGAAGTGACACAAAGGCTGTTATATGTCATAGTCTGTGTCCAGGATAGAAAGCAATAATAGTGAAATTTTTTCCCCCAAAATTTACAACAAACCTGTGAAAAAGTTAATCAGAAACAGTTTTGACAAAAATATATTGAAGATCATAATACACAGAAATAATTAAAAATACATCTATTTAGCAATAATAGAACCATAGATTTAAGACTGGTTACATTTTAAAACCAAAAGATGTTAGTTGCTGTGTGCCTTTGAATTATTATTTATAGTTTTCATCACATTTGTAGAAATCTGCTTCCTTGTTTCCTAAATAAATGTCATTTCCCTAAGCTGGTTGCCATTTCATGTTAAAAACATCTTTATTCTTGTATTAAAACCTTTTAAAATTATTACAGTCGTGGGAGACTTCATTGTTTTCTCCAAGTTGCTGCTTTTCAAAAAACAATGTGAATAGCAAATTCTTTAAAATTCTTTCTTTTAGAGAATAAGCAACAATCTCCCTCACATCCTTATAAAAACTGCTTAATTTTAGTGTAGATATTTGATTTTCACCAATAAAGAAAGAACCAATGTAATATTCATTTATCAGTTTTCTAGAGATTTCTTTGAACATAGTCCCTGCAACATACAGAATTGTCCAGGAGTCAACTCAGCTAAGTATGGAGAAGCTCATCACTGGCAGATTCATCTTTGGTGAATTCTTCAATCATGGCAAATTATAAAACAGGAAAAATGGGGGGGGAGGCTCTCAATCTCATGCAGATTAAGAGGACCAGAACAGAGGCCAAAGGTTGATAATAATTATGGTCTTTAAAAAAATCTAAAAACATGTCAAGTGTGGTGGCCCATGACTGTAATCTCTGCTATCAGAGAGGCTGTGCTAGTGGATCTGTGGAGCTTTTTATTCTGAGCTATAGTAGGGATATTGCTGACTTAGTGTCTGTCCCAAGTCTGGCTGAGCAAACAGCCAAGATCAGAAATGAGCAAGTCAAAGCTTCTTTGCAGTCGGTGGAGGGGTCTTGTCCATAAGTGGCTGTTTCACTTCCATTGAGTGGGGTCACTCAGTAAAACTTTTGCCCAGTGACAAATGACTTGATATGCTCTTGCATGAGCTAAGCTACAGTGATTTGATAATTCTTTGTAATGTATGTGAATGCAGATCAGTAACAGTAGAGCCACACAGGGATAACAGCAAAAACTTTATTAGTCTTCTCACAAGAGGAGGAGAAGAGTTTCAATGTGTAGCCCCCACTGTGATGTTGAAGGTAGCACATAGTGGATGATTTGTGGAGATGGAACCATGCAACAACTTTTACCCTCCATTCAAAAGGCTGGAAGCCCTTCAAGGCTTAATCTCAGACTAAAAGCTGCCTAACATTAATGGAAGACTACCTTGTCATCGTTGGGGAAAGATAAGAGTCTATAGGCAGGACCAGTGAAATAAGGGAATTTTCTAAAATCTTTAATAAGGGTTAGAGAATGAGGGACAAGGACATAAGGAACTTAACATCTCACTTTTTCTTTATGCTAGACTAGAGGCTGGGGGGTCAGGGGGAAGGGGAGTGAGAGATGGAGTGGTGGTATACCGCCTAATCTCTGAGTTTATTAGCCTTAGAATACATACATCCTAAGGGGAGGTGAATCCCAAGCTTGGGGATATACCAGTCACACCAGTTTTCATGAGTTCACATTCCAAATTATTGAAACCTAAAGAAAAAAGGAAATTGCACTTAAATGGACAATAATTAGTTAGTTCTTGGGAAAGCAAAGAAGATTATGGAGTTGATTTCATGTTTCATTCAGAGACAACAATAAACAGTTCATAGGGTAATTGGTCATTTCCCTTATCATGTTCATGATGTATAAGCCAAAAGAGTGCCATGAAGATAATTGTTGCTTATGTGCCAACAAATATTGTAGATGATGAACTTTAAAAAAAAAAGTCTAAAAAGAGCTAGGTGTCATCATCCAAACCAGTTTAACGTGTGCTTTGATCTTTAATAATTTGGGTGTAAAATGGACTTAGGCTGAAGGTAGTCAAAAATATATTGGAAAACATGCCTTAGGTTTGAGAAGTGAAGAAGGCCAAAGATTTGCAGACTACTAGAAGTCTCAGGCTCTCATATATCATGAATTTTTTTATTCCATAAGAAAGCCAGAAGGTGTCAGACATAAATATCTGTCATAAAAATGGAGATATCTATATCTTAGAAGATACAATATGCCTCATTGCTTAAGCAGAGTCATCAGAATCAGCTGTTTGCGAAGTCTGATCATAAATAAAAGTAAAAAATCAACATTAATTTCAAAGAGAGGATAAATAATTAAGAGAAAATATTGTGCAAAGCAAACAAAAAACCCAACCCTAGTTCCAGTTTGATCTATTCAAGCAAGTCATCGATCATTTTTTAAAAATGGAAAATAAATCCAAAGAGATTTAATTTGATTGTCAACATTTACTGCAAAGGAGTTGATAGAAAAGGGCACAGAAATTTGCCTTAACAAGCAAACATTTGATCTCTTTTCCAAACAGAGACACAAGCCAAGGGCAGTGCCAATTTAGAAAACAGATTCACTCATAAACTATTATGGAGGAGTTTGGTTGAAGACTGTAAGCAGTATCACCTCTGAAAATAGTAAAATGCAATGGAAATAGAAACAAGTTTTCAAGAATTGGCATGAAAACCAATCAAATCACACTAGGACGATAATTCATAGATAAAATTAGCAAGATGTGGAACAAATGGGACAAATTTTTAACTATCTATAGCAATCTCTTTCCGTCATCAGGGACAACACCATAATTGTATCCTTTGGATTCAGTCCTTGATGACAATAGGAAGGTGAAATGGCTCCCTAGAAATGAAGTAAGAAAGATTAGTTGGAATGAGCCAACTCTGTATCAAGGAAACTATACTCCCAGAGGTAACGCAGTCTTGAAAGTTTTCCAAAATCATATTACAAAATAGGAAAAATATCAAACAAAAAAAAAGGGGGGAAAAAATAGCAAATGTTGATTTCACTCTCCATTGTCCCAGACAACAGAGTATCTTTGAATCATAAGTAAAGAAGAAAAAATTTTGAAAGACATAAGAACTCTGATTAATGAAATGACCAAGAACACTGCCAGAGGATCTAAAATGAAGCAATACTTTTTCATCTTCAGAAACATAAGAGCAGGTTTTACTTGATGTAAATGTGAGATGGAAATATGTAGGCTTTTCCAAACAATTTTATATTAAGACTACCACATTTTTATAGTCATATAATTAGCTGAATGGTCTAGAGAAAATTTTGTTTGACTTTGTAGAATGAAATGTTAACTTTAGAGACCCTCCTACAAAAAGTAAACGTATATCCTGCTTCTTTTACTCACTACCTCAGTGACCCTGGACAAGTCTCCTTACCTTCCTCAGAGTCAGCTTATTATCTATACAAGGGGAACTTGGAGTATATAACATCTGAAATCCCTTCCTGCCCCCAATTTATGATCCTGTGATTGCTTGCAAATGCTAAATTCATACCAGATTTTTTGAGAAATAGAACTACAGTTTGTGCTGTCCACTGACTTACAATATCTGTGTCAAGTAAGACGCTGAATTGGGAGATTGTGTTTGCCATCCTCAGATGGCAAATGGATTGTGCAGTGGCTAGACTACTGGGCCTGGAGTCAGGAAGACCTAGATTCAAACATTCGCTGTGTGACCCTGACCAAGTCACTTAAATCTGTTTGCTTCAGTTTCCTCATCTGTAAAATGAACTGGAGAAGGAAATGGCAAACTAACCCAATATCTTTCCCAAGAAAACCCCTAAAAGGGTCACAAGGGTCAGACACAACTGAAAAATGACTGAACAACAGTAACATCCTTATGGAAGATTTCCTGTTTAAAAAAATCCTAATTGAAGAGAGATTTCCTGTAGCTGACAAAGTCTGAATTGCCCATATTTTCAGAACATCATAGAAGATCCTCAAATGAAGTATATAATAAATTCTATACATTATTTCAAAACTGTATTATTTTCTCTAATTCCTTCTGAACTTTCTTCTGTGCATTTAAAAGTGTTATACTAGTTTTCTTTCATCACTCTTTCTAAACCACTCCCCTTCCCTGCTCATGCCTTCCCTCTTCTGAATTAAAAGCTAAGAGAGAGGGCAGGTGGATGTGAGTGGGGTGGTACTTTGTCATAAATGAGCACAAGCAAGCAAAATATACAAAAATGTATGTCTTGTCCTGGTTTTATGTCTATATACTTGTGAGGAGATAGATAATATGCTTCATTTTAGGTAATCTGGTCATTGTTTTTCTTTACAGTTCTGCTGTCTCTGTATATAATATAATCTCCTGGCTCTACTCACTTTACTCTGCATCAGTTCATACTACTTAGGATTCTCTCAAATTCTCTCAGATCATTTCCTACTGAATAGTAATATTCCAACCAAATGTGTTCAGCCATTCTCTGGTTACCTGAGAAGCACTCTACAAAACCCCTTAGATAAGTTATTTGCTCCTCCCCCCACCCAGTTTCCCTCCTCAGGATAAAGAAGTTTGTCATATGTAGCTTGCTATTGCCTTTATGATATTATCTTCCCTCTTAATCCCATTCCATTTCTATTTATTTCCTCATGTGTTTGATGTATTTCTACACTAAACTGTGTGTTCAATCCATTTTTGTCCATTTTGTGTAAGAGTGAGGATTATCTTATATATACTCTTCTCACTTCTTGCACTGTGTTTGTAAATTCTTCTCATGCACCCTGGATATGAAAAATAGTAATTTCCACCCCTTTCTTTCTCCATTCTACACTGCTATATATGCCTCCCTTCTCTTTCCCCAAACTCTGAGATCAGAGTCAGTTTACCCTCAGGACCTTTGTTTTTCTTATTTTCCTCAGTACCCCTTGAAGACATTAAGGTTATGAAGAGATACTTGTTTCTTCTATTAGAATGTTACCACTGTATCATCATTCAGTTACTTCCAATTCCTTACATAAAATTTACCTTTCTAAATTTGTCTAAATTCTTGTGATTGTATTTTGTGGTTCTATTCAAGTCTGATCTTTTCCTCAGAAAGGCTAGAAATTCCTCTATTCCATTAAAGGCCCAACACTGCTCCCATCTTATGTTCAGCTTTTCAGGGTAGGTTATTATTGATTACTTATTTGATTTCCTGTCTGTTTAAGCCTTGTGAAATATTATTCCAATATTTATCAATTTTAGTATAGGCTGCAGGCTTTAGTATAGGCTCATGATACTGACTTAGACTGTTGTAGGTAAAGGAACTTCTATGTGGATCCTTGAACTATTTTGTCTTTGACAGTGAGATCTCTGGATTTTGGTGAAGACACTTTTTGGACATCTTTTGGGTTCCTTTAGGTTCCAATAGATGTGAACAGTTTCTTTTATGATACCTTGAAATATCCAAGATTTCTTTTTTCTTTCAAATCTTGATTTTCATAAAGTCCCATGATATTTAAATGATCTCTCATGGACCCTTTTCCCAGGTCAATGCTATTTGTTTTCAGATATTTTACATTTTTCTCTTTTTTTCTACTCTTTTGATTTTGTACTGATATTTTTTGTCATCTCATGTAATTGTTGATTTCCCTTTGGTTTTATTTTAGTTTTCAAGGACTCCACCACTTGGATAAGGTTTTACTACTTTTTATTTTAATCACTTTATTTTTCTTTTAGTTCTTTCAGAGTTTTTTGTTTTGTTTTGTTTTGTTTTTTCTTTCTTTTCTTTTCTTTCCCTTTTTCTAATAGTACTTGTATTTCTTTTCTTGTGAGTCTCTCCCTACATTTGTTATATACTCCTTCTCTAGAAATCTATAGATTTGTGATAATTTTTGCTACTGGTGATATTTTCTTTGATATTGATTTCTTTAGCTTTAGTTCTTGGATTTTTAATGAGGTTTTTTTTCATCCTGCTGCCCTTTTGGATGAAGTCTTTGGCCTTGCTTTGTTTTACTTTGGGTCCACTGGGTTTCTGTACTGACTTCAATCTCCTGACATTAGGATTTCCTGGACCTTTGAAGTGCAACATACTGGTTCTTCAAGACTTTTTCTGGCATTTCAGGACAAACTCTTAGGCTCAAATCCACTGGGTATGAGTTCTTCAGGTGTGAACACTGTGCCACCACACCATTTATTGGCTGTTGGCCTCTGCTGCTCCCTGGGGCTTCCAAGGTTCCCTATTCTAGAACTTTCTGATCACTCCAAGTCTTTCCAACTCTCTTTGGTTTGTCTTAGGAGATTCTTTGTTCTTTGCTGTCTCTAAACCCAGAGCCTTGAAGATTATAAGTTTTCCTTCTCTGGTCATGCTGGGAGACCACTTTGTACTAATGGCACATTTTCTGGTCTCTTTTCCTTTTGACTCCTATTCTGGCTCCTAGCCTTTCTTCTGTGTTTAATATGCTGTGGGTTTACAACTGTCCTGGGGCTTCCACTTTTGTCATTAGATTGTGAGCTCCTTGATGGCAGGGGACTGTCTTTTGCCTTTTTTTTTCTTTTTGGTATTTCCAGTGCTTAGCATGTAGTAGGTGCTTAATAAATGTTTATGGACTAGCTGACTATTCCTGCCCCTGTGTGGAGTGCTGCAAGCTTCAGGTATACCTGGAGTATCTCTGGTATGTTCTTGGAGACTTCTATCTTGTTTAGCTAATAGGTCCATGATCATTTTTTCTGGTAGGACTTCTTTTGTGGTGACCAAAGGCTTCTTCTAACTGTCTTCTAGCTGTGCAGTCCCAGGCTACATAAAAGTGTTTATTATAATTTATTTTTTATTTCTTGATCATTATTTGATTTGATATTCTTTTTACATCTTTCCACTCTATTTTCTATGTTGTCTTATCTCATGCCACTGCCTCCCCTTTTTCCCCAAGATGATTATTTGAAATCTCACCTCTGTGCCTCAGCACCTCAACACTTCCTCAGTTATCTCTTGCAGAATTCTGATTGGAGGGTAGAGCATTTAACTCTTTCCTTTATAGAAGGCTCACAAACATCTAAGTAACTATTTTCCATCAGTATCATTCCATCGAACACCATACCCTCACTGACCTCCCCCACTTTGCAGCTTTCTTTTGTGTGTTGTCTTCCCCCTTTAGACTGTAAGCTTCTTGAGATCTGGGACTGTCTTTTGCCTTTCTTTGTATGCCTAGCACATAGTAGGAACTTAATAAATGTTTAATGAATTCAGCCCAGGGGTATATGTGTGAGAGGTAGGCTCATCTTTTTAACATTTACTCAGCTTATGAACAAAAGTGTTCAGGTTTTTAAAAAGTAATTCTCCACCACCCCACTCCACCCCCCTCCTGTACTTTATCAGTGTTAGAAGTCAAAGTAGAGGTGCCTGGATTCAATGGATAGACTTAGTCATTTTTGCCTAAGAAATTCTAGGAAATTAGAATTTTGAGACTTTTTTTGAGACCTATCATGTATATTTTTTACATTGTAATCTCATTTTTTTCAAATATTTATCTCCTCAGTAAGAATTTTTTTTTATGTCTTTGTCTTTTTTATCGCTTTTGTCTTGTTATTTATCTTTTTTTTTTTTTGTCATTCATTTTGTCTATTCCTATGGTACTTACCATATGATAACTGTTCAATATATCATTATTTTGAGTTGAACACTTCCATTTTTTAATAGCTAAGAGCCCATTTTTAAGTTTTACTCCTTCCATGGTGAACTGAAGATATGAAATCTTTAAAGGTAACATCCTAAAATTCTTTCATCCAGTTTATACTTGAGTGATATGAGAAGCAACAGTTAGCTTTAAGTTGTGTGTGTGTGTTTAATGTAACCATTGGTCCCAAGCCAAGCTATTAATATTTTGTTGGACATTTGTAAATAATGAGCATTACATATATCTAAAAATGTTTAGGGTATGCAGTGAAGCTTAGAAGATTGAATTAGTTAACAATTTTTAATTGACACTTTTTTTGTTCATTACTCACACTTCAGTATTTCCATAAGTCTTTAATTTCATTAATGTGAATAATTCCAGGGATACAGATAGCATACCTTCTGTGCCTTAGATGTTATTTGTTAGTTACCTTAGCTGAAGTTCATCATGATCATCATAAAGATGGACAGCCTTCCACAAATTAACTTTTATAGCTCAAATTGAGGCTAATCCTCAACCAGAAGATGTGACATATCACCTGTACTTGAAACCTTTTCAGGTTGAGTTAAAAATTCATTGAGTTATAGTTCATTGCTATGGACTTAAAGAATCATGTCATGATGGCCTTTATTTTGTGAAAATCAAAGCTACATTAAAAGCATTTTAAGGTAAATTTAAAGCTAATCTCCCTAATAAATAAATGAACATTTTATTGATCTTCATTTCTTAATGATTTTCTATTCATTCTTAAATAATGTCCATAGTTAAATTTTGACAGATGCTTTTAGATAGACAGCAATTTCAAGGTTGTTTTTTTTTAGAATAAAATAATTTATGACAAACTTAAATTCTGTTAGCTTAGCTTCATAGAGCATGTGTTGGTTAACCAGCACATGCTGTATTTTTCACACCAGTTGCATAGGGAAAATATGTCCTTATCCTAAGGTGCGAAATTTGAACTGCCAGAAATCTTGAACGTCTCTAACATTTTAAACGTCTGCTTCAGTCTGTTCTGCATGAGATCAGATAAAAATCTGTTCCCATTTGCACATTGAAAATAGATCCTAAAAGTAAGTTATCTTGTCTGTTTTATTATGTTCATATGTTCACACATAAACACAGTAATCTATAGTTATTAAACTATAATTATCATATATTTAATTTCAATTAATGAAGGTCTTCCTATTTTTTATCACATTAGACTCAGACTGTCTTCTATGCAGCCATACTTGTCTTTCTTATGTTTCACTGACCCATGCATAATACAACTTCCTCTCAGTCTTCAGAGTTTCCTTTAATAGAACAGTGATGTCATTTTTGCCAGATGCTTTATTGGTCTTTCATCAGTACTCTCTTTGCACCATAATTTAATGAGCAAATGGTGTGTTTTTATTGAGGGAAAAATGTTAAAACATTTATTCAACAAAAGCAGGATTATCATGAAATGGAACAGTTCTCAGAATTTTATTATCTGTAGCCATTTTATCAGCTTGCCAAGGCAGGTGGAGTATCTAAAGGATGTTGAACCTCAAAATATGTGTGTGTGTTTTAAATGTGTGATCCTCTTTTATTTAGAGATTTTTTTTCTTGAAAGGCATTTCTTTAGCCTATGCCATTATAATTATATGACAGTGTAGTATATGGAAGCTAATATGAACTAGTTGTGATCATGAAATTGGGAGGGAGCTATTTCCTTTTGATTCACTTCTTCTAACTCCAACCTAGCTTGAAGCTGGTTTTGCAAATTCCAGTAGCCAGGAATTTGCTGGCTAAGTCTTCTAACATATACGTAAAAAAACCATTTATACCCCCCAAACCTTTGCCTGCAGACTTCAGTCCTTTTCCTTTGCAACTTTGTGCCTTTTCAGGGATAGACGTTACTCAACCTAAGCTATTTCTAAAAACTGTGTTTGGTACGATAGCTTATTCATTGTTATAGTGTGGTGGCTGAGTCAGTTTCTATAGTTTTCCCAGTGCTTCTACTACAGATACCTCATATAACCTCACAGTGACCCCGTGTAATAAATTGTGCTTATTGAGAGCAAGGACTGTATTTTGCCTCTTTTGGTATCACCAGCACTTAGCACAATGCCTAGCATGTAATAGGTGCTTAATGTTAATTGACTGATTAGTTGCCAGTATTATTCTTCCTCTATGACTTTATTTCATTTTAGATACATTTTTAACTCTAAAAAACTCACAACTTTTTCTTCATCTCTTTGAGGAATTCTATTTGAATTTGTTTCCCTGCTGTGCTTTTCTTTGAAGTTTTGCATCTAGACATTTTAGAATTATTTTCTTCTTTTGGATTTGTGTTGTGACCATCCCTGTCATCTCAATAGCTTTTCATAGTAGGATTCTCCTCCCCCCCCCCCCCATTCTTCAAGCCTACTTTCTGACCTCATACTTTATGTTAGAGCCAAACTGCATTTTCCTCTGATTCCCATGACCATTCAAACATCTCCAAAATAGAAATTACATGTGAAGGACAAAGTAAATTCACCTGTCTCCATGAGCTGCAACACTTAGGAATCTGAAAAAAGTTTTAAAAAAAAACCCAAATCCCATGAACTAATTGACCCTGAACTCACTCAACACACTGCCTCATCTCTCATACCTGGTGAATCTGCACTTGGAGACCCAAGGACTTGGCTTACAACAAAACCTAACCCTTCACAGTACCTACTCCATCTTTCTAGGGCCATGGAGACATTTACTCCTGGGCCTTGAAATTTTCCTCCATTTGTCTTTAATGTTGTTTTTGTTTTGAAATTAGAATTTTTCATCCTCTTCCTCTGTAAAACTGTACTGTCTTTTAACTTATTTTAACTTAATATATGTTAAAGCAGTCCTATTCCTACCAACTCTGTTCCCCTCAACCTCAAGCTCTCACTAGTTTTTCTCCCAGTTCTTCCTCCCAGTTCTACTCCATCCTTCTTGTTCCATCCATTCAGCAAGCTCCTCCCACCACATGGAACTTAGGCTTCCAGGTGATTTAAGCAAGTCACATGGTTCTGTTAATGAATGGGGAAGAGCTTCCCATTTAAATTGCCATTGCTTTTGGCCCCAAGATCTTTCCTATTCGTTACATAGGTCACTAGGGCAATGGTATCAACAGAATTGTAACAGGGATAAGAGAAAATAATCACATAAAACAATTTTAGGCAACTGGTATCAACAGAACTTTAGAACATTATAACAGGGTTCACACAAAATGAGCACATAAAACAATATCTTAAGTTAGGGTGGGACTTGAACACAAGCACCCCATCATTCCCCTCTCAAATGAATGAGACCTAAAGTCTTGGGGTAAGAGGCAAAGGTCTCTTCTTCCATAGTTACTTCCTGCTGAAATTGGATGTTGAGCTGCTCCAAGAGTTCCCATTTTTGAGAGGTCAGTTCTTTAGCTGGCATCTGGAGCTTGGTCAACACCAGGTCCATATTACAGTCGTGGACAGGGTGACATCTAGCTTAAGCAATAAGGCCTCTCCAGGTGGAGGTTATTAAGCCTGTAAAAAACAAATCTAGCATACAAGTTTAACAGACAAAAAACCAAAAAGAAACGAGGAGACAGTATCCAGAAGCAGGGTAGATATAGGGTCAGTCATGTTCTGGAGTCCATGAACGCACTATCATAGCCTCATTCAGGGTAGAATATACGAGTTAGGGGTGCAATTTGGTAATCATCTTCTCCTGAATAAGGAGCAGTTACGATATTATCTTCTCTGCGTGCTATAATTTCCGCAGCCTTTGGAACCTCATTTGGCTTGTTTTACCCATACTTTAGCTCCCAATTTTATTCTGTCATTAAAACCCAATCCTTCAGTTCCTCTGCTAGTTATTTTGGAAGGAGGGTCAATTTCCATAAGGGGTATTATTTCACGCGGAATGATAATCACTTGAAATATTCTGTCATTTTTACAAAACTTTATGGGTTCTTTATCTAAATTTTGAAATGTCACAATAACTTCTCCTTGAATTAGAATCTGTCACTCCAGCCAATACATGTATTCCTTGAACTGCTAATCCTGATTAACCATCCCATATGATTTTGGAGGATTCTCATACATATTCCAGTAGAGACTTTTCTTATTTCTTTTCTATCCAACCCAAAGTCCCCTACACAATGTAAATTATATTCTGCCAAACCAGGTGTGTCTGAATGTGGGGCTGAGACATCTGACCTCACAGTCCAGTACTCAACATTTGTGATCTTATGTATTGTTTTCTAATTTGGAGATCTGAGGTCATCATTCTGGCTAGGGGTGTTCTTCCTCCCAGTGGTCTATTATTCAAATTACATAAAGCAATGAACAAATTATCTTTCCAGTGTTGATAAGAATTATTAGAACTTAATTTCCTTAACTGTTCTTTCAGTAGTCTATACATTCTTTCAATTAACTCAGATGCTTGTGGATAATATGGAATATGATATATCCATTCTGTGTTGTTTAATACAAAATATCTCTTCATTTTATCATCTTTGAAATGTAATTGCTAAATAGTAATTGTTTCTCTTTTACCCAGGAACCCTAAGAGTCCTCCCCTCCCAGTTTGATTTTTTTTTTTTTAATTAAAGGGACCATCCCTTGAGTAACTACTTAAAGAAGCCTATTCATTGATTGGGTGTATTTCACTCAAAGTGAGAATGTGATAAGACCTTAGCCTGAAAGGGCCAGGGTCTCACATTGCATCGTGGGCCACCTCCAGTTATCCAAATGAATATCAGGCCACTGGACCCAGGTGGCTCAGGAGAAGAAAGTGAGGTTGGTGGCCTTGCATAGTCCTCCCTCACTCAAATCAAAGTCAGCTGCAATCTCCCTGATTTCATGGTCCTCTTCTAAAACGAAGGACAAACAACAATCCTTGCAATGTGACCCATTGTCACTTTGAATCTACATTGAGGTTCTTGTAATATAAACTTATGATATCTAGAGTTTTACAGGTGTTTTTCTAGTTCGCATTCTTATAGGGACAAGCCCCTACTACACCTGAATGGGTATCAGCACACAAATACATATAAATTTACATCCCTTATCTTGGGGTAGGGGTCCAATATAATCTATTTGCCAAATTTGGACTGGTACTTTTCCCCTTGCTATCTCTGTAGTTACTGCCTGAGGAACAGTTCGTTCCTTTTCCAATGGACATATATAACGTTCCTCTGCTACTTAGTTTAATAACGAATGAGAGATGCTTATTACTTTGGTCTTGTGCCCACTGATGTGTGGCCTGGACCTCTAAATGACCAGTCATTTGATGAACCTATTTTGCTAATGTGGGATCATCAGTTAGTATTAGAACAGAGACAGTATGTTGAGTAGCAATCTTTGCTAGTCGGTGAGCATGTGCATTGTACTCACATTCTGGCATGGTGAGGGCCACATGAGCATATACATGAAAAACTGACAGATTAGTAACCAGACATGTTTCATATATCTTCCCATAATTCTTTGCCCTAGACTTGTGTGCCATGAATTTCTCAGTTTTGATTTTTCCACATGGGCATCCATATAGCTAACCCATTAGCTACAGCACATGAATCAGTGAATATATGACACTGCCCTCCTTGTTCTGTTTTGAAAACTTGGTATACTGCCATAAGTTCATCATATTGACTACTTACACCTATCCCAGTACTTTCCAAAGTCCACCTAGTACATGGCCTATAGGTTGCTTCTTTCCAGGGCCTTTTGTGGCCGAAATATTTTGCTGTCCCATCAGTAAACCATGCATGTCTCTTCTGTTCTTCAATTAAGCCATCATATCCCTCGTTCCATTTTGCCAAGGACTGTAGCAACTATTGCTTTGGTTCAGAGGGTGTATCATTTTCCTCAGTATCAATTATGTTAATGAGAGTTAAAGATTTTCCCCACCCATTAATGGGCCTGCCCATTAAAGGAAACTTGGTCAGGGGAGATTTATTTTGTAGTAAGGCCCACACCTTTTGTTAATTTCTAGTGAGAAACTGTTTCTCCAGGGTTGTGATGCCCTCTGACTCTGAAAAATGTATATGTACTCTGAGATGAGGTTTTGTTTTGAGGCTTACTCATTGGAAGTGTTTGTTTGACCAGATGAGACTCTGGGTCTAAGGAGCATCCTGGCTTTGAAAACTCAGATGTTGGTGCTTCTCTCTCTGGTAGCTGTATGTATATAATTGTCAGACAGTTGGATCTGTCTGTTGATCTATGATGTATGTATTGCTTATGATCAGACAGTTGGAAGCCCTGTCTGTTGGTCTTTATTTCCTCTGTTTGTATTTTCTCTGAAGTTCAGGGTGCTGACTTTTTCTCTTGAATTAAGTAAATGATATGTGTGCTTGATTAAAGTAGATTGTTGACCCCCTCAAAAGTTTCTTTCCTTTTAGAAAAGCAGATCTAAGAACCTGTACAGCAGGCCCTCCTGTGTATGCTGGGGTCCCTGCTGTTACAAATGCTTAACGTAACACCTGACACAGGAGATATTTAATAAACGCACATTTCCTTCCCCATCTCTGATTGTGAAGTTCATTGTTGACTCTTGTCCTTTCCTTGGTCCTTTTCCCCATTTGTCTCAATCTCTTCCCTGAGTCCAAGACCTCCACTCTTTTGGGTGCCATCACCAATTTACCTTCAAGGGTCTCTTGAAGTACCAAATCCCTGGTGATAATATCTGTTTTAAGGTCACCATCTCTCTTTTATAGAATTTGTCTTTTCCTGTGGCACATTCTTCAGTGCTATGTGTTTCCATTATTGAAACAGAGATTTGCCCTTTGCTTTTTCAGTCCCTGCTTTTCCCTCCTCATCCATTCTCTTGTAGGCTCTCTTTTTCCTAAACAGACTACAATAGTTATTTTCTCTTCATTGTTAGCCTTTGACCTGATTAAGTTATATCACTTGATTTTCTTCCATCCTTTCCTACTTTTATTTCCCCTCTGTTTTGTAATTTAGTCTTACAAAAACCATTGATTTACCTGTAGTTAGGGTGTTGTGAGAATTCATTCATGATATTTCAGCCTGTTTCTCTACCATCACTTCTATTTGTCTTCTACTTTCATCTTTGTGTCTTTATGTACATTTAGAAAGAGTCTGTTAGCCATCTCTTTATTGTTTTTTTTTTTCTCCTTGTTTTCATCCTTAGTTACTGTAGTTGTTTATACATCTTATATATCTGTTGTCTGGGGTGTTTGATAAACATTTTCTTCAATTGTGGTGTCCTTCCCAGGATTTTTTTTTTTTTTTGCCTCTTTTTAATTTAATATCTCTCTTTTTTTTTTTTCGTTTGTGCTTAGGTTGGAATTTTCAGATTAGGTTACCTTGGGCTACATCTTGAGATTTTTTGTTCTTTGGAACACATTTCATTCAGTCCTGCCCTGAATGGGTTTAGAATAGTCTTATGTAATTCAAATTTCCTTTCTTTTATATTTGAAGGTCTTTTCCTCAATCTCTTGCAGAATTTGTTGTTTGTCAGGTGAAATTGTTAAACTTAACCTCTCTGTGTTTTGGAGTTCATAGCCTAAGGTTATTTTCTGGAGGCATTCTTTGGATTCTTTGGATTAGCACTTCTTGTATTATTTGTTTTACTGTGGTGTTCTGTTCTGTTCTTTTGGAAGACCTATAATTTTTAAATTGTCTCTACTTACCTTGTCTGTGAGATCATTATGTTTTGCTTGTATGGAAATAATTCTTTTTAAAAATATTATTGCTTTTTTCTTCTCTTCCAGATTATTATTCATTTTCATTATCCCAGTTTTCCTGTTGTTTGTTTCTTTGATAAGACTTATCATTCTGGATTCAAATTTCCTGTTCTGCCAATTATTTCTGCTGTGCAGGACATAAATTCTTTCATAATGTATTTATTTATATTTCTGTACTTAGGAACATACTAGAAATTATGAAAGTGATAAGGAATCACAAAAAGTATTATAACTGAACTAGAGATGGAATAGTAAAATCTACTTTAATCTCCGTAAGTTTTTAGTTCTAAATATGCATAGTGTAAGGGAAAGTATGCTAAACTTGTAGATGGGTACATAGACTTGAGCCTTTTGTTCTCTGCCACTCATTATTTGCTTTACCTTGGGCATATGTCTTAGCTTGTTTGAGCCTCAACTTTATCTACAAACTAGAAAGTAATACTTATTATACTTTCTGTCTCACTAGGTCATTGTGAGGAAAACATTTTGTAAATTGTAAAGTGTTACATAAATGTAAACTATAGCTGTTGTTGTTGTTGTTACATAATATGGAAATTGTGAGTTTCAATCTCCAAAAAGATTCATTGTAAATTTCCAATATGGTGTTCTATTAAGATGAAAATAAATTTTTTTCTGTTTTATAATTGATGTTTTAATACATTTTGACATATATTTCCCAAAGTTTAGTCCCTCTGTATTTTTATGACAGTTTGCTCAAATGTAAATTATTCCAAACAGTTTCCTTATGAAGCAGTTCACATTTTATCTCCATTTTACAGATGAGAAAACTGAGAAAAATTATTTATTTTATGATTTGTCCAAGGACATTTTGTGAATCTGGATTAGAAGAGGAACAATAACACTGTGACTAGAACTCTGAATTTTTCACTACAATTCTGTACTTAGTCCAGTGGACCATGGTGATAACCAAATTAAATTTATAAATCTTTTACGATGAGAGCAAAGGGGTAAAAGCAGGTTATCCAGATGCCAATTAGTACCTTAGTATCAGACATGGTCTGTGAATATCTAATTTTTCAGTCTGATGCATCAAGAATATTTCATCATTATGACCTTTTTTCATATCCAGCATAATAAAAATTTGTATTTCTGGTCAATTAATTGAGAAGTATTTTCTCTTTCATATAAATATATTTTATTTTAGGATCTTTGCCCAGAGTGGGTGAATAATATATATTTGTTATAATGAATTGAAGTGACACTTCTAGATAGCAGAACAGGGACCATAGGACCTGTTTCCTAACTTTCAATCCAGTATTTCTTCCCCTCTCCCAACTATGTCATATGATCAGAAAAGTCCATTAACAGGAAAATTTTGATAATATAAATGATACTACTTTACATGAACACATGTACATATATTTTGCAAATAAATGAACAAGAAATGATGAGGGGGGAATGATCTTGTCACCCAAAATCTTAGATTTTCCATTATGTCTTCAATATGTCATCTACAAAATATTTTTTCCATTATGTATAAGTGTTAATTATTGAAGAAGCATTGACAATATCATAGCATCATTGGTTTTAGACCTAGAAGACAGGAACCTTAGAGGTCATATCCAGCCCTCTTGTTTTACAGATTAAAAAACTTGAGTATCAGATCAGTGAAGTAACTTTGTCAATCTTCAATTTGGCAAATGTTTTTTAAATCTCATACTAGGAGTTGAGATATAGTGCTAGTCTTGGTTAATTACAAAGACCAAGATAGCATAATCTTTGCTGTCTTAGAGCTTATATTCTACTTAGGGAATAAAACATGTACACAGAGAAGTAAAATGGAAGGTAGGGTGATGTCATCAGCAAATTTTATACAATAGTGCCATTGCATAATTACTCATTAAATAACTTGTAAATTTTTAACTTTCTTGTACTAAGTTTCTGAATAGTTGGCTATAAACTATTTTCTATAAATTTTTCTATATACATAGTTTTCTCTTTCCTTACATTATTGGAGGTACATTCCAATGAAAATGTTTTTGCCCCCATTTTCATTTCAATTCAGTAGTCACTTATTAAGTGCCTATTATGAGCCGGGTCCTGTATTTCTAGTACTACAAAAACAAAAATGAAATAATTCCTCTCCTTAAGCAACTTGTGTTCTTGAAAGGGAAATAACTAGTGGACATATAAGTATGTACAAAATATACAAACATTAAATAAAAGGTAATTTATTTTGATTGAGAGAATATTAACAGAGGAGAGGATTTGGAAAGGCCTTATGTTCCTATATAAAGTGCTTGACCCGAGTTTTAAAGGAAACTAGGGTAAAGAGGCATTGTTAGGAAGAAAGTATATTGTAGGGTATGGAGGAGGTCGTGTTTAAAGGTGTAGAGGACTGGAGAATGTATGTGAAAAGCAGCAGGGAAGCCAATTTGACTAAATCTTAGAGTATATGATGAAGAAAAATGTATAATAAACCTGAAACAGTAGAGAGATGCATCTTGTAAAAGTCTTTAAACGTTAAGCAAAGGAATTTTTATTTTATGGTTCATTCAGTAGGGAGCCACTAGTGCTATTATGCAGGTGAGTGATTCAGTCAGATTCATGCTTTAGGAATATTATTTTAACTACTGTGTAGAGGATGAATTGAATAGGAGAGAGATGAGGCAGTTTAATTAAGAAATTGTTGCAATAGTCCAATGAAGAGTTAATGAGGATCTGAACCAAAGTAATGGCAGTGTGAGTGAAAGGAAGGGGACAAATGGAAGAGATATTGTAGATGTGGACTCAGTAAGATTTGGCAACTGAGTAAATATCTGGGATGAGGGAGAGTGGAGATTAGAGGGTAACTCAAGGCTACCAACCTGATCGACTGGGAGGGTGGTGATCTTCTTGACAGAAAGTTGGAAGTTCATGAATAGGGGTGGATTTTTGGGAAAAGATACTGAATTCTGCTTTGGACATGTTGAGAGCAAAGTACTATTGGATATACAGTTTGATTATTTTCAATAGGCAGTACGGTATGTGAAACTGAAACTCAGTAGAGAGAGAAGAGCTAGATATTTAGCTCTACAATCATCTCTATAGGGATGATTATTGAAACTATGGGAGCTGATAAAATCGCTAAATGAGAAAGTATATAGATAGAAGAGGGGGCACAGAACTACATGTTGGAGTTCACTCACAGTGGGTGCAAATTATGATAATGAATGATCCAAAAAGGTAAGTGAGAAGGAGCATCAAACAAGCAGAAGGAAAACCAAGAGAGAATAGTATCCAGAAAAACAAAGAGGGGAGAGTATCCAGGAGAAAAGGGTGATCAGTAGGGCCAAATGCTGCAGAAATATAAAGGTGATGCTCAAGAAAAGGCCTTTGTGTTTGGCAGTTAAGTGTGATCATTGATGACTTTGGAGAAAGTAGTTTCAGCTGAATGATGAGGCTAAATTTTAAGAATTTGATAAGTGAGAGGTACTAGAGTCCAGGCATATAGACAGCTTTGTATTGAAATTCAGCTGTGGTAAAGAGATAAAACAATAGCTTGTGCATATGATAGGGTCAAGTCAACAGTTTTTTTTTAAAGGTGAAGGAGTTCCCAGCATAGTTGCTAGCACCATTGATTTTTCAAAGACAAAACCAATATAGGAGTTCAGACTTCCTAAACAAAGAGGAAAAAAAAGAAATTGTTTTTAAGAAAATGTAGACCAAAAATGTAACCTTCAGAATGCTTTGGAGACAAAATACCAATTATAATGGGGAAAAGGGTCGCCTCTGTCTTCTGTCTAGTTTATACCTCTGCCACTGATCAAAAAAGTTCGTTTTGTGAAATTTGGCTAATAATTTCATGTCTTGTAGAAGTTGGTCTTTTCAAAGGGTACTTCAAGGAACCCTAGTATTCTTTATGGACACTTGATCAGAATTTGTGGGGTATTTAGCAGATACAAAGTTCACCTTTATTTTTATGAAATTGTAACAATTTTTGAAAGTATAATATCTATTCAAGGAAATTGTTTCTGATTGAGATTCTTTTTTTTAATCCCTTGCCTCTAAAATACATTCCTTCTTCTTCCTCTGTAACAGGTCATTTGTTCCCAAATCCAATTGGCAGTCCTACCAGAAAGTGCATGATCTAAGCATTGTTACTTGAAGATGGAAAAGTTATAGTTTCTGTTTTTCTGTGATGTATCATTATTTCAGAATTTTCACTGTGGCTTTATAACATGTAGAATTAAGTACAGACAATTGTCCTTTGTTATAATTCACCTTATGACTATTGATTCAGTCAACATAAATTTATTAAGTCTACTGTTAGCACACCACTATGCTTCTTGCATAGTTTAGATATGATAGATTAGACTCTTAAATTCAATGAGAGAAACATCAAGCTACTTTTATCTTTTATCACTCTTAGCATTTAGCATTGTGTTCTATATTAGATGCTTAAATGTATTAATACATTTTTCTTGACTTCCATGAGAGCTTAAATTTCTAAATATATAAATGCTATAAATAAGAAGCAAAGTCTTTATAATTCCGTTGTTCAAACATCTAAGAAGCTGAATATAAAAAGTTTTCTGTACTAAAAGAGCTTCTTTACATAAAAATTAGAAAGAATGAAAGAAATAGTTGGAAAAGCATATTTTTGGGCTGTCATCTGAAAGGAAAAACTAATCTGAGGCAAGTAATATTAAGACTAGTAGTGATAATTCAGATGTTGATTTTAAACCAAGCATAATTAGCTAATATATTTAAATATCTGAATACAATAATTCTTACTCATACCATTGACCTGAATCCTTGATAATCTAAGAGTTGTTATTTTTTACCTTGACTCTCAGAGAGAAAATACTGCTATGTTTTCCTTTACCATTTTAGTTCTACAGCTGTTATTTTTGTTCATTTTAGATTTTTCATGTGATGATATCACAGAGTGCGATGGACTTATTATTCCATGGATATATGTCCTTTCAGGGATCAATTACTTCCTAGAACTCTGTTTACTAGCGAAAGTGAACAGATTGTACTTTTGAGATTCATATAGTTGAGAAGCAGGCTTTAAACAAAAGAAGGCTATTAAATATCATGTATAGAAAAGACCTTTAGGACAGTTAGAGCCCAGTGTTTGCTGAATAAAGTAGCCTTCTTCAATGGATTATACTTTCTGTTGATAGTTTCATGTATCTATAATTTTTCTTTTATTTTTGTCTGTTTGGAAAAATATATCCATTGAGGATGCTTATTTTTATTTCAGAATTCTTATGATTTTAGACTCCTAAAAGCATTCATTATAACCTTAGTTGATTTAAATTTTGTGTTTATACAGATAGAATAAGGCCTTATTACTTTGTATCTCACCAATTTGAAATTCATTTGGGTAAATGCAGAGGCTGCTCACCTTTGCCTTATCCAAAAAATCTCAAAAACAAATGGACTTACTAAGCAAATTGGTAATTGAGGGAACCGTGTGTGTGTGTGTGTGTGTGTGTGTGTGTGTGTGTGTGTGTATGTGTATGTATTCTGTGCTATAGTACTTCATCCACTGTCTTTGATCTCCTTGGGAGTGAGTATTATTGGGTCAAATTATATGTATAGTATGGAGTATAATTCCATATCATCTCCCAGAATGGTTCAGCCAATTTATATTTCCACCAGCAATGTGTTAATTTGCATCACCAAAGCTCCTCCAACACTTGCATTTTCTTCCTCTGTCACCTCTACCAGTATGATAGATATGAGATGAGAACTGAGAGTTGTTGAATTCATATTTGTCTTGATTTTTGTAATGTGGAGCAGATTTTCATATGGTTGTTAACTTATACTTCATCTTTTGAAAACTGCCTCTGACTGCTTACCTATTGTGTTGTAAACTCTTTAAGAGCAGGAACTATGTTTTTGTGGTTTTTTGTTTCCCCATTGCTTAGCACATACCCAGTGCTCAGTAAATGCTTGTTGACTGATTATTTACTGTTGAATAGATTTTGTTCTTATATATTTGCATCTGTCACCTCTTTCTGACCCATCTTCTTGTACTAGCATAGTCACTACCCTGCTTCAAGTTTTCATCACGTCTCACCTGGACTCTTGCACCAGTCTCAAAATTGTTTCCCTGCCTGAAATCTCTCCTGTCCATTCCATCTTTCACATAGCTGCCAAACTGGTATTCCTAAAGTACTGATCTGACCATACCATTTCCCTGCTCAGTGAACTGGTGGTACCGTTACCTCTAATATAAGACATAGATACCTCTATTTGCCATTTAAAGCCTTTTACAACCTGGATTCAGCTTTCCTTTTCAGCCTTATTATCTGGTATCCTCTTTACATCTTCCTAGATCAAATAAAATTGCCTTCTTTCTAATCCTCATGCTACATTTTGTCTCCTGTTCATGTATCATTGCATAGGCTGTTCCCCATAGTTGGAATGTAGTCCATCCTTATCTCTTCCTCTTAGAATCTTTAGCTTCCTTTAAAGCTTAGCTCAGATGTCACCCTCAGTATGAGGCCTCTTCTTATTCCCTCAGCTGTTAGTCCCACTCCCTCTCCTGCTCCTGGAATTTACTTTGTAATTTGTATATGTATTAATACATGTTAATATGTATAGAATGTCTACCCCTATAGCATATAAACTTTTTGAGAGTGGGGACTGCTTCATTTTTGGCTCAGTATCTCCAGGGCTTATGTGGTATTTGGATCATAGTAAGCTTTGAATAAATACATGCTGAACATTATATTTGAGTCCTTTACCAGAGATATTTGGTGCATTTTTTCCTAATTATAATACTCATCTTATAATTTCAGAAACTTAGTTTTGTTCATGAAGAAATTTTTTTTGAATTTTATATAATTGAAATTATTCATTTTCTCTTCTCTGGTTATCTTTATTCTTTGTTTAGTTAAGAAATCTCTCCTAGTCATAGCTATGCAAGCTATCTCCTTCCATTTTCTTCTAATTTTTTAAATGATGTGATCTTTTATACTTAGATCACTTACACATCTGAAGCTTATTACAGTATATTAGTGTAAACCCAATTTCTGACAGTCTGCTTTCCATTTTTGTCAAATAGGCAGTCTATCTCAGTAGGTGATTGTTCTGTTTGATTGCCTCAGACTTGCTTCCTCCATGTCCCAATGAACAATTTTACTGTTTTGAAATCAGTACTAAATAACTGTAACGATGAAAATTATAGCATAATTTGAGATTTGGTAGTGCTAGTCACATTGGATCCTACATTTGTTTTCATTATTTTCCTTGTGATTCTTGACTTTTTGTTCCTCCAGATAGATTTTGTTATTATTTATGATTTGTATTTTTAATGTGAGGAAATATATGTCTTTGTAGGATATGATTTTTTTTGAAGTACAAGTAGATTTCCTTTTCTTATTAGTAATGAGTCTTACTGCATTAGTGAAAATGGAATCCGTTAATGTCCTACTGGCATCCTAAAAAATGTTTCCTTTGAAATTAAACCTCTTAAACTTGGTAAGAACATTTCTGGGTGAGGTATAATTGAAATTCTTCTGTGACAGTGGACTCTGGGTTCTCTTGATCTGTAATTTATCCTCTTAATGCTTTTAAGCAATTTTCTTATATGATTTCCTGAATATGAGACTAAATTCTTTGTTTCATTGTGTTTTTCTGAAAGACCTATACTTCTCACATTATCTTACCATTGTCCTATCTTGTGTACAGGTCCATTGCCTTGGTTCATAGAGAATTCAAATTTTATAATTGCGCTTTTTCTTAATTTATTTTGTGCTGATACTTGCTGTTAATACCTTCATTTTTGTCTTTTTTTTTTTTTTTTTTACCATTTTTTTCATTGTTCACTACTTTAATAAGCTATTTCGTCTTCTAGTCTAAAGGTGTCATTGTGTCTAGAGTAGTGGACCACAAGTCAAGAGGACCTGAGTTCAGATCTGAACTAAAGCACTTTCTATCTTCGTAACCCTGGACAAGTCATTTAACCCTGTTTACCTCAGTTTCCTCATCTGTAAAATGAACTGGAGAAGGAAATGGCAATCTACTCTAATATGTCTGCCAAGAAAACCCCAGATAGGGTCACAGAGAGTTGGACATGACTGAATAGCTAAACAATATCTTTTAGTCTAAATTATCAGCTATTATATTCCTCTTTTCAATTTCTTTTACAAAACTTGTTATTTCACAGAATGTATAAAATATTTTTGAAAAAGTCCTACCCTAACTCACACATTGTGTCTATGTGTGTGCGTATGTAATTCCAGCCTTGACTTTTTAAAAAATCAGCCACATAAGGGCATAGTGGTGTGATCATAGCTAGACAGCACTTCATGTGAAAAAAGACTGGGGAGAGGGTTAGTGAAGAGTTATCTCACAGGGAGTCGATACTGTGACGTTATTTCCCACAGCTGCATCTTACATTGATAGAAGTGTACAGAATAGTGCATTGAATACGGACAGTTATGATCCTGTTACATTTTTCTTTGGTCACACTGTTTCTTGCCTCTTGTGCTCATTTAAAGACATTATTTTTTAAGAACTTTAACAATGTGGGAACTTCAGAGGATAGTTGAAGAGTTGCTGAGAGGACTGAATGAAATGCCCTACAACAACAGTATTTGAAGGGTTATCATGTGGGAAAGGAAAAAGGCTTATTTTACTTGGCCCAGCATACAACTAAGAACATTGGGATAAAGTTACAGTAATGGAAATTTTGATATACCTATATTTGATCATTTGAAATGTGTGATCAGAAAAGGAAATGGAAGTGAATCTTACTTATATTGAACATAAACAGAAGCAAATAGACAGCTTTAGTGTTTCAGTGGAAGTCATGTAATATGGGAAAACCTTTGTAGAGCAGTTTCTAGTTATTATAACAGAGGATACATAAGAATAAGGTTAAGAAACCTTCATAGGATGAAAAGGTGTGGATGAGATTATGCTTTACAATATTGGAGGGAGTATTTGTATTGATGAAATTATGAATCCATTGAAGTCTAAGGGCAAACTTCCTCGCAATTATAGTGGTTTAAAAATGGAATTGCCTGCTTCTGGAGGTAGTGAGTTTCCTTTCGTTAGAGGACTTTATACATGATCGTTTCTCAAATGTAACAGTTGGAATTTCTTCCCAGTTATAGATTGGACTAAATGACCTCTGAACTTCCTTCTAAATCAGAGAGATTCTGATTCAATGATTCTGTGAAAAGGAGCTAAACTATTAACTTTTGTTATGAGCTTCCATTTCCTCATCGGTAAACATAAAGTGGTTGCTGAACTAGAAATTTCAGTGGCTCTCAAACTATGGATCACGACCCAAAGTTTTAAGAAGTGCTGAAGGGAAGCTCTGACCAATTAGTCAGTATACATTTATTAAGCTCCCACTATATGTCAGGCACCATGCTAAGCATTAAAGATAGAAAAAGAAGTAAGACACTCCCCATCTTCAAGGAGTTCACAATCTCATGGTGGAGACAGATAAATAAATAAATAACATGCGTACATTCACAGATAAATGAATGAATGAACGAATGAACAAATAAGCCACACACATCATACACAATAAATAATTGAGAGGAAAGCCACTACAGTAAAAATAAGTTGTAGAGTTGTAGAAAATGAGACTTTACTTGATACTTAAAGGAAGCTAGAGAATGTCCGAGGCAGAGATGAGGAGGATAAACCTTCCAGGAGTGGGGGAAAGGCAGAGAAAATGATGAGAACTGAGAAATTATGTACCATACTCATCATGGAAAAGCAAAGAGGCCAGTGTCACTGGATGAACAAGTATGTGATGGTGAGTAAGGTGTAAGGACACTAGAAACGTAGGAGGGGGCTAAGTTATGAAGGGTTTTGAAAAGCACATAAAACATTTTGCATTTGATCTTGGAGGCAATAGGGAGACTCTGGAATTGCTGAGGAGAGGTGTGGGGGGGATATATATGACAGGATTGGACCTGTGCTTTAGGAAAATTACTTTGGTCACTTAATGGAAGATGAATTGTAGATTTGTAGTGGGGAGGGCCTTGAGGGAGGCATATCCATCAACATACTATTGCATTAGTCCAAGTGTGAGGTAATAAGGGCCTGCACCAGAGTGATGTCAGTGTCATAAAAGAGAAGAACATAGTTTAAAGATATGTTGCAAAGGTGAAGTCAACAGTCCTTGGCCACAAATTGGATAAAGGGGGTGAAACATAATGAGGAGTTAATAATGACAGCCATCTAGATTGCAAGTCCAAAGAATGGTGTTACCCCCTACAGAAATAGAGCAGGTATGGACAGAGGGATAGAGTTTTCGGGAAAGATAATAAATTCAATTTTGGACATGGTGACTTTAAGGCATCTACAGGACATCCATTTCAAGATGCCTGAAAGGCATTTAGAGATATAAGATTGAAAGTTAGCAGAAAGGTTAAGGCAGGATAGTTAGATTTGAGAATCATCAGCATAGATATGATAATTAAATCCATGGTGGCTGATGAGATCACAAAGTGAAGTGAGAGGAAGAAGAAAAGAGGACCCTGGACAGTACCCTGTGGTACCCTCTAGTTAGAGAGCATATTCTAGATAAGGATAGAGCAGAGAAGACTGAAGAAGCAGTCAAATAGGTAGGACAAGAACCAGGATAGAAGACTCTATCAAGCAGGAGAGGGTGGTCAGCTGTGTCAAGCTACAAAGAGGTCAAGAAGAATGTTTGTAGGCAGTAGGGAAAGAGGGAGTAGACATGAAAATAAGTGAGTAGTAATTTAGAGATGACAGAGAGAGCAATCTGTTGGAGGATTGCCTGAGCAGATAGAAGGAGTGATTCCACTGCATCCTGGGAGACAGGAATGAATATGAGTGATATGAGATGGTGAAGAGTGAGCTCACAACAAATGGCCTCAATTTGTTTTTTTCTGTAAGATATGAGGCAAAGTTTTCAGCTAAGAAAGGCAGGAAAAGAGAGGTGTGAGGAAAGATGAAATAGTTTGGAGGAGCCTCTGTGGAGAGGGAAATAGCAAGTTGGTAACAGGATGGCCTGTGAGCTAAGAGGGCTCAGTTAACATTGTGTAACATAAATTTATAGTGGATCCAAAATAATTTTGTGATTTTCCCCATCAGTTGGAAGACAGTAGATGGTGGGAATCATCCAAGGCAAAGCCTTAGCAGGGTGTGGTCGATGGTATAATGGGGGTAAGGCCTGGGAAAGGAGCATGTAGAGTTGAATTGGTTCACCAAGGGAGTTAAGATCAAGAAAGAGAGGAGCTAATGCAGGGGAGATGACCTGCGAGGGAACTGAGGGGGTCACGAGAGTGGAGGTTCACAGTGTAGATGAAGAGTAGAGTTAGATAAGGGAAGATAGAGGGAAAGGACAGAGCAGTAGACAGACATTGGATCATGGTTGGACAGGGGAATTTCAGAATTCTTGAACATGGAGGTGGTGTATTTGTGAATGATGGCAGGATAAAGTTTTAGACCATATTTGTATGTGTTTGAGGAGAAGTGAAGGAGTAGATTCTGGAACATGAGTAGGTTGAGGAATGAAGGCAGGAGTTGGGAAGGAGAGAAAAATTGTGAGCCGTGGTACTGAACTCATTGAAGAAGAAAGGGGGGAGTGAACTGGACATCTGTAAATAAGAGCTTACCAGGATTTTGACTGGGCGGTATAGATCAATGGTGTGATTCTCAGTGGAGGAGAGGTTACTAAGTTATGGAGGTAGGGAGAGAGTGGCAATGGGGAGAAAAGAATATTCTGACTTCTCCCTCCTTGGCCAGTGTGCTTAGGAGAATGAAGGTGCAGCCAGTACTGGAAAGGGTGACCAGGGAGTCTGTGTTATCAGAGGGTTAGTCAGGTTTTAGTAATAGCTAGAAGATGGAAGGAGAAAGAAGGGAAAACATTTAGGATGAAGGAAAATTTGATGCCTCTGGAACAGGCATTCTAGGAGGCACATTGGAAGGGGAGAGAAAAAGTTGTATTTGGTTTGAACTTTGTGGTGTGGTACAAATAAGGAATCAAGTGGTGAGGGAATGGATAATGACCTATAGAAGTTCAGAATCACTGGGATGTGTAGGATATGGCTGGGTGTGAGATCATCACTGAATGGAAATCTCAACTCCTATTTGCAAGGAAAGCTTAATATTGGGCTGGAGACAAGTGCAACATGAAATGGAAGGGCACTCAGATGGTCAGAAAGTCAGCTCTGTTTCAACTGCTTTTTCCTCTGAAAAGTGGAGATTAGGTAGGAAGCAATGCAGCAAAAAATGGAATTTGAATATGCATAGTAGTAAAAACTCCTCACTGACTTTCCTTGTACTCTCCTTCATTGGATAGGTATAAGAGGTGTTGGAAAGTGCAAGATTAAAGGGAAGATTACTATTCTTTGCACCAGAGATTATACACCTCATGGTTGGGAGATCAGGATGGCTTCAGGAGGTGGGTTTTATCTTATGCTGATATTGATGCAGGTCAGCCTGGCTCAGGCCTTTGCCACCTTTCTCCTGAACATGTATGCGCAGCAGGAGACTGAAGGTACTTGGTCAGATGAAGATCTAGCTTTTCTTCTCCCAGGTTTGAATATGCTAAGATGGTTTTCTAATGTATATCCTAACCTTATATACTCTTACACAGAAAGCTGTCAAAACTGTTGTTGCCTGTTGCAAAGTCTGTTGTACTCATACATGTACACTCGTTCTCTAAAAAGAAGATAGAATCTTCTCTAAGCTAAATGTTCCTGGTTCCATCAGTTGATCCTTATATGGCTTGAACTTGAGCCCCTTCATCATCCTACTTTCATTCTTTTGAATGTTCTCCAGTTTATCAATGCTCTTCCTAAAATGTTGTACTTAGGGTAGAACATAGTACTCTGTATATGATCTGACAAGGGCAGAATACAGCAGTATCAATACTTCCCTATTTTGAGTGTTCCTTCTTAATTCCCATCCTCAGTTGATTCGGAGCTTTCATGAGTTGTACACAATTCTTAAAATTTTATTTTTATTCTGTTCTTATCACAGATTATATACAATGGGCATTTCCATATACATAGTAGAATAGGAAAAATGGATTGGACTTAAAACTGTATTATGTATAGCTAGCCATTTTAAGTATAATAGATTCAGCATGTAACTTTCAAAGCTGTCCTACTTGTCTCTTTCTGACCTTCTTTTCTGTATATTTTTTTAGCTACTTTAATAGACCTCTTTTCCTTTTCTTTCTTTCTGTCCCCTTTCTCTTCTAGGTACCTTCCTGTTCAAAAACATACAAAAGAAAACCAAAGCCCTAGAAACAAATATATATCATTAAACAAAAACAAAACCACACATTGGTAGTATCTGAAAATGTGTCACATTCTGCATCTTGAGTTCATGACCTTTCAGTCAGGATGGTGGGTATCATCCATTCGTTATCAGTCTGTACACAGTTCTTATGGAACTGTGCTTTTCTTTTTCATTTGACTTCAGCCACTCATTTGTGCTCTCATTTTCTGTGCATGTATTTTTAAAAATTTGAATTTGTCAATATGTTACCTCTGCAAATATACCATTATCTTTATCTCTTCACTTTCTTTGCTTCATTTTAAGAATATTTTCTGCTTCTGACTTCAGAATCTTTTCAGAATTTTGTATCATATAAGATATTGCCCCATCATAGTCTGCTTATGCTTTTTTTGAGTTCTTTATAATCTATTCTTCCAAAAATCTTGGATACACATTTTACTATGACTTTTTTTTTAATCTTTCCCTGTCACAAATTGTCATTGAATAGTCACTTATCCCCAAGGTTCCTGTCATTTTTAGTAAAGCAGTCTTATTTGTCAGAATCAGGTCAGTGAGATGTAAAACACTTTGCAAATCTTAAAGCACTGTATAAATATTAACTATTATTGTTGTTGATTCTTTTTGTCTTTTACTCAGCCTTTTGTTTTATAATCATTAATGCAAACCCCAGATCTATTAATCACCTTGCTTTGGGGACAAAGAATACCACAATTGCTTTTATGCCAGATTTGTGACCTTTATCACAAGCTCCTCATTTAATTCTTCTTTCAGTTTGGCTGAACTATAGTGAATCCCAACAACTAATATCACTTCTTTTTCTACCTATTGACCCAAATGCTTTCCATCATTTTTTTTCTCTTAAATATTCTAAAATTCCTTACAGGAGAGTTGTGTGTGTGTTACTGTTTACCATGTATTAGTATTTTTTATTCTGTTTCTTTATAATAAATATCTAGCCTGGTATTGAAATGTCTTCCAAAAACACATTCTAGGTATGTGGCCCATTCAACTAAATCCATCTGACATCCCCAGAAATATTAAGAATTTTATTTTATTCTTCAATAAAAATAATAAAATCTCAACAAAAATAACAATCTTTAGTTCCTGAATGTAGATATTTCAATTACAGCCCATCTGTACCCCCAAATTTTTGTCCATGTTCTCCTAGCAATTTTCCATATAGTGTGAATGAATGAGTGAATGAATGAATAAGCGTTTGAAGGTATTTCTATATACTAAGCACTGTGTTAAGTGGCAGGGATACAAATACAAAAGTAAAGACAGCCCTTGCCCTCAAGAAAACCTACACTCTCTTGAAAGAAAAAAGTACTAAAGGAGAAAGTATCTAGAAAGGAGTATTTTTGTTTGGGAAAGTTATAGAAATGGTGAGTGGAGACATAAAAAATTAGATTGGCATATCCTTTCCAGTAACAATGATAGTACTGATTTGATTACTGTTTCAGACTGGAAAGAGGCAAGGCAACTGTAGAGAAAATGGTGGGACAGTAAAGTCTGGATAGTGGGCCAAGTGAGGCACTCACCAGTTAGGACAGTGAAATTAAGACAAAGATGAAAGAATTAAATCTTTCCAAGACATGGCCACTTGTCCAGACAATAAGGGATCAGACAGGGAAATAGAAGGGGAATAAAGTGAACTAAAAACCTTAATGGTTCCTGGGATGTAGGTCTTACTTTAGAGGTTGATCTCTTAAAAATTTTGCAGCAATCTGTGAGTGCCTTACCTGCTCATCTATTACCTCATTGCTGTCTACTTGAGCTTCCCATATTTTCTTTAATGACTCTCATTCATCCCTACCACCACTTTCCATTCTCTTATCTCCACTCACCTCAGCCTGCACCTTTCCTATGCTGCTATCCAACTCTACCGAACACAGCATTCAGCCCTTTGTAATCTCTGTTCAAACTTGTTTCCTTTTCACCTTCTAGCATCCACTGAAATCTGGAGCTTTCTTCCTAAAAAAAAAACTGTATCCATGCATATCTATTCTATTACTGGTTATATCATCTTTCATTCCTCTGATTTACTGGTCCGGGGGTTGGGGTGGGTTGACATGTTCCATGGTCTTGCCATTTCTAGACCCTCATTCTGCCACCATCACTCAACAACCTTTTCTCCTTTAAGCTTTATTCTAACCACTTAAATCACTCAGTTCAGTTCCTTCCTAGTGGTGGTTATTTATCCATTCTCAGGTTATTTTCCCTTCTTTCTGAAGAAGTTCAGTATTTGACTCATAGTCTGTTTCAGCTCCTCTCCAGTTTTGTTTTGTTTTGTTTTTTCCTTTGATTATTATCTATCTTTTCCCTCTTAAGTTTAGGTACCTTCTAAGGCTTTTTTAGCTCCTCTTCTCTCTCTACACTTTCTTGGCAACCACATCAAATCCCTCACATTCAAATATTATCTCCATGACTCCCAGATCTTTATCTAGCCCTGATGTGTCTCCTTTCCTATAATTGCCTCTGGACATCTCTCCACTTGAATTCCCTATTAGTATTTGTAATTCCGAATGTCTTAGAAATAAATCTTCTTGCCCCCTAGTTATTCCACTGTAAATAGTTCCTTTCCTCCAAACTTTCTTATTTAATTGCTACAATGTTCACTATTATTCCATGATATTTTTTCCATGATATTGCTTTCATTTGCTCTCATTCCACTCATAAAGCCACTATCACAATTCAGGCCCTCATCAGATTGTGTTAATAATAGACTCCTGATTAGTCTCCCTGCTTCCAGTCCTCTTTCCTCTCTAGTCCATCTTCATATTGTCAAAATATCTTCCAATCATATTACTCCCCCGTTTAAAATCATTAGGTACTTTCATCTATGATAGAGTCCAAACTCCTCAGTCTGACATTTAAGTCCCTATACCAATAGACTCCAGCCTGTCTTTTCTATCCCTCTTTCATGTTACTTCCTTTCAAGTACTATGCTTTTTACCCAGACTGGCCTACTGTAAGCTATTTCATGAACACAGCATTCCATCCTTTTGGCTGAAATCTGCTCTCCTCACTTCTACTTTTCAGATGCCTTATTTTCCCTTCATTTGTTATGGCTCTTTCCTTCTTTTTTACATTGTACTTATTTTCTTTATACATGTTTTATCCCAGTAGAATGTAAGCTATTTGAAGCCAAAAACTCTGTAAGTTTTAGTTTTAAGTCCCCAGTGCCAAGTACACTTTATAAATACTTACTGAATTGATTTGACTTGAATCAACCAAGCCCCAATCAGTAAAATAAGTTTTGGGTTTTTTTTTATCCAGCCATACTGAGTATTGGCCGAATATTTTTGCAGGGACAAATCAACTTTTCAGTTTTTCTGTAAGGAATGTATACTTATTTCAGTACTCCAAGGATCTGTGATTTCATCAGAATATGTAATCATGCCCGCTGCTCTGGCTACTCCCCTATGCCTTAGAAGATGGACTTTCTTGATTGGTTGAAAAATACATCACCCTGTGGATAACCTGATGATTAAATTAGCAATAATTTCTTGAGTGCTTGTTTTGTTTAAGACACTGTGCTAGGCCCTAGAAATAGGCAAAAATGAAGTGGTCTCTTCCTCAAGAACTTATTGGGGTGATGGTGGGGTGGTGGTGTAGAAGAGCAACAGGAACACAAATGAGTAAATACAAAATGATTGTAGGTGGTAGTAGGCTGAACATTAACACCTAGAGGGACCAGCAAAGACTTAAGGGGTTCCAGTAGTCAGAAATGAAAAGGGAAAACATCTCATGCAGAGTCTCAGGGCAGGCCTCAGGATCACAACCCAAGAGATGAAATAGAGCCAGGTTGTTACATGATACACAGAGACATTTATATTTAGCAGTGATAGGTAAATAGCCTCTTCCACCTACCCCCCCAGGAGAAATTCAGATATGTTTTGAGAGGTTACCACACTGATGACTATACCCAGCCTAGAAATAGGAATGGGATCTAGGACTTTATTATCATTGTAGCAAGGGTCAGCCCATGGGCTAAATGTAGAAATCTGTTTTTTGTACATCTCACAAACCAAGATCGTTTTTAAATTTTAAAGAATACAATTAAGTTTTACTGTATGTAAAAAAAAAAAATTCTTAGCCTTCTGGCCATAGTTTGCTGACCTCTAGTTCCCAAATGGAGAAACTCTACCAAAGCGATCTGCCCTATATGTGTCTGTAATTTACAGTCTAAGGGAGTTGCCTAGAGCAGTGATGTCAAATTCAAATAGAAACAGATCCCTGTACATTTCACATTGACTTAGAAAACCACAAATTACCTTTTTTATGTTGTATTTTTATTTATTTTGTTAAAGGTTTCCCAATTTCATTTTAATTGGGTTCTAACATTCAGGAGTTTTGCTGAAGTTTCAGAGGGTCCGGAGTTAAGCATTGAAATGTAAAATGACTTGCCTGAGGTCACACAATCATCCTTTGTCTGAGGCAGGAATTGAACACAGGTTGATTTACAGATTGTCCAGGGTTCTTTATCAACTACAGTACATTGTCTGTCACAACCAACACATTGGAGATTGTTTATCCAAATAGATATTCTTGAAAGTGGAAATCAGTGTACTTAATTCACCTCTTGCCATTGCACAAAACATTTTTGAATTCCTCTTTTGGAATCACTCTCAGAGCTGGCTTATAAATCACATTCTAAAATCAGCTTCACAACTTCAGTTACCCCTCATTTTGGACTAAAATAATATCACCCAACTAGATGACCAATTTTATTCATAGCACTTGCCTCAGAAGTTGACTCACTTGTTTCTAAAAACCAGATCCATCCTTGAAAAATAAAAAGTTGCTACTATTCAGACTATCCAAAGGACATGTTGTAACCTCCAAAGAGTAATACTTTGAAGGGGCCAATGCTCATTTGAATACATAAATTTTTATATTTGCTAAAAATGTTAATCACTTTGCAATTTAGTCATACCATGTATTTCCCATTCCTATCTGGTGACAGATTCTTTACAAAAAGGTGTTTATAATAACTAGGGTCTCAAGAACCACAGATTTCTCTGTACTTTAGCATTAATTAATACATCTTTTTTGGAGAGCAGTTCAAAGGTGATAACAATTTTTTTTAAAAGAAGACATTCTAAATAATTTGGTGAAACAGTACCAAAAAACCATGAAGCTATTAAATCGTTGTGTATATTCCTATCTATATTCCTTGATTTGGAATTAATTAGAACTCCTCCTGGAACTAAATCAGCTTTATAGAATAATAGGAGGAGACTTTGTCTTGTTCATAACCTTGTTCATAATGGCCCTAATATAGGGCCATCATACTAGGCCTATGCGAGTTCCTACCCACATCCCCTAACTCTATCTAGAGAACTCTTTTTTCTTTTAAAATTTTTACATCATAATTCATTAATAGCTTATAGTAATCAGTGGCCACAAATTATGTGCTTTTTTTTCTTTCTTGGTCATCGTAAGGTATGATTGAATTGTGTTTCCACAGAAATTGTAATTCATGCTGGTGGCAAATGTCAGAGACAAAACTACTTGAAGAGGGCAGTGGGGGATGTTGGCCTCCTGAAAATCAGCTTGTCTACTAATTGTTTTTGTTCTGAGAAGACCTTTTGTTGTATATCAAAAGAACTGCCAGGCCTAATCTCATTCACAAAGGATGAGGATGAGGTCCATTTACCTAGGGTCTTAGATAATGGGACTTTTATCATTGATATCCCTGGGTTCTAAGCTTCAAACTCTTGCTTTTGTTGAGTCTCTAAGCAAATGAAGAAAAACCTTCTTCATACTATCTGATGCAAACAAACGGGGAGGAGACTAGAATCATTTTAGACATAATGTTTAGCTTGTCATTTTAATGTGTCCTGAGAAGTACTTTTATAAATTATCCATGTCATATCTTTTTAAAATAGTGTAAGGAAACAGTGTTCTCCACTTTAGGGTATAATAACAAGTTCTCACGAAAACCTGAATGACTGCATTTGTCAGTTTCTATCTCATTATCTTTATATCAGCCTGTTGAGGTTTGGGGCTGCTTGTGACCCCAAAATAGCAACACAGCAGATCCTGCCCGAATGAATTCAGTGCAGTCTTTCAGCCAAAGAAAAACAAAGTTTATTTAACATCTGCTATATTGGGTAGACTCTTTAGTTATCTGAGTATTTGTGACACTTGTATTGATAAGTGGGCCAGATAGAATCTGAGCTAGATTGAATCAGAGTATTTTCATGGAGGCAAGATGGATCTTAATATATAGAAAGACTGTAGTAACTAGACCAGAGGTCCAGGGAGGGTCTTGATGGCAGTGGTCTGTTGACTGGGGTTACTAGAGTTACCAGACTCCAGGAACCACGAGAATGGAATTTTGATGGCATCAAAGGTGAGAAGTAGCCAGAGGCAATCTGGAGGTAACAGGCAATGGAGGACTAGGTTCTGTTAAGGGTAACAGATATTGGGCATAGCATAATGAAAGCTTATAGCCTCAAGAGAACACCAGATTAAGTAGGAAGATTCAAAGAGAGTTCAAGGGGGCTCCCAGAGCCTATACCCCATCAAGCATATACACTTCAATAATGGTAACTTTTGTCTCCTTGATATGTTTTGAAGTAGTGCCACTTTGCCTTTGCCAACATGGTGATTTCTGTACTACTGCCTCTAAGTCATGTATATTGATAGGTAGTTTCCTGCTGTTTCTCATTAAATCCGGTATTTTGATCTGGTAGTAAAAATTTATAGCTGCTTTCTTCTTGAAAAGTATATTTTAAATACATATCTACTTTCTTACAGTGATTAAGGAATTATTCTGCCATCAGAGAAAAACCAAGATTTTCTTGCTTTCATTTTGTGTGGGTCAGAGACTACCAACTCAAATGAAAATCAGAGACTTCTCAAGGAAGCAAAGCAGCAAGATTTTATTGTGATCTCCCAAGAAAGACATCTCCTCTCTGATAAGTAATGAGGAGAGTGAGGCTCTCGCAGAAGGCAAGAATAAAGATTATATAGTCCTAACCAGAAATCCCCCACCCTTCCTGCTGGCTATTACTGCCATTGGCTGGGCGGCAGGCTCACAATCTAAACACTGCCATTTACCTTAGAAATAAGGAGCAAGGAAGTAGTAAAACAGCCAATGTAAAGCTAACACAACGCTCATAACCTTATTTGGCATACAGTATGCTGAGGTGGCACTCCAAGGTGAGGGGGGTGTGTGGGTAAGTTTCAAGTTTCTTGAAGGTCACATAATTTCTGGGAGATAAAAACTTAGATAGACCTAACTACCTACTAGAAGCCTATTGTCAAGTACTGAGACGTCTTCACTGGCTCTTTTTCACTCAGTTTTATATACTTTAATTACTATATCTAGGTGAATTGCCAACTTTATATTTTGGGATGCACCAACTTACTATTTTTCTTTAGTATGTAAGGAAAATAAGTTACAGAGATATTAAGGTACTTAAGAAATATTAAACATGCTGTGCGTGCTTTCTTGTGAGTGTGTGTGTGTGTGTCTGTCTGTCCTCTCTATATCAGTGCCTCCTACAAAAAAATAACACCAATGACATGCTACATCTAGGTTTTTATGTAGTCATGATATTTGAAAAGAAGGAAAAAAGCATGCCATATGAAATAAAAGATACCTGGAAAAAGTGGATAAAAAACCAAATTGAAAAGATAAAACAATAGTCCTTCTACTAGATGATATCACCACAAGCCCCGTTTGAAGATGGTACCAGAGAGGAAAATACTCATGTCAAAGAAGGAGTGGGAATTAGGGTGGATGAGATAATGATAATGAATGATGGAGAAAAGACAGAACTAGTTAAATCTTATACTTATGTTTTCTTTGCCAAGGATAATTATTCTTGAGCTAGAAAGGGTAGAATAAAAATGTCTTAACAGCAATTGAAACTTCAGGGAATTAGGGTGATAGTAAGAGAATGCCTAGCTGGTTTGATGACTTCATGTGACTAGGCCTAGATGACCTAGGTTCCTGAAAGTCTGCAGATGTGATTGATGAGTCAGTGTTAATGATCTTTGAAAGACTGGGGAGAGAGAAAGAAAGGGAGCAGAGTTAGAGAAATACAATGTCCTAATTTTCAATAAAGGGAAGTGAATGGGGTTTATAAACTATAGGCCAGTTTGACTTCATCAACAACAAGTCAAGCCAGTTAACTTCATGTTTCTTTTTTGACAAGAGTCACTAGGTCTAGACTGTTAAATTAGGCAAATATTGTAGATATAATTTGACTTGTCAAAAGTAATGACATTTTCTCATCCTGTCCTTTGGACAAAATGGATAAATGTGGGCTAGATAATAGTATAGTATAGTTAAGTGAATTTAGAATTCACAAATGGTAGACCTAAAGACAGGTCTTTAGAAGAGTACTTCAGGAATCAATCCTTGGCTCCATGTTGTTCATTATTTTTATCAGTGACTACACAAATCTTGTCATAATAAAGAAGGCAGATAACAAGTTTGATGAGAGAGACTACAAAAATTTTTGACAGGCTGTAACATTGGATTGATTCTAATAAAATCAAATTCAGAAAGGAAAGATGCTAACTCCTACACGTGGCAGTCAAAAATTGAAACCCACAGAACAAAGTTGAGTAAGACATGACTAGACAACTTGTGTGAAAGGATCTGGAATCTTTTGTTTGTTATGAGGGAACAGTGGAGCCTAACAACCAAAATAACTAATGTGAACTTAGATTGAATTAAGAGAGATCCATGAAGCAAGGATTGTTAGAGCAAATTCCCTAGTCAAAACACATCTATAATATTGGTCTAGGAGTTGGTTTTAGGAAGGCCTTTTTGTAGGGAAGGGCAGTCAAAATAATGAGGGATTAATAGACTATTCTGTTCAACAGATGGTTAGAAGAATTAGAATTGGAATGGTTAGCCTAATGAAAAGAAGATTTGAGATTGGTTGATATAGTGGGTGTCCTCAGGTCACATGAAAGAGGGATAAGACTTGTTCAGCTTTTCCCTAAAAAAGGCCAGAAGTAGGAGCAATGTAGAAGATCTGCAAAGAGACGGATTTCAGTTCCTTGTAATATAGAAGTTCCTAACAGTTCATGTTATCCAGAGTAGAATGAGCTTCTTTGGGAAGTAGTGGTATCCCTCTCATAAGAAATCTTCAAACAAAGAGTCTGTGACCAATTCTGGGGATATTTTAAATGGCACTTTTTTTTTGGTCAAGTCGTTATCAGACTAAGTAATTTCCCAGGTTTTTGCCCACTCTGTTATTTCATCATATATATTACCAGGTAATGTAGTGACTGCCAGTACTGTACTATATTTAGCAGCCCTTTGGAATTTCTTGTCATCTTGGGTTATTCTTTCTTAAACTATATTCAGTAAGAATGATAGATGCTGATTAAACCTTCTCTTTATTTTCAGAACATCCCAGAATCTTGAACACTTTTGCAGTTGTTGAAGTTATCTTTTGATCTATTCTAAATGGTGTTTCAGTAACACTGGTTGGCATATTTGTTCAAAACCATTTATTCATTTCCTTTTTACATTGAAGTAGTGAATATTAGGAATATGTCAACTCCACTGTCGAGCATTTCATTTCTAGAACTGTTACTTTAAATTTCACTAAGACTGGAAAGAAATGAATGTAATCTGAAATATCTTAATCTTTCAGGTGTCAGTTCTGGTTTAAATCTGCATGTCAGAATATTTTACCCCAAAGGAATGCCCATGTATGTTTGTTTCTCTTTTCCTTTCTTTTAGATTTAGAATTAGCATATTTCTCAAGTAATACATTTTTATTATGCTCTGACTTTATGCCAGTGGTTTATTTAATTCAACAAACATTTATTTAAGTCAACAAACATCTATTAAGCACCTATTATGTGAACAACATTCTACAAGGCTGGATCAGTATTATCCCTTAAGAAGATCACTGTCTTTTTCTTTATTATTTTCTAACATATCTTTAAAATCATAGTATTGGGAGATATAATCAAAATGGCATATCTTCCCCACCAAAACTCTTCCACAAAGATCTAGAAAATGTAACCAGACCAGATTCTGATTGGGAAATCCAAGAAAACGTTACAGTGAACCATTTTTTTCCAGCTTAGAGTAGTTTAGGGATAGAGACAGAAGTTTGCAGACACTGGAGACAGGGTAACCAAGAATACACTGTATGTGGAACATTACAATGCTCAGGGACTGAAAGGGTCTAGACTGGGCACCAGAATGAACAAATCCCAGAGGATCCCTGAACTAGCACAGGATGTGTGAACAGGTGCCATTTGGCAACTTTGTTACTTACTGCCCAAGTCCAGGTTAGAGGGGTTCCTGAGTAGAGGTGACTTGCACAAAGCAGGTTGGTTGTGCAGAAGAGCAACCATTAGCAATTTCCTATATGTATACTGAGCAGAAAACATGTTCAGAAGCAAAGAGTAGCTATGTGACTGATTCCAGGGGCAGAGCAGGCCTTTAGTTGTAGCCTCCAGCTCAGGGTGGAAACCTATAGTGGAATAACCAGGGTAGAAGTAGGAGACCAAAGGGGAACATACAGTTCAGTAACTCTAAAGCTGTAGAACCTCACAACAGGATAATACTTACTGAGTCCATCAGTAGTCTACTGAAACACCCAGTGAAGGATAACCTGACAGCTTGCAGAGCATAAACCATTAAAGGAAGCATACTTTACCTTGGATTAAATAACTTTAGGAGAACTGAAAGCTTGTAAACCCACAATTTGAGCTGTGAAAGTAGCAGGAGAATATAAAAGGACAAAAGCTCAGGTGAGACATTCCCTGCAGAAATACACAGAGTCCAGTACTATGATAAAGTCCAAAGTTAAGAAGTAGGCTAGAAGGATGATCAAACAAGCAAAAAAAAAAAGAATCCCACCATAAAGAACTGTTGTTGCAACAGGGAAACTCAGGCTACGAAACCATAATAACTAAAATCTCCAAGCAAAATCTCAAAGGAAAAATGAAGATTGGAAAAATGAAGTCCAAGCAGAATTCCTGGAAGAATTAAAGCGAGAGTTTTTCATAAAGAACTAAAAATGATTTTTAAACAAAATGAGAGCAATAAAAGACAAAATTAGAAAAGAAATAAGAGTTATGAAAGAAAGATGGAAAGAGAATCAGCATTTTGGAACAAGGAGTATAAAACTTTTACCCAAAAAATAATTCCTTGAAAACTAGAATTGACCAAATAGAAGCTAATGACTCAATGAGACATCAGGAAATATTTAAGTCAAAAAGCAAAAAAAATAAATGTGAGATACCTCATAATAAAAACAGCTGATCTGGAAAACAGAGCAAAGATTCATAATTCCTCCCTCACTGCCTCCTCCAAAAAGGAAACTGGAGATATTTCAAGAAATCATGCAAAAAAACTACCCAGATAACTTAGAACCAGAAGACAAAGTAGACTTTGACAGAATCCACTAGTCACCTCCTGAAAGAGACTCCAAAGTAAAAACTCCCAAGAGTATTTTAGTCAAAATATAGATTTCCCATGTTAAAAGGAAACAGTAGTCAGAATTTGAGTACTAAGGAGTGACAGTTAGGATCACACAAGATTTAGCCACCATTATAAGGGAGCCAGGGAGTTTGGAATTTGATATTTCAGAAAGTAAAAAATCTAAACTGACATTCCAGAATAACATCCAACAAAATTGAATCTGATCCTACGGAGGAAATAAATACACCGTTAATGAAATAAAGGACCTCCAGCCATTCCTGATGGAAAGAAAAGAGCTCTGTAGAAACCTTGACATATAAACAGAGGAGTTAGAAGAAGCATTAAAAGGTAACCGTAAGTGAGCAATCATAAAGGACTAAACAAGGCCACACTGTTTACATTTTATACAATAACAAAAATATTTAGAGGATAGAAGTTATTTTATTGCACTAAATGTCAAATCATAGTATAGTCAAATTAAACACCAAAGAAACCAGATTGTCCAAATACCCCTGAACAGGTAGTAATCCTTAGCATTTGAATGACATATAATCTAAATGTTACCTTGAGTAGAGAAGTTCATGATTACCCATAATAAATATTTTAACTTGAGGGGAACTATGCAAATATAAAGTGAAAGTTGAAGTTCTCATAATTTTTTCCCCCTTACATTCCACCTTACATATTCTTCCACCTACTCTTCTTCTTCCTTCTCTTTCTTTTTGCTCTCTTAGGAAATGGGAAAACCATAGTAGGGAGTGAATCTTTGAAGTGGTAATGAGTGGAAAAACACTGGGCTATACCTGAAGAAACCACACTAATCTTAGCTTAGAAGATTCGTATAAACTGAGTGATTGAACTATGAAACCTTTTTCCTTTAAAAGTTCTAAATCCCTGAGACATTGGTTAATTTATAGCACAGTACATTTTATATCTGCCACATTTATGTAATGATTTAAAATGTACGAAGTTTTTATGAGCTATGTGGCACTAAGTAGTAGTAGTAGTAGTTCACATTTATATTATTTTTTAAGGTTTACAAAATACTTTCCTTCTAACAATTTCATGAGGCAGATGATGAAAATATTATTATCCTAAATTCATAGACAAGGAAACTAGTGCGTAAAGACATTGACTTATCTTAGATCACATGGCCACTCTTCGTGCCCAAGTTCAAATCCAAATCTCTTTTGACTTCAAGTTCAGCGCTGTTTCCATTATACCGCACTGCCTAGGCTCTTGTTTTCATTGTCATACCAACTAACTTCATAGCATACATAAAATATTTGTTACTGTTTTCAAGAATCTGTCATAAGCTCAAGCAAAGCAGATGCATAGAGGACTATTTGTATGATCATCTTCACATATACAATAAAAGGGAGCCATAGTTAGAAAGTATATCTTCTAAGAAAGTTATGGGTACTTTTAATGTGTTTCAAACTCAATATGAGTGAGCAGGATGATATAGTAAAAAGGCTAATGAAGTCTTGGGTTACATTGGAGGGGCATAGCTTTTGGAAAGAGGGAAGTAATAGTTCCTCTGTACTTTGACTTTATCAGACTTCATATGTCATGGGATTCAGCTCTGGGCATCATAATTTTAAGGACATTGACAATCTGGGGAATGTTCAGAGGAGGACAGTCAAGATACATGGTGAAGGGCCTTGAGGCTATATCATAAGAATCACTCGAAAATACTGGAAATCTTTAACCTGAAGGAGAGAAAACTCAGTGGAAGCATGATGAAAGTTGCAAAGGGCCAATTTATTATTGGTGTCAGGAAAAGCTTCCAAACAATCAAAGCCATCCAGAAATAGAATGGCTGCTCAGAGAGGTGCTGGGCTGTACTTCCTCAGAGATTTTCAAGCAGAGGCAAAATGGCCACTTGTTGGGTTTGTTATAGAAGTGATTCTTTTCTTTTATGCACTGATTATATGTCTACCGAGTTTCCTTCCAGATCTTAAATTTTGTGAATTTTTTATTTCTCAGCCACCCTCCTAGTTTCAGAATTACTATGGTCACTAGTGTATTTTTTTCCTCCCCCTTAAGAAAAGTTTATTCACCTTAGCCCAGGACTTAGTAAAATAGGATGCTGATGACGATGATGATGATGCTAACGTCACCTGGCATTTATGTAGTGCTTTAAGTTTTATGCAGAGTTTCATAAAGGTTATCTTATTTTTCCTCACAATAACCCTGTGAATTAGATGCTATTGTTATCCCCCTTTTACAGATGAAGAAACTGAAACTTAGGGTTCAACTCAGGTCATAAAACCAATAAGTATATGAACCATGATTTGAACTCAGGTTTTCCTGGCTCCTAGTGCAATACTGTAAAGACTACATTATGTTTCCTTTCATACTAGCAAGATATGATGTCATCTGTCGAGAATGAGATGTTGAGCGTGGGACTTGAGATGAGAGGCCTTGAACAATCATAATGGGGGGCTTTTTCTAGAAAAAATATTTGGAAAAATCACCAACATAGACTGAAACCTATGCAAAGCTAATATATGTAGTTACCTGAGTCTTAAAGAAATTGTGACTTACTCTAGTTGCATGAAGAGGGATTTTGAATCCAGTTTTAGAAGATCTTTGGATAATAGATCTAAACTTGGAAGGGTCCTTAGAGGCTGTCTTCTTCAGCTCCTTTATTTGAAAGATGAAGAAACTAAGACTCAAGAAGGTGTGGTGTTTCCTAGTCCAACGTTTTGTTCTCTGCTCCTCCTTGCTCACAGAAATCATTAAGAGAAAAATATAAAATTCTTCCATAGGGAAATGAGGCTTTAAAATGGATTTTAAATTTTATTCTTTGAAGTTTATTAAATTGTTAATTTTTATTACAAAAGAAAGCATAGTTTATTCTTAGTTATTATTTCATTTAATTCTATTTCATATACTGCTTGATGTTGTCTGAGTCTAGTTAAATGGTATGGAAAAGAAACAAATGTAATATTACTATTTTTTCATGCTTTTATTGAAAAAGACCTTTTCAAAGGTGATGGTATCTGTAGCCTACTTCCAGAATTCACATTAATCATTTAATAGAATCAGTCAGTTGAAGGATATTTTGTGTTTATTCACTAACTGTAATGCCATTCATTAGAAATAGTTAAATTTTATTTCGCTTTAAGGAATATGAAACCTTTACACATTATCTTCTAGAAAATGCAAGCTTAGAACTACCATTTAATTTACATACGTAATTTTCTATCATGGATGTTGAGGCAGTTTGAGCATAATACATAGCTATCCCTAATGTCATCAGGAAAAGGCTTTTCCTCATTTGTAGGTATTTCATGCCTCCTTATTATTACTCATTTGCTTTAGGATCTGAAATTAGGTTTTTAATGTTTGGAACAGATTATAGTTGTTTAATTACTGAGTGTAAATCATTTCACATTTTGTGTCAATTTTAAATGAATTTGTCTAGACAAAAATCAAAGATAAATAATTTAATTAGTAATGAAAATAATTAAACCAAAAATAATTAAAGCAGACTAACATACTGGTAAGTTTGTTTTAGATTTAAGGAAATTCTTAGTATTTTATAATTAGTCACAAATTCTTTCAGACTAAACCTCTCAAATGGAAGCACAAAATGGGTTAAGATAATAGTTCTTATTTTTTAATAGAATCTAATCAGCTGAGTTAAATGCTTCTGTAAAATCTTTAAAGATGTGGCCAATTAATATGCCGTTCTCCTTGAACAAAAGAATATCTTGACTGAATTATGTAAGCAGATTTTTGTTGAATTGTTTTTAAATAATCTGAATTTGAATTATGGTATTATGGGAAGAGGTATAAAGTCAGTAAGGAGTGGTTTTTTTTCAAGGTAAGAAAATTGATATTTCCTTGGTAGTAAAAATTAAAAAATACCCAGAAATTTTATAGCTGACATATTTTTGTACATTTAGGAAAAGATTGTATATGGAATTTACACCGCAGAAGTGGTATTGAAACTTATATTAATTGTAAGGAGCAGGCTAATGTAATGAAAATTACATGAACAAGACACTTTGGCCATTGATTTCATTTTGGTTTTTGTAACCCAGGTGTCAATCAGAGCTTCATTCTATAGAATCCTGTTGCTGTACATAATAGGTCTAGTTTAAATTGCTCTGGGAAAGAAAAAAACCCAGATATGAAGTAATTCTACATTTTTTAAAATAAAGAATGTAGGAATCTGTAATGCATTTTTCTTTTTGATTGATCATAGCTATTATTGAAACAGCAAGTAACGTGACTTAGTGCTGTAATTTAGTCTGAAAAAAATGAGTTCTGAATTACATCCAGGCTGCATAAGTTTCTGTCTCCAGTCTCTAGAGTATCTTTTGTGCTTCTTTTTCTGTAGTGAACTGCTTCCTTAACGTAATGTTGCTACATTTTCCCACTGGAAAAAGAAGTGTAAAATTCTGACCCATATGAAAAGAGAAGGATGATTTTTGTCAAAAAAAAAAAAAAAGAGGGGGAGGAACAAAATCTAGGATATAAAATGTTATGCAGATTCCTTTATCACAGGAAAGGATTTATTTATTCATCTGATTTTAAAATTTATTTACTGATTCTTGATGTTACATATGAAGATATTTTCTGTAGAATAAAATCATAAGAATGAAAGTAGTAAAAAACATTTTTTATCATTTTACCTGAAAATTTGCTACACTGAAAAGAGTGTCAGGGTTGGGTCATGCCCAAAGGGATGAGAATTTGTGAATATTATTATTATTTCAGATTTGATATTAATACCAGCATGTCATTCCCTCACTATTTGGTTTGCTAGAAATAAGGGAAAAAATAATTCTTGGGTTCATTAGGTAGAATTTCACCCATTGATTTTTATGTGCTTAATGATATTACAGTTAAAAATCCATTTTTTAGCCTGCCCTGCTTCATGTTTATAACCACAAGGAGCACAACCAATAATAAATCAGCTTTCCATTTTGAATAACTATAGCTCCATTTCAGAATGATTTCTGTGTAGATTAAAGATAGTCATATTTTCTGTGGCCGTAATTAGTAGTTTTTCAAAATTTGGGGCATCAGATATATCCATTATTAATGTACTGCAGTTTCCTTTCTCAATTTTTGATATAAACCATTGTTCCCCTCTCCTTTAATTCTATATGTTTACTGTTACGTTTATTCCAAAGAACATATTCCCTAACAATTTTGACAGCTCTGAAGATAATAGTGCATTTAATTATACTAAAGAATAAACTTCTGCCAATAATTTAATGGAAGAAAAAAATCAAAAGTCTTTGCAAGTTACATCTCGATTCATTCTTCTTCAGATACTTGGTTTATGACTATACATTAAGGGTTATGTCTCCACAGTACTGTTCCTGTGTGTTGACAGATTAGTTCTTTACTTCAAAAACAGCATTACATTTTAATTTAAAGCTATGCAATTATGATGTAAGAATATCCTGCCCTAAATTTAAAAAAGTGTTAAATTGGTATTATCATCATCATCATCAGTTAACATATACATAATAGACTTAGATCATATAAAAGTCACTGTGATAGCTATTTTAATATTTTAAAATAGTATATTGCAACTAGAAATATCTTACAATGTTCATAGCATACTTTTTGATAATCATGTGTCTTGTGTTATGTAAATGCTACCTTTACCTGATCATAAGTCCTGAAATAATCCTTAGGCTCAATAACTTTTCAATTCATGCTATGGAAAAATGAACAAGACCATTTTAAGAGATAAAACTACAATAATACCTCAGAAATGTTTTCTGCGGTGTCAACCTAGAAGTCAGTCTTTAATGGAACTGTATCCTGTCTTGTATACAAAATGTGTATGTATAGGTATCCTATCTTGATCCTTGTCTTTTCAACATTGTAATGAATTGATCAAATGGCACCTAATACTTCATTTCATCAAATCTGTGATCTCATCAATGTGAGTATCTGAGTGGTGCAGATTTCAGTGCACCTGCATTTTGTCACTAATGTATGATACCTTCTTCTAGGTCTTTTTATATTTTGTGGATTCGAATGTAGTACTCAGGCTGTTTATCTGTTATTCCTTGCTCTCATTACATGATCACAGATCACCACCTTTTTCAGTTACACATTTCCTGAATGAAATTCTATCACTTCTTGTGTATAGGTCATCTTCCTTTATTATCCTTTTAGTCCCTCAATAGTTTTGATTCTTCAGAGATTGTGGTGCTCTGAAATCCAAAATTATACAATATTACTGGGAGAATATTTTTTTTTACAAAAGTTCTTTTTAATTTAGTTTTTTAAAATAAAGCTTGGCTTTATTAAAAATATTGTGTCATTCCCCAAATACAATCTGACTCTTTCTCTTCAACTCTAGCTCTTAACTTATTGTAATGACCCAAGGGTGCATACCAACTATATGCCATTGTTTGGGTAGTAGGAATTTTTCATCCATTTAGCTTTCCTGTATGGATCATTAGACTAATTTCTTTTTAAGTAATCATGAATTGCAGTGAAGAAGCAGCATTCAAGAGATTTATGGAAAAGATAATAACAGCTAACGTTTATATACACATGTTAAGGTTTGCACAATGCTGTACATGTGTTAACTCATTTGGTCCTCACAACAATTAACTTCATTTTACAGACAGGAAACTTAGACACAGAGAGCTTAATTGACTTGCCTAGGAACACACCGCTGCTATTTGTCTAAGGCAGAATTTGGATTTGGTTCTTCTTGATTCTCACTTCCATATTTTATCGCACTGAATCATCTAACTGCTTCTCACACTCAGTAGATATCCACAAATGATTTACTGATGCAATCAGCAAATATCCACAAGTAGGAGAGTATGAAAAATCTCACCTTTTATACTAAACGGTTTTCTGTAGTAGATCCTATCATTACAGCTGTCTGAAAGGTGCACCAAATACCAGATATTACTGTATTTTTAATTAATATTTTTATTATTTATTGACTTTTTAAAAGTATTTGCTTCTGTAGAACAAAAATGCACAGATGACATGTATAATGTAAAACTAGAAGGAATAACTAGCATATATAGCAGAATTAATATCTAAAAGTTACTTAAGGCGGAAATAGTAAAATTAACAACATGAAACTAAAGAAAGGATGAATGTGAATGCCATCAGGTTTTTTTTTAAAAAATCTGTGAGTCAGAGCAATTTATTTGAAAAAGACTTAGGGATTTTAGTGGGCTACAGGTTCAAGAGTGTGATGTAACAGTCAAAAAGCTAATATGTTCTTAGTTGGAAATAATAGAAATTTAATGTACAGAGCTTTATAATGTCTTGCTCACTGCATACTTGTAATACCATGTCATTTCTGGATGCCACATTTTTAAGGGCAAAATAGAACATGTCCAGAAGGGAACAGCTTGGATGACAATGGGATTTGAAACAAGAATGTGTGGGAAGAGTTGAAGGAATTGGCAATATTTAACCTGTAATAAAAAAAAAAAAAACTTACATATGTGTAATAGCGTAAAAATATTTGAGTAGCTATAATTTGTAAAGATATTAGATTTATGTGTGCCTCATGCCAGAGGGTTGTGCTAGGAGTTGCAACGTGAGACAGATTTAGGTTCTGTATAATTAAAAATTGTTTGACAATGAAAATGAAATAGGAAGTCTAAGAGTAGGTTATGTTTCCCTTCACTGGAAGTCTAAATGATCACTTATCAGGAGTGTTGTAAATGGGTTGACTAGATGAATTTTGAGGTTCTGGTGACCTGTGTGCTTCCATGATTATATGTATTTTCTCTTGAAGGTTTGAACTCTTTAGAATTGAAATGACCATTTACTTGTATCTAAATTCCAGAGTCTTTCATCAAGTTGAGGTGGGAGTAAGGAGAGAGTACTAGAGCAACATAGAGAAATGTGGTCTAGAAGATAGCATAAATAGGTAGATCAATCTAAATGGCCCAACCCAAAGAAAGAATAGTCACTAATGATCCACTGCCAGCATGAAATTACAACAACAACTAGCATTTCTGTGGCACAGATGTCTCATTTTATCCTATCAACAATCGAGGAAAATCAATGCTATTATTACCTCCATTTTTACAGAGGAGAAAACTGAAGCAGATTGAAGCTAGTTGACTTGCCCAGGGCCATACATCTGGTAATTTTTGGAAACTGGATTTGACTCTTGGTCCCACATTTTATCCATTGTGCCATCTAGTTGCCTCATAACTACGTTGGGTCAATAGAGTGACCCAGGCAATCTATGCTTGACCCTATGCTTAGCTCTGTACTCTTTAACATTTTTATGAGTGACTTGGCATAGATGGAATTCTTGTCAGTAGCAGCATTTATATAGCACTTCAAGGATTAGAAAATGCTTTACACATGTTATCTCATTTGTTCCCCATAGTAACCCTGTAAGCTTGGTGTTATTATTATCCTGTTTTACAGATGAGGAAAATGAGGGACAGAGAGGTTATAATTTTCCCAGGGTCAGTTGTGAGTATTAGAGATAGGATTTGAACCCAGATTTTCCTGATTCCAAGGCCAACAGTAACAGCTGTGTCACATAGCTTTTTTATTATTATTATCAAAAATATGTGATATACTGGAATTGGGGACTAAATCTATTAAGGTGAAAATCAGCTTCACAAACACAAAATGTGGGGAGGAATAGTTTATTTGAAAAAGATCTGGGTATTTTTAGTGGACTGCAAGCTCAATTTGAGGCATTAATTACAAGTAGCAGCCAAGAAAATTAATTAGTTGGGGGTGGAGCCAACACGGCAGAGTAGAAAGACATACCTGCTGTAGCTCTCCCCCCATAAAATACCTGTAAAAAATGACTCTAAAGAAATTCTAGAGCAGCAGAAGCCACAAAACGACAGAGTGAAAGATATTTCCAGCCCAATACATCCTGGAAGGCCAAAAGGAAAGGTTTATCACACCTGGTTCAGAGCAGAGCACAGCCCAGCCTTGGCTGCATGGCAGGGACAGGATTGGAGCAGGCTTCAGGTCTTGGAATCATGGGTATCAGCTGTGGTTCCCAGATTTCTCCACCTACAAATGTGAGACAGCTTCAAAGGTCAGTTAGCAAGCTCCTTCACCTGGGTGAGAAAGGACCAGGGGTCTGAACCTAGTCCTGGCCCCAGGGTGATGACAGCCACTGAGGCAGCAGCATCCATTTTTGGAGTCCTCTGCCTAAAGACCCTGGGGGAATCAAGCAGCCTATCTGGGTCTCAGTCCTGAGTGGAGGTAGGAGGGTGAGGAGTAGCACTGGTGTAGTGGAGCTGGTAGAGGCTCTGGAAAGGGAACCCTACTTGTAGATTGTGGGCAGAAAAGCTTGTGGTTGCTACCAGAGCAAAACACAGACCAGGAGAGGAGTAAACTCCTCTCCCTTGATTGGAACACCTTGGAGGAACTGAGAATTTACAGGTCCCTAGAATATACCCATCACTTGACAAAGGACTCAAAAGTCAAGTAACTGGCTGGGAAAATATGCCAAAAAGGGAAAAAAAATAAGACTATAGAAAGTTACTTTCTTGGTGAAAAGACATTTTCTTCCATCCTTTCAAATGAGAAAAAACAAAGCATGTCATCAGAGGAAGACATAGAGGTCAAGGCTTCTACATCCAAAATGTCCAAAATAAATATGCAATGGTCTCAGGCCATGGAAGAGCTCAAAAAGAATTTTGAAAGTCAAGTAAGAGAGGTGGAGGAAAAATTGGGAAGAGAAATGAGAGTGATGCAAAAAAATCATGAAAAGCAGGTGAACAGCTTGCTAAAGGAGACCCAAAGAAATGCTGAAGAAAATAACACCTTGAAAAATAGACTAATCCAAGTGTCAAAAGAGGTCCAAAAAGCCAGTGAAAGTAGAATGCTTTAAAAAGCAGAATTAGCCAAATGGAAAAGGAGGTTCAAAAGCTTATTGAAGAAAATAGTTCTTTAAAAATTAGAATGGAGCAGATGGAAGCTAATGCCTTTATGAGAAACCAAGAAATTACAAAACAAAACCAAAAGAATGAAAAAATTGAAGACAATGTGAAATATCTCATTGGAAAAGCAATTGACCTGGAAAATAGATCCAGGAGAGATAATTTAACAAGTATTGATCTACCTGAAAACCATGATAAAAAGAAGAGCCTAAACATCTTCTTCCAAGAAATTATCAAGGGAAACAACTAGGAATATTTTAGCCAAATTGTGGAGTTCCCAGGTCAAGGAGAAAATATTACAAACCACCGTAAAGAAACAATTCAAGTATTGTGAAAAAAGAATCAGGATAACAGAGGATTTAGCAGCTTCTACACTAAGGGATCAGAGGGCTTGGAATATGATATTCCAGAGGTCAAAGGAGATAGGATTAAAACCAAAAATCACCTAACCAGCAAAACTGAATATAATACTTCGGGGGGAAAAATGAAATTTCAATGAAATAAAGAACTTCCAAGCATTCTTGTTGAAAAGACCAGAGCTAACTAAAAAATTTGACTTTCAAATACATGATTCAAGAGAAACTTGAAAAGGTAAACAGGAAAGAAAAGCCTTAAGGAACTCATTGTTGAGTTTACATTCCTACGTGGAAAGATGTTATTTGTAACTCATGACACCTTTTTCAGTATTAGGGTAGTTAGAGGGAATATACATATGTGTGTGTGTATGTGGGTAGGTATGTATGTGTATATTATATGTGTGTAGGTATGTATATAAGTGTATGTAACTGTAGATATGTACACACACAGACAAACACAGAGGACACATGATGAGCTGAATATTAAGGGAGAATATCTTAAAAAAATAAAATTTATTGTTGAGTGGAATGTACTGGGAGTAAGAGAAAGGGAGAGGTAGAATGTAGTAAATCATCATACAAGAGGGAAGAAAGAGCTACCATGGAGGGGAAGAGGGAAGAGATGAAAGGAAATAATTGAGCCTTTCTCTTATGGGATTTGGCTTAAGCAGGGAATAACACACATTCAGATATGGGAAGGCAAAAGGGAAGGGGATAGGAGAGGGAAGATAATATAAGGGACAGCAAATTGGGGAAAGGGATAATCACAAGTAAACACTGTTGTGGGAGGACAGGGTAGGGGAGAGAATGGAATAAATGAAGGGCAGAATAGGACAGAGGGAAATGTGATTTAGTCTTTTACAACATAACTATTATGGAAATGCTTTACATTGTTGCACATGTATGACTTCTGTTGAATTGCTTGTTTGCTCAATGAGGGGTGGAGAGGGAAAGAGAGCATGGAACTCAAAGCTTTAAGAATGAATGTTAAAAATTGTTTAAGAATGAATGTTAAAAATGCAGCTGGAAATTAAGCTATACAGGCAATGAAGTATAGAAATCTATTTTGCCCTTCTGGAAAATTGAAGGGAAGATGGATAGAAGAAGGGTGGGTAATAGAAGGGAGGACAGACTGGAGGAAGGGGTGGATGGAGTGCATGCTGTCCTGGGGTAGGGGGTGGGGAGGGATGGAGAGAAAATTTTGAATTCAAATGCTTGCGGAAGTGAATGTTAAGAACTGAAAAATAAATAAATTATGTATTTAAAAAAGAAGTTAATGGGTTGTGAGCTACGTGAAGAGAGGCATAGCTTCCAGGAATAAGGAGATGTTAGCCCCATTGTATCCTGTCCTGTTCAAACCAAATATGACGAATTATTTTCATTTTTGAACCTCAAAATTTAGTATTATGATTGATGGGTAAGCTGGAGAATGTCCAGAAGAAGAAAAGAAGATGAAGGACCTTAAGTTCATGCTGTATGATGATCTTTTTGAAGAACTGGGAATGTTGAGCTTTGAATTAAGAAGATTCAGGCTGGGAGTGGATGCTATGATACCTTGAATTACCATCACTAAGAAGAGGTGTTAGATTTAATTTTGTTTGGCCCCAGAGGGCAGGTAAATTATAATACTTAAAGCTATCCCAAAATGAAATTGGTTTTCTTAGGAAATAGTAGATTTTCTCCTTCTGTCCCCCCCTCCCACCCATAGACGGTTTTCAACCAAAGACTAGGGGACTATTAATCAGATATGGTGTTGTGGCATTTTCTTTTTAGGTGTAGGCTGAACTACATGACTACTGAAGTCTCTTCTAATTCCCAAAATCTGTAGATCTATTCTCCTACATGACCCTGCCTCTCTTTAGAACTTTGCAAAAACATTTGATCTACAGAAAGAAGTCCCACTAAGTATACAGTGACATAGAGCACATTTGCTAGTCCCATTATCCCTCCCTGTCTTTGTGATTTTTTCCAGTTTCAACTTCTGTTGAAATTTAATTGCTCATGTTGATTTGTAAACCTGGTCTCAGATAAACTGGTCCATATTTTCTAGTGGAAGGCATTTTTAAAGGCAGGTTGACCGTATTTTTTTCTTGGTGAAAAGTCATCCTGATTTATTCATTTTTCAACATAATATTTTTCCCTAATTACATGTTAAAGCATTTTTTTAAGTTTTGAGTTCCAGATACTATACGTTTCTTTCTCCCTTCCCTTCTACCTCCCTGAAAGAGTAAGCAATCTGATTATAGGTTGTACATGTGCAATCATGTAAAACATTTCCTTATTGAGAGAGAGAGATAGAGAAAGAGAGAGCACTGGTTTGCTTCAGTCTGTATTAAGACAATATCAGTTCTTTTTCTGGAAGTGGATAGCAAGCTTAGTCATGAGTCCTTTGGGATCGTCTTGGATCATTGTTTCGCTGAAAATAGCTAAGTCATTCATACTTCTTCATTATGCAGTGTTCTCCTGATTCTGCTCACTTCACTTTGTATCAGTTCATGTAAGTCTTTCTAGGTTTTTCTGAAATCATCGTGTTTGCCATTTCTTATCACACAATAATATTTCCATTTCAATTAGATACAGCAGTTTGTTCAGTCATTCCTTAATTGATGGGTGTCCCTTTGATTTCCAGTTCTTAGACACCGCAAAAAGGTACTTTAAATATTTTTGTACAAATAAGTCCTTTCCCCTTTTTTAAAAAATCTTTTTGGGATGGAGACTTAGCAGTGGTATTGCTGTATCAAAGGATACGCACAGTTTTATAGGCCTTTGGGAATAATTCCTAATTGCTCTCCAGAATGGTTGGATTAGTTCACAACTCCACCAATAGTACATTAGCATCCCAGTTTTCCCACATGCCCTCCAACATTTATCATTATCCTTTTTTTGAAATATTAGTCGTGTGTGTGTGTGTGTGTGTGAAGTGGTAACTCAGTTTTTAAATTTGCATTTCTCTAATCATTAGTGATTTAGAGCATTTTTACATGACTATACATAGCTTTGATTTCTTTGTCTGAAAACTGCCTGTTCATATCCTTTGACCATTTATCATTTGGGGAATGACTTGTATTCTTATAAATTTAACTCAATTCTCTATGTAGTTGAGAAATTGAGGCCTTTATCAGAGATAGTTGCCAAATTCCCCCCCTCTTCTGCTTTCCTTTTAATTTTAGTTGCATTGGTTTTGTTTGTGCAAAAAAAGTATTTAATTTTATGTAATCAAAATTATCTCTTTTACATTTTGTAACGAGACTATACCATTTCATGTAAGTGACTGTCTAACCAATCAAAATATCAGGTTCTTTAGAATAAGGAATTTACTTTAGAAGAACTTTGGAAAAGAGAAAAGTTCGGGGTTCTGTCATAATAGAATGTGTCTTATCTGTTGTGTATTTCCAGGAGATAGGGAGATAGCAATTGCCATATTACCACTTTGTCTTAAGCTTTTTATCCATGCAACACATTTCTTTATGGATTCTAGTTTTTATAAATATTCTTTATTTCATTTATGGCAACAGTTTATTGCCATAATTCCTTTTTCTGCTAATATTTTTTCCCACCTTATTCCGCTTATTCATCTCTTTTCAATCTTATTCTATCCTGATACTTGTATTTGTTTCACTTTATTTTTTGCCTGTCTCAAAATTTTACTATTAGTTGTACTTGAGTACTTGAGTTTTTTTGGTTTGAAAAGTTTTTACATCACCTCCCTTATAGTAGAAATATGAAAAGTTGTGTTATACTGATAACTTGGATTTTTTTAAAAAAGAACAAAAAGATAAAAACAAGAAAGGAACAGCATAGACTCTTAACTCTAGATAATTGCTTGGCTCATTTGACTTGTGCTGTTTTGTTTTTGTTTTAATCCCACAGTATGTATTTCTTTTGAAAACTCATTTATACTTTCTTCATATATGAAGATGGCATTAGGGACTTATCAAAGTATTTGCTTTCATTTTTCCCTTAGTAATGATGATGGATTTGTTCTAACCTTTTCTATTTCCCTTTTGACAACTGGCTTGCTTTTGTGAAATAGTCCAGGCTCAAACTAACAAAGAATTATTATTGCGCATTTATGTTTTTAGTACTATTTAGTGTACTGTTTGGTTCCAGGTTTTGATTTTATTATCATTTAGCTTTTAAGCTTACGAAGACAACAGTGTGGAGGCTGCTTTATTGGGTTTTTCTCTCAAGCTTAAGTAGAGTATTTTTTTCTTACTCTCCTTGAATCATGTTAAGAGTAAAAGTTTTTCTAGCTGCCTGGTCATAACCAGTGTTTCAGGACTTTAGCTTTGTAGTTTTCTCATTCACCCAACTGTTTCATAACCCCAAGAACTGTTATCCTCTGTTGCCTCTCTAATTCCCTAATTAAAGAGATAGCTTTGACATTCCATTTGAATCCTCTGTCCTCATCTACTTTATTCTAGATTGAAATTCCAGGGTTTGACTGGTTTTATCTAGAATTAAAGACCTCATCTTATACCTCTTTCAGAATTGTAGATTGATTTTTCTGTGATTGTTGCCCTTCTAAGAAGGACCTTTAGTTTCTTGACCAGTTAACTCTTTGAGTGCTTCTGTATGCTGTATCTCTTTCTTCCCCTGCAGAAATTTAAGGAGTGAAGTGACAGATTTAATATATCTATTCATCAGCAACATGATATACTGTGACTATCTTTTCCTTAGTCATAAAGGAATAGTTATCCATTTAGGACCTTGAAGATGATGTACTCATAACCCAGTTTTTGACATATTTGAATAGTGTTGTTAACTGTAAGGCCACTAGCATTGTCTTTTTGATAATGGGAATGTGGCTACCAAAGAATATGGTTTATTAGCTGTTCTGTTTTTCTTTCATTTTGCTTTGGTTTTAAAACAACTTTTTTGTTTTTTTTTAAATAAATATTTTTCTGTCACAATTTGTCAGTATATTTTGGGGTGAATGGGTTTATTTTTATTTAAGTTCACTCTTATTCTTAACTTGATTTTTCCTATGTGTTCTAAATTTTTCCAGGTACTACTCTGGAGTTTTCTTGTTTCTACAAGATACAGTATTTGCCCCTTTGTGTTTAAAACAATACAGGCAAAATATTTGTCTGTTGATTTATTTTTTCTGAAAATGTAATGGACGCTATTGTTTTTCACAGTATCTTATACCTGGATTTATTTCCTTTTTTTTTTTTTTTAATGAAAAAAGCTTAATTATTGAAGTGCCTGGTCTTATTTAGTTGCCTACACAATAACTTTTCAACCTCAAACATAGCATTTTGAGTGTATTGGCATTTTTTAAAATAAGAAAAATATTTCAGAAACAGCTCTCATTTTTAAAATTGGAAATATAGACTAGAATTTTCTAAAGAATTATTAGCAAGTCTTCAAATTATATTGCGTTTGAAAGCCCAATCAAATGCCAGGTAGTAATTCACTGTTAAGTCAAGGAGCAAGAGTGACAAGAATGAAAAGGTAAAAAATTTGAAAAATGAAGCATCCATACAGTTTTTTTTTTTAAGCGGCAAAAAACATAGTTCAGAGGTTTGCAACTTAGGTGGGAAAACATGAAAAACAAACCACTGACATTTTCTACAAGGTTATGAAAGTAATTAAGATACATTTGTCAAATTTTCAATCTTGTTTCTCTCCTTTTTGGGGGGTTTCTAAGTATATTAACAATAACTAACTTTACTGTAAAAAGATTTTAAAGCATTCTATACACAGCCAAATAAATAAACAGCCAAAGTGTCTAACATTAAATTTACATTATTAATAAATGTCCTTGACTGTTTTTTATTTGCCACCCCATATTGCATAGCTGAGGCATTTTCCATTTTACTGTTGAAAAGAGCAGTATGTTCAGAAGTATCAGAAGCTTCAGAGAGATTTTTTAAAAAGATGAATACTGAGGAAAAGCCTTTGCATTTAGATTTGGTTATAAAGCAGTTATAAGTCGTAGATGAATCTGAGAAAACAATTTCAATATTGTGGGGATATAAATCAGACTGCATATAGTTTGAAGGGTAAGTAGATAGAGGAAATAGAGGCACAAGAAGTTTGGCAGCGAAAAGTAGCAAGATGAACTTGTTATGGGAAAATATCAAAGTAGATCTGAGAAGATTTGCAAGCCGATGACTGGGAGCCATCGGTATAGGAATAATTGTAGATGTGTCCATTAGGGAAAAGGGATGATTGCTGGAGTAATGATCTGGAGAAGTGGTATTAAGGACGAAGAAATATTAATCTTCACTTGGCATAGAAACAAATGTTCCTCCAAGACAGAAAAAGAAGTAGAGAAGAATAGGTGAAATTGCTTTTAGAAAGGGAGCTGGAGGTGGGGCGTACGCAAAGCCATAGAAGAGGAGAATTGAGAGAATGTATACCAAATGATCTCTTTAGAATTCCCATGGTTCTCATTGGTGCTTCTGACGCTTGATCCAAAGTCAAATCCAAACAGGAACATCTAGAAGAACTCTATAGGGAATTCATCTTCTCTTATTGATATTATGAACCCTATTACTTTGGTTAAATTCAAAAACTTTATTGATTACCCTATATTGAGTGTAGTCCTTTTGAGAAAAATATTAGACTTATTCCTGCCATTGAGAAATGTCTACTCTCATTGGAGAGAGACAAGATACATGCAAAGGAAGGAGATAGAGAACAATGTGAGGCAGCCTCTGATCAGTTAGCAAAATATGTGTTTTGGAAAATAATACATATACAAATACTACCATAAGTTGGGGTAAGTGAAGATCTTAGTATTATAGTACTAAGAGTAGTATAGACTAATTAAACTGGAAGAAATAGGGGTCTTGAAAGAGTAAAGATTATTTAGTTTTTGCTGAGGGAGTAGAATTTTTCATCTGTTGGAACAATATGAGCAAAAGGGTAGAAGTGAAAACAACCTTTTCTGAGGAAATTCACCAAGCATTTAAGTGCTTGCTCTGTGCTAGACAGTCTGCTAAAATCTGGGGCAAAACCAAAACAGTTCTTGCCCTCAAGGTATTTATATTTTGCTGAGGATCTAATATCAACATAAGATAATTTGAGGATGGAGAGGAGAAAGGATAAGCTATTGGGAGTGGGAAAGGGATCAGCTCAATTACTGCAGAGGATTTTCATATGATAGTATTACCATATAAGGTGGAATAGTTAATTTGGTCTAGATTATAGAACTTCTCTTCACTAACAGGGTGAGAAAATTGAATTTGATCCTAAAAGTAGTGGGTAGCTATTTGAAGTTTTTAAACGGTAAAGTGATATACAGGATGATAGTAATATTTTAGTTTGATAAGTTAAATCCTACTACTGTGCTCAAGTTGGATTAAGTTAAAGGAAGACCACTTAGAACATTATTAAAGTAATTCAAATGTTGTATCATGAGAGAGATTGGTGTTAGTTGTAATATAAAATAAGTAGATAAACAAGATTATGAAACAAGCATCCAGTAGAATTTGGTAACTTGTATAGGGATCAAAGAAAGGGAGGAGTCCAAAGATAACAAATATTTAACAATACTAATAGCATTTTAACAAATTGCCTCTATTAGGATTGTGCATACTGGTAAAATCTTGTTTAATATTAGTAATGTTTCAGACAATAATTCACTAAAAAACAAATTCTTTTTACCCTTCTTTTCTATAGATAGTGACTTTACTAGAATTATTTATTTTTAGGTTAAAATGCTCTGTATTTAGGTTTTATTTCTAGCAGATACCTTCTTTAACCTACTGTAATATGGAATAACAGAATGATTCTTTTACTAATTTTATCATTACATAAAAGTAGCATAGATACTGGTTTTATTACAGTACCTATCCTTTTCAGAAATGTTGATAAGAAAATTATTATTTTTTAACTTATAGGCTGCTTCCCCAGAATGTTGGCCTTCTTTATGTTGGAGGTTATGAAAGACCATTTGCACAAATTAAGGTATGATTACTTGTTTTTCTTATGGTTTTTTAAAACTGTAATTTACCCTTTCCCCAATCTGACAAGTATTTAAAAGTACAATGGTATCATGTTCTATAATGGTTTATGAAGAATTGGTGAATCTTTTGCTTAACCAAAAAAGGCATGTATATTTTAACAAAATAATAAGTTTTTAAAGCTTTGAGCATCCTGATACACACAATTTAAAAAGCATTATTATTAGTTCATGGCTTTTAAAATACTAGGTAGTATTCTTAATTTCTCTGGCATTGAAATAATAGCATGATTCTATTTTAATTCCTTTGAAATAAATAAATATATCTAATAAAGTAATATAATAAAATAACAATAATTAAATAATAAAATAACACCAGAAGCAGTAAAAAGATAGAGTATCATTTGATATTTATAGTGTCACAAGCAGAATATTGCTATGGAAAATGTAACATTTTTTCCAGGGGAAACTTGATATTATTAAAGGAATAAAATCTAGCAAACTTTCTTCCTCCTGTTCTGAACTTTCAGAACTCAGCTTGTTTCCATTTTCAGTATCAGTTCAGTGTGTATGCATTTACACACATTGATACACAAGTTCTTAATTTAGTTTACTTTAGTTTTTTTTTTTTTTGTTTTAGGCTTTTTTGAGTTATTAGAGTTCTCAGTAGGCAGCTTCATGCTGTTCTGGGGTTTGGGAAAACAAAATATTATCATCTGCAAACTGGGACAGCTATAGGAACTCATTCCCCCTCTTTGACTTGTTCTTTATACTGAATCTCATTCGTGTTAATAGAAAAAATCTTTGGTGAGCATACCTCTCTGTTGTGGTTCATTTGATATATTATGGATTAGACGACCAAGTGTCTTGTATAACTTTGGTATATACATGGGAGCTAGCTTATTAAAAGATTTTGAATCTTTAAGGCAGCGTTTTGCTTGACCACATGAAATGTGCTTTTTAAAAAAAAATCATCAAAAATAAGCACAGTGAGATTTCTTATTCTTTGAATCTTTCAATTAATATTTTTATGGCTAAGTTGTGTGGGTAGTATTTGAAAAAGCCTGCCTATTCCCTTCTAATATCTTCCTTAAGAATGCCTTTGATGAATGTGTTGATAAAAATGTATGAAGATTTGAAAGTCTTGAACTGAAACAAATAAAAAAGACATTTAGTAAACTTGAGGAGAAGAAATGACATTAAAGTATGCTATCAAAGAAATATGTGATCAAGAAAGATGGACTAGTCACATGAGAAGAGTGAGAGATAATGGATGGATAGCCCTTCAGTGCCATTAATTTCCTTGTCATGTCAGGAGAATTTGAACATCCTTAGCTCCTTGGGAATGCTCCCTGCACTGAATCTATGTGTTTAAAGACTCGGATAAGAGTATAATGTAATGAACTGGCAAAATGTGTTATGATCAATGAGAACACTGATCCATTAGAATATTAAACATTATTTAATATTCACATTAAAAGGCAGAGGATGCTAAAAATGAGTTTTGATCCATTGCAATTTTTTATTGTTTAAAAAAAATGTCCCATGATATTGACAGTCAGTCTGTTAAGAAACATTTATGTGCCTTCTTTGTGCAAGGATCTGGAGTTACAATAGCTAAAATACCCCTGCTGTACAAGAGGTTAAATTATATAGGGCGAAAAATACACATACATACATACATACAAGTATATCTTGAATAAATTATATCAAGGTAATGAGGGAACACTAGCAAATGGGGGAATCAGGAGCGGCTTTATGTCTTGCTTGAACTGAGCTTTGAAGGAAAGTAGGAGTACTTCTGCTATGATTTGAGAATATATTGTATGCATGGAAGATAGCCTATGCAAAAGCTTAAAGAAAGGAGATAGTCATTATGTAAACAATAGCAAAAAGGCTAGGTTTGCTGAACCGTGGAATGCATAAAAGGTAATAATATTTAAAGTTGGAGCAGGATTTTAAAAGACTTTAAATGCCAAATTAAGGAATTTGTATTTGACCCTGGAAGTGATGAGTCTCTGGAGTTTACTGAATAGGAAAGTAATGTGGTTAGATCAAGGTTTTCAGAATATCACATGGAGGTTTGACTTGGGAGGGAAGAGACTTGAACTAGGGAGACCATCTGAGTTGACTGTTGGAATAATCCAGGGAAGATGTCATAAGACCTTTACTAAGGTAATGGCTGCATAGAGAGAAAGAGATTGTAATGGGAGGATTTTTTTTCGGAGACAAAATAGGTAAGACTTATTTGATATGTAGAATGAGAGAGGAGTAGAGAATAACTCCAAACTTGTGAACTTGGGTGACAAGAAAAAATCTGGTGCCTTTTCATCTGTCTCTATACATCTCTATAGGGAAGTTCATGAGATGGATGGGTTTTGTGGAAAAGCTAATGAGTTAAAAATGATGATACTACACAAATTAATCAGTGCCATACCAATCAGACTACCAAATGATTATTTTATAGAACTTGAAAAAATAATAAAGTTCTTATAAGTGAACAAAAGATCAAGAATTTAAAAGAATGAAGGAGGGGACTGGTCTTGGCTACCATATACAGGACTAGACATGGCATGCCCACTCCATGCAGGAGTTGAGGAACAAACACAGACCCAAACACAGAACTCTTTTCTCTCTCCAGTTTAGACATTTAGACTTCTGAGATGAGCAAACCAGGAAAACACCTAATACTATCAGAAATATACCTTGGACTGAGAGATGTCCAGAGAGTAAACTCTGACGAAAAGAATAATTATACAACAAGTCCAGTTAAAACTTGGAGGAAAAAGAAATGTCCTGGCCACAAGGGCTACAAGAGTATCTGGAAAAATGAAATGAGATACAAAATGGAATGGTGAGGAAGGAAATAAATAACAAATATTGGCACCTTAGGACAGAAGGTGGAAGACCTCACCTGAAAACTGAAAACCCTAAAAATCAGAATGAGAGAAAAAAAATTAGCAATCCAATGTGACAAGAAATATTAAAACAAAATTGAAAAACTGAAAGAACATATAAGAAATATATTACAAAAAGCAATTGACCTTGAAAACAAGCCAAGGAGAAGTAATCTAAGAATTATTTGACTATCTGAAAATCATAACCAAAAAAGGAATCTTTGATAACCATATGTCAATAAATTATAAATGAAAACTATTCAGAACCCTTAGAACTTGAATGCAAATTAAAAATAAAAAGAATAGGACTACAGAAATGTGCATACACTTTGACCCAGCAATATCGCTTCTAGGATGGTATTTCAAAGAAATCATAAAAAAGGGAAAAGGTCCCACATGTATAAAAATATTTATAGCAGCTCCCTTTGTTATGGCCAAGAACTAGAAATCGAGGGAATGCCCATCAATTGGGAAATGACTGAACAAGTTGTGGTATATGAATGTAATGGAATACTCTTGTGCTATAAGAAATGATGAACAGGAGGACTTCAGAAAAGCTTCGAAAGACTTATGTGAACTGATGCTGAGTGAAATAAGCAGAAGTAGGAGAACATTGTACACAGTAACAGCCACATTGTGTGAGGACTGTTTCTGATAGACTTAGCTCTTCACAGCAATGCTAGGACCTAAAACCTTCCAAAAGAGGCAAAATGTGATCCACGTCCAGATAAAGAACTGTGGAATTGGAATGCAGAATGAAACAAATTATTTTCTCTTGTGAATATTATGGTTTGGTTTGATTTTTCTCATAGTTTCTCCCATTCGTTTTAATTCTTCTGTGCAGCATGACTAATGTGAAAATGAGTTTAATAAGAATGTATGTGTAGAGCCCATGTAAGATTGCATGTCATCTTAGGGAGGGGTAGGGAGAAGGATGGGGCGAAAATTTAAGATTTATAAAGGTGATTGTTGAAAACTGAAAGCAAATACGTTCATTTTAAAAAATTGAAAAAAAATAAAAAGAATACATTTTATCACCTCCAGAAAGAAACCCTAAAATGAAAACATCCAGTAACATCATATCCAAAATCCAGAGCTTGAATAAAATCCAGAGATCAAAGAGAAAAATACTATAAACAGCCAAAAAGGAAGAATTTAAGTACCAAGGAATCACAGTAAGGATCACATAAGATTTAGCAACTACTGCCAGAAAGGGGAGAAAATCTGTCAGAAAGAAGAACAGTAAGAAGGAATCAAAAGGAAAGGAAGAAAATAAAAACCCATGAGGAGAATAACAGATGCCTTGGAACCTCAACAAAGTGTTTCATTTATTAATCATAAATGTCAAGTAAAGAGAAGAAAAAATATAAGGTGACTGGATGGCGGCAAATATACAACTAGCCATCATAACTGTAGATGTAAATGAGATTGAATATCCTATATTTTAAGTCATAAAGCATTTATTAATCACTAATTATGTGCTAGGCAGTGTGCTAAGTACTGAAGATACAAATACAAAAAAACAGAGACAGCCCCTGCTCTCAAGGTATTTGTGTTCTAATGGGAGGAGAAAACCCATTGAGGGGAGGGAGAGAGGAGAAGGATTCCAATAGGAGCATGGTAGCAAAACTTAGGGATATAAGATAGTATCTAGGAAAAGAACTTCCGCCAAATGGAACTCACCGATAGAAGGAGAGGCAAAGTGGAGCCAAAAAATCCCACAGGATTAAAAAAAAAAACACGGAACCAGGGGAAAGGGATCTTCAAAAGTAAGGAAACAGCCAAAATAGGGTAGCAAAGTTTCGAGAGTCAGGAACAGTGCTGGGAGAGGACCCATAAAATGGAAGAGGTTAAAGTGGATTCGAAACAGAATCCAACAATATGTTATTTACAAGGAACACTCTTGAAACGTAAAGATTCACATAGACATAAAACAAGACAAGAACAGAGTATAGTTTCCTTCAGCTGAACTAAAGAAATCAGGACTGCCAATCATGATTTCAGATAAAGCTGTTATAAGTAGACACAGTAATAAGAAATAAGCAGAGGAATTACATTATGTTTAAAGGTGCCATAGATAACATATCAATACACAGCATGTATATACCAAATAGCATAGCATCTGAATGTTAAAAGGAAAAATTAATCGAGTTTGAGGAGGGGAGGATAGAGAAGTAGATCATAAAACTATGTTAAGTAGGGAGTACCTCTTTTCAGAGTTAGAGAAATCTAACCAAAAGACAAACAATGAAGTTAAGGACCTGGAGAATTTTAGAAAATGCAATTTCTGAATGGCAATAGAAAGGAATTTAGCTATACACATAAAAAAATTGAACCTATATTGGAGCATAAAGAACTCAATAAAAAAAAGTGGAAAAGCAGAAATAATAAATACCATCACTTACTGATCACAGTACAATTAAAATGTATTCATGAGGAAAGAAAGTACTGGGAGGCTAAATAAGATAATTCTAAGTAACAGCTGGATCAAAGAACAAGTTATAGAAACAACTGAAAATTTCTTCAAAAATGACAGTAATGAGACAGCATATCAAAATTTGGGGGGAATATAGCTAAAATTAGCTTTTAAGAGAAAAAGAATGAATCAGTGAATTAACACACAAGTTAAATAACCCCTAACTAAACAATAAAGAAGAAATTCTGAAAATTAAAAAAGACATTAACAACATTGAAAGTAAAACCATGGAACTGCTAAATATTGCAAGCTTTTTGGGGAAAAATAAAATAACTAAATAGATACTGTGATTTTAAGAAAAGGAAAAACAAATATTTTGTATCAAAAATGAAAAGGAGAGAAAATAAAGGAAATATTAAGTATGTTTTCTAAGCTGTATTTTGAAATGTACTAAACTAAATAAAACAGATAAGTTTGCAATATAATCATATATCAGATTAAATAAATTAAGAGAAAATATTATCTCCTAAATATGTAGCATACAAAGCCATTGACATTATATAACCATTAATAATCTGAAGTGGGGTCATTACCATTTCAGTTTTATGTAGATGAGGATTAATTGAATTCAAAGGAAAATTGTCCTTTTATGGAAATTCTTTAATAGGTTTTAAATGGTTCATAATACTATTTTAATTTCTTTTCTCATATATGTCAGAACTGTTGAAGTTCATTATTCTGTGAAATAATTTTTGAATAAGGATTATAGTACAAATAAAAGGGGTTTTGAGGTACGTTATGAAATGATTTTAAAATATTGTCAGTGAAGGAACCAAGATCAGAAGGGTGGCCAGCACAGAATTATTAGGTTCAAGATTTTACATTTCAATCTTCACTTGCTTCTGGGAAGAAAAAAACTGTCAGTACTGGGTTTCTCCATTACAAAGTGATAATGAATCTTGGCGGGGTTAGTGGGTAGAAATCTTTTCATTTTCTGTTAATGATGAATTTCACTTTGTCTTTTATTCCATAAATAGGCAGCTTAATAAAGATTAATTATTTATATTATAAAACAGTTTATATTTTAATAAGTTAATTAATATTCATCCTATATGAGAGGTGCCAGCCATCTATCACAGAACTTCTTGAGGCATTCTCATGAACCACTGATTTCCATGATAGAAAATTTTTCTTTATCCTCAAATCTGGAGAAAGCATATCACCATGTGAAGTTGTGGTGTCACTGGAACTAGACAATAGAACCTCAAAAGTATATTTGCCTGTATTATGAAATATAAACCACTTTTCTTCCTGTTAGAAGACTTGTAACCAAGGTAGTTTGTGGGTGAAAACACATCAATGTAAGAAAGTTTTCAGAACTCTGAAAATTCCCTATTTCTCACAGTCCCACAAAATGACCTTCACTGAATAAGAACTGTGCTAAGCACTAGGGATAAAATACAAAAATTAAATCACCTACTTTGAAGGAGTTTACATTTTGTTGGGGGTAGGAGGAAGGCATGTACATATGTAAATATATACAAAATGAACAAGGTAATTTTGATCAGGAAGACATTAGCGGCTTGGGGCATCAGGAGTGGATTCATGTACAAGGTGATTCTTAAGCTAAGTTTTAAAGGAATTCTAAAAGAAGGGAGTAAAGAAGGAGACGATTGAGGCAGGGGCAAGTGCAAAGAAACAAAGATGAGAGATGAGGTTTTGTGAGTGAAGATAAAGGCTAAAGGTGGATTGGTGCTAGGTTGTAAAAACCTTTAAAATCCAAAATGACATGTTTATATTTGATCCTAAGCCAGTACAAAGCCACTGGAGTTTATTGAGCAGAGGAGAGACATGATCAGACCTGCATTTTAGGAAAGCCTCTTTGGCCACTGTGTAGAAGGTAGATAAGAGAGAAAAGAAATTTAAGGCAGGGGAACTGATTAAGAAAGTTCTTACAGTAGTCCAGGACAGTGATAGGGACCTGACCTAGGGCATTGGCCTTATGATCCAAAATAGGATGTTGTGGAGATAGAGTGGACAAGACTTGAAAACTGATTGAATATATGGAGTTGAGGGCCACAGTTATGAGCCCCTCTTTGCTACTGACTAATTCTCTTTTTTTTTTATGATACTTTCCTCATGCCCTTCTTTATATTTATCACTAGTAAATTTTAACAAATTAAATCCTACACAGTGTCCTGGTCCTGAGGTTGGCAAACTATGGCTTATAGGCTAACTAAATCTAGCCCTATGTGTGTTTTGTAGAGCCGGTTTTTACATTTTAAAAAACTATTCTTTACTTGCAGGCCGTATAGAAACATGCAATAGGCTGGATTTGGCCAACAGGCCACAGTTTACCAACCTCTCTTCTAGTCTATCAAAATATTTTTGAATCTGTACTATTTTTCCATCATTTTAACTGCCCTTCCCAGTGTCATCTGAAAGTTTGATAAGCATGCAATTTGTGCCTGTAAGTTACTGTTGAAAATGTTGATCAATCAGTAAATATTTCTTAAATGACTATGAAGCACCTAGGTGGCTTAGTGAGACAGAGAGCTGGGTCTGGTGTCAGGAAGACCCAAGTTCAAACTGTGCCTCAGACACTGATTAGCTCTGTGACTCTGTGCAAGTCACTTAACCTCTTTTTGCTTTAATTTACTGAAGAAGAAAATGACCAAGCATTCCAGTATATTTGCCAAGAAAGACCCAAATGAGATCACAAAGAGTTGGACCAGACTGAGCAACAATAAATGTTTACTCAGGGCTACATACAGATTCCTGGGGCACTTCATTGTAAAAGTCATTATAGAATCATTAATGTTTACTCTTTGAGTCCAGTCATTTGGTAGTTCTGAATTCCATTTAACTGTATTATTATCAAGATCAGATGACTTTATCTAGTATAGCAAGTAATGCTTTAAAAAATACTTTAACTAGGGGATGGAGCCAAGATGGCAGAGTAGAAAGACACGCCTACTCTAGCTCTCCATAGTCCTTGAAATACCTGTAAAAAATGACCCCAAACAAACTCCAAAGCAGCAGAAGCCACAAAATGGCAAAGGTTTCTAGCCCAAGACATCCTGGAAGGCAGACAGGAATCACACCAGGCTCAGAGCGGAGTACAGCCCTCAGGGGGCAGCCCAGCCTTGGCCGCGGCATGATTAGGCCTCAGAGGTGCAATCCCTGGCAGCAGCTGAGGTTCCCAGTTTACTCAACCCACAAGTGCCAAAAACAGCTTCAAAGATCCTGAGCAGAAAAGCTTGTGGTAGCTCCTAGACCAAAGCAGAGGCCAGGAGAGGAGTAAATTCCTCTTCCTTAATTGTGCCACCCTGGAGAAATTAAGAACTTACAGATCCTCAGAGTATACCCTCCTCTTGATAAAAGACTCAAAAGTAAAGTAACTGGCTGGGGAAATGCTCAAAAAGGGGCGGGGGGGAAGGGGTGGAACTAAGATTTTAGAAAGCTGTTATCTTGGCGAACAGGTATTTTCTTCCATCCTTTTGAATGAGAAAGAACAAAGCATGCCATCAGAGGAAGACATAGAGGTCAAGGCTTCTGCATCCAAAACCTCCAAAATAACTATGCAATGGTCTCAGGCCATGGAAGAGCTCAAAAAGAATTTTGAAAATCAAGTAAGAGAGGTGGAGGAAAAATTGGGAAGAGAAATGAGTGATGCAAAAAAATCATGAAAAGCAAGTCAACAGCTTGCTATAAAGGAGACCCAAAGAAATGCTAAAGAAAATAACACCTTGAAAAATAGACTAACCCAAATGTCAAAAGAGGTCCAAAAAGCCAGTGAGCAGAAGAATGTTTTAAAAAACAGAATTAGCCAAATGGAAAAGGAAGTTCAGAAGCTCACTAAAGAAAATGGTTCTTTAAAAATTAGAATGAAGCAGATGGAAGCTAATGCCTTCATGAGAAACCAAGAAATTACAAAACAAAACCAAAAGAATGAAAAAAATTGAAGACAATGTGAAATATCTCATTGGAAAAACACCTGACCTGGAAAATAGATCTAGGAGAGACAATTTAAAAATTATGGAACTACCTGAAAGCCATGATCAAAAAAAAAAAAAAGAGCTTAGACATCATCTTTGATAAAATAGAGGACTTTCATGCATTCTTGATGAAAAGAGCAGAGCTGGGTAGAAAATTTGACTTTCAGACACAAGAATCAAGAGAAGCATGAAAAGGTAAACAGGAAAGAAAAATCATAAGGGACATACTAAAGTCGAACTGTTTACATTTCTACATGGAAAGATAATATTTGTAATTCACGAAAGTTTTCTCAGTATTTGGGTAGTTATAGGATTATACCCACATATACATAGACATAGGGTGAGCTGAATAGGAAGGGATGATACCTAAAAAAATAAAATTAAGGGGTGAGACAGGAATATATTGGGAGGAGAAAGGGAGAAATGGAATGGGGTAAATTATCTCTTATAAAAGAGGCAAGAAAAAGCTTTTTAAATAGAGGGGAAAACGGGAGATGAGAGGGAAAAAGTGAAGCTTACTCTCATCACATTTGGCTTAAGGAAGGAATAACATGTACACTCAATTTGGTATGAAAATCTATCTTACACTACAGGAAAGTAGGGGAGAAGGGGATAAGTGGGATGGAGGGATGATAGAAGAGAGGGTAAATGGAGGAGGGAGTAATTAGAAGTGAACACTTTAGGGAAGGGACATGGTCTAAAGAGAGTTTAGAATAAATGGGAGGCAGGATAGGATGGAGGGAAATATAGTTAGTCTTTTACAACATGACTATTATGGAAGTCTTTAGCAAAACTATACATATATAGCCTATATTGAATTGCTTGCCTTCTCAGTGGGGATGGGTGGAGAGGGAGGAAGGGAAAGAAGTTGGAACTCAAAGTTTTAGGAACGAATGTTGAGAATTGTTTTTGCATGCAACTGGGAAGTAAGAAATACAGAAATCTATCTTGCCCTACAAGAAAAAAGAGAAGATGGGGATAAGGGAAGGGAGGGGTGTGATAGAAGAGAGGGCAGATTGGGGGAAGGGGTAGTCAGAATGTATGGTGTTTTGGGGTGGGAGGAGGGGAGAGATGGGGAGAAAATTTGGACCTCAAAATTTTGTGGAAATGAATGTTGAAAACCAAAAATAAATAAATAAACATTTTTTAAAATGCTTAAACTGTATCTGCAACATTTCCATGATCTACCAATTTAGTAAACTTGCCAAAAATAGAAATAAGGTAGGTCTGGCATAACCAGTTTTTTATGAAATGTGCTGTTTGTTTTTTTAATCATCTTTTCCTCTTCTGGATGCTTGTAAATGATGTGTTTAATAGTGCATTCTAGATTTGTTACAGGAATCAAAGCTGTTTTATATAGTTTTCTGAGGAGTCCCTTACTTTTTTGTCATTTATCATCTCCCATTCTCTTCATTTAAAAAAGTATCACTAAAAAATTACTTATCAGTTATTTGTTTGACCTTTAAAGCCCTTCGTGATTGGCCCGTTCTTACATTTCCAATGTTCTTAAACTTTGTTCCCCTCCAAACTTTGATCTGATGAAAATGGCCTCCTTGCTGTTTCTTGCCCACAAGACTTCATCTCCCAGACTGAAACACTCTTTCTCCTCATCTCTGCCTTCTAGTTTCCCTGAATTCCTTCAGATCTCCCCTAAAGTACAAGCTTCTGCAGAATTCTTTTCCTATTCTCTTTATTTTTAGTGCCTTCCCTTTGAGCCTTGCCTTCATTCACCACTGATATATTGTTGTATATAAGTATTTGCGTATTATCTGTCCCCGTTCCAGCTTCTTTCATGATTCAACTCTAGTATCACCTCCCAATGGAAACCTTTCTCTGTCCTTTTTAGTTTTTATTCTTTTCCCCCTCCTCAAATGACCCCTTTTATTTGTTTTTGTTTTTTAGCTTTCCTGTTGTTTGTGTCTCCTAGGAGACTACAAAGTCCTTGAGAGCAAAGATTTGATTTCATTTTGTCTTGGCATTATCAGTCCCTAACAATAGCTCAAATATATTGCTCAAACATATAGCTCAAAAAGCATTATTAAATGCTTTTTGGATTAAGTTCTTTCTGTTTGATATTACTTAGAAGCCTAGAACACCACAAATCCCAGTTATGTGAAAGTACTTGAAAAAAGATTTTAAAATTTTATTTAAATATAAATAAAATTTACTTTAGTTTTTTTTATTTTTCATCTGCTTTACATGTACTTAGGCCTCTTATATATAAACAATTTTAATTAATTCTTAATAGTTAGCATGTATTGTCTATCCTTTGTTAGTTTTATTTTCTTGGACCCTTTTACATTTTTATTAAAAAAAAAATCTTAAGGCTGTTCCCATATTGTCTAATCCTCAAGGCTCTGGCTCTGCATGATAGCCTGAATCCATCTAACCAAGGGAGATTGAAACTTGTCAACTCTGGTTTTTAATAAGTCAGAGGTTGTTATGGAAAGACACAGGCATTCCTTCCCTACCGCGTTGTGTATTAGTTTGCCTCTTCCAACTCTGACAGACTAGAAAGCATTCTAAGTCTGAGTCAGATACAAGATCTGATTTTGGCACTGCAGATCAACTTAAAAAATTCTACATTTTAAAAGTGCTTTGTAATGGTTATATGAGAAAAGCAAGGAATATTATAACTTTTTAGTCTTTCATACTATATTGATTAAGTTAAGATTAAAAGATCCAAATCTATAATATGGAACCTGGTTTTGTCCATTCCAATTGCCGTTTAAGAGGGAACATTAGTCATAGTCACATACCCATGATTTCCATGTGCATTCATAACACTATGTAATAGAGTCAAGGAAATACTTATCATTTAAAGTCATTTTGAAAATTCACTAAATCGATCCTCGCAGGGTTTTTGTTTTTCTCAAAATGCAAGGTTTGAACATATTTTCCCTTTAGACTTCTAAGACATACCAAAAACAGATTGTCATTTATCATTTTTAAAAGCTTTTGATCTAGAAAACTAATCAATAAAAATTATAAGGATTAAAGTTTTAGTTGAGAGCCTTCTATTTGAAGAAAACTTGTAGTACAGTAGTGTCTCAGAATCACTCGTGCTAATATTTCTTTGGTGAGTGAAAACCTTTTTTAAAAATAGCTTGGCTGGTTATTAAAGAATAATTCCTGATATTTGTTGCAGTTCCATTGTTTCCATCATTTCTGAATCTTCATGACCCCAGTTGAGGTTTTCTTGGCAAAGATACTCAAGTTTGCCATTTCCTTCTCCAGGTCATTTTATAAATAAGAAAACTGAGGCAAAAAGGATTAAGTGACTTGCCCAGGATCACACAGTAAATATCTGTTGTCAAATGTGAACTCAGGAAGATCAGTCTTCCTGACTCTGGGTCTGGCACTCTTTTCATTATACCACCAAGCTGCCCTCGTGGCTGATACACAAATTAGTTCTTAACTCATCTTGGAAAACAAGAATTTTATTTCTTTTTAAAAAATGAATATGTACCATTAACTTTTGTTCTTAAATTTCTCCTTGTATCTCTCATCCTCTCTCCTCAGAAATCCATTCCTTATAGGAAAAAAAAATTTTTTTTTAAAAAAAGGAAGAAAAGAAATTAGCAAACCCAAATGATGTATTTTTAAAAATGTGACAGTGTATATGCAGAATGGTTCAACCTCATGGGCATCCTACATCTGCCAAAGAGTTGGTGGAGTTATCCTTTCATATCTCTTCTTTGGTGCCAAGCTTGTTCTTTGGAATGTTGTAACGTTCATTCTAAATTATTTTGTGGGGTTTGTTCTTTCCCTTTACTTTGTTGTAGTCATTTTGCATGATTTTCTTGTCTCTGCTTACTTGAGTTTGCATCAGTTCAAATAAATCTTTTCATGTTTCTCTGCATTTGCCATTTCCTGTATCATTATAATATTCTGTTGTGTTCAAGTAGCACAATCTCTTTAGATATTCCCCATTCAATGGATATCCACTTCTCCCTCCCTTCTCCATTCTTTCTGTTATTCAGTCATTTTTTTTCAGTTGTGCTGGACTCTTTTTGACTCCATTTGGGATTTTCTTGACAAAGATACTAGTTTGCCATTTCCATCTCCACCTCATTTTACAAATGAAGAAACTAAGGCAATCAGGACTGAGTGGCTTGCCCAAGGTCACACAGCTAATAAGTGTCTGAGGCCAGATTTGAACTCCAGATGAGCCTTCCTGACTCTAGGCTTCACACCATATCCACTTATTTGACCTACTTGTCTCCTCTTCATTCTTTGCTACCATTAAAAAGATTCCACCATAAGTATTCCTGTATATGTGGAACCTTTGAAATTTTTTTTAAAAAATTACCTCCTTGTGGTTGGTATGTGACTAACAGTAGAAAGTACTGAAAAGGTATAAACATTTCAGCCACTTGGTTAGCATAATTTTGAATGACTTTCTAGAATGATGCATTATTAATTCACAGCTCCACCAATATATTAGTATGCCTGTATTTTTATGGCTCTTTCAATATGAAATACTACCTTCTTTTGTCATCTTGGCTAATTTGCTGAGTGTGATATGACATTTCTTTTTTTAATGATTTGAAGGCTTCTTTGATACTGTTAATGGTTTGCATTTCTTCTTTTGTCAGCTGTTCATATCATTTGAACACTTATCTGTTGGGAATATTTTGATATTTTGCCGGACAGTTTGCGTGACACCAAATAGGAACACTTTGTCTATCACTCGTATATATAGAATGCCTTTTGGAGGGGTGGGATAGTACAGTCATTATTGCCATATATCCTAATCCAGAGGTGTCAAAGTTGACGAAAAACTGCTTATACTGTCTTTAACTTGTGGTTCTCTAAGTTAGTATGCAGACAAGGGATATATTTCCATTTGAATCTGATGCCACTACTCTAGTCCATTGTCAAGAATTTAAGGAGAAATAAATGTAATAGTACCATTAGATATAAATAGATTATAATATAATTAGATATAAATATATTACAAATATATAATGATGAAAATATAATTAGATATAATTTGGATAGAAAATTGAAAAACCTGAAGAATAGAGGTAATATGTTCTTGGCTGATGCCTCTCAAAAACCAGTATCAGGAGTAGACACAGGCTGTTAAGACATTTAATCTGCCCTTATTGTAAGATATCTGACTCAGAATATAGTAGGAACTTCTCACCATATATAACATAACTGATATCAAGGGATACATAATTGAATTTCTTATACTATCTTAGGTTTATCAGAATTAAGGAGGAGGCTATAGAAAGGCAGAGTGGGGTGTAAGGTACAGTGGAAAGAAGGACGACTAGAAAAAGGAAGGATACAAAGAGAAGTAAAGGAGAGAGAACTTGAGAGGATAGTAGAGACGCTGAGCCTTAATGTGAACTAATTTTATACATATATCCTAGGCAACATCTTTCCACTTAACTTTCTTCACCATATGTTGGGATAACTTTATATTTACGTATTATTTGGTTTCTTTGGATTTTTATTTTTCCTGTTTGAAAGTTTATTTAATTTCAGTCTCCTTGTATGTTTTGTTTGTCATGTAATAAGTATGGAAAGAGAAAAGGGATGGTTGTGTCTCATTTAGGGATTGAACTAGATTAATTCTGAAGTCCTTTACAATTCTGAGATTCTGTGATGCTTGGAGTAGAGTGAAGGAAATCGAGTAGAAAAGAGAATTGGTGAGGAAGACTAAAGAGATAAGAATGGAATTTGACTTAGTAGACTACTGTTTCTGAAATTTGATGTATTATATCTCACCTCTACATAGTCATACCCATCATCTCATGTCTAAAATGCACTCTGTCCTCATTGCTTCATTTCAGAATCCTTTCTTCAGAGGGTAGTGCCAGCGTTTCTTTACCTTTACAGTATAGCTTTCCCTGTTTGTGCCAGTCAAAAGTGCTCTTTCCTTCTGGATGTCCTATTACTTGCCTCTATTACTCCCTGCCTTGTATTGTGATTACTGATGTGCACATTCATCCAACCCAAAGAAGATAAGTTTCTTGAGAACAAGGACTTACTATATGTATCTTAGTAACCCTAACAGAAGGCACAATATCATGCCCTCATGTGATTATGATATTGGGGGGGAGGGAGGGTCATGTGACTTCTGCCCATGTAGGAAACACTTTTAGTTAACTCAGATTGCTAGTCTATGATTTCACTATTAAGTCCTAGGTCCTTCCCAGAAACACAAAAATTATAAGTTATAAATCATTTTGATAAAATCTTAGATAGCATGCCTACCAAATTTGCATAACACATAGCAGGGAGGGATAGATAACATGCTGGATTACACAATGCAAAGAACATTGAATAGAATCTAATAAAGTGAAATTTACTAGGAATAAATGTAGTCTTAAAATTACATTGACTTCACTGATATGAAAATTGACTTCATAGCACTTTATCAGAAAAGTGGTGAAGTGCAAGCTCAGTATGAGTCAGCAAAAAAAGCTAAAGCTAATATGATCTTGGGCTACATTAAGAGAGTCATAGGTTCTGGAATTAAGAGGCAATAATCCTGCAGTACTCTGTGCTGGTTAGGCCACATTTGGAGTGTTCAGCTCTGGATGCCCTGGTTTAGGAAGGACCTTGGTAAGGTAAAAAATGCCTAGGGTATTTGACAAAGAGCTTTGAGCCCATGCCATATGAGGATCAGTTGAAGGATCTGAGGATATTTAGTATTCTTGTGAAAGAGGGATTAGACTTGTTCTCTGCCTTCAAAGGCAGAGCTAGTCTTAAGTGGAAGTTATAGAGACAAACATCGACATGTTGGGAAAAGACTTCTTTTGATTAGACCTCTCTGAAAGCACCATAGGCTGCCAGTGTTTGGAAATATATAAGGAGAACCTAACTGACCATTGGGTCAGATATGTCATAATCAAGATTCTTTTTCAAGTATAAGTAGCAATAGATGGCTCTTGAAGTCCCTTCCAACATTAAAATTCTTTTATTATGGTGAATGTCTTCGTCAAGGTCCACTCACTGTTAGAAGCAGTATTTGATTCTGTGACCAAGATATTCATTAAATCTGGGTCCTCTGTTGTCTGAATGTACTCAAATGATCTAGGATCTCATCAATTTGGAACTTCTCTCCAAGAAAGCAGATAGGGACTTGTGAATATTACCCATTCTGCCATTTGCCTGTATCCTCCTCTTTGCATGCTTCTGGTGTCTTCCTCACAATATTTCTCCTCTTGCTCCAAAGGTGCTAATGAATATAATAGATACCTAATCAGTATTTATTGAATTATATTAAAATAATTATTAGGAGAAAGAGTGTGTCATTTATTGTATATGATGTGTTAAATACATTATATATTATGTTATATATCATATATATATTTATTACATATTATTAGGGGAAAGGAAAAATACACCATCTTTTAGATTGTGCTTCTCTAGGTAGCTGCTTCCCTTTAAGAAACAAACATTAAAAAAAAAACAACAGTTTATAGAAATACACTGCAATCTTTACCCTCTTACCAACAAGTGTGACTTGCTGACATCTTGTTTTCTTTCATAGTTGCTAACAAAGTGCTTTAGGGTGCTTCTGCCCTCTTAAATGAGTCCACACTGGAAGTCTACCTGGAAGCTTTTGGGTGTTAGAGGTGGGAATTTAGTCAATAAACAAAAATATCCACCAAAGCATTGTGGTATTTGCTAATAAATTATGTAGCAATAAATGAATACTGATAGGCATACATACAGTCACCCTCCATTTTTACAATGGGGCTTGTTAAAGCAGAATTATTGCCACTACAATGTGACAGATATTCCCAACAGTTACATGTTTGCTAATCTTCATGTGATGAAGTACTACGTTAAGAAGAACACCTCTAAACTAATTCAGTGTCCTAGCTACTATCTGTTTTTAAAATATCTCACTTAATAGCATACTTCGTTAAAAGCATTTTTCAATGTAAATTTCTCATTAAATTATGTGTTTAGATATCTTTACATTTGTTTAAATGTAATTCAGCACCTTTTCCTGATGCAGAGTTTTGATGTAAATAATCTTGTTAATATTGTATTATTAGAATTGTATCTATAGTCAGCTTTGAGGGCACTTAACTCTGGGGACTTTTTCAAATATATTACTACAGTATTTCTTGCTCAAAAGAGACTAGAAGTCTGATTTAGTTGAAACTTCACTGATTGTTGTTGTAAAAGCCCTTGATAGTGGTCTCTAATAGTAAATTAAATACTAATGACAGTATATGTGATCCAGTATTTTAATAAGGTCAGTTTTAATCAGGCCTAGCTTAGGGCCTAGGAGAATAAATTTAAAAGTATGCTAACAATAAATATTTGCTTAACCATCAGTCAGAATACAAGTTTGCCCATCTGTCTCAATGTCTCTTGCTCCTACTCTCCCTGTTGTTATTATTATCTCTTTTCTTTCTCTCCTCCGTTACTTTCCCCTCCAACTCCCTGAGTGAATTTGGACACACTGATACACGAAAGTATAAATACAGCATTAGTTTGTGAAAAGAAAAACATGCATTTGTGGATATCATTTCTCCTTTTCCACCAATATTTTACTTTTTTAAAAAGAAAGCAATTATGTAATGCTATTGCTAGGAAAGCATTAACTTGGTGGTTGGTGAGAACACTATTCGTGATTGGATAAACTCCTTGGTTGTAATCAGTTCCCTAGATAATGAGAATTGTAGAGGGGATTCTTTAAATACAGTAAGATCATCTGTGAAGCTGTTTTGGCCAAAGTAGTTTTTTAATGGTTCTAGTACTGTGTCTATCCCAGACCAAACATCTAGGATTTGTATTTATTTTCATTCCTGCATAAAAGAGAAAACTATTCCTTTTTGGACTGTGATAACAGAAAAGAATGCCTCAGTTGTCTCACTTATCCAAATCTGGTCTCAAAAAAGCCTTCAGAGAGACAGAGAAAAGGCACTTCAAATATACTATTACCATGGTTTCAGACTGTCAGGCAATCCATCAGAACAGTGTCCATCCCTCTGTGCTTCCAATTGTGAAAATCATAATTATTTGGGAAAGTCCCAAGAGGGAGATATCTAAGTTTTGGTTTTCCCCAACACAGTAGGAGTAGTAAATAAGTACTCTCTGGGGGTAATTCAAGTCTGTAAACATTGCCAGAATTTATTATATGAAATACTCAAATGGCAACTCCTTGAGTGCTCTCACAGTTCAGACTGCTGCCTTAGTAATGACAGCCTGTAATAGAGGGGAGGAGGGAGGATAAAATCTTAAAAAGTTAAAATTAGAAAGAACTTTAGGAAATATTCCATCCAAGGCCCTCATTTTACGGATGAGTACACTGAGGGCCAGAGAAGATGGACTACAGGTTCCAGGGTCACATATTCATTGACAGATAGGATCAGTAGTGGAGAAGGAAGGTGATAAATCTGACATTTCTTCTTCCAAATTGTAGTGAAGGAAATACTTTAAAGTAAACCTAATAATAGCTCAAAATACTGAGATAGCATAGTAATATTTTAGTAGCTATTTAAACAACATTGAGGTAGTGATACCCAGTTTTCTTCAAATTAAAAAATTCCATTCCCGTACATTGAAAATAAACCAGTATGGCCCAGTAGAAAGAGCACTAACTCTGTAGTAAGGTGAAAATCCTACCTCTAATACTGCTTTTGTGTTGGTGGGCAAATCACTTTAACTTCCTTTGGCCTCTTTATATTCCCTGGTCCCTTCTTTATATTTAAAATAATGAATTTGGACTTTATGGACTCTGAGATTCTTTCTAATTCTACATCAGTGATCCCTGTAATCAAAAAATTGCATGTAGAATACATTGCATTTTGAAAAATATTAGAAGTTGAGATAATTTTATGATAACATTTAGCAAATAGTTGAATCTCGATTTCTGCAATGAAACTAACATTAACTAGTCCTAAATTCATCATCATTTTATAGGTTATTAAATTCTAAAGGGTCTATATATTCCCTTACTAATGTCATTACCCTCCACCTGTTTTAGATTCTAAGTTCTGTTCATGACAATTTTTATATTTGGTACAATTGACTAAGTTTTTATGTAGTTATTTAGATGTTTGTTCAGTTTCTCAAAGAGTGAGTCAGTATTAGGACAAAATTTATGCATTTCTAGTATTACAAGTGTGCTTAAAATATTTAGTCAGCATTTCTGTTATTTGAACTGCATACCAACGGGCAGAGGTAAGAAAATTACCTATTTTTGTTGAATACTATACTACCTAGAAAATGCATCCACAGATTTTAGTTTATCTAACAAAATAATAGCACATAATTTTAGATTTTAGAGTATTTTAGGCTAATTTTACTTGCTTTATATGTTAATAATAATAGAAAAATAAATTATTTTAATAGATGAATATGTTTTAATAAGCTTTCTCTAAGTTAAGATTAACTGGTAATTGCACAAATGTTTTTAATGATTCAGTAATTTTTAAAACTACTAAGCACCTACTATGTGAAGAGAATTGTGCCATTCACTGTGAGAGATAGAAAATTTAAATAAAACATTTTCAGTCTGAAGGGATAAGACATAGACACATGGTAATTATAGCCCAAAATTACATATGTTCATTAGAGAAGTATAAAATGCTATATGAATTCCTGAAAAGGCAAGGTTTTTTACCCAACAGTGGGGCTTACCTTCACATTGGAGGCATTTGAATTGGGCGGGGGGGGTTGGGGTGAAAATAGTACAAAATTTAAAATGAAATTTTAACTATTGCAATATTTCAAATTCTAGACCCTATTTACTTTTAAGGTCTAGACTATGCCAGCAAGTTGGGCAGTGGTAAATTTGCATAGGACAAAAAGCATTTTCTGTCAAAGAAAACAGATTTTGAGAAGCATCAAACATTCTGAGACAGAAGAGCATTTAAATTTAGTATATCTATAAGCTGCCACTTGACTTTTCGTTATAATCACAACTCCATTGTCATGTTATTTATTATATATATATATATATCTGGAAATAACATCTTTTCCCTCTGTATTATGGGTTAAATGATGTTTTAACATGAAGTACCAAAATGATTCCTTCCTAACCTTTTGATTAAGATAAAATTATGAAAATTTCCACACATGACTTATTTTTCATCACTAGAAATCAGAATTGATGCCAAACTTATATTCATTCAACACATACCAGTTAAAACTACTTAATTTCACTTTCTTGTATTGTTCACACCTGTATCTGAAAGCCCTTTCTGGTAAAGTAGGTCAGTATTAAATAGTTCCAGTATTTATATAATAGAAATGAAGAAACTAAGATATGTAAAGTTAAAATGCTTTAACTAAAAATACATGGGCATTTGGTTGAAGACTAGGCATTAGAACACCCCCGCCCGCCAAGTAGTAAGGTCTATTAAACTAAAAGAAGGAAAGGGGGCTAAAAAATCTCAAAATTATTATCCCACATCTCTTAGTCATTTATTTACATTTGTTAATTGTTAATCAAAAGTTCTTGTACTAGGAATGTAAATCTTATATAAAATGTATGTATGTGTATATGTGTGTGTGTATATGTAAACATATAATCAGTATAGTACCTCTTCATATAATTATGAAGTATTTCATTTATATTCTCTAAGGTCTCAGTTTAAAGATTTATGTTTTAGAATATGCCATCATTTTTATTTTCCAACTGCTGCTGCTTTAGTAGGTCTGACAGGATCATTATTATTTATTTTCTTTTTATTAAGATCATTTTCATGAAGACATAGAACTGGAATATGTTAAGAAGGTCATCTAGTCCAAAGTATTCTTATGTATAAAACATCTGGAATCTTTATCAAACAGTCACTTTTCAGCATCCAAGAGATTGTAGAAAAAGAAAGATGGTGTCATTCATTTCTTGAATCATTCATCAGAGGTAACCTTTACTTATTCCAAAAAGGGCAAGCTATCAGGAATCAGTTACATGCAGCAATCATCTGTACATTTTCCTCAAAGTAAGATCTGAGTGGTTCAGAAAAATGAAATAGGTTTTTACTTTCTTTGTTACTATTATTTCCCCATGCAAATATGTGAGACATTTATTGTTGGATATAATGACAAAATAAAATCCTTGATTTTTGATCTCTAAGGTTATATTATGAACGTGCCTGGAATGAACAAAAGTTGGTGTTTTCAATATCACTGTATATAAGAGGCATTCTGATGAGTCAGGTCTGATTTTAGCTGCAAAAAAAAAATAATGGCAGAGTTGCAGAGGGGAGGAACAGATGTTTAAGTTTCAGGATGAGTGGGTAGTTGCAAAGCACAAGAGTAATAGGAGGATATAAGGCAGTGACTGAGTATCAGCAGGGAGATATTTTGATGAAGTCTGTTGTTTAGCAGAGGAATGAATGGAAGTGATTTGCATGGGATACAGGTGCATGATGTCACTAAATTGTGATTCTTAGAAAGAAATGGTATCACACAGAAGAGTAGGGAAATCTGACAGAAAAAATAAACTAGTAGCAATACACACACACACATGCTACGTATCCATATTTAGATTATGTGAAGAGACATTATATATCTGTGTGTGTGTGCACACATATATTTTCTGTGATGATTATGTCCTCTTTAGGAAGTGTTCTTTGCCTATGTTTTCCATTATGAATTATAAGTCATTCTTATCTGTGGCAGCTACTGCTTGGGTAAAGCCTTCTGTTAATGATTTCCAAATTAGTTCACTATATTGAATGATACTTCAGTAAATGCTGCTGTCACACTATGTTACACTATCACATTTATGAGAGTCATTGATCATAGGTGGAATTTGACTTTTTCTGCAAAAGCCTATCTTGACCCAAATGATCATATGGTATTATTTGAACTTTTTACCCTAAATTTTACATCTATTAATATCACAGCGATTTCTGCATACTTTTAATAATCCTTTTCTTTCATGTTGATTTCTATTCTTCACAGGAAACAAATTAAAATTGGTCTGTATATTGATTACAGTTAGTTAATAAAAGAGAAAATAATGGAAAGTCCTTGCTTGGAAGGGAAAAAGTCAAAGCACTACTGTTCTGAATTCTATGTTTTTCATGCTAAGTATAGTTCATATACTCCACTTTTGAGTGCCCTTATTACCAGCCTTCCCACCTGCAAGCAGTTTCCCCCCAGTCAGTTCCAAATGCCATTATAATTGTCATTTTCTGTACTTGTCCTTAGGACTATATTACTTTCTTCTTGTAAATTTTACATATTTTCCAACCATAGATTGAAATTTCTCTTAGTGGCCTTCAAGGCCTTTCGTCACTTCACTCCCTTCTTTTATTGTGTTTTTATAGCTCTTATTCTATAATGGCTACCTATTATTGTGTCCAATCTGATTTCCTGCCTAGTTCACAAGACCATCAAGTGATATCCTCTTTCTCACCTTCTTTGCTAATTTCTCAAATTTCCACTCCTCATTTACCAAGTAATATGTTGGCAAGAAATACAGCCATTGTCCAAAGGCCAAATTACACCAGTGAAAGTCCAGGTGCTTTTAATGAACTATGATGATTTCTTCAATTAAACCTTACTCAAATAGATAAGAATAGGTGGGTTTAATGACATAACTATCACATTAGACATTGAAAACTTAAATTTTCATGCTGCCACTGATAGCTTTTTTTTTTTTAGTTTTGAACGCAACCTTTATCTTTTGTGCCTCGATCCTTATATCTCAGGGGGAAAATATGTTATAACCTATGTATGAATATTTGCTCAATCACCAATACCTTTCTGGCAGTTTATTTTTTTTTTTTACTAATTTTGCTCCAAAAAGAATATTAAACTTAAAATAAAAGACCTGACTTTGTGACTCAGCTCTTCTACTTATTCTCCTCATTTGTAAAAGGGGATATTGGTTATACCATATACCTCATAAGATCTGTAGGATGATAGTACTTTTGTTCAATATGAAGACGTTTGTAAATTTGAGAAATTTATTGTCAATGTAGAATAAGGAGCCCATAGTGAAAAAACTCCCTCTACCAAGACAGATTAGTAACTAATATGTATTTATAGTCTTGGAGAGTAGCCTGAGGCACTGAAAGGGTAAGGCTAACATAGCCAGAATGTGACAGAGGTGGCACTTGAAGTCAGGTCTTCCTGATGTCATGGCCCATTACTTATCCACTTTGTCATTCTGCCTCTTCAAAAAAAAAAAAAAATGGTGGTGGTGGTATTGATGATTTCATAGGTATAGGGAATTCCAAGTTTAGAAATTCCCTGTACTGATGCAGATCACATTTTATTTAACTTATAGAGTTTCCTATAACACTGAGAGGGTTAAATAACTTTTCTCATTGTCACACTCAGCATTTGTCAGAGTGGTGCTTTTGCCTATGACTTTCTGACTCTGGGGGCAGGTCTCTATTCACTGATATACTGCGTGTCATCAGCATCATTTTCATTAACTATTAATATCTATACCTAGATTCCTGGGAGAGATCTAGAGAACTGGATGTTCTCTAAATGGGAAATATTACCCTTTGGTAATTACTCAGTGATTAGTGATGAAGGTGGTAGGAATGGTGGATCCCTTGTCCACAAGGGTTGCTACTCTGGCTGAAAAGTCCAAGATGGAAAGCAGAGATAGTAGTCTAGAGTGCACTTCTATTCTTGGACTCTTGAGTTGTCTTCATCAACATTTGAGAATTCTTGGTGGTCTAGAACTCAGAGGCAGGGAACCCATGGCCTCAAGGCTACATGTGGCCCTCTAGGTCCTCAGCTGTGGCTCTTTGACAGAATCCAAACTTCATAGAACAGATCCCATTAATGAAAGGATTTGTTCTGTAAAACTTGGATTTAGTCAAAAGACTGTATCCTTGGGTACAGTGGCCTCGAGGCCTCAGGTTCTCCACTCCTGGTTTAACCTTCCTGGTGCATGCTATGTCCTCTCTCCATCAGGGAGCCTTGTTGCTTCAGTTATTCTGCATTGCCTGCCCCATGGAGGTAGATGGTATTATTGTTCACAGTGGAGATGACAGTGCCCCTTTTCCATGAGGGCCATTCCCCTCCATGATGGGTACAAGATCTTAATTGAAAGCAGCACTAATAGTCTGAGTAAGATATTGATATCATTGCTTGAAACAGTGAAAAAATGGATTTTAAGGGCCTTGGTTTAATATAGAATTTTATCATACATCTGATAATTCGTGTCAGTGATGATTTTATATTATCTTTGGCCTTATCCAAAGTAATTATTCCAGTTCCATTTTATATTTTCTTCTTGCATGAGTCAAGTTTAAGCCTGAGTCTGTTAAACTCATTTTTCAAAAGAATAATTTTCTACCGGGAAACAAAACCAAGCAGATTGATACTAGCGTGGTCAATGCAAACTTTTGTTAAGAGAAAGAGATTAGTTAGTGGAGAATTACATCCAGTTGTCCACTAAACGTGATAAACATCTATTGTTATTGCATTTGCAGATGCTTTCGGAGGTGATTTAACTTGGAAATTGTAATTATTTACATAGCATAAAAGGCTTTAAAAATAAATGGTAATAAATACATTGATAGAAACTTCCAATGTCATAACCTTATAAACGCTTGCTTCAGTAAGGTACTATTTTCACTAAATATTTCCTTCTTTTATTTTTACAAAATAATATGCAAACAAATTGGAATTGTAAATGCCCAAAGGTCCCTACTACTTGATCTAAGATTCATTAAATACCCTATAGAAATGGTATTTTTTTATTCTAATTAGCAGTTTCCATAATGGAACTTACTTTATCAAGAGTTTATTTTTAATTATAATTAAAATGCTTAAATCTTAAACCTCCCATTCTGGTATCAGCTCAAGAAGGCCAACAGTTTCTATTATGAATTCTTTTTATCATGAAATCAGAATTTGAATTCTTTAATTATACTGGGAAGCTAAATTCTCATAATTAAATTATACTGTATAATTAACTAGACTTGGTTAAAGAAAATAATGCACTTAGAGAGGGTATGACTATAAATGTTGAAGATTAATTGACTTCTAGCTTATGGAAACCAGAATTACATTATAATTATGTCTTTTATGTGACATATTTATTGTTGTTATTCGGTTGTTTCCAACTCTTTGTGACCCCATTTAGGGTTTTCTTGACAAAGATACTGGAGTGGTTTGCCATTTCCTTCTTCATCTCATTTGACAGATGAGGGAACTGAGACAAACAGGGTTAAGTGACTTGCTCAGGGTCACACAGCTAGTAAGTGTCTGAGGTCAAATTTGAACTCAGGAAGATGAATCTTCCTGACTTAAGGCTTGGCACACTACCCACTATACAACATAGCTGCCCATTATATTATATACCTAGACAAATAGATGGTTCAGTGAACAAAGTGCTGGACCTGGAGCCAGGAGGATAAATACTTACTAGCTATGTCACCCTGAGCAACTCACTTCAACTTTCTCTATCGGTTTCAATTGCCTCATCCCAAGTTTGTTCTGAAGATAAAATGAAATAATATTTGTAAAGTGCTTTGCAGATCTTGAAATGTCATATAAATGCCAGCTATTATTATTGCCAAGATAAAAATATTTCCCCTTTTAAAAAAAATCAGTGTTTTCCTATTGTTTTTTAAATTAGCAGTAATTGCAATCTGAAATTTTTCTTCTTGGTCATCATTAACTTCATCATCTATGAAGCCAAACTTCATAAAACAAATGTAATGGTTCTGCAAAGCATTATTTATTTTTAAATATCTTCTTGCATACGTGCTTTGTTTGTTCTAAAAATCATACTGGCATCCTACAGCTTTTGGATGAGCATTTTTAGAAATATTTGTCATAGTTTTAATTTAAGTTGAAAGTTTCTTGGGGAACTATAAATATTGCCTATTATCACAGGACTGTAGGATTTGGAGCTGGAAGGGCCATAAAGAGATGATCTAGTCCTTGCCTCCTCCTTTTAGAAGGAAGTAAATCAAGGTCCAGAGAAGTGAAGTGACTTGTTCTAAGTAGCAGCAAAATAACACTTTAATTTTCTTCTTAAGAGAAAACACTTAGAACAGATAGACCTGGTACTAAAAACATCTGTAAAGACAAGATAGTTTAACGTATCATTTTCACTACTTACAAGCCTAGTATAGACATTTGCTTTCAGAAGAAAGACTTGAATGTGCATTCTATCCGCTGAAATTTTTATATCTTACTGAACTACTGAGTCTTCAAGGATTTTTCTGCCAAAAACTTTATAATTGCAAGTTTGTACAAAACTTCTCTATCTAGGAGTCAGAATCTCCCTACCCATCCCCCATCTTAATGAAGTAAAACAGTGAATTTGTCACAGCAAATACATCCATTGACTTGTAGATTATGTTTCCAAAATAAAAAAGAGATTAATGGATTTCTCAGTTAATGGTAGACTAATGGGGAAAGAGTTCAGAAATTTCATGGTAATGGATCTTTGCCATAGCTTTTAATCTCAGCAAACACGAGGCTTGCATGAATTAATTTTCCAACTTTTGAAAAAATTGGATCCTAAAACCACCACATACATATGACAATCACTTCAAAAAGTAATTAGCTTGCTATAAATATGAAGAGATTTCCTGTGAGAAAATTGCTCATGCTACATTACCATTAGAAAAATTTGGCAGACTAACAGATTAAAAACATGTCATGTCCAAGAATCATGAAACTCTTCGATTTATTTAGCTCTTTGTAGTTCCTGTGCTTAAAATATAAAATTTCCCTTGGATCTGACTCTGAGTAAAGTGGTAGATTTTTGTGTGAGGTATTATGCTCATCTTGAAACATATATACATATACATACACATATACACGCACATACATACATATATGATTGGTGAGTTTTGCTTTTTGTTTTGTAACAATTAATAAAATTTTGCTTTTCGTTTTTTACAATGAATGCATTTTTTCTTTTTCATTTTTTTTATTCTTTATGTCTATTAAATTTAGTTTAAAATTCCTTTATAAGCAGCTCTATTATGATAGATCAGGAATTATTTAACCAGTTAGTTGAGAAGCATGTTTTCATTGTAGAGGTCAAAGAACTGGCAGAAACTTGGTCATGTCCAGTCAATGAAGATTTAAGTGTTTACTATAGAAAATTTATTAATTGCGTACTTAGTATGTATTAAGCAGTGGATATAAAAAGAAAGATAAAACAGACCCTGCCCTTAAGGAGTTTATTATCTAATGAGGGAATCTAATGATAATCTCATCCTCCTACTTGCCACACTGGAGTCATTCAGTGCCTTATAATTTCTTCAGTAAATTATTTCATGTAGTACTCTAGAAATCATGGCTTTATGCTCTTCAGATGTGTTCTTTTTTCTTCTTTCATATGGAAAATATAGAAGGTTAAATTTACCATAAGTATCTCAAACCACTAAGTATGTTTTCTTTTTAAAAAAATCATCTTTCTATATATGTATTAGAAGAGTATCTACCTTCACTCACTGTAACTTGCTGTCCCTCTCCTGTATAATTTCTGTGACTTGGTTTAAGAGTTTAAAGAGATTATAATCCTCAATAATAGCAGACTTAAAGCCAAATCTCATTTCAACTTTATTACCTGAAGGGTAGTATTGAATAGCTACATTCTCCTAATTGAGACTGATTGAAGATAGAATGAATATAACAAAACCAGTGATGTCTCCCAAGCACTGTAATATTTGCTTTTATGGTGCTAAGTAAAAGCATTAGAGTTCAGCAGAGTAACACAGAAGTATGTGCTGTACAAAAAGTGGTCACTGAGTAATAAGTTGGCAAACATTTAAGTGCTGTGATGTGATGCAAATGTAAAAGTGAAACAATCCCTTGCTATCAAGGAGCTTACATTTTTACTGGTTGGGGGTAGGAGTTTGAAGGAAGTGTAACGTGTTCACATACAAATAAATATGGAACATATTTAAAAGAAATAGACAGTGATGGAGGTTGATACTAATAGCAAGAGTGGGACAGGATATAAAGGAAGACTTTGAAGGTGAGGTGACAGTTGAACAGATCCTTGAAGGGACCAAAGAATTCTAAGAGGCATTATTATAAGTGAGGAAGAAGAAGAATGTTCCAGAAAATGAATGCGGGAAAGGAGGTGGTGGGGAATGCCTGTGCAAAAGCACGGAGGTAGGAGATAGAATGTCATGTATGTGTATTGGCATATAGGCCAGTTTTACCTGGACCATAGGATCCATGAAAGGTAATAATATGTAATCAGCCTAGAAAGGTAGATTGGAACTGGATTATGAAGTACTTTTAAAGCCAGAGAAGTTTGTATTTTATGATAAAAGTAAGGGAGACACTGAAAAATTGGATGTATATTTTAGGAATATCACTTGGGCAGTTGTATGGAGAAGAAGTAACTAAGTGCAAGAAGACCCATTTAGAAGCTATTGTAGTACTCCTGGGAAGTATGGATAAACTTATTAGATAATATTTCCTTTCTTTGCTAATTTTAAGAACCAAGATTGCAAGAAGTTGCGCTTAAACAAACAGTAGATGTGCATATGTGTGAATTTAAACTGAATTAGAACATATGTGTGTATGTGTTTACATGTATTACATTTCTATTCAGTTCAGTTCAAAATTCATTTATTATGAATAATAATAAATTGTGTGTGTTAGGGACATTGATAGACCTAGGGAGGTAGAGAATTTGCATAGCACACTATCATAGAGTGTACTGCCTTGGATATATTCTGTTACAGATACAGGGCATACCTTTACTGTCTTTTTTCTAAAATATTTTATGAAAATAGAATGATCATTTTCTCCTAAGTTATCAATTTGTACACCATTTGAAATTTAAACCTGCGTTTTAGCACCTTATGTCATCTATGTTGCTATGACAGAGACCTGTGTCTTAAAATCAGAATTAGGATAAACATCAGAAAGTATGCATTTTTTAAAATAAACCTGTATAAGTAAACACTGAGAAACATAATATCCAAGATTTTCCTTAACTTTTTTATAAGCCAGATATTTTTTAGTTTGTCATGTGAAGACAACTTCACATAGTAGAAAAGCCTGAGATGTTGCTCAATTGCTGCCACTAACTGTGACCTTAGGAAAGGTACTTAACATCTCTTGGCCTTAGTTTCCTTTTCTGTAAAAAGAGTAAATGAACAGCTAGTCAGGAAGATGGTATATGAGAATGTATACAATCTTGGGAAAAGCATGTCACCTCTCTGAGACTCAGATTCTTTATCTGTAAAAAAAAAAAAAATAGGAAGTGAATTTCTAATTAAGGAAGTAGTATCTGAGAATGGAAGTTAAATTTCTGGAATATGGTTTATGAAAGCCTGCTGCCTATGGGCAAAATGCACTTCCCAAAGACTTTTATTTGCCTTGCAAATCTAATCAGAAGAATTCTAAATGGAAAAGATAGAGGGAGGAAACTAGATGCTCTACAAAGTAGATACTGTGTAAAAAGAATTACATTTGAAATCTTCAGAAGTCCATTAGGAACAAAATCTAAGAAAAGAGCTAGTAATAGCATCCATGCCCTCAGAAGTCTATAGACATTCACAAATTATTGATAAAAAACCAGATGAACTGGAAACTTTAATGCAAGGAGGTAAACTTGATATCATAAGTATCACTGAGACTCAGGAGGAAAAGAGCCATGACTGGAATATGACTCTGAAAGGGATACTTTATTTTTAAGAAGGTGAATAATTAGGTAATGGCAGGTGATAAGGAGGAAGGATTAAGGGAGTAGTATATGTAATGAAAACAAAAACCAGCATTATAGAGAACATTTGGGTAAAAATCAGTGTAGGCAGAAACAGAAGTAATATGGTCATTGGAATACCTGGTTCCAAATACTGTGTCTGATGATTACTCCATGTATGACTTGAGACAAATCACTTAACCTCCCTGGATTTTACTTACACATGAGTAAAAACATAAAATGAAGGAGTTGGACTCTGAAATCCTTCCAGCTTGAGATTTATGATTCTCTAGAGATAGAGACTGGACTTCTGTGATTTCAGTGGCATGGGGAACTCCTATTAGTCAGTCATTAAACATTTAATAAGTGCCTGCTGTGTTCCAGACACTATGCTAAGTGCTGGGAATACAAAGAAAGGTAAGTCCTTGCTCTCAAGGAATTCCCAATCTAATCCAGTGAGGGAGACAACATGCAAACAACTATGTACAAATAATTTATATACAGGATAAATGGAAAATAATAAATAGAGAGAATATACTAATACTGAGAATAATCAAGAAAAGTTTAGTATAGAGAGTGTAATTTTAGTTGAGACTTGAAGCCAAATTGAGAAGGGGAAGCATTCCAGACTTGGAGGACAGACAGAGAAAATGCCTAAATCTGAGAGTTGCTAGAGTGTTGTATTCAAGGAATAGTCGGAAGATCAGCATATTGCAAGGTGTGTGATGGTAGTATAAGAAGAAAGGAAAGGTATAGAAGGGCTCTGAATGCTAAACCCAAGATTTTATATTTGATACTAGAGACAATAGGAGTCACGAGAGTTTATTGAGTAGGGTGGGGATGACATGATCAGAACTCTCTTTAGAAACATCACTTTTGCAGCTGACTGAAGGATGGACTGGAGTGAGGAGATGTTTGTGACAGAGAGACCAACCAGCAGATTATTGCGGTATTGTAGATATGAAGCAATGAGGCCCTCCATCAAGGTAGTGGTAGTGTCAGAGGAGTGAAGGGAGCATATAGCAGAGATGTTATGCAGGTAAAATTGACAGACCTGGGCAACAAATCAGGTATAGCAAGTGAGAGAGAGTGAGGAGCAGAAGGTGGCACTTGGACTGTAAGCCTGGGTAAGGGGGAGAATAGTGGTGCCCTGGATAGTAGTAAGGAAGTTTGGAAGGAGGGAGGGATTGGGGGAAAGTTAATGAGTTCAGTTTTGGGCATGTGGTGTTTAAGCCTTTTATAAAATATCCAGTAAAAGAGTTGTCTATTAAGCAATTGGTGATGTAAGACTGGACGTTAGCTGAGAGATTAGGGCTAGATAAACACATTTTTAGAAGCAGTAGCAAAGTTGGGATACCATGGTTAACAGGTATGACTTGGATGAAGATCTAACAAAGGATACTGAGGAATAGTCAGATAGGAAAGAGAATCAGGAGAGAGAAACTAGAGAGAAGAGAATATCAAGAAGAGGCTAGTCAACAATGTCAGAGGCTGAAAAGAGGTCAAGAAGGAGGTTGATTGAGAAAAAAACATTAGACATCTCAATTAAGAGAGTTATTAACTTTGGAGAAGATAATTTTGGCTGAATAATGAGATTAGAAATCAGTCTACATAAAATTAAGAAGAGAGACATCTATTATGGACTGCGCTGTCAAGGAGATTATTCACAAAAGGTATGAGACATATGGAAAATAGCTAGAGGGAATTGAGGAATAAAATGAGAATTTGGGGGAATGGGGAGACATGGGCATGTTTGTACACAGGAAGAAAGCAGTAGACAGGGATAGATTTAAGGTAAGTGAGACAGTGGGGATGTTAGACAGGATAATCTGCTGGAGAAAATAAAAATGTAATGAGATCACTTGTACATTTAAATAGGTTGACATTTGCAACAAGGACCTTCTCTTTAGAGAGGAAAAGGTGAAGGAAGAGAGAACAGCATAAGGCATCTGGGTGATGTGAGAGAGGGAGGAGGGAAAAAGAGGGAATGGCCTCAATTTTTTTCAGTAGAATATCAAGGTTCTCACTTGAGCAAGGGGGTGATAGAGGGTGTGTGGAGGGATGAGCCATAGGAAATTATTATTGGTTGTATGCCTACATCTTTTACGTTTTGGAATATTGCATTCCATGCTCTCTGATCTTTAATAATGATAGTTGCTAAATCTTGTGATCTTGTGGTTCCTCAGTACTTGAATCATTTCTTTCTGATTGCTTCCAGTGTGTTTTCTTTGCTCCAGAAGTTCATTTTGTTTGTTTTGCTTTGTTGTGATGAGCCTGAGAGTTTTCATGGGGGGGAGGGTCTTTCAGGAAGTAATTAATGGATTCTTTCTAATTTTCATTTTGCCCTCTTCTAAAATATCTGACCAATTTTTTTTCACAATTTCTTGAAATAGGATATTTAAACTCCTTTTTGATCATAGCTTTCAAGTAGTATATGATGATTTTGAAATTATCTATTTGATTTTTTCAGTCATTTGTTATTAATATGAAGCTACCTAATAATTTCTATTTTACCAATATTTTGTAATATTTTAATATTTTTAATATTTCTTGTCTCCTGGAATCATTAACTTCTGTTTTGTCTGTTCTCCTTTTCAGCAAGTCTATTACTTGGATAACTGTTATATCTCTTGTTCTAAACTCTTAAATCATTTCCTAAGTCTCTCCTCCATAACTCTCTGTGTTTTTGATGAGAGCTATGGAGGAGAGAATAGGAACATTTCTTTCCTCCACCCTTCTCATTTTGTTTATAATATTTTAGTTCTTTTAGTGACTCTTGCATTTCTTTTTCAAGAAATTCTAAATAATTTTGTGGATAGGCTATATTTTCCACTAAGGCTTTACTTAGATATTGAGTTATTCTCTTCTGGGTGTGTCTTGAGCATCTCTGGCATCAATACAGCCCTATATCTTTTTTGTTTGTTTATTCATTCTTAGGGATCAAAGCAAACATTCTGAGGCCCTGTTTCTTGCCTGAAAGTTGAGTCTCAGATTCTCCCTCTCCCTCCCCACACAAGAATTGAGATTAGAGTTTTCTAGGGCCCTCCAGCTCACCTGGTGGTCAAGTCTCCAATCCCTTTTCCTTCAGGGATCATGTTGGGAGCAGCCAGGCTGAAGTTCCTTTCCTCACCTTTGAGGCTAAGTCCAATTTCCCTCCTTATCTGGGGAATCAGGATTGTAACATACTGAGTTCTACAGGTGCTGAGTTGTACTTCTTCCAGACTGTTCTATTTTGTCTTGTCTTCTCCACACAGTATTGTTTTCTTAATTTGTTGAGATTCCCAATATTTCTTTTCCCTTTCCCTCATGCCTTATGGAAAGGAGGGAGAGAGGTAACAGTATAGGGGAGTGAGAGAGGGAACACAAGCAGTTTAAAAAGACTAAGTAGCACTTCAGCAGAGTTCTCTAGTACACTGCATGTTCCACATTCGTCACCCATGGAGCTGCATTTTCATATCTATTCTTTGAGACCAACTTGGGTCATTATAATTGCATAGTATTTCATTTTTATTATTGTTGTTTGTCTTCCCACTTAAATTATTGTCATCATTGTGTATATTGTTTTCTTGGTTCTGCTTACTTCAACTTGCATCCATTCTTTTGTTTCCCATGTCACCAAATATCTTACAGTACCATATTAATTCTTATAGCATCATGTATTCTCTTATATTCCTATATCATAATTTGTTTAGCCATTCCTCAGCTAATAAATATTTTTGGTCCTTTGCTATGACATAAAGTGCTGCTATAAATATTTGGTGTGTGTTGAGCATGTCTGTCTTTGACCTTCTTGGTATTTATGACTAATGGTGAGATTTGTATATAGACATTTTAGTTACTTTCTTAGCAAATTCCACATTGTTTTCCAGAATTGGGTCAATTAAATCAATAAATAAACATTTACTAAGTGCTGTGTGGCAGGCTCTTGCTAAGTGCTGAGGATACAAAAAAAGGCAAAAGACAAGCCCTGTCCTCAAGGACCTCACAGTCTGATGGGGGAGACAATAAACAAATAAGCTATTTCCAGGATAAATGGAAAATAAGGGAGGCACTAGGATTAAGAGGGATTGAGAAAGGCTTCTTGTAGATGAGATTTTAGTAACAATGTGTTAGCCTCACAATTTACAACCCCTCCAACATTCGCTATTCCCATCTTTTGTCATTTTTGCCAGTTTTCTGGGTGTGAGATAATATGACTGTTACCCTGCTGGCTGCCCCTCCTCCTGAAAGAGCTAGTTTTTTATTTGTTAATATTCCTCAAAAATGAACTTTTTGTGGTTATCTAGAAATTAGCTCTTCCACATAACTGACTATCCCATGTAACTGAAGCTTATTCTTTTAAGCACATTTTAACAAAAAATAATTTTAAATATGTTTGAGTTTTAAAATCTTAAATATATCATATACTCTCCTGCCATTTTAGACAGATAGTTTGGAACATAAATTATTTTTTCCTTGGTAACCTAACATCACCTAGTACATTGTTAAGATTGTTATATACTTCCAGTTCTCTCAGTCCAGGGTATCAGAAAGGGTACTGAATCAGGAATCAAAGTACCCAGATTCAAATCCAAGCTCTACTACCTACTACCCATATGACCTTGGGCAATTGACTTAATGGTCTCACTTTTTAAAAAAAGTAACATAACTTTCCAGATCTCTCTGCTCATTCAGAATTATATATTGATTAACAGAGTAAAATGCCATACTTATCTGGAACTCAAACATTTGACAGTTTTAACCATCTGTAAAGAAGTCAAGAATCCACAGAGAGAGGTCATAAGAAAGGCTCAAACTGAAGTCACAAAACTCTCTCAGAACCCTCTTGAGTGCCTACTTACTCTTATGTTATACACAAAATTGATTTCCTCATTTTTTGGGAAAAAATCAGAAATAATATGGTAGGAGACAGGAAGAGACTAAAAGGAAGGACACTTCTAGTTGTAAGAAGAGGTGACACAAACAGTAAGGAAGGGCGCAGAAATAAGAACTAGAAAGGAATGCGCATTGTTCCACACCCTTTAGAGTCCACTTGCTCCATCAGTGGGACACTTTCAAATCTGCTGTTTCTTGTACCATAGCAAAGTGAATCCCTCTGGCAAAGGCCCATGCACTATTGTACTAATGTATTATATAAGTGAGTAATGGAATTTGTTATTTTAAGTCCATGACTGTCTGCCATCACTTTTCTGTCTCCACAATGATAACTGCTTTTTCCATCTTCTCTTATCTATTAAATATTTATCTGGGCTTCATCTTTTATGTTTATTTGTATTTTTTGAAGTTGAATCTGATTTTATTTCCTGCACATATTATGTTGCAGATGGATTCAGTACAGGGTCTTATGATATATTTCTTCTTGTTAGCTGATATTTTGAGAACCTCTCAGATTGGAATGCATTTGTGTACTATTTTTTTTGTAGTTTCTGTGAAATCATTAATAGGAAACTAAATTTTAGGAATGTTGGGCTCTTTGTGTACACAGGGCAGATACTAAGTACTATAAAATTTATCATCATATGTGGCCTATCAGCCCTTTGGACTCTTTGTAGGTATTCTTATCAAAAGCACTTTTTTTAATTTTATGAGTTAGATTTTTTTAAATTAATTTTTTATACTCTATGCCCACATTGCAGTAATCCTATCCTTCCTATATAACTCCTTATAACAAAGACAAATAATTCATCAAAACCAAGGAACATAGTGACCTTGTCTGAGCATCTGTAGTCTGCAGTTTGAATGTATATCATAGTACTATAGTATTTCTATATTTTGTTCTCTTGGTTCTATATCCTCTACTTTTCATCATTTTACTCAGAATTTCTTGCTCAACTTTATATAGGTGGTTCAGTGTTTAGAACAGTCTCCTAGAATCAGGAATACCTGAGTTCAGATATGGGTTTAGACAAATTAGCTTTATGACCCTGGGCAAGTCACTTAACCCCTTTGTCTGCCTTAGTTTACTCTGTTGCAAAATGTGAATAATAATAGCACCTATTTCCCAGGATTGTTTTGAGGATAAAATGTGTTAATATTTGTAAAGTGCATAGTACAGTCACTGATTCATAATAAATTCTTAATAAATGCTTGTTCCCCCTAACCCTCTATCAGAATATGTTTGTTTGAGGGAGAGGACTATCACTTTTTTTTTTTTTTTGAGGACTATCATATTTGATTGTATTTTGTATCCCCACCACTTAGCACAGCACCTGGAACATAGTGCTTAATAAATGCTTTTTAAAATTCATTTTTTTTTCATTTCTACAAGTTGCTCATGCCCATATAGCATAATACTGTTCCATTTCGCAAGGGGTTCCAAATGTCTTAGTGCATGTTTAAGTGTGATTGCTTAAATGTCTAAGGAATTCATGGAGCACAATTTGTTCATCTTTTCACCAGTTGATGGATTCCCACTTTGTTTCCAATTTACTGCTATTTCAAAAATGGTACTAGGAATATTTTTATGTATATGGGAATTTTCTTTCATTGACCTCCTTGATCAAGTGGTATAAACAATTTAGCAACTTTCTTATGAGCTAAATTCTTGAGGAACATACTTTTCTGATATTGCAATGTTGCTTCATCTGTACATTTAGCTAGAAAATTGAAGAATATTCTTTAAATTTCTTATTTCAGATAATATGTGAGAAATTTGACAGAAAGATAAACACTAAGCTAGTGCTTAGAGGATGATAGACATCCTAGAGATTAATCTAAATTTGTAAGACACTCCCCGCCCCCACCATACACACATCTACTTTCCCTATTCAAAAGAAGAATGGTTTTAAGTAATCCATAGAAATGTGAAGATTTAATGTTTGTAAAGACTTTTGAATTCAGACCAGTGGGGCTATATGAAAGCATTTTTCATTAAAATTTGCATATTTACAATGTATATTATCTAGTGCTCATTCTCCTAATTGGATAGCTGATACAAAAAAAATGGTATTCATTTCTTTCTTACTATGAACAGTGTTGATAAATGCTGGGTAGATGAGTCTTTCATACTCTATCAGGTAATTCTTGGTTGGTAATGAACATGGTGGGGGCAGCTAGGTGACACAGTGAATAAAGTAATGACCCTGGAGAGTTCAAATCCATCCACAGACACTTGACACTTTATAGCTGTTGTGACCCTGGGCAAGTCACTTAACCATAGTTGCCTTGCAAAAAAAAAAAAAAAGTAATGAATATAGTGCATTAGGTTATCTTAATTAATTTTCCCTTGTTTTCCATCTGCTGGAGATTTGTTGGGTTTGGGGATTTTTTTTTTTTTTTTGAAGAACAAGGAAAGAATGACTCATCCACTTTTTATACTGCCTGATTTAGAATATAGATTCCCCAGAGTCCTTTTCTGCTTAGTTTTAATAGCATACCAAATATACGCAAACACTTAATAATTTTATGCCAAACCTCTGTGAAGCAAACTGGAGGAGATTTTGATTACAGACCCTGCTTTGCCCTTACAGACTTTTATCTTATTCCTCACAGTTCATGCTCCAGGTCTTTTCTTCTTAGCCTTAATAGAACTTCTCATCCCTTCCACTACCACATATACAGAAGGCGATTTTTCCTCCTACTTCTTTGAGATAATTGAAGCCATCACTTAGGTACACATGGAACTTGTCTTTCATTCCTCAAAACTCAGCATCATCATATACTCTCCCTTCCCAGTAGCCTCAGAAAACTACTTCCTCAATTTTTTCATTTGTAAATTTGGGATCATAATGTTTGTAATGTGTCTAGAGGAATTTTGTGAGAAGCTGATATAATCACATATGTACCATACTTTATAAGCCTCAAAGCATTTTATAAATGTCAGTTACTTTTAAAAGTTAATTACACACTTGATCCCATTCCTTCCTTCCTTGCCTTACTTCAGAAGTCATTGCATGTCCCTTATGCATCTTCAATTCAATAAATAATATCAGTATCAATATTTAATGAACGATAATACTATGCTGTTGGTTAATACTAATAAATAAGTTCTAGTTTCTTTAACTCTATCATGAGTCTCTCTGCTTGAGTTACCTCCAGTTTTGATGCTTCAGACAATGGTGTTATTTAATTCACAGCCATGTAGAATCACCAGAAGCTACGTCAGTACACTGATGAATGTGTAATTTCATCCATGTGGATTTTTCCCTTTATGGATCACTTGACCTAGAGTCTGGAAGACCTGAATTCAAATCTGCCCATAGATACTTCTTATCTTTGTGACTATGACAAATCACTTAGGCCCTATTTCCCTCAGTTTCCTTACCTATAAAGTGGGGAAAATAATAGCACAATGTCATTATGAATATCAAATGAGATGTTTTGTAAAAAGTACTTAGTACCATGTCTGTCACATAATATATGCTATATAAACATTTATTCTCCTCCCTACTCCCCTAGGTTCTCATGTTGTGTAATTCTCTTTTTTGCTAGAGTAATTGGTCTTTAAAAGATAACTTTTTATGCCATAGAGCACTAAAAAGACTGCATAATTTCCTAAATGCATTTTAGTTAGCCCACTTTCCTCCCTGTAGTTGGTTCTGGATCCAACTCATTGTCCCATCTGCACTGTGATTCAGTTTCTACTGATTAAGTAGCTGCTTCTGATTTTGTTGTCTTCATCACTTCGAGGGGAGATAATGGCAGTGGTTCAGCTTACCTGGCATATGTCATTTTGTGTCTCCACCTCAGGGAGCCTTGTTTCTTCAGCTGCTTAATCAAAGTCTATGGATCCATAGTTCCTGATATCTTCTTGGTCATTTTGGGGGGTGGGTATGCTATCTTCGTTGTGGGTTTTTTTGTCTTTGTTCTTTGATACCTGAGTACCCTTAAAATTGTGACACTTCTAGCACTAATAGTGTACTATATAGTACAAATCCAATTGCTCTTGTGATTTCATCTAAGTATTATTTTACCTCCTCCTATAGAACTTCAGGATCTAACATACATGTTAGATTCCAAATATGAACTCCATTTTTGACATTGGTAATAACAGATTGTTCCAGGAACTCTTCTATAGATATTTGGTTTTTTTGTTTGTTTGTTTGTTTGTTTGTTTTTGGTGTCTGTTGTCCTTCAGATTTCATCTATTATTACTCTTTGGGCAACAGTACTAGTTTGTTCTCATACCAAACCTTCTGTAGAGTTGCTTTCACTTAAATAGATTTCTGATGGGGGTGGGGAGAAGGGGGCAATAGTACTAAATATTTTTTAGTAGTTTCTTCAATATCTTCAGATGAGATTACTTTCTTAAGCACATTACTTCAGGCTGTCATGTATCTCTACTTGGTATGGAGATTACATGTTGACTGAAATGCTTTCTTAGCTTTTTGGCCATTATGGGAACTTTTTTTAAAAAACAAGTTGAAAACTTCTAGGAAATAGTGACAAATCAGAATTAGTATTACTACTTTTATCCATTTCCATTTTTCAGAGTCAGCATATTAGATTACTAACAAATTAATATTTATAGATAATCTTATGTGATTCTTAGCACCATCTGCTACTTTTTCAGCCATTTCACCAGTCTTCCCACAGAAGTAAAAGATGGGACACATGGGACTGAGGACCATTTTGTATTTTTCTTAGTTGTATAGCTTACTGTGGCCAAAAATATCATCACCTAGTTAGTCCATTCTCCTGGTGTTGATATTCTATGACTTTAGCTAGACTAATGCTTAGATAGCAGGTTCAGTCTGTCTCTAAGACTTGACTTGAAGCCTTTCCAGCTTGATAGAGTCTATCATAATTTGTGTTCCATGGGCATAGCCTTTGACAACTCTGTATGACCTTCTTTATGGATCTTTATGAAGTTTCATTTGAATTATTTAGGGTTTTCAAGAATTTTAGTGATGAAGGAAATAATCATAAGTAAAAACTGATTGGTTTTTCAGTGGCAAAGTAGGCCACAGGGGCTACTGGTGACTCTTTTTCTTTTTTAAAGCGCAGAGCTTTTTTTTTTTTTTAGTTCCAAATTCTCTTCCTTCCCCACCCAAGAAAGAGACAAGAAAAAAAGAAATCTATCACAAATTTGTATACTCATGCAAAACAAATGTCCACATTAGCCAGCCCCCCCTAAAAGGCAAGACAAAGAAAAGTTTAAAAAATGTTTCAATGTGTATTCTTGAGTCCATCAGTTCTTTATCTGGAGATGGATAACTTTTCAAAATGGGTCTTGGAATTATGGTGGAATTGTGTTAGAGTTGCTAAGTTGCTCTTACTATATAGATTGTTCTGCTGGTTCTACTCAGTTCACTTTTAATCATTTCATAAACATCTTCTCAAGTTTTTTCTGAAACTATAAATACCATTTTTCAAATTGTGGCTCTTGCCACAACTACTATGGAAACCCAAGTTGAGATAGAGATGAGGAAAGAAAATAACAGTGACAATGAAGCAGTGAAGCTTGCCATAGTACTTGAGATCCTTTGGATTATCTGCCACTGTTAAAGAGCCATAGAGATCAGAAGATCATAAGTTGCTGGTTGAATATATCTGTAATTGGTCCTTCCCAGTTTATTGAAGTTAAATCTCTATTTTATTTCAGTGGTTTTGTGCATTCCATTGTGTTTAGTTTCATTCTCCTATAAGCTATAATAACCATATATTCTAATGATGTAGCTATGTAATCTTAAGTTACTTAACTGCTTTCCATATCAGTACATTCCTAAGTGGAAAACATCTGTGTGTGTGCACGTGTGTGTGTGTGTGTGTGCACATGTGTGTGCGCGCATGTGTGTGTGCACGTGTGTGTGCACGTGTGTGTGTGTATCAAAGATTTTTGTTTTAAAAAATTAAGTAAATCATATTATGCCTTTGACTTATAGTAGCATAGATGTGTTCCTGGGGAGTGGGTGAAAGGTTGCCCGAAACTGAAGAATATTGAATCTCAGACAAGTGATATATCACACATATAAAAGGAAAAATATTCTCTTCACCAAGGAAATAGTACTTCAGATGTATACCCCAATTCCAGGTGATTTTTCCATTGGTATCACTCCATATCCTGATGAATGAATGAATGAATGAATGAATGAATGAATGAATGAAACACTTTTGGCTATGGGCAAAGCACTGTACTCTGTGCTCAGGATAGAAATGTAAAAGCCAGACCATTGCTATCCTGAAAATACTTAGGTTCTGATAAGAGTTTGGAAAAATCACAAGAATGGTAAGTGGAGCCATAAGAGGAGTTGATTTATATACATGTTCCAGTAGACATGACAGTATTGATTTAATTGCAGTTTCCAGAGGAGGAGGTATAGAGGGGGCAAGAGATAGAGAACCATGTACACAAATGGCAGAAATACAGTGTCTGGGGTGGAATGTGAAGCATGACTTGGATCAGCTAGATAAAGTGGGCCATGTGAGTTTTTGTTCTCACACTCATCAGTTTGTCCAATGTTTACCCTACATGGAAATTCTGAAGCAAAATGGGTACTATTCCAAGAGAATCACTCTTGGAAATATATATATATCTGGAGGATACAAATGTAGGACAGATGTTCCCTGCATATAGTCCCATTACCATTTTGATAGATAATCCTTTTAGCACAAAAATTAGGAGATCACCTTGGGAGAAATAGCACAAAGATCCTTCCCAAGAAAATATAGCCACAGGTTTGCATGTAGCATAAGCTTTCCTTTTACAGTGCATTGTCAGTATCAGTATTCTGGCAGGGACCGTGGGACCCAGGCTATATTTCCCAAGTGATGTGCCTATGGCATTTAGCAGATTTCCCCCAGTTCTTAGGCAATAAACAAGTGGTCATTGGATCTTGGTAAAGATTTCCTAGTCTTAAACTTCTTCCAGTACTAAGGACTTTCATAATAACCAAATCTTAACCTCTTTAATTGACTGACCAGACTATTTGGTTCGTAAGTTTGGATCTTCATAAATTAGATTTTGCTACAGGAAGGAAGGAAGGAAACATCTTTTAAGCACCTACTATGTGCGAGGCACTGTGCTGAGTACTTTGCAAATCTGTCATTTGATCTTCATGACAACTCTTTAAAGATAGGTCCTGTTATTAAACCCATTTTACAGTTAAGGAAACTAAGGCAGGCAGAGGTCAAGTGACTTGGCCAGAGTCACACAGTAAGTATCTGAGGCCAAATTCAAACTCAGATTCTCTTTACTCCACGCCCAGTGCTGTATCCACTGGGCCCCCTAGCCACTCACTTATATAAATGTTGGCCAAGAACCTGATAAAGTGTTTGGCTACACTGAACTAAATGCTTGTAAGACCATGATAGACCTTCTGAGTTCATAAAATCATATATTAAGAGCAGGAAAAACCTAAGAGATCATCTTATTCGAGACCTTCATTTTACAGTTGAAGAAAAGGAGCCACAGAGATACTAAGTGACTTGCCCAAGATCACACATATAGAAAGTGGCAGATCTTGCGTTTGAACCTAGTACTATGACTCCAAATCCAGGTCTCTAACCGTTCTGATATACTTCGTCCAAATTAAAGTCCTCTAACAAAAAAATGTCCTGACTTCTAGCTATTTCCTAATATGCAGAAACAGAAAATGTGGGGCCATCAGGGAGATAGGGTTGCTAACAGATCCATTTGGGGCTATTGTTAAGCATTGACACATGAATACATTTCATATGATTATCATAAAATTGTGGCCTGGAAATTGGACAGCCATGGTGCTGCATTTGGGGCTTCACATTTATAATAAGCTGTAATAAAGTAAACATTTTAAATGAGTATAAGAATAGGCATTACTTACACTCCCAAATGTATGTTCAATTGAAATGCTTTTGAAGCTCAATTTAACAAAGCAAACAAATTTCTTGGCAGTATTAACATAATTGTTCTCACTGTTGGATTTTGATTTCTAAAAAGTTCTTTAAGCAAGAAATGAGCAGTTAAGAAACAGAATAGCAAAAAGGAATGTATATAAGAATGAACCACTTTCAGATATTTTATACATTAGGTACAAAGTGGTCCTAAAGTCTCACTGTGCCATTTCACCAGGTTTGGCAAACCACTTCCAGCCCAATAATGTAGAGTTTATATTTCATGAGTTATTTTCTGTAAAATATAGTTATTTACACTCTTTAGTACAAAGGCTCAAGACTAAGGACTCCATGTAATTTTCTGCCAGTGAAACTAGAAGTTCCATACTATGGGTCATTAAAATAGCTATTTTTCTTTTCTGAAGACTGAAAGACACTGACTAGAATGTCTTGTTTATATCAGGTTGATGAAACAGATCTTTATGTAAATAAAGTGACAGTTGGAGCTGAGTAAGTAGATTAATGAAAGGATTTGGAGAACCTATTGTTCATTTAATATTCAGTAAACAAAAATGGAAATTTCTGTAGAGAGAACATGAACTACGTGGCAGGATAAAGCTGTGGTGTTCACAGAGCACAGCAAGGTATGCACTAGGTAATCCACCAGTGTTTTCCACAGCAACTAGTATATGGCAGAGGAGCAGGTGATACAGTGTTTCCTGCACATTTCAGCAATCTGTACTTCCTTCCAATTACTGGAGAAACCAATGCAAGTATCTATCATATGTTATTATACTAATGTGACATAGCCATGAGTAGCAGGTTTGATGATGGCATAACAGTAAGCAGCAGCCAGAACAGTGTGGGTTCAGGATAGCAGGTGCATTTAGCTAAAAGTTGTGAGAGGCACAGCATGTCATTAGTAGGAAGAACATTATACTGAAAAACACTCAATTTCAAATAGTCATGGAGCATAGCTGACTTAGTTCAAATAAAAGTAAAGCATAGAAACATATCTTATTAGATGAGTGACAATTTAAAGCATTGCTTCTTGCCTAGCATGCCACCTACCTGATTCATCATTAATTATAGTAAGTACTAACAAGTCCTTTAGATACCTCTGTTGGAGATGGTACTATGAAAATTGTACTCAGGTATTACAGGATATCCTTAGTAAGATCTACAATTACTTAACTCCAGCAATCCAAATAAATAAAACCAAGTGGATGAATGCTGTCATATATGTGAATGGTCATTCCATTCAGGTAGTCCATCAGGATATATATCTTAGACTGTACTGTGTTCATGATCAATTAATTATAAACAAGAAATTTTTAAGCACTAGCACTGTACTAGTGATATAAAGACAAAATTAAACAGATCCTTTCCTCATTGAATTTTTATTACATTGGGAAGATGTTACATTTATATAAGTATATGCAGAAATTGATACAAAATAAATACAATATACTATGCACACTACTCCCTGTGAGCCCAGAGAGTTCAAATGTGAACTGTCATCAGCATTCTCTATACTTTGTGTGGGAAGGGTCCACGAGTAGACTAATCCCGGGGAAGGCTGTTTTGAGATATCTAGGAAGTTAACATTGGGTCGTGGGACTCAGTTCCAAACTGTGGTGATGCAGGGTGGGATATTAAATTTCTAAACTTTTCAACCCAAGTGCCTCATTGTAAGTCTAACTTTCCTGTCTAATAACTTGTGTGACCACTCCCTGACCCTTGTTCGTACTTCTGTCAGTACTTAAGTGTTATCTGCCTCCTGGATGGATGAATGGCCATTCATTGTTTTAAAAAAATACAAAATAGATAAAATAATTTGGGAGTGGAAAGGGAGACATTAGCAGCTGGTGGGGAGATTTGTTAAGGCCCATGAGAATTTTGTATCCCTAATTCCTAGCACAATTCTTGACATATTGTAGACACTTAATAAATGCTTGTTGGTTGACTGATTGATTTAGAAAGCTGGTGTTAAGGAAAATATGAATTCTAAGAGGTAGAGGTCAGGAGGAAGGGTATATTATGCATGGAGAACAGCCTGTGTGTCTGTCTAAAGGCCCAGAAATTGTACATGCAATGTTGTGTGTGAGAAAAAACAAGAAAGGTTGCAAGCACTAGTGTGTCCATAAAAGAAAGAGAACAGGCTGGATTGTGTTAGGAAAATTTGAAGGGATTTCAGGGAGCCTAGAATTTTGCCATTTTTTAAAAAACACAACCATTGTCCTTGGCTTTGAGACATAGTAAACTATAACTTCTGATAAACTACAGAATCATGGAATTTCAAAATGGAAGGAATCTCAGTTGACTTCTAATTCAGCCCATATGCTAAAAAAAGAATTTTTTCTACAGTATAAATGACAAGTGATTATTCAGCCTTTGTTTTAAGACTATCCTTAAATATGTCTAATTATTAGGAATTTTTCTTTCCATTAAGCCTAAATATGCCTCTCCCAACTTCCATTCTACTGCCTACTGGGGCCAAGAATAAATATAATCCCTCTTCCATATGACAGTTACTCAGATCTTTAAAAATAGATAACATGCCTTTTCTGAGTCTTTTCCCAGCTAAATACCCCCAGTTGCTTCAACTAACTGTCATGTGCTATGAACTTGAGGCCTATTATCATGCTAGTGACCCTTCTATTATTATATTCTATTTACTAGTCATTACGCTTCCTGAAATGTGGTGCCCAGAAGTACTGCAGATGTGGTCTGACCTCCTTATTCCAGGAAGTTATGATTCTATGAGTACAAGATCAGTGTAGTTTTATTGGTCCCTACTTAAGACTGTTAGTTCATATACAACTTACGGTCCCCCCAGGCTTTCAACCTAGAAAAATAAGGGGCCAGGTTGGGAAGAGTTTTAAAAGCTAAACAGAGGATTATATATTCATCTAAGAGGCTATAGAGAGCCGTTGGATATTATTGAATAAGAGAGATGAGATGGTCAGACCTGTGCATTGGGAAGATCTGTTTTATAACTGAATGGAGGATGGAGAGACCTGAGACAGGAATACCAACCTGTAAACCATTTCAAATGTCATCTTGGAGTCCAGCCTGATTGCCTAGGAGAATGGTGGTGCCTTGACAGTAGCTGGGAAGTTATGAAGCGGGGGAGGTTTAGGGAAAAGAAGAGTTCAGTTTTAGATATGTTGAGTTTAAGAGATCTGTGGCATATTCAGTTTGAGATAATCAATAAACAGCTGAAGATAAAAGACTAGAGGTCAAGCGAGAAGTTAAAGCTGGAGAAATAGATCTGAGAATCATCCAAGAGAAATAATATAGAGAAAAAAGAGAAGAGGGCTCAGGACAAAGCCTTGGGGGACATCCATGAGGATCTAACAAAGGAGAGTCAAATGAAGTAGTCAGTCAGGTAGAACAAGAATGAGTAGAGAGCAGTGTCATGAAAACCTAGAAAGAAAAGAGAATCAAAGAGAAGATCGACAGTGTCCACATGTAGATATAGATAGATAGATAGACAGATAGATAGATAGATAGATAGATAGATAGATAGATAGATAGATAGATGTATATATCTTAATGAATTTCTTGTAGAAAAAAAGTTAAGTTTAATGCCACAGTGAATTTTTTTAAGATAGATATTTGATGCCCACAAAGAATAATTTTAGTTAAGTATTGGTTACTGTCAGAGGTGGGTGGACCATTTATCAAATGCAACATGACAAATATCCTGCATGAATTCATTTGCATTGAATGTGATGGATAACATCACAAAACATGCCAAATGCCAGATGAGTCTGTCATCTTATTTAGAACTATTTTAAAGGAATAAATTGCTCTGTTGGATATGCATATTGAAATTTTTGCCTGATTTCCATGTTAATGTTAGATTGTAAAACTTCCCCCTTGTTCACATTATACCAAACAATGCAGAAAATCTGTGATCTATTTATCATTCCTCTCATGCTGAGGATTGAACAGCGAGTCAATAGGTTTGTACTTCAAGGTTTGCTTTTCAGTTTAGAAAACTGCTAAGTTACCTTCCCTGTGGGGCAGCCCTTTTTCACAAGCAGTTTTCAAAGCAGTAATGTCCACAAAAAAGGTGGTTTGTTAACTTTAAGTCAGTTTCTCATTTGGGTTTGAAATAAGACAAAGGCTTTGCAGCTGTGAGATGTAGATAGGCTTGTTCAGCCTATTTTAAAATTAACCTATTGTAAGTCCTTAATGATTCAGAAGTTCTGCAATTTGGAATAATTGGTAGTTTGTACTCAAGGGAAGCCTGCTACTAGAATAGCAAATAGCAGCGATTCTGCAGGTCAGAATGAGGTGCCGTGGCTGAGATATGTGATCTTTTGGTATTTGTCTGTGTGATGTTTGGCAAATTCAGGATTATATTCTCCTCTGACTTGCATTACTCGCATTCATTCCTGTAGTGCATAACAATTCTCAGCAATACCTGTAAAATGGGTAAGATGGTTCACATTGTAGACCACCTCAGTCGTGGTCATACTTTTAAAACTGGATTCCAGTCTCTTGAGAGAAGAAAGTAAGCTGGATATCAGCCTTCCACATAGGGAGAACTATAATAAAGAACCCCATAGACTTCATTTTATGGACAAGCAGCCAGTGTTAAGAGCATAATGTGGGTAAGGTGAAAAACCTAGATATAACTGGGCTGGGCATGGCCTAAGCCCCAGAGACCACACAGTTGACTAAGATGAGTAGCAATGTGACCACCTCCCAGTTGGTTGTAGTAGAAGCTATTAAATATTTGTTCATTTAGTTGCCACCAATTTAGAATTTGTAATAATTTGATTAGAGCTGGTTTATCTTTTCATTATGTAGAAAGAGAGCTTTGCCCTACAAATTAATAATGTGCATAAGATTTTTGTAGTCTGTTTTGCATCTTTGCAATAGTGTTGCCCTCAATATCCATGCCTACTTATGTTTTTACATTATAAATAATACTGAATCATGAGAATTTCTTCTTGTAACTAATTTATGTGGTGCAAGGCAGTCACATAGCTTCATAATTCATTTTCTTATTAGCAAATGATATTTTAGTGAAAGTTTGAAGTACTTTAGTACAATCACATGCAAATGGATGTTTGCTGCATAGTTATTTCTATTTGGTTTCTTTTTGAAAAATTTTTTTTAGAAAGTTGTTAAGCAGTATTGCTTTAAAGCTGTTCTCTAATTTAGGTGAATGTTCCCCCAAATAAGCAAAAATTTATAAAGTTCTTCAGTATTCAGGACCAGAGGCTAGTATGTAGCATTCATCTTTGTAATTTTCTTTGGACTGGTGGTTTCTAATCCAGTCCTAATCTCTCTCCTGAGTATCACTGCCATATTACTGACTTCTCTTGTATTTTCTCTCAGCCTCTCACACTCAGAATGTCTAAAACCAAGCATAAGGTCCGTTTCCTAAATCCTCTTTTCCCCAAAAATGTTTTGTATAACAATTATATATTATAGGAATCAAGCAAAAAACCAAAACAAAACAACTAAAACCATCATTATTCTTCATTTTCTATTGTAGATTGTAAACTTCAGGAGTGGGAGTTAAGGGTGAATAAAATGGAGTTTGGCACTAGTTGATTGTGTTCTGTCTATTAAGGAATCTTAACCTAGGATTAAGAATTTTAAAGTATTTTTATAACTGTATTTTAATATGATTAGTTTCCTTTATAGTTCTATTTATTTTATTTTGTATTTTTAAAAACATTCTGAGAAAGGGGCCATAGTTTTCAACAGGCTACCAAAGGATTCCACTGCACAGAAAGTTAAGATGACCCAGGATGAGGCAATTGGGGTTAAGTGACTTGCCCAAGGTCACCCAGCTAGTGAGTGTCAAGTGTCTGAGGTGAGATTTGAACTCAGGTTCTCCTGACTCCTGCAGTGGTGCTCTATCCACTGCACCATCTAGCTGTGGTACATCTTAGTAAGATATAACTATGAATTATTGTTAAGTGAAGTTTGTTTATTTTTCTTTTTCATGAACTCTGTCATTGAGGTTAGGGGCAGCTAGGTGGTACAATGGATAGAGCACCAGTGCAGGAGTCAGGAGGACCCAAGTTCAGATGTCACCTCAGACACTTGACACTCACTAGCTGGGTGACCTTGGGCAAGTCACTTAACCCTAATTGCCTCATCCTGGGTCATCTCCAGTCATCCTGATGAATATCAGGTCTCTGGATTCAGATGACTCTGGAGGAGAAGTGAGGTTGGTGACCTGCACAGCCCTCCCTCATTCAAAACAAAGTCAAGTGCAAGTCATGTCATCATTTCTCTGATGGCATGGTCTTCTTCAGCAACGAAGGATGAACACACAATAACTAATGTGAACTCTACTTTTCAAATGGATAAAAATCATAATGCCTTACTGTGAATTTCACTTGAAAGAGTTATGACTTTTCTCTACTTAGCATTGTGGTAAACAAGTCCAGATTTTTGCTGCTTTTCTTTTACTTGGCTGCTTGAATGAAAATAGTATTGAGAAGCTTCAAGACTTTTCATGGAGAGGCTTCCTGCTGGTATGTTTCACATATAGAGACATATTATTTACACAGTATTGCTTCATGAAGGTGATGCAAATATAAGGAAACTGCCAGTCATAGCCTGATGAGTGTATTTAAAAGCAGTGACTCATATATTTATCATATCAGATAAAAAAGCAAATTGATGTGGCTTTTATTGGCTACAATAATAATATTGTAGACTTGGCTATAGTGTAAGCAATGTTGTTAAATGATTATTGATCCAATAATACAACACTATTTAAAATTAATCTTTAGATGTTGAAAATTAAAATCATATAGAAAGAGCTTTTCATTGGGAGTTCAAGGACTTAGTTTTTAGTCCTGATGATGCAATTAACTAGTTGTGTCACCTTAATCAAGTCATGTCACTGCTCAAGGCTTCTGTTTGCTCATCTTTAAAATGAGAAGGATGGGTTGGGTGACTTCTAGGACCTCTCGGTTCTGAATCTGTTATCCTATGTTCTTGGTTTCCTTCTATCTCTTTGCTGTACCTTCTCTAGAGTCACTTCAGTTCTGAAATTTTAAGATTGTAATTCTCTTACAGTCATGTTATTTATTATGCATTGTACTAGTTGACAAAGGATATAAAAAGACAATTAAAAGGTGGCCTGATCTCATCGAGATTTCACTTTGGCAAGAGAGGGAAGGGAGGAGAACAATGCAACAAATGCACAAATATTCAATAACTACATTGCTGTTAGGGGAAAAAAGTTCACTCTGAAGTCCAAGGAAGGAAATAGCATTTCTCACTGTGAGGTCAGGGATGCCTTTGAGAAGGAGATGGTATGTGAGCTAAACCTTGAAGAAGTGAAAGAATTTCAACAGGCAGATATGGGGAAAAAACATGTATGTAGGGATCAGTATAAACAAAAGTAGAAAAATACTAGATGTGTGCCAGCTGTGATGAGTAGTCTGATTAGAATGAAATAGATCAAATGTGCTGAAGAGTAGTGAAAAATAAGATTATTGGAATTTTCCAAACAGGTGGTCGTGAGGTTGTATACTAGTATAGTGCCGTTGTGACCAGAAAGAATGAAACAGATAAAAATGATCTATCCTTCTAAATATTACTTCTAAAATAATCTTTAGTATTCCTATTACCTTTCAGAAAAACTATAGTCAGCTTTGTCTAGCATTTAAGGCCCTTCACATCTGGCACCACCCTGTGTTTTCAACTTTATTCCATACAACTAGTGTCCATACGTTCTGTGCTCCCACCATATCAGCTGCTACCTACTTTCCTCATTTTCCCACAGCCCCAACTCCACATTCACCTGCCACTGTGCCGTGTGTTCATATTGTTCCTTGTTCCGTCCTCATATGTTTTCCCTTTCGCCTTGTTACCTGTTGAATCAGTGTCCATCCTTTAAATTCCAACTTAAGTGTTATCTCCTCAATAGTCTTCCCTGATTCTCCCTTTGTTTTGTAACTCTCCAAAGCACTTATCTTATAATGCTGGATGTTACATTTTTTAGCTCCCCATGAGACTATATGCTATAAGAAGGTATGGGCTATGTTTTCTTTAAGATTCATATCTCCTCAAAGATTCTACAAATTATAGGCACTGAACAAATATTTGTAAAATGGATGAATGACAAAATTAGGGAAGTCAGAAGTAGAGAGAGTACACATGGTAAACTTTGTGGATTCTATTCATTTATTGCATTTCCTCTGCTTTCCTTCCTGTTTGGTAGAAAAAATATATTTTCATGAAAACAAAATTTTTATTTGAATTAATCTATTCTTGATATCTTTCACTTTACTTTCAATTCTTCTTTTTTGCTACATTACAAAGGCAGAAAATTGCATTATCAAAAATAGAATTTAACTTCAATTCAAACATATTTTTATTCAATTCCACATTTAACCTTCACATCATAAGAATGTACTTAGGAACAAAAAACCCCACTTTACTTGTAAACAAAATTAACCAATGAAATCTGACTCTCATATAGCTTCATCTTTCCCTGCTTATCGAGCCTTCCTTTGTAATAAGTGTAGATATGTGTGTGTATATACATATATCACATACACACACATATGAAAACAAAATAGTTCAGCAAAACAACCAACACTGCAACCAGTTCTTTCAGTGTATGCAGTATTCCACACATAGCATTCCACCTCTGCAAGCAAAAGAGGGAAATGCATTTGTATGGTTTTAGAAATGTTGTGAAGCAAGGTTTGCTTTTTGAAAATCATCAGGATCATCAAATTATTTATATGAGTCTTCAGATCTATAATGCCTTCTTAGAATAACTTTAAATTAAAAAGAATACAGTGTGTGGTTCTACTAGGTAATCCATATCATAAGCCACCTTAGCCTGTGTAGGATTCATACATTTTCAGTCATCCCTGAAGTGAGTTTATCTGGGGAAATCTCCCCTTCCTTAAGCCATTACTTACCCAAAACATTAAAAGTGCCATCTTACTAAGAAGCACTGAAACTGATACTATTAAGGAATGAAAATACTATATTAGGGAAGCCTCTGTCTTCCTTATTCTTTAAATAGAGATTATAGAGTGGAAATGATTTTACAGTTGAGATTCTTCCTGTCTCTGCTGTGTGCTTTTCATCATGATGTTATCTGAATGCTAAATTAAAATTTTCAAGACTTTGGCTATAGAACTGTAAGAGACCTTAGAGATTAAGTCTAATTTCCTTGCTTCACCACTGAGGAAATTGAGGCTCAATTAAGTTAAATGATTTGCCCAAGATCCCACAGAAAGTAAGTAGTAGAAACAAGTCCTTGAGCTTCCAATCCTCTTCTCTTTCCACTTCTTCCCGTACCAATCTCTTCTGTTCCTTTCTGAACTAGTATTGAGAGAATCTTCCATAGTATCAATGTGTGTACTATTGATCAAGAATAAGATCTTCCATACTGCCTTGAAATTTTATATTCCTTCAAGCTTCAACTATTTTTAAATTTACCAGAACCTTACTAACCCTGAGAATTAAGGAAACAGACTATCTAAACTGTAGAGTAACTTTTAAGAAATTCAGTTTTAAGAAATTCAGTTCAAGTAATTAGTTTTTATTAACTAAAACTAAGCTAATAGGATTGTTAGGGATTCAGATGTAGGATTGTTTTAAAATTAAAAAAAAAAGAGTTTTGGGTTTAACTTGGTAAATATTTGCCTTTTTAGCCTGATCCTATTAATCTCCCCCTCCTGATTCATAGAGCTTTCTGTCTCTTCCATTCTTCCAATAACCATTTATTTCCTTCAGTTTCAATAAATATTTAGGGTCATCCTAGAATCATGGATTTAGAACCAGAAGAGAGATTAGAGATCATTTAGTCCAACCCCTCCATTACACAAAGGAGAAAACTGAGGCCCAGAGAAATAATTTTCCTAAAGGTAGTAAATTGCAGTGTCAAGATTTGAACTCAAGAGGGGGTGGAGCCAAGATGGCAGAGTAGAAAAACACACATACGCTAGCTCTGAACCCACAGCCCATAAAATACCTGTAAAGAAGAACTCCCAACAAATTCTGGAGCAGCAGAAGCCACAGAACAACGGAGTAGAGGAGATTTCTGTTCCAGAGAGACCTGAAAACCTGATGCGAAAGGTCCGTCACGCACCGGACCTGGAGCAGAGCCCAGCCCTGCCTTGGCCGCGGCACTGAGAGGAGCAGATCCGAGCAGACTTCAGGGACAGAATCTCCAGCAGCAGCGCAGGTCCCTCCACCCGCAGGTGACAAGGGTTGGTGAGAGGGTCTCTTTGGCTGGTCAAGAGGGGAGTGGGGTGTCCCCATAACTCAGGCCCCCTCGAGAGGCAGCAGCAGAGGCAGCAGCATACAAGGCCTCCCCAAGCAGGCAGGAGCCCAGATCCATTGTTGAAGGTCTCTGCATAAACCCCTTGAGGGAACTGAGCCCTGTGAGGTGGCCTCGCCCCAACCTGAGCACCTGAACTTAATCTCACACTGAATAGCAGCCCCTCCCCCACCCAAAGCCCTGAGGCTGGGAAGCAGCATTTGAATCTCAGACCCCAAGTGCTGGCTGAGCGGATCTGGAGGCCTGGTGGGTGTGGAAAGAAAACTCAGAAGTCAAGTCACTGGCTGGGAAAATGCCCAGAAAAGGGAAAAAAAATAAGACTGTAGAAGGTTACTTTCTTGGTGAACAGATAATTCCTCCCTTCCTTTCAGATGAGGAAGAACAATGCTTACCATCAGGGAAAGACATAGAAGTAAAGGCTTCTGTATCCCACACATCCAAAATAAATATACCATGGGCTCAGGCCATGGAAGAGCTCAAAAAGGAGTTTGAAAATGAAGTAAGAGAGGTGGAGGAAAAACTGGGAAGAGAAATGAGAGAGATGAAAGAAAAGCATGAAAAGCAGGTCAACATTTTGCTAAAGGAGACCCCAAAAAATGCTGAAGAAAATAACACCTTGAAAAATAGGCTAACTCAATTGGCAAAAGAGGTTCAAAAAGCCAGTGAGGAGAAGAATGCTTTCAGAAGCAGAATTAACCAAATGGAAAAGGAGGTTCAAAAGCTCACTGAAGAAAATAGTTCTTTCAAAATTAGAATGGAACAGATGGAGGCTAATGATTTTATGAGAAACCAAGAAATCACAAAACAAAACCAAAAGAATGAAAAAATGGAAGAGAATGTGAAATATCTCATGGGAAAAACAACTGACCTGGAAAATAGATCCAGGAGAGACAATTTTAAAATTATGGGACTACCTGAAAGCCATGATCAAAAAAAGAGCCTAGACATCATCTTTAATGAAATTATCAAGGAAAACTGCCCTGAGATTCTAGAACCAGAGGGCAAAATAAGTATTCAAGGAATCCACAGATCACCGCCTGAAAGAGATCCAAAAAGAGAAACTCCTAGGAACATTGTGGCCAAATTCCAGAGTTCCCTGGTCAAGGAGAAAATATTGCAAGCAGCTAGAAAGAAACAATTCAAGTATTGTGGAAATACAATAGGATAACACAAGATCTAGCAGCTTCTACATTAAGGGATCGAAGGGTGTGGAATAGGATATTCCAGATGTCAAAGGAACTAGGTCTAAAACCAAGAATCACCTACCCAGCAAAACTGAGTATAATACTTCAGGGGAAAAATTGGTCTTTCAATGAAATAGAGGACTTTCAAGCATTCTTGATGAAAAGACCAGAGCTGAAAAGAAATTCTGACTCTCAAACACAAGAATGAAGAGAAGCATGAAAAGGTAAACAGCAAAGAGAACTCATAAGGGACTTACTAAAGTTGAACTGTTTACATTCCTACATGGAAAGACAATATTTGTAACTCTTGAAACTTTTCAGTGTCTGGGTAATTGGTGGGATTACATACACACACACACACACACACACACAGCACAGAGTGAATTGAATAGGATGGGATCATATCTTTAAAAAATGAAATTAAGCAGTGAGAGAGAAATATATTGGGAGGAGAAAGGGAGAAATGGAATGGGGCAAATTATCTCTCATAAAAGAGGCAAGCAAAAGACTTTTTAGTGGAGGGAAAAAGAAGGGAGGTGAGAGAAAAACATGAAGTTTACTCTCATCACATTCCACTAAAGGAAGGAATAAAATGCACACTCATTTTGGTATGAAAACCTATCTTACAATACAGGAAAGTGGGGGATAAGGGGATAAGCAAGGTGGGGGGGATAATGGAAGGGAGGGCAAGGGGAGGAGGGAGCAATTTGAGGTCAACACTTATGGGGAGGGACATGATCAAAAGAGAGAATAGAAGTAATGGGGGGCAGGATAGGATGGAGGGAAATATAGTTAGTCTTATACAACACGACCATTATGAAAGTCATTTGCAAAACTACACAGATTTGGCCTATATTGAATTGCTTGCCTTCCAAAGGGAAGGGGTGGGGAGGGAGGGAGGAAAAGAAGTTGGAACTCAAAGTTTTAGGAACAACTGTCGAGTACTGTTCTTGCTACTAGGAAATAAGAAATACAGGTAAAGGGGTATAGAAAGTTATCTGGCCCTACAGGACAAAAGAGAAGATGAGGACAAGGGAAGGGAGGGATGATAGAAGAGAGGGCAGATTGGTGATAGGGGCAATTAGAATGCTCGGTGTTTTGGGGTGGGGGGAGGGGACAAATCGGGAGAAAATGTGGAACCCAAAATTTTGTGAAAATGAATGTTAAAAGTTAAATAAATTAATTAAAAAAAAGATTTGAACTCAAGTTCTCTAACTGCAAATTCATTTTCTTAAAGTTTAGGTCCAGTTATGACACTCCCTTACCCCCTCCCCAAATAAACTCCAGGGGCTCCCTCATTCCCTCCAGGATCAAATACAAAATTTTCTGTTTGATATTTAAAGCTCTTCATAACCTAGCTCCCTCCTACCTTTCCAGGCATGTACTCTTTGATCCAGTGATAGTGGCTTCATTACTGGTCTAGGAATAAGGCACTCTATTTCTTGGCTCTACATAACTATATAGAACTAGATTTTCTTATCCCCTATGCCTGGAATACTCTCCTCCTTCAATTTTGCCTGCTTGCTTCCCTGACTTCTTTTAAGTCCAAACTACAATCTCTTTTTTCACAGGAAGCCTTTCCCAATCCATCTAAATTGGAGTGCCTCCCCTCTCTTAATTATTTCCCTTTCATCTTGTATACAGCTTGCTTTGTACACAGTTGCTTGCATGTTGATTCCCTCATTAAATTGTGAGGTCCTTGAGGTCAGTATGTATCTTTTGCATCTTTTTGTGTCCCTAGCATTTAGCACATTACCATTTAATAAACGTTCATTGACGACTAGCATTTTTTTTCCTTTCTTTCTTTCTTTCTTTCTTTCTTTCTTTCTTTCTTTCTTTCTTTCTTTCTTTTTCTTTCTTTCTTTCTTTCTGTCTCTTTGTCTACCTATCTATCTGTACAAACATATGCAAACATTATATGCATTACATATGCATACAGAATTTTGAAGTAAGATTCCCAATATACTTGGTGAAGGGTTTAATAAATTATAGATCAAAAGGAAGTTGTAGACATACCATGCTATGCTTGTGCATGGGACAGAGAGATATGCCTTAGATGAGAGTACTTTTATATGGATTTGGAACTGAGGAAATGACTGAATTGAGTGAATCATTAAAGTCATTAAAACATCAGTATCAACTTGGATGGAAATCTCTAATGAAATATCCCAGGGATTTCTCCTTTTCCTCTGGTGTTCAGCCTTTTTACCAGTGATTTGCATGAAGACATAAATGGTATGTTTATCAAATTTACATATGACACAAAGCTTAGAAATAATGGCTAATATATTGACTGTCATGATCCAGAAAGATCTCAACAGGTCAGATCCAGTGAGATGAAATTTAAAAGTGCATTATGTTAACTATTATTAACAAGGACAAATGTAAAGTTCTGTTTGGGTTTAAAATATCATCATAACAGCATGATCTATTACTCTCCAAAACAAATACTGTACTAGACTGAATTAAGAGAAGCAGAACAAGGGAGGTAGGTTCTACTATACATACACTAGTTTGATCAGTGTATGATCAAACATTTGAAATACTGTGTTCACTTGAATACTTGTGGATATCACATTTTAGGAAAGACATAAGATGTATAGCATCCAAAAATGTTCACCTAAGATGGTAAGGCATTGTGCTAAGCATTGTGGATGCAGATAGAGTCACTCAATAAACGTTTAATAAATACTTTCTATGTGCTAATCAGCATGCTAAACTGAAGATTTTGAAAAGAAGTAAAAGAAAATTCCATGTTCTCAAGGAACTTACAGTTTCATGGGGGAAACAGCATGCAAACAGATATGAAGGAAGCTACATACTGGATAAATAGGAGATAATTAACAGGGAAGGCATGGAATTAAGAAAGTTGGGGGAAGACTTCCTGTAGAAGGTAGGATTTTAGTTGGGATTTAAAGGAACCCAGGGAGGTCAGTCTGAATGGAGGAGGGTGAGTATTCCAAATATTGGGGACAGCCAGAGAAAATGCCTGGTGCTAAGAGGTGGAATGTCTTATTAATGGAATAGCCAGGAGGTCAGTATCACTAGATGGAAGAGTGTTGGTGAATAAGATGTAAGAGGAAGCAGATACAAGTAGGTTTTGAATGCCAAACAGAACATTTTGTATTTTGCTCCTGGAAGCAATAAGAAACCACTAGAGTTTATTGAGTTGGGAGTGGGGTGTGTGTGACATGATGAGACCTCTGTTTTAGGAAAATGACTACGGAGAATGGATTGGAGTAGGGAGATAATTGAGGCAGGCAGACCCCATCATCAGGCACTTGCAATACTCCAGGCAGAGATGATGAGGGCCTGCATCAGACTGGTAGCAGTGTCAGAGGAGAGAGGGGGGAGATGTTGCAGAGATGAAATCAATAGACTTTGGCAGTAGTTTGTATGTAGTGGCTAAGACATAGTGAGGAGCCTAGGATGATTTCTGGCTTGCAATCCTGAGGGCCTGGGCAGATGGTATTGCCCTCTACAGTCATAGAAAAGGTAGGAGGGGAGGAGTGTTTAGAACATGAGAGAGGAGGGAAAGGTAATGAGTTATGTTTTGGACATGTTGAGTTTAAGATGTTTACTGGACATCCAGTTTTGAGATGACTGAAAAGCAGTTGGAGATGTGAGATTAGAGGTCAGCAGAGAGTTTGGGGCAGGAGAAGTAGAACTGAGAAATACAAAAGCAAGACAATTCCTGCCATCAGGTAGCTTACATTTTTATAGAAGGAAGACAGCACATGTAGGGCAAGAGGTCTGAAAATTCCTAAGGCTGGTGAATAGAACAGTAGGGCATTTAATTGATATGCCCTTTCTGGAAGTAATGGTAGTATTGATCTGAAGAAAGAGGTAAGGGGGATTGGAGTATATTTGTGGATGCAGAATAGAAAGTGTTACAGGTACAGAAGCATGGTTCAATCTGAGCTATTCAGATACAGCTGACTTCTACCATTCAGGAAGTCACACAGCTCCATAGGGGGAATTCAGTGGTATCATCAGTACAGTGACTGAAAATGGTGGGATAAATAAGCATTCCATAGGAAAATTGGTTAAAGGAATTGGGGATGTTTAGCCTAGAGGAAAGAAGCCCAGGGTCATGATCATTGTCTCCAAATATTTAAAGGGCTGTCATATGGAAGAGGAAATCAGCTTTTTCTGCTTGGCCTCAGAAGTTTGATCTAGAAGCATGAGATGGAAGTAGCAAGAAGCACATTTAAGCTTAATGTAAAGAAAAACTTCTGAACAGCTAGAGCTACATAAAAATGGGTTGGTGGGTTGTTGTACTTTGTTCTTGAAGAGGACCAAAATGAAATCACTATGTTGGAGTCAAGACGCAGTGTATCTGACCGTGGCTAATCAGACCCATATTACCTAGAAGGCTCTACAACATTGCTGGCACAAATAGTCCATAGGAACACTGGAGAGGAGATGTCTCTAAATTTGCACATCTCACATTTCTTTTGAGCTACTGCAGTTCTGCTTCACTTGTAGAGCACACTGCCTTCTTTGATGTGGGCACGCTATGCCAGTGTCTCCTGTGTCTCACAGTTGATTCCAGAGTTCATCAGAGAGACCTTGAGAATATCATTATATCGCTTTTTCTGATCACCATGTGAAGGCCTACCTCATGTAATTTGGCCACCCCATCAGAGTTGTGCTGTCTGTGAAGAAAAGTTTGAATGCTTGGCAATTTAGCTCAAGAAAGGACCTCAGTGTCCAGTACATTACCTTGCCATGTGACTTACAGAAGTGTATTACAGTTCATTCTTCCTCACCAAAGGTTGTAAAGTCAGCTTTTAGGGAATGTTGTGAAACAGGAATTCCGGCCTAGATTATGCATACGTCCCAGGGACTATGAAAAACTTGTTTAATGAATAGGGAGAATAGTTAGTAAATAGCTATATATTTAAATTGAAATATTATTGAAAAATAATTGTAGACTGCAGTTGTAAAGTTTGTGGTATACTTAGAGAGGCATATCTCACTAAACATGTTCATTGTGGTTATTCAGTCATGTCCAACTCTTTGTGACCCCTATTTGGTGTTTTCTTGGCAAAGATATTGAGGTGTTTTGCCATTTCCTTTGCTTGTCCATTTTACAGATTAGGAAATAGAGTCAAACAGGGTTAAGTGACTTGCCCAGGGTCACATAGCTAGTGAGTGTCAGAGGCCAGATTTGGACTTAGGAAGACAAATCTTCCTGACTCCAGGCCTGGTGCTCTATCTACTACATCACCTACCTGTCCTGTAAATATGTTTACAAGTCTCCAATTCCCCTTCTAATAAATTATCTCTTTGAATCAGGATTCCCAGTCCCATTTTTAAATCCAAAGCAAGAAACAAGCTGGATGCTGAAATGATATGTAAGGTATCTCTTTCAAAAAACTATATTGAGAATAAAATTTGACAAGAAACTAAATAAAGGGCCTCACTGATTTATTTGTCTATGTTTTGATAAACATTTAACATTTTTATAATATTAAAATGGTATTTAAGAAGTACATTTTTTCTTTATAGAAAATTAACCCATTAATTTTATTTTTTACAAGCATACATATGTGAACTACGGAATTTTTTTCCTTTCATGTTGAATTGTGGGCACGAGAAGGTTTAATAAAAACGATATAGTACAGGAAAAGAAAAAGCAGTATCTCTTTAAGTACAAAATGTTTTTGATTGCATGGATTACCCTCAAAGTGGACTCTACGTGTGCTTCCAAAGCTTTGATTTGTGATCAGTAGTTCTTTGGGAACTTTGTTTCAAGTAATTTAAACATCTGATCATCTCTGCTCTCAGGTTTGTTTAGCACAAAGAAACTTGGTCCCAGCCTCTGCCTACGTTAGAGTTTAAATTTAATAGAATAAAATAAAAGTTTTGCTGCCTGTGATTACATTATGTGTTCATATAATCCCACGAATTAGAGAAAGCAAAGATCATGGTGGTAGTTGTTCTTATATAATATAGAAATATCATGGTGGCTGTCATGAAGATATACATCTGTCTACATAGGTAGATATCTCCTTATTGATTATAATAAGTATTTATATTCTTTCCTTCTCACCTTTCATTCATCAATATAAAGATGAAATAGTTCAAAGTAATTACAGTGACAAAAAAGAGAGTGTTTTGAAACTAAAATTAAGCTTATTCTCTAATACCATTCTCTTAATTTGGTCCTTGTAACTTTCCTCAATTTCTACCAGTTAAGGGACATTATTTGATCTGTTAAGGTCATCTAAACTGCCTACCTCAATGGGTACCATATCCCACTGGATTGCTTTCTGGTTAGAATAATGAGTATCAATTGGGATCAGTGAAAGGGAATAATCTGCTGTTTTTGGACATAAAAATGTATCTGGGTCAGTGTAGTGGCAGGTGTTTGCATTCTGGAAAGCTCTGTCTCCTAGATTGCTAATGCATGGCCAAGTGAGTACACAGAGAGTTAATAATGCTGCTTAATTGCAGCAGTCAGATAGAGCAACACATAATTTATAGCTATTCTGAGACTGGGAACACAAGAATGATAAACTATATGATAAAGACTTGTAGAGATTGCTAGTTAGTAAAAGTACAAAGGAAGTAGTTAGATATCTTTTTCACTAGCTATTGATTTTTGTAAAAAGCATATCATATAATTTTCTTGATGTCTTTTCAAAGCATCCTACCTTTCCAAAGTTTTTAGTTTTGCTTTAACTGAAAAATATTTGTGATATCTTTAAAAAGACACACAAATGAAAACTTTGCCTCATTTCCTCAGCCTGTTATAATAATAGGTTTCATCTGGATTCAAAAGATCTGCAGTCCAAATCTTGTATCCCCTTACTATACTTATGTTTGAGATGAATCTGTGGGACAAAAACTTTTCCGGGCCTTAGTTTCATCTAAGAATTTTTCCATCTTTAAATTCTATGGTCCCTTAAATGTAGACACCTAAAAAAAAAGTTAATTTATTTTCCTACGTTGCCTTATATTCATTTGTTTATCTAAAAAAAGTAGTAAATTGTAAGTTAATAGTAGGATAAATATATCAAAGAATGGATTTACTGAGTGACTAAAAGAGAAATGTCTTATGTAGCTGACACTCTAATCTTGTTTTTCCCTTTGAAGTGAATGAGAAGGTAAGTCAATCCAATATGGCCTTTCTTAAAGGGAAACTAATTAAATTATAAAGTTTTGTGTACATATCCAATTAGTAAATCCATGGATTGAGAGTTTTTAAAAAATGTCTTCCTTACATATTCCTAGGTACTAATTAAAGTCCTAAGTTGCTATAGGCACAGAAATGAGAACATTTCAAAGAACATTGATGATGCTGAATGATTTCAGTCTACCAAAAAGATAAAAACAGAATTAAAATATTACCACAAGTGGCATTTGATTTGAAAGTTGAGAAGTAAGCTCAGGTTTCTGTTTATGAGGAGCTTTCTAGGAGTTCAGTGAAATATCTCTTAAAAGGTTTATAAGTCTCCATGGATACTGAATGACTTTAATGGTACATGATGTGATCCATAGTAAATCATCTATGATAGAAAGCCAGAATGGCAACAAATTTAAAGTTAGTTTAATATTAAAATAATACAAATTCTTAAATAGAGTGGTCAACTTAGGAAATAGAGTATCTGGTAGGCAAAAGATTAAGAATTACATTATGTTTTTTGCAAATTTTTTTTTTAATTGGAAAAGGGAATTCTTTAGTCTTTGAAATGTGACTTGGAGAGTTGAGCCCTTTCTAAAAGGTGTTGAAACCCAGAAAGTGCCTTCCTTTCTTAAACTACCACTGACACAGACACAGTGGAAGGGGTTTGTCCCCATGGTAACATATTTGCATTTGGCAAACCAGAAGTGGCTGGTTTTTTGCTTGGTGGTATAATTGCTATATATTGACAGCAGATTTCAAAACTATTTATAAAATGTTGGGTAGATGAACATATGCACAAGGGGGATGCATATACCACATCACTAGGGTTGATTAGACATTTATGATGACAGAGAACTAGGCATGGATTACTGAGGTGTTTTTGGCATTTCATAATGTGTCTGTCACAGTGAAGACACTAAGGTTTTCAAGTGATTTAAAACATTTCTCTCAATTCTCTTTTTAAATCAGGTGACAAAAGAACTAAAACAATATGACAATAAAATTATAGAATGCAAATTTGAGAACAACAGCTGGGTCTTCATGAGACAGAGAATAGACAAAAGCTTTCCAAATGCTTATAATACTGCCATGGGTAAGTATAGTGTGGTAAGCTTCTGGCCACTGTTAGCTTATTGAGAAGAACATGGTTATGGTGTGTGAACCAATAATGTAACTGTTCCTTTATCCGTATTTATTAGGACTGAGAGATTATCAGATTTAATGCTTGGTTTGATTAGGGGCATCTCGCTATAGACCTGTTTAACCTTTATTGTAATTTGCCATCATCCTTCCCAAGACTATATTAACTTGAGTTGACGTACCAAGGAAAGATGGTTTAGCAGGGTAACAAATTATACAAGTTGAATTTGTTGAACAAAAAAAGCCATGATAATTTCAGATCTATTCAAAACAGCAAAAATCATTGTTTGCCAGATGGGAAAGGACAAAATTAGTAGGGGAAAATGTAATTTCAAGCTCCTAAAATAGTTTTACAAACAATGGAGAACAAAGTAAATGAAAGCCATAAAAATGCTGTCCTTTTACTATTGTGAAGACTTTAAATTCTTCAGATATAATTTGATTGTTTTTGGAATTCAGAAAACTGGATGTCTTTTAAATGGACAGACAGGAATTAATTGAAGTTTATAAGGTAAGTTTCTGTTCCTAAGAGTGGTAATTTTCAACTTAAGTTTTAGGGCTCTTATAAACCTTCCATCCTTACCTTTTAGTACTGACAACCATTGTGTTGAGTATAAGGTTCACAATGAAAGAAGATGATAGTGATGATGATGGTGATTATAATTAGCTTGTGAAGAAAAGTGGGCAAATATAATATACTATTCAGTCTACCTTTTTAAAAAATGATTTAGTAAATCAAACTTGCAAAAATGCATGTTTTTACCCTCATTTTCGCACATTGAAAAGCTGACATCACTCTCCAATGTTAATGAACCCAAAGTACATTTAGTGTTTTTAAAAAATAACTTTGTATTATGTTACATTAAAGTTGATGCAGCAAAGGAAGAGGGTCTCTTATAAGTCTTTGGGAAACAAAGTATTCCTTTGAGAGATGAATAAATGCCTTCAGGAAACAGAGAGCCATATTGCAGAGCCCAGGACACTAAATAACCCCTTCCCTTCCTCCTGTTTCACAGTTACTAATTTTTTTCACTTGAATAAACTGGTGCTCCCTAAGAGTCCTGTCCTAAAACTTGACTCTTCCTGGTATTTCCATTTGTCCAAGAGAGCGGCCTTCCTACCAAAATACCTTATAGATAAAGCAGAATTGGGCCATAAAAAACTAATTATTGACAAGTGTTTCCCTTTTTGAAATAAACTATTTAAGGTTGCTCAAAGTTAGGCCCACCTAAAGAGATAACTGGATAGTTGTATTATAAATGACTACATTTACTATAAAAGAGAATAGAGGCTCCTTAAGGATAAGGGCTTTTTCTGTTTTCCCTCTCTCTTTCCCACAGCTTAGAATAGAGCAGGGGTAGGGAACCTGCAGCCTTGAGGCCACATGTGACCTTCTAGATCCTTGGGTGTAGCCTCTTGATTGAGTCCAAGTTTTACGGAATAAATCCTTTTATTAAGAGAATTTGTTCTGTGAAGTTTAGGTTTAGTCAAAGAGCCACACTTGAGGACTTAGAGAGCCTTATGTGGCCTTGAGGCCACAGGTTCCTCACCCTTGGAATAGTGCCTTATACATATTATAAATTCTTATTAATACTTATCTATATTTAGTAATACTTGTTGAATTAAATTCATATTATTAAAAAGATGAACTTTTTCTAAAATATTACTATTAGAGCTTTGTTGATGTGATTTCTGGCTAGGATTAGAATTGATCTGGAAATAGGGATATATTACACCAGCTGCTTTCTTATTTTGAGGAGGGAAATGTGAATGCTAGTTTATATAATATATATCATAATTTTATAGTCTTTTCTAAACTAAAACCATAAATTTCTTTTAAAAATTAAAAATACTACTGCTAAGTTTATATATCAAGAAGGAAATGTTTATTCACATAGCAATTTAGTTTTTATTTATTCAATAGGATTATTAAGGTGATCATAATCTATATAGCTAGATGTCAAAAACAACCAGATGGGATGTGTGGAAGTGTGTATGGGGTAGGGTGAGGTGTAATTCACTATACAGAGCAACTGTGCTGATTTTTACTACCTTTGTGTCTGTGGACAAGTCGCTTGGATTCTTATAGTCTCAGTTTCCTCTGAGGTCCCTTTCAGCTCTAGATCTATGATCATTTGATTCTATGTACATCTTCAGTGTACCCCTTTATATTAACTAGTTTATTAATGTTAAGTTGTTCAGTCATGTCATATTCTTTGAGACCCCATGCACTCAAGCAGTTAATATGTGTTTTGAGGTCAGATTTGAACTCAAGTCTTTCTGACTCCAAGCCAGGTACTCTATCTACTGAGCCAACCATCAGTAACTTGCATTGTAATTCTGTTTTGTCTTAAAACAAAATTATTGAAGTCTTTTGTTGTTGCACATTCTTTTTCAAATATATCCCTCCCTCCTACCTCTCAAGTTATCCCTTATAACTAAGATTTTTAAAAGCAAAAAACAAGCAGTTCAGCAAAACTAATTAATACATCAGTTGCATCTGACAACATATGGTATATTTCACATGAATAGTAAGACCCTTTCCTCTGAAAAAAAGGGGGAAGAATCCATTTTTCTTAACTCCTGTTTGGGGCCAGACCTATTTGTCATAATTATACAGCATTCAGTTTTATTTTATTGTTCTTTAACAATAAATATCTTTTAAAATAAATATCCTTTTAAAAAAAAATCTTTGCCTTCTTGTCATTATATATATAGTTTTTCTGGTTCTGCTTACTTCACCCTGTGTCAGTAGTGTGAGTCTTTTCATGCTTCACTGAATTCTACACATTTGCCTTTTACTATAATATTCTAGTGCCTGTCATGTAGTAAGTGCTATGTAAATGTTAGCCGCCGCCCCCACCACCACCACCACCACCAACCCTACTACTACTACCACTACCACTACTACTACCATCACCACCACCACTAAATTAATATTTCATAATTTGTTTAACTATTTCCCAAATGATAAGTATCTCCCCTTCCCCAGTTATTTGTTAAAACAAAAAATATTGCTATATATATTTTGATATATATTTTCTTCCTTAGAGTACATGCCTAATAGTGATATCTCTAAGTCAAAGAGTATGGATGTTTTAGTCACTTAAAAAAAAAAAGCTTAATTCCAAATTGCTATCCTGAATGATTGGACAATTTCACAACTCCACTAACTCTGTGTTATTATGCATGTTGTCCTGTGTTTTCTTTTTTTTTTATTTCTTTTTAGTATTTTTAATTTTCAGCATTCATTTCCACAAAATTTTGAGTTCTAAATTTTTGCCCCATCTTCCCCTCCCCAGCACCCATAATGCATTCTGATTACCCCTTCCCCCAGTCTGCCCTCCGTTTTATCATCCCTTTTTCTTATCCCCTTCCCCTTTACTTTCTTGAAGGGCAAGATAGATTTCTATACCCCATTGCCTGTATATCTTATTTCCAAGTTGCATGTAAAAACAATTTTTTAACATTTGTTTTTAAAACTTTTGAGTTCCAAATTCTCTCCCTTCTTACCTCCCCACCCACCCCCATTGAGAAGGCAAGCAATTTGATATAGGCTATACATGTGTAGTCATCCAAAACATCTCCGTAATGGTCATATTGTGAAAAACTATATTTCCCTCCATCCTATCCCCCCCTCCATTATTCTGTTTTCTCCTTTGACCCTGTCCCTTTACAAAAGCATTTGCTTCTGACTACCCCCTACCCCAGTCGGCCCTTCCTTCTGTCATCCCTCCCTTATCCTCTTTCCCCCTGCTTTCCTATAGGGTAAGATACCCAACTGAGTATGAATATTATGCCCTCCTTGAACCACGTCCAATGAGAGCAAGGTTAACTCATTCCTGCTTACCTCCCCCCTTTTCCCCTCCATTGTAAAATTTTTTTCTTGCCTCTTTTATGTGAGATAATTCACCCCATTCTATCTCTCCCTTTCTTCTCCCAATATATTCCTCTCTCACCCCTTAATTTTATTTTTTAGATATCATCCCTTCATATTCAACCCTGTGCCCTCTATCTATCTGTCTGTCTGTCTGTCTATCTGTCTGTCTATCTGTCTATCTATCTATCTATCTCCTCATCTCCTCTAACTACCCTAATACTGAGAAAGGTCACATGAGACAAATATCATCTTTCCATGTAGGAATGAAAATGGTTCAACTTTAATAAGTATCTTATGATTTCTCTTTCCTGTTTACCTTTTCATGCTTTCTCTTCGTTCTTATATTTGAAAGTCAGATTTTCTATTCAGCTGTGGTCTATTCATCAAGAATGCTTGAAAGTCCTCTGTTTCATTGAATGTCCATTTTTTTCCCCTGCATGATTATACTCAGTTTTGCTGGGTAGACAATTCTTGATTTTAATTCTAGCTCCTCTGACCTCTGGAATTCAGTCTCTTAATGTAGAAGCTGCTACATCTTGTGTTATCCTAATTGTATTTCCACAATACTTCAATTGTTTCTTTCTGACTGCTTGCAATATTTTCTCCTTGACCTGGGAACTCTGGAATTTGGCTACAATATTCCTAGGAGTTTTCCTTTTAGTATCTCTTTCCAGAGGCAATCAGTGGCTTCTTTCAATTTCTATTTTACCCTCTGGTTCTAGAAAATCAGGGCAGTTTTCCTTGATAATTTCTTGAAAGATGATGTCTTGACTCTTTTATATTATCTCTCTTGGATCTATTTTCCAGGCTAGTGGTTTTTCCAGTGAGATATTTCACATTGTCTTTTATTTTTTATTCTTTTGGTTCTGTTTTATAATTTCTTGGTTTCTCATAAAGTCATTAGCTTCCATTTGCTCCATTCTAATTTTGAAAGAATTAGTTTCTTCAGTGAGCTTTTAGACCTCCATTTCTATTTGGTCAATTCTGCTTTTTAAAGCATTCTCCTCCTCATTGGCTTTTTGGAATTCTTTTGCCATTTGAGTTATTTTTCAAGGTGTTATTATTTTCAATATTTTGGGGATCTTTTCATGATTTTCTTTCATCACTGTCATTTCTCTTCACAATTTTTCCTCTACTTCTCTTACTGGATTTTCAAAATCCCTTTTGAGTCCTTCCATGGCCTGAGACCAATTCATATTCCTCTTGGAGCTTTTAATGTAGGAGCTTGTACTCAGCTGTCCTCCTCTGATTGTATGTCCTGATCTTCCTTGTCACCAAAGTAAGATTCTGTACTCTCAGTTCTTTTACGATGTTTCCCATCTTCCCAACCTAATACTTGACTTTCTAACTCTTTGTCAAGGTAGGACTCTGCTTCCAGTGGTAATTGGGGTTGGGGTGGATGTACCATCCCAAGCTTCAGGGGTTTTGTATCAGCCACTCTATGCCCCCCACCAGAGCTCTGGAAGCAGCATCTGCTGCTGCTGCTGCCACCACCACCACCACCACCACCACCACCACCACCACTGCACTGAGACTGGGGCTGGACCTTGCCAAGACTGCAAGCTCCTCTTTCACCCAGGTCCCATGGAGTTTTCCCAATGATTTTCCTGGCACTTGTGGGTTGAGAAGTCTGGAAACCTTCACAGCTGCCAATGACTCAGTCCCCTGAGGCCTACTCTGGCAGGTCCATGCTGGCACAAAATGTGCTCCACTTCCCACCAGTGCGAAAGAGCCTTCCTGTCAACTTTCCAGGTTGTCTTGGACTGGCGATTTGTTTCACTCTGTCATTTTGTGGGTTCTGTAACTCTAGAATTTGTTTAGTCATTTTTATAGGTATTTTGAGGGCTTTGGGGGGTGAGCTCAGGGAAATTCCTGCTTTTTACTCTGCCATCTTGGCTCCACCCTCCATCCTGTATTTTTAGTGACATTTCTATATCCCATATAGTATCCAAAGTAGCTTCTATGGGATTGCTACCTACCTACATAGTAAGCATTCAATAAGTGTTTGTCAAATGAATGAATGCCTACTCCTGAGCAAAACCAAGAGAGCAGTAATTTCCAATTTAATATTAATCCTCATTAAGATTTGTTTGCATCACTTCATTCCAGTGCAACAATACTTACTGAAACAAAGTAACAAGGAGGGTGGGGAAACTAATTTGTTTTGGAATGTGTTGTGCATGTCTTCTGAAATACAAGTTCATAGGGCCTTCGTTTTATACTTTTCCATTAACCTTCCACCATGATGAATTGGCTTAATTAGCCCTAAAATGAGCTGTTTTTCTTTTCTTTTCTTTTTGTTCCTAGCTGTATGTAACAGCATCTCAAACCCAGTCACCAAGGAAATCCTCTTTGAGTTCATTGACAGATGTATGACAGCTTCTCAAGGACAAGCACGGAAGCATCATCTGGACCCAGACACAGAGCTCATGCCTCCTCCACCTCCCAAAAAGCCACGTCCTGGCATCTAATTTCAGGGTGTAGAAACAAATAAGTGGGAAAAGCCTGATGTTGCTTTACAATTTTGTAGCCCGAGGAACTTAAAAAAAACTGGTGGGCTCTGCATTTGAGAGGCGCGAGGAAGAAATAACAAAAACTAGTATTGTAGCTCTCCTGTAAATATGTGATGCATTTTCTCCAATGCATCATGGACTTAAACATTCTCTTTTTACTTGATAAACACAGGCTTACCTTGTAAAATCTGAAGTTTGAATTATCCAAAGGTTTAGATAAGATTAGACTCAGTGGAAAGAGGCCTTGTTTATATATGGATAACTTTCATTTTTAATTTATAATGTTACTAATCTGGAACTGTGAGTACAGGAAACACTGTATTTTTAGGGACTATCTTTCAAAAATAGTAAAGTTACAAAATTCCTTTTTTAAGCAATGGAGTTAGTCTCATTTATCATAGATTTCCTACATTTCAGAGACTGATGTGTTTAAAAATAATAGGGTTGTTTGAGTATAATACTAATAAAATGAGTTTTGCTCATTTTAATACTATCTTTTTGTGGGAGGGAAATAGTTAAAAAAAAGTGAAACTTTATAGTTGTAATTAACCTCCTTTCTAAAGGAAACCTGTTAGGTATTTTTATCTGTTTCTCTTATTTGAACTCTCATATCTAATGTATAGTGTGCCAATTTTAGCTTTGCTTTTTAAGCTTCTCCATAGAAAGTGAGCACACACCAAATCCCTGTATATAACTCTCTCATACAAGACTATTTCTAATGCCAGGGCTACTTCAGCTTAACCCTCCACAGTGACAACACATTGTAAATGACATTAAAACACACAACTCACTGTGATATGCAAGAGTGATAACCTATAATACAAATGATCTTGTGTTAGTTCCCCTGAACAAAGCAGCAAAGGAAATGCCAGGTGATTTCTCTGATTAGACAGTAACATCAATGGAATAGAATACTGTCATGGGAAAATGGTCTCCCACTGCTATATAAATGCAGAGGCAAACACTCGATATTCATTGGAACTGAATATCAAGAAAACCAAGACATTTATTTTCAAAACCAATGTTGGTTGTTCTATACCAGTGACATTATTCTTGTGATACCAAATGAACAAATAAATTGATTGGTGTTTGTACTTGGGACAGATCATCAAACCCTCTTCTATATTCTGATTGAAGAACTTCATTTTGATTGACATGTAGAGAAATCACTCTAAGATTAACCAAATTAATAACTAGTGTATTTTAAGAAATTTAGATTTTAAAGGTTTACTGTATATGTATTGAGAAAGGATTTTCATGGACCACATTTTATATATGCATTGCTGTTCAGAGGGTAATATATGTTTCTCAAGATACACCTACACATGAAAAATCCAAATGGGTTATCTGGTCTGATTACCTGACAGGATTTCATCTGCCAGGATTCAGTTGGTTATTACCAAAAATATGTTTATATTCTTGTGAATTTTAATGTTTCTAAACAAAATTTTCTCTTGTATTGATTTTTCTATACAAAACATGCTTAGTGAAGGTGTTTTTATTTGTTCCACTGTGTTGTATAATGTATTGTGGGTTCATCTCAACTGCCATTTTTGTGTTTCTTTCCTAGGGAGTTTGTGTGTATTAGGAAACTGAAAGGGTTAAGTTAGCTGCTTACTCAAGTGACAGGTGAAAAGGGGAAAATGCTCATGTTTCCATAATATCTTTTATACAAAGTAAAATATAGGGAATTGCCTATGCAAGGTTACAAAATTGATTCTTTCCCACGCTAATAAGCCTTACACAAATTTGATGCAAAAATCCTATGCAACCCTGAAAGCTACTCCATGCATCATTGGGAGCAGTGACTTCCTTTCATCTAGCATATAAGTTTCTTACTGGACTACATGAAAATACAGCCCTTTTATGAAGAGAATTTACAGTTTACTTTTGTCAATTATCTTTAGTATAACTAAAATGTCTATGGTAATTGTAACCTTTTACATGAGTTAAGTGAAAGGAATGTCTCCTCTTTAATACATCCAGATATTTTCTCTCCTTGTCTATATGCATTTCAGCAGAACTTTTCTTAATTTATCCTGTCTGGGGTTTTGTTTTTTTTTAAAAACTGCAGTGCAGTATAACAGTCTGTCTTCCAACTCTATCTTGTTTAGTTCCTGAGTGCATTCACTACTGTCCTCTACATCTTTAAAGCAATCTAGAAGTCAACTAGAAAATTAAATTTCCAGTAAAAACCTAAAGCGAGACTTTAGGACAGCTGAAAGGAAGAGCTGACCTGCTCTTCCCTTCTCATCCTGCTTCACACCACGTAAATTCTGGGACTAGTCTTGTGGACAAGATTGAGAAACTCTTCAGCTCTTAAAACAGAGAATGTGAAGCCCTTTGATTTGTGGCTTGGAAAAGGTGTGTAATTGTCAGTTTTTGCATATATCATTTACTTTCAATTAAGTGCTCAGAAAATGTTAGGAAATGTCTCCTAAAATTGTGTATCAAAGAGTATTTTAATAAAGCTACTGATTTAAAATAATGGAAGCTCACTTACTTTGTCATACTGGTGAGCATTTGTTAGCACCTTGATGTTTGGAGGTGATTTTTTCCTCCCACTCATCCCCATTGCTGGCAATGGGTTGTGCTGCTACCAGCCACACTTCAGCTTTTCAGACACCAGAGATTTACCATGTAGGCTAGAGAGCTCATACATGTCCTCCCTAAGAACCCCAGCCTTTGATGTCAGGAAAAAATTATGAAGGTTGCTCTTACTACTGTTGGAAAAGAACGGAGCGGGAGAAAACAGACAATTTTTATGATGCATTAGCATTTATGTTTATTTGTTATCATCTTAGCATTCTACTGTATGAGAAAGAAGAATTCTGTTACATGTTATTTTTTTAAATGCATTTGAATTTTGACAAAATACTTAGCAATAAATGTTCTGGAATGACAAAATTATGGAGTATCAAAAAACCCATCTTGTGTTGACTGTATTTTTGTATCTTTATGTTTTTCATCTTTAAGCTCCTAGTATAGTGATAGCATGGAATTGATAGTATGGGATGAAGTTATACCCTAGAGATTGCTTCTGGTTCCCATGAGTGATCCACCTTTTGATAATGAGAATCAGATTATAGAATTATATTCCTCTAATTGGAGCTGAGGATCTCTCAGCATGGAGATTCCCTTTAACAATATAGAACAGCAATTTCTCATCTTCAAGAGTTGTCCAGGTGCGGAGAGATTCCGTGACTCACTCAGTGTGACATAAACCATTGTGTGTCAGTGTGAGGATTTGAACTCAGGAAATCCTAACTTATAGACCTGCTTTCCATCTACTGTTCTATTTTATGAGCTTATTTGTGAAGAAAGTGTCTGTATGCCATATAGTAAATTTATAGCTATATTGTATATCTCATCCATGAGAAAGGTGAAAGATGTCAGTTCTTTGAATGTCTAAAAACACTTTTAGGAATTAGGGCAGGAAGTTTAAGGGAGTTTCTTCTTGGCCAGCTCTTGGAATTCAATGTAGTGTTGCTAATGCCTTTATCAATTTGGTCTCACATCCATATCACCACTTTTACACTAGCTAGCCTTGTGCTACTTAGAGCATCCACCATTTCTTACAAGAATCTTTTCAGAGGCCCAGGCCCCTGTAAGAGCCTAGGCACTCTTACACCTCAAAGAATTGTGTCTTATCTGTTCTTACATTTTGCACTGAAAATTACTACTTTCAAGGGAAACTTCCCAACAGAGCCATCTAGAAAATGATCCTGCTCTCTTCCCTGTGTCAGCACACTCCAGGAAGGGATTGCAGCAGGGAATTAGCCTCCAATTTGTGTTTTTCATCCTAACCCCAATTTCTCAGGGTGGTTCCTTTGAGTATATTATATCTCAGTTAAGAAGACCATTTCAATCCTGCTCTCCTACCCTCTCACAAATTCTGAAGTTGTTTTTTAATCTTTTAGTAGCTTCTTATAACTTTTTAATCAGTTTATTTTTTTTAATTACAGGTACTTGGCACTTAGTATGAGTTGGTACCTCTCTCATTTTTATGGTATTAAAAGTGTGTGAAAAGTATTCTTCCTGTTACTGTTACTGAGTGCTGTCTTAGCAGGATCTAAAGAAGTAATAAATTTTACAGAATTGCCTCTCAGGAAGACTGTCAGGGGAATAGAATATTATAATCACAATATATGCCCTGATATATTGGGGAGCTGAAAGCTACACAAAACCTGGGCCAAAAGGACCAGTACCAGTGAACCTTTATAGAAAGCTTCCTAGGTAAGCTGACAAATAGTTCCACCTGTCTATACTGTTGAGGACCAGGAAAGAACCTATGGAGGATTTATAGCTCCATTCAAATTAATCATCTTGCTTGATTAGCAAAGTTGGTCATTTTTAGATTCTTCTCTGCAAATACCACTATTGGTATGCAAGCATAGGATAACATGGAAGACATCCTTTAGTACAGCAATTCCCAAAATGTGGTCTGTGAGCCTCTACGTGTCTCAAAGACCCTTTTGTGGGGTCCTTAAGGTCAGTACTAGTCATGTTGATACTAACCCATTATTTACCTATTACTAATACCATACTTTCTTTTCCAACTGATCATCTGCATAATGCCAGATTTTCTTCATAGACTTAACCCAAACAACATATCATAACTCACTGAATGACCAAGTAGATAAAAATCCTTTTCAGTCTTTTTTCAGTCATGTCCAACTCTTTGTGACCACACTTGGGGTTTTCTTAGCAAACCACTAGAGTGGTTTGCCATTTCCTTCTCCAACTCATTTTGCAGATAAGAAAACTGAGGCAAATAGGGTTAAGTGACAGTGCCTGGGGTCACACAGCTAGTAAGTGTTGGAAGCCATATTTGAATGTAGTCTTCCTGACTCCAGGCCTGGCACTTTATCCACTGTGCTACTTAGCTGTCCGTGAAAATTCTGCTACTGCCTTATATTAAGCTAGATGTTTGAGATTTGCAAAAAAAAAAAAAAATGCAAATAATGACATTTTTTTCACTAAATTTTTTGTTTAGGAAAAGCTATTTTTCATAAAAATGAGTTAGCATGTAATATTAATTACATGTTAATAAGCATTTTAAATGAATAAGTAGTTTTAAATTTTACCAGTTTCATTTTTTAATATGATAAATTGGTAGATATAACCCACATTTTAAAAAGTTTTTTGTTTACAATTTTTGAAGATGTAAAGCAATCCCTGATACTAAAAAGCATGAGAACTACTAGGGTACTAAATGCCTAGTAAATGGAAGGTGTTAAGTAGAGCATCTCTCAAAGTAGCCCACTTGACAGAGTTGGCCAGTATTACAGGTTCTTTTGATATATTATTTCCAGTAGCCAAATATAGAACAATTATGATTGTACAACAGTTCTTGTGACATTTCTAGCTATTGCATTACTAGTTTGCACTTTAACTAAACTGTTCAGTTTGTGTCAGTGATGATGATGTTGATAGCATTTATGTAATGCTTCTGTCACATTTTATCCTAGGAGGTAGGTTCTATTAATTAGCTCCATTTTATGGACAAAGAAACTAAGGCAAAGGTTAAGTGACATCCCCAGGATCACACAGCTAGTAAGTAGTATAAGATCAAATTTAAATTCAGGTTTTTCTGACTACCTCTTTGCCCAGTACAATTTGAGGCCATCAGGATACCCTGAAACATTAATAAAACAAAGCCGAATGAGCATTTATTATGCCTATGTGATGTGCAGAGCACTGTGACACAGGATTTAGAAGTCTCATGCTCAAAAAACAATGTGATAAGGGGAGGAGGGTGTCACCATAACATGGAGATTTACCATCCTTGCTTATGGAGGAAGAGGAGACAGCATTACTTGATTGGAAAATATAAGCTCCTTATAGATAGAGTCCACCCTTTCCTCTCCATTGTTGTAGCCCCACAGTTCAACAAACATCAAGTGATAACTTCATGGAAGGAGTTGTTCTAAATGGTCAAATAGAATGATGAAATTTTATCAAAAGTTCTCAGTCTTACTAGGGAGAGTACAACCTGAAAATAAAAAAGTGTTCTCCTGAACACAGTAGACTAGCAGAAATCCAAGAAAGATGCAGAGAATCATCTCTAGGGCAATTTGAAGACTTCACAGAAATGGCACCTGAACTTCGCTTTAGAAGAAAAGAAAGGTTTTGGTTTTTTTTTTTAAACCAATAAGGAGAATGTGTGTTTCAGGAATTAGGGATAGCCTGCATGGAATGCAGAAGTGAAAAAATGGTAGGTCCAATGCGTATAACAGTAGTCCGTGCTGTAGGTTGAAGCCCAGTGTGTGAAAGTAATGTGAACCAGGACTAGAAGGGGAATTTGGAGCCAGATTACAGAAGGTATTCGGTGTTAGACTAATTGAGTTTGTGCTTTATCCTAGAGATAGTAGGGAAACGTTGAGAGGTTTTTAGCAGAAGAATGATAGGATCAGGCTTGTATGTTAGAAATCAGATATGTGGAGGACAGATTGAAGAGAGACCGGTGCAGAGAATAATTCAGAAACTATCGTCCAGACAAAAAGTAATGAAAGGCTTGAACTAGGGTGATGGTAATGTGAATAGAAAGGAGGGGATAAAAATAATAATAATAGCTCCTGTTTCGACAGTCCTTTAAGATTTGCAAAACACTTAGCATACATTATCTCCTTTTAGCTTCCCAGCAACCCTGTGAAATAGGTACTATCAGTGTCTCCACATTACAGAGGAGGAGACTTAAGCTCTGAGAGGACTTCATTTGCAAGACCAGTTACATTATCCACTACATCATGCTGCAAGAAATTAAATTTGATTTAGTAAGCCTTTATTAAGCACCTACTGTATATAAACACTCTTCTAGGCCCTGGAAATACAAAGACAAAATAAAGAAGTCTGTCTTTGAGGGTCTTACATTCTACTGAAAGGAAATAAGTGTAAATAAGCAAATGTAAGAAAACAAGAATACTAACAAGATATGAGGAAAGACTGCATAAGAAGTGATATCAGAAATGAATCTTGGAGGATTCTAATAGGGAAAGGCAGTGGTGCAATTCAGGCATGGGGGAAACCCTATGCAAACACAGGTTGGAAATGGAATGCTGAGTCCCTAGATAGACAATTCCCATTATAAAATAAATCCAGATGAGTCTAAAAGGATTAAAATGGTAAGCTGAGTAGGTTGTATTTGTTTTCCTAGAGAAATCAAAGAGCCATTGAAGATTCTTCATCAAGGGAGTGGTGCTGTTGAGTTTTGGGTCTGAGTGACTGAGGACATATAGATGCCATCAAGAGAAATAGCAAAGCTGGGAGGAGGGACAGCTTTAAGAGGGGTGATGAGTTTAATTTTGGACATGTTGAATTTAATATACCAGTCTGTGTAACATCCAAGTGGAAATGTCAGACAAGCAATTTGAGATTCAGAACTGAATTTCAGAATCTTCCCATAGATCAATTAATCAGATTAATCATCAAACATTTGTGAAGTACCTACTATGTTTTCACCAAAGGAGTGTCATGAGAGAAGAGAAAGTCTTGGAGAGACTCTTGCAGGAAAACTGCTCTTAGGGCACAGGGCGAGGAAAAGAATTGAATTGAATTCAGCTGAATTTAATTGAATTAAAAGGGTCCATGAGGGAGGAGGCAGGTAGGCAGGAAGAAAACTAGGAGAGAGCAGAGTCACTGTCGCCAAAAACTGGAGTTTCCAAAAGGAGGAGGTGGTCAAAAGTATCAGTGTCATATTTTGCAGAAATGTCAAGGAACCAATCAAGAAGCATTTATTAAGCACCTACTCAGTTTCCTCATCTATAAAATGAGCTGGCAAAAGAAATGGCAAACCACTCTGGTATCTTGGCCAAGAAAACCCCAAATGGAGTCATGAAGGATAGGACACAAAATTACTGAACAACAAGAATGAAAGTCTTAGGTACTGTGCTAGATGATAGAAAATGAATACTGAGAAAAACTATCTAGTTTAGTGATTAAAGTAACTGGTGACTTTTAAGAGTAGTTTCTGTAAAGTTGTACGGTAGGAAACTAGATTGTAGCAGTTAAGAAGAAAATAGAAAGTGGAGGCTACTATTTCTGGTAATCAACAATGAAAGGATGAGGAGGAGAGTAGCAGGGTCCAAGTGATTTTTTTTTTTTTAAATATGGAAGATTTGAGCATCATTGTAGGTATTGAGGGAAGGCTCTAATCAGGAAGAAGAGATGGAAAGGGAATGAAAGGAATAATAAAGAGAATGTTTGACTAGACAAGCTCTCAAGGAGACCAGATAGGATTAAGGCCACAAATGCCTTAACAAGAGGCATCACCTGAGCCTGGAGCAATGAAGACCAGCGAAGAATATACAGAGATTTCTGAGGTGTCATTTGAAATGGATGTGCTGGACCTCAATCCCAAGGAAATGAGCACTGCCATTGAAGTTTCATCGTGAGCATTTACACCTTAGACTCAGATAACACTACAAATCAGAGCTTGATTTAATTTATTGTTTTGTTGATTGTTTAAACTTAAAGGGATAGAAAAATCACTAATTCAGATTAAACTTAAAGGTATGTCTTTTGTACACTAAGCAAACCAGTTGTAAGCATTTAGCAGCACACCCTTGGTTGTGCAGGAAGAGGGATAATAAGCTTCCACCAGATAGCCTCAGTTTTCTTAATCAGGAAGGTGGCAAGCATGTCTGCTAAAAGAAATGGTATATCCCTGCTCTATACTTCGCCCTGAGAAGTGTGGTAGCTGGATATGGTCCAAAGGGTATATGAAGACACATCCAAATTTTTAGGCATCCAAACTAGGGACAAAAGCAAGTGGGGTATGGGTGGGAAGGTTTATTGATTTGAAAGATAATTGCAAATTATGTAACTATTATTTAAAAAAACACTTAATTTTACTGGATAAGGAAGGAGGCCCAGAGAAGTTAATGACTTACCCAACATCACACAGTGGGCAGAACAAAGATAGCATACTGGGGCCTCTGATTTCCAGACCAATCTTCCTTATACACAACACTTCCTTTACACAGAGTATATGCTCAAGCAATATTGACTTGGAGGGGTCAGTACTTGTTGGAGATGTGTGGATATAGTCAGGAACCTTCTGATAGAAATGCTGATGTAATCTGAACTGAAAGAGCAACTAGAAGAGAAACCTGAGCAGTGGAAGTAAGAAGGAAGGTGCCCTCACCAGGCAGCAGGAAGCAAACCTGGCTGATCTGAGCAGGCATGATACTGTAGGTACCTTTCTGATACTTACTCTATACATTTGTTAAGCAACCTTTGGATTTTACTCTGGCTTCCCAAAATGGCTTTCTGATTAGGACAGGAGCATACTGACCAGTGAGCATCAATATTCTCTTGGTCATTATTTCTTCTAATCAATTAATTCGCTTTTCACATGTAGGTGAATTTAATTAATTAATATCACATGTTGATTAATTCACATGTAGAATAAATTAATACATTTGCTTAGTGTAGACTAGTTTTTCCATGATCCTGATTACTGCTGGATAACCTCACTTTTGAGAATGCAGACCTATAGAACTCTGAATTCTCAGGAGTCCAGAGAAGGAACAACAGGCTTAAAGCTTTTCTGCCTATGAAAATATCTTCCTATGCTACAAGATTCAGAGATGGCTAACCTCAATTGTACATCCCCAAACATCCAACAAACATATTCATTATATGATTTTAGGGGCAACATATTTACCTTACTCATTAAGTTGAACTTAAACAGGCTAGGTAATAAAGTGAGCAAGAGCTGGATCCTGAGTCAGGAAGAATTAGGTTTAAATCCAGCTTCCGACACTTACTAGCTAGGTGACTCTGGGCAAATCACAAAACTTCTCATACTTAATTTCTCCCATCTGTAAAATGTGTATTATAATAGCACCTACTTCACAAAGTTACTGTGTAGATCAAATGAGATAACGGGAACAGTGCTTTGCAAACCTTAAAATGATATTAATGTTATTATTAGGGGACCCATTGTCTAGTCAATCCTCACTCAGTACAATCACATAATATTGAGAAGCAGGACTGGGAGTATTTTGTGTAACATTTTAGGAATACGAACACAATTGTAGGATCAAAGAACAAAATAGCCAGGAAAAAAACTAGGAGAAAGCAGAGTCACTGTTGCCAAAAGCTGGAAGAGTTTCCAAAATGAGGAGGTGGTCAAGTGTATCAGTGTCACATTTTGCAGAAATATCAAGAAACCAATCAACAAGCATTTATTAAGCACCTACTCGGCTCCTCATCTGTAAAATGAGCTGGCGAAAGAAATGGCAAGCCACTCTGGTATCTTGGCCAAGAAAACCTCAAATGGGGTCACGAAAAATCAGACAACAGCAACACGTCTGATTAATCAGCCAATAGACATTTATTAAGAACCTACTACATTCCAAGTAAAGGATATCAAAGATAAAAGTGAAAGTTTCTCCCTTCAAAGAATTGACCTTTCAATTCAGACACCTACAGGTATGTACAAGTAAATGCAGGTAGATGGCACAGTGCATACAACAGAGTCTGGAGTCAGGAAGACCTGACTTCAAATCCTAATTCAGACACTTACTAGCTGTATGACTCTGGGCCAGTCACTTACTGTTTGCTTCAGTTTTCTCATCTATAAATTGAGCTGGAGACAGAAAAGGGAAACAACTCCAGTATCTTTGCCAAGAAAGCCTTAAATGGGGTCATGAAGAGTAAGGCTAAGGTATATGAAAAGACTGAACAACAAAATGCAGAATATGTGTATTGAAGACAATGGGCAATATGTGTGAGGGACTATAGTGAATGCTTAGAAATAAAAGACATGGTGAATCCCCTTAAAATGTTACACATGAGAGATTTGCAGTTTCATGTGCAATCATTTTTTCAAAATTTTGCTTCATTATGGAAATGCTTGTTTTATTCCATAAATTAAAAATACATCAGTATGAAAAAAAGTTTACAATATTTGGATATGGTATACACACATAAAAAAATATCTATTACCTATAGCCACTTGCCTACATATCCCAGTTGGCGACTATGCATATTTACATTGCCCATAAAAAGCACTTAATAAATGTTTAGTTGAATGAAGAATAATATGAAGCAGCATAAGTACAGTATGAACAACGAAGACTGTAAGGAGTTGAGAATAGGACAGATCACAGTGTTTCATTTTCAGATTCTGGTTTCTACTTTTCTGTGTTGATCTGAAGTATACTTCTTTGTGACCAAATGGAAGTCAGGTCTCTTAGCTCAACATGTTTGCACTCATCTGTACCGACGTAACTTTCAAAGGAGACAAGGGATTGTGATAGAATCTTAGTACACTGCTAAAAATGCCACCTAGTTTTGATTTGTGGTTTGTGCACCCATCCTAAAATGAGTTTATTAATTTCCAAAATAATGTTCAACATTTAAAAATTACTCCTGTTTCTTGTAAAAAAAAAAAATTGTCAATTACAGAAAGGTCTCCTTTTAAAGACATCAAACCCACTAATTCTAACTTTGCCATTCTCCCTTTTATAATATTTATCTACATAATGCAGGCAGAGAAGCCACATGGTTTGTGGTCAAAGAGTTGTCCTTGGAGTCAGGAAGACTTCGGTTCCAGTCCTGTGTCTGATACATACTAGCTGTATGTTAGCCAGCATTACTTATTTCTCAACCCAAGTGATTCTTTAAGAAGATAAGATGAATTCCAGGTCTGCCTCATGGAGTGAGTGTTCACACTATGAGTCTTCTACACCTGTGAAACTGCAAGATCAGGCCCAAAAAAACAAATGTAGGCCATTTACCACAAGTCTGTTTATAATAACAAAATATTATCATTGGGATTTTTTTTTCACTTGCCATCTGGTTTCATGTTAAGGGAGCTGAGGTATCAAGGTACATTTTAGTAGCTAACAGTTTTGTAAAAAGCTTGGACTTCATGAGTTGAATGCTTATCCTGAACCAAGCATGTCAGTGTGAAATGCCCAATGGTCAAGATGAAACAGAGACTTTTTGCTTTGGTCAGAAATGCATTACATTGTTGAATACATGTAAATTGACAGATCAGAATAGAATCTTCAGATTGTCAGCATTGGATGAAACATCAGAGATCATCTAACTCCTACCGCCTCTTCTCCAGCCACATGCACCCAGAAGGAAACAGACCCAAGAAGGTGAAATGAATTTTAACAAGTCACACATCTAATTAAGAGTAAAGCTACGCATAAAGCCCAGGTCTCTTGTGTCTTAACCCAATGTTATTTATACTACACCATTCTACCTCTTGGGGGACGGCCAAACTGTGGGTTGTTTTTTTTTTTTAATTACTGTATTTTCACAAAGAGGATGGAAAGATTCTGATGCCTCTAAGTTACTATGTGACCTTGAACAAATCACTTCCTTCGTTAGGCCTCAGTTTCCTCATATGTAAAATAGTAGGGACTAGAAAAAAGTTTTTTAAAAGGATCAACCGGTAATTCACAATTAAGTAATCCAGTGTTTTCTTTAATTTAGACTCACCTCATCATGAAATTCAGACCCCTGGCCCAGGAATGATTCCACATGTGGTATGATGGACTGCTAAGGCCTGAATGTTAAGATAAACAATTACTTTAATAAAAACTTATTGATTTATCCCCCTCCCCCTAAGTAAAAGCAGCCTTAAGGCAGCTTAGTGATGAGGGCAGCTAGGTGGTGCAGAGGATAGAATGCCAGGCTTGGAGTCAGGAAAACCTGAGTTTCAATTTGGCCTCAGACACTTACTAGCTGCATGACCTTGGGCAAGTCACTTAATCCTGTTTGCCTCAGTTTCCTCATCTGTAAGATGAGCTGGAGAAGGAAATGAGGTCACTCTAGGAATTTTGACAAGAAATCCCCCCAGAAAGGATCATGGTGAGACAGGACTGAAAATGACTAAACAACAGCAGCCAGTGGACTTCAGAAGCCTCTTGCCCAATCCATGAATCCTTAAGGGCCTGCAGCTGGTTTCAGACCCATTCCCCAGGGGCCATAATGATGGCACCATAGGATCTTGGCCCACTAAAGGATTCTCACAGCTCTGTCAAACAAAACTTTGTTCTCCTAGAAGACTGAACTGAACACAAAATGGCACTGAGAAACGTTTGGGTCGTGTGCCAAAACTGCCGTTAGGGACAGCATATCACAAAGGATGTGTGATTTTTTTTCCATAGTCCCATAACTCAGAAGAAAAAAGATTAGCAGATTTGAGAGCAGCTTTCTTTTAAAAAAAAAAAAGTAGAAGGAAAAGAAATCAGCTGTGGGGGTCTGAAATCAAGTTTAGAAAGCTTCATCTCAAAGGGGTGGTAGTTGATTAAGGAGAGAATCTCTTTTTCCTGAAAATGGTGTAAAAACAGGGTTATAATGGGAACACTGCCTTAATTCTGTGCGTTTCCTCATGTGCATAATATGGTTATCCTGGGTTACAGAGTGGGGTTGGTTTTATGAGTGATCTTTATGCATTTTCACTTTGTTATCAAGATCCTTTGCACTGAAGAGCTTTTTTGGATGGGGTGGAGATGATTTTTGGCCTGGTTCTGGGATTTTGTTAGTGTAAGGAACTCCAGGTAAGAGAATTCTCTCTATTAATGCAAATCTATACATGCTCTGCAACTAGTAGAGAGAAAGGAAGACCATAAGCATTTATTAAAAGCCCTTACAAGTGTTATCTCCTTTGATCTTTACAGCACCAACCCTGGGAGGAAGGTACTATTATTGTTCCTATTTGACAGTAGAAGAAACTGAGGCAGGTAGAGGTGAAGTAACACAGTCAGGCATTATCAGAGACAGGACTTAAACCATAAATCACAGGTCCAGAGCCAGAAGGGACCTCAGTCCCTTCTAGTCGAATTTCCTCCTTTCACAAATAAGGAAACAGAAGCCCAGAGGCATTTAGCACATAAATAGGAAGGTTAAGGTAGGTTTTGAGTCCAGGTCCTCAGGTCCCATAAGTAGGGCTCTTCTCATTTTCCCATTATTCCTCCTATTGCCTGCTTTATCATCTCACCCCTCTAGTACACTTTGGCATGTCAGAAATATATCAGAGAAGGGATTTTTTTTCATCCAAGTTGAAAACAACTCTAAGTATCAATAGGGATTTAAAAATCTGTGAACTTAATAGCATGTCCAGGAGAAACTTTGCATAAATCGTAGTGGAAAGGTTTGAGTTTCAGTGTCTTTAATTACTCACTTATGTTAACCCTCCTTCATGCTGTTTCTGTCATTTGTAGAAACTGGGCAGAGCCCAAGAAGGGCACCTAGTCTGACCTTGGCCTCAGGGGTAAGAAGAAAATTCCAAGAACTAAAGATGAAGGAGTTTGGGAAATTGATTTGGGAAAGTAGGGGTCATGGCTCCCAGGGAGTGCTACAGCATAACTCCTAAGGATGTGTGATCAGAGAGTCTGGCCTTCTCTCCACAATAGGCAATCAAAAGGCTTGTCTCCAACATAAGCACAGCCACCCATCTCCCATCATCAGCCTCACAGTCTCCTCCTCTGCCTCCTTCCATTGCTGTGAAAGCTCTCGACCACCTCCATTTTGGATCTAGCATCAGTTCCTCAGGGCAGCTATAAACTTAAAGCAATCTGGACATCCACAGCAGCACCTCCACATATTCCATTAGGAAAACTCCCCCTCCCTCACTCCCCCACAGCATAATTACCCTCTAACCTGCCCCTCACCCTCCATCACCTAGTAGTCTCAGGACGCCCCTTGGAGGGCAGGTTGTGTACACTGAGGTAGTGACTAGTGAGTAAGAGTTCAACTTCTCCACTCCCTTTTCACTTTGTGTGGGACAAAATTAGTTATTTGCACAGGCTGAGTAGACATGGATGGGTTGTGACATGCATTTCAGATCTTGTTACATTATTTTTTAATTTTGATTTTTCCATTGTGAACTTCAACACTAAATTTTTTTTTTAAAAAGAGCATTTCCATTTACAAAGCAGAACGCCAAAAGAGGATTGTATATGAAATTGTAAATCCTTTCACCCTGTTTGCTTTTACAAATGTGCACACACACACACACACACACACACACACACTCCCGTCTAAAATTTCTCCTGTTCTCATCTGTTCATTTTTCAAAATGTTTCAGGGGGTTAAAAGGTGGGGGCTGCTTATTTGAAAGGATAACTGTGCTTATGATGATATAAGAATGTATATAAACATAGAAGGAAAGAAACTGTGGGGATCAGAGCTGAGTTTTGCTCACAGCAGACCCTTTTGTACAACATTGATAGGCTCGTATGAGTTAGAAGGGACTTCAGAGATCATCACCCGTCCGAAATCATGAATATCCTCTATACCATCCATTCTCCACCCTAAGACTCTGAGTGATGGGAATGTCTCCCACTCCTCATATTCAATGGGGTTTATTCCTTTTTTTTTGAGAATTCTTGGGGAGGGGGGGTTTCTTTGGGTTGAGTCACAATCTGCCTTCTTAACTTGTACCCATTCCTCTTGTTTCTGGCTTCAAGTCTTAATTCCTCTTTCACATAACAAACCTTCAGATACTAAATACAACTATCAAGTTTCTTTCTGGGTCCTTGGGATATTACCAGTTTCCAGGGTTTCCAGCCTGACTGTGACATATCACAAGTTACACTGGAAAGAATTTCATGCAATCCTAGTAAACATAGCCATCCTCTAAACACTGGTGTTGCCTCTTCTCCTTCTCGCCAGAGTAAACAGTAGTTTTGCTCTACCTACTCAAGAAGGCACAAATGAAACAAAGGTATTACTAAGGTGTGCAGCATTTTCTCTAGACAAGACATGACTTCTCAAACTTTGAGGACAGATCAGCCAGCTAAACTCCCAGCTCTTTCTACCTATTCATTACACAAGTTCTTCAGTGCTCAGTTTGGGTTTTATTTATATAATTAGATTTGCTGAAAAATGTCTTTCACGGATCATCTGGTATAAAAACAGTCAACTTATTAAAATAATTTCTTTGTGTGTTCCTCCCCCTCCAAGTGTAAGTTTATTCTTCTTTCCCTCTCTTTTGTCTTTTTTAGAAGACAGATTTAATGTGTTACTGTGGTGCAGAAAATCAATGCTGGAAATCAATGGTAATTTTTCAGGCTGTTTAAACTTATTCACATGGATGACTAAGCCTGCTGCTGCTATTAAAAAAAGAATATAGTTTGGCTACAGAGGAAATATTCCAGTATGCAACACCTCGACTGGATGCAGCTGAACAACCTTTCTGTGAAGAATATGGCAGTTCACCTTGGCCTGTTGGGGTTCAAGACACTCATAAATGTTTGCTAGGCACCTCTGTGCTATGGGGGACATTAACCAAGTAGAAGACTCTGTAGCTAGAAAGGCAGTATGTATATGCAGAAAACAATTACAGAATATGCCAAGGCTAGACATAAGCAAGTGTGAGGTTTTATGGGACTGGTTCTCAATGCCACTTAATGCTCTCCAAAGTTCATTTTCCCCACTCTTACTCTGAAGTTGTCCAGTCCTTCCTTTACCCCTTCCAATTCTCCATCATGAAAACTCTCCAAAGCTCTGTCTCCCCATTCCCACTGTGGGGACTGTCTAAGCCTCATTGTCCCATTCCCACAATGGGAGCTGTCCAACCTTCCTTCTTTTCTCCCTGTACTGTGGAAGCTATCTGACCAGTATCTACCCCCTCCCTCTTCCCACCAAGGGATCTGTCCTTTTTAAAAGGTGGTGGCCTTTTTAAAATGGAGAAGCTGCCTGTCTATTGAGAATGAAAGTTATATCTTAAAGTTCACAAATGCCAATCCCAAACAGTGTCATTTTTTTCTTTGGTTTAATTTGACAGTCCATTTCCTTAATAATAACCTGTACACTTCCTTTCCTTCTCCCATACTCTATCTCCTCTACATACTTCCTTACATTTCCAGTCCTTAAATTGGGGAGCTCTGAGCTAGGAAATGTTTCTTGTGGTCAAATACCATAGCATCATAGAGTTTCAAGCTAGAAAGGACTTTAGAGATCATGCAATCTATTTATTTTACAAAAAAGGAAGCTGAAGCCCAGTGAGGTAAAGTGGCTTGCTCAAAATCATCTAAGTCAGGATTTGAGCACTGATTCTCTGACTCTAAATGCAATGCTCCTTCCACTATGATTTATGGTCTCCTGTCCTGGACAGATAGTTTGGGAAGCACAGTCATCCTAGAAAACTACTCAACATTCTCTGGTTCTAGAGATACTGGCTCAAATCCACTCTCCATAGCCACCATTGTTCTCACTTCTGAGCTACTGAATGGCTTCTCATTGAGACTTCCATCTAATGGAATACAACTAGAACAGTAGCAGCATTAGATGCTCATTCTGGCCCTGATTATCCAGTCTAATGTTAGCGAATACTGCAGTGCTAACTATTTCTTCCACAAAACAGCAACTTCTACTAATAGCTTGGGAAGAAAATTCAGCACCAAAACCAGCATCTGAATCATTACAGAGGAGTGTCAGGCAATCACCAATATACCCAGTTACTATTATCATTCCAGACATTGCATTCACAGTGCTTTGGGGGGAGGAGGCTGCAACTATCAATTCTTAAATTACAGTTTTAAAACAAATAGACTTGAGCCAGAACCCAGCATCCCCAGAGCAATGCGTCAGCCCAGAGGTGATGCATGCTTTAGCTGTTACACCAAATGGAAGCTTGGTCAGACACCAATAAATCACCAGAGAGTTAAAGAACCTGTGCAAGATTCATCACTAATGTTGTCATTCTACACATCCAATATGAACATCACGCTCATCAATTATGAGAAGCTAAGGAGACACCCAAAAAAAACCCTGTGATGCAGTTCATCACACCAGGCACCACTTCTTAAAGGAAACCAGGATGGCAGGTTGACATGAGACAGAGAAAACCATTCATTCCTTTGTTTTTCCCTTGAGAACCACCTCTTGCTTCACAGATGCATAATGCAGATGCTTCTCATTTTACCAAAAGACATATCCTGGGAAGCTGTACATAAATGGAATTTTTTGTGAATCAAATTATTTAAAATGCCCTGGAGGGAGATCTCATGACTTCATAAAACCCTGAGGGTGATTTCTTTGGTAAATGGAAAAAGGCTTTTGTAATGAGTATTAACACCTCCTATACCCTACTTAACCCTCATCCTTGGCTTTATAAGTTTAGATACTGTATACTTGGTTTTTCTTAAAAGGAAACACAACTGTGTATGGTATTAAGCTGTGAATGCAGTACAAAAAATAACTATAGACAGAAAATTCTTACTTTCTATAGATTTAGGCAAATCATACAATCACTTTATGCCCCCAATTCAGTAGCCAAGATGATTGGGTTGGAATTGCCAAAATAATTAGAAAATGGTAAATCTCTGTGTCTCAGTTTTCCTTTTATGTCAAATGATAAGGTTGAATTTCTGGATTAGTTAATCTGCAGGTTCTCTTCCAATCCTAAATTATAATGACACTGACCATAGTTGAGATTATGACTAAGTAGGATATCCAGAAAGAATATGATTAGAGACAGGGGAAGATCTAGAGAAAGTGCTGTAAGTCAGTATGCAGCCAGCAGTAACTTTATGTATGGTTTATGCCCTTGTTTCTATTTGAATTTACCCATTGAGATAGGGGATCTGATTTTGAATATGGGTTCATTTTTGTCTTTTTAGTCCCTACCACAGTTCCTAGTATGTATTAGATACTTTATAGTTTTTTTTTACTAATTGGTTGAGTGATTAGGTCATTAACTTACTATATGGTCTCAGAGATTCCTTCTAACTTGAAAATGCTATGGCTTTCATGCATCTTATTAGTGCATTTGTTTAATGCAACTGAGATTCCTGAGCTAAATTATTTTAATTAATTGGCAGGGGGTAGGGCAGTGCAGAAGGATATGATGAGGTATCCCATTGGAAATATGAAGTTGATAATGAAAAAAAATACATTTTTGAAGGAGACTGGTGGCTTTATGATGGAAAGAAGTTCATTCGACATTCTCTTCCCATATTTCTGGTTTCTGTACCACTGCTTTGCAAACCCCTCACTCCTGGCTGCATACTTTATCCATTAACCTGAAGTCTAATGTAATGGGGGAAGAGAATCATAGGACCAGAGATTGAGCTAGAAAATACCTTTAAGGTAATATAGTACAACTCCCTCATTTTATAGTTGAGGAAATAGAAGCACAAATCCAGCATTGTCCATAGAGATAACTAATGCAATGTGACAAATTCCCTTGAATACTCAAAAAGTGACTCTGGGGATTGAACCTGAAGCTACTTCTTGGTTTTTGTTGTTATTTCTAAGATTCACCTAGTGAGCTCTGGTAAGATGATTCATTAGGATTAGCAACCCATCAAACAATCCACAAACATTTATTAAGCACGTGCTATGGGCCAAACATTATGCTAAACTCTGGAAATACAAAGAAAAGACAAAAGAATGGTCCCTGTGCTCAAAGAACTTACATTCCAATGGGGAAGACAGTATATTTATATATGTGTGTGTGTATATTTCTACATATATATATATATATATATATATATATATATATATATAGAGAGAGAGAGAGAGAGAGAGAGAGAGAGAGAGAGAGAGAGAGAGAGAGAGAGAGAGAGAGAGAGAGAGAGTTTTGTTATAGATCATGTTGAGTTTAGGATGTCTACTGGATATATGTGTGTGTGTGTGTGTGTGTGTGTGTGTGTGTGTGTGTGTAGAGAGATACATATATATCTGTGTATGTATGTATATGTATATAGATATAGACATCTATATAGAGATATATATAGAGAGAGATATATATAGACTTGATGAAATGTTACCTTAGAGAAGAGGGCACCAGCATTTATATAGACGTTTTTAAAGTTTGTAAAGAACTCATTTGTTCCTCATGAGTCCTGAATATAGGTACTATTAATATTCCCATTTTGCAGTTAAAGAAACTGAGGATCAGAGAGCTTGTGACTTGCCCAGGTTTGCAGTTAGTGTCTAAAGCAGGATTTGAACCTACCTATTATGGCAGGAATATATTTCTGACTTGGGCTAGATTCATGAGGGCTCATTATTAGTTCCTTCTTAATTTTCTTTTGCTATCCCCTACCCTTCATCTCTTGCCCAAAGTAAGCCATGAGTAATGGGTATTAAATGATGTGAAAGAATTGTAAATTTAGAGCCAGAAAGGACAGTGGAGATCATTTAGTCAAAGCTCCTTATTTTAATGACAAGGAAACTGAGACCCAGAGAGAGTCATAATGACACAGTCAACACATAGCAGGACAGGATTCAAACCTAGCTCTTCACATGCTACTTCACTGGAACAGCCACAAGTGATAATCCTATGTTCATTCATTGGACAATCATTCATCAGGCATCACTAAGTGCCAGGAACCATGCTAAGTGCTGGGAGATCTAAAACCAAAACACAAAATCATCCTCGTCCTCAATGGAGATTAAATTCAGTTGGGGGAGGGAGGAGAGGGAGGCTAAAACATCATGTAAGGAGAATTTTAAAAACAAAATGCATATAGAGTAGATACAAAGCAAATTCTCGGAGTGAGGGTACTAGCAACTTGGTGGGGGAAAGGTGGGGAGGGGTGGAATTCAAGATAACCTCTTGTAGGAGAAGCTGAGCCTTGAAAAAAGACAGGAATCTTGTGGGGCAGCAGTCTCTGTACTTTTGCCCAGTCTACCTGTGCTATGGGGAATTGGATACTTAGATATGGAAGGGACCTTAGACAACACTGAGTCCAACTCCCTGCTTTTACAAATGAGGAAATTGAAACTGGGAGAGTATAAGTGACTGTTGAAACAGGTCGTGAAGGATTTTCAAGACCAAATAGAGGAGTTTGTTTTTTATCCTAAAGGTAAGAGAGAGTTTCTAAAGTAGAGGATCTTGAGCAGTGTTATCTGGTCAGGCCTATGATTCAGGAATATAAATTTAGTAGCTGTAAGGAAAATAGATTGGAGAGAGATATCTGAGAAAGGGAGACCAATCAGGAAGCTACTGAAATAGATCAGAGGAAAGGTGATAATGGCCCTGGAGGAAAGGACTCAGAGTAACATATATGGTGGAGGTAGAATCGAAAAACCTGATTTTGATATGAAGGGTGACAGAGAAGGGAGAATCAAGAGTGACTCTGAGGTTGGGAACCTGGGTGAATAGAAAAACAGTTATGCCCTTAATAGAAATCAGAAAATGAGTGTGGACTTTGAATGAAAGATTTTGAGTTTTGTTATAGATCATGTTGAGTTTAGGATGTCTACTGGATATACTGTTAGAAATGTCCAATAGGTGGTGTGGAACTAGAGCTTAAAGGAGAGGCTGAATATGTAGATATAGGAATTATCAGCTTCGATGTGGTAGTTAAACTTCTGTGGGAGCTGATGAGATAACCAACATAGCAAGAATGTCAAGAGAGAAGATTGCCCAGGGACACACCGCACGTAGGAGGAGGGACATGGATTGTTGTTGTTCATCCTTCATTCTGGAAGAAGACCAGTGACATCATAGGATGATGTCTTGACTATGAAGAATGTTGTTGTGTTCATCCTTCATTATCAAAGAAGACCATGCCATCACAGAAATGATGGCATGACTTGCACTTGACTTTGTTTTTGAGTGAGGGAGGGCTGTGCAGGTCACCAGCCTTACTTCTCCTCCAGAATCATCTGAATCCAGTGATGAGATATTCATCAGGATGACTGGAGACAGCCCAGGATGCAATGGGAGACCTTAGAGAATGAGAATGACTCAGGTAGGAAAAGAACAAGGAGAAGGGAAAATGCCCTGAAAAACCAAGAGGTGAGAGTATTCTAGAAGAAGGTGGCTAATAATATCAAATACTGAAGAGAAGTCAAGAAATACAAGAAGAAAAAAGGCCATGCTGTCCTCCCTAAGAATGCAGCCATGAGTGCTCCAATGAGAGGTGACTTTGTAATAAGTAACTAGTCCTCTTTTGAGAAATAAATTTTTTCTTTTCTTTTTAATAAATTTTATTTTAGATTGAAACATCAGAACACAAATACAGAATAGAAAAAAGAAACAAAAATATATAAACTTAAATATAAAGTGAGACAGAAAACATCATGTCATGTGTACAGCAGATCAGAGAGGATTCAAAATATGTAACAATAAATTTTCATTTCAAGAAATCCTGTATGATAAATAATACACATTATGTTGAAAACTGTTCATCTTTTCTTGACTTTGTAAGTTTTCATTTGTTCTGTGCAATTTTTTACTTTGTTCTCATTTTTCTCCCCCAAACCACCCAGAAGGCTACAGTTAAGTTTGGATATGTTTCTCTATAGCTATAGATATATACATACACACACACACACACACACACACACACACACACACACACACACACACACACACACACATATATATACATACATATACTTTTCCAAACAAATTGTACTCCTTTTTATGTCTGTGCATATTTCTTGTTTCCTATCCCCTGAGAAATAAACTTTGCCCTGAGAACTCAGAGTGATTTTTTAAACTGCCCTAAGATGGAAGAGGAATTTTGACCAATCTTAAAGATGCTACATTGCTGCTGGGGTCTTAAACAAATCCTAAGACAGAAAACAGTTGCACAACCTCAATAGGGCATAGGGTATAATTTGTATTTTTGATGACTTCATGGGTTTATGAATTTCACTGAAACATTGGCTGCAAATGTGATGTAATTTCTTTCGGGTTGGGGGGGAGGGTGGGGGAGAGCAGAGCCAAAGAAATAAAGCAGTAGCAAAGTCTCCTTCAGTCTAATCCAAGCTGCTTGATGTTTTTTTCCCCTCTTTTCACAATCCCTTCCTACCACTCCCCCATCCTATTCATATTCTGATCTTCAATACACTTGAAAAGATGTTATTTCAAATGTTCCTACAAAAAAAAAAAAATCATTCTCGGGCTCTTAGAGTCTGCTGTCAAAGGACTTAATCTGCATTTGTAGCTAGCTGGGTGGCTGCAGATGGGGCTGTGCTCCAGGCTGGAGGAGATCTCACTTGGCATTATAAGTATACCTGGCAATAGCAAAGAGACTATTAACTAAAACTGCCTTCCTTTAGGCCATTCTAACTAAAAAATCCTAACCATTTGGCTATTACTGGGCTGAAGTTTACTTTTTAAATTTTCCATTCTTTATGTGTGTTGGGAGTGGAGAAGTTAAGGATTTATTGAACAAATCATTAGCAATGGAATTACAAGGGAAATATCATACTTGAGAGAACTAGCTTTTTTGAAGCACTTTAACTACCTTTTCTAGGTACAGGGCAACTAGGTACACAGTGGACAGGGCACTGGGCTTGGAATCAGAAAGATTCAACTTCATGAGTTAAAATTCAGCCTTAGAACTTAAGAGCTGTGTGACCCTGGGCAAGTTACTTAACCCTGTTTGCCTTAGTTCCCTCGGCAGTAAAATGAGTTGGAGAAGGAAATGGCAAACCGTTAAGTATCTTTGCCAAGAAAATTCCAAATGTGAACATGAAGAAATTGAAAGTGACCAAACACTACCATATTCTAGGTCAAACAATGAACAGTATGTTAAAATTAGCAGCAGTCTTGCTAACAGTCAGTGTGCTAATTTCAAAGGAACTTCATCTAGCAAGCCTAGGAGAGTACTTCATTTGACAACACTCCACCACAGCAATTAGTTCAATACCTCTTTTTGGTACTGGATGAAGTGGCTGAACAGGCCTGAGTATTTTGTCCACCAGCACATCATACCCTCTCTTAAAAAAACTTATCAATAGATAAGTGGGCAAAAAATTCACCTACAGAGAATGCTGGTGATGGGCCTTTCTACTCTTAGCTGGTGGTCCTCAGACAACCTGTACACAGTCTTTGGACTCATATTTGAAGCCTCTGCAGCTAGGCAGAACCTTTCAAAGCTAGCAACAGCCATCTGGGACTCAAGATCACTTCTACTCCATGATTCCATTCCAGAGCATTAGGGAAGGTGGGGAGGTATCTGAAATAAGAAAAACTATGTTTGTTTGAAAAACATATTTCATAATTCAAATTACTTAATATTTAAGGCCAGCCCAAAGAGGATATTACCTCCATAATATCTCTGGCAGCTGTCCTATTCTTCCTGCTCACATAGCCACCACCCTAGGTCAAACCCCTCATCACACCTTGCATGCACTACTGCAACAGTATCCCAATTGGACTGCTAGTCTCCAGCGTTTCTCCTCTCGGATGCATCTTCCACACAGCTGCCAATGTGAGACACAAATCTCAAAATGTCACTCGCTTGCTTAAGAGCCTTCGATGACTCCCTGCTATCTCTAGGATAAAATAGAAAATATAAATTTCTTGGCATTGCAAGTCTATCACAACTCCAAAACACCTTTCTAGACATATTATATTAATTATATTATTATATTGTGTTATATTTTATTGTTATGCTATGTTATATTACTTTATGTTGTGTTATATTGTGTCATATTATGTTATATTTTCTTTCTTTTTTTCCATTTTCTTTTTCTTTTTTTTTTAACAGTTCATATCACATAAAACAATTCCAACTTTTGGTCAAGTGATACTTCTTTTAAAGCATTTACAATATAGACCACAAACAAATTGTTTTTTTAACATTAACCGCCTGAGTCACAAATATTAACTACGTATGCTAACTTCACAAGTCCTTGACCTAATTGTCTCCATACTATTACTAAGAATTAAAGGACCCTAACTTATTGTTTTTGGTCTAAAATCCTAAGCCTAGTAGCTTAATTTTAGACTTAACTTTGGATGTTTCTCTACCAACAATCTATAATTTAATAGATCTGGTATTAAGCTCACAAACCTTTTGACTATAGGGAATTGCCACCAGGAGTAGGGACATTGCAGAGAAACAATATCTCCCCAACTTCATGTCAATTCCAGGCAGGAGTAGATTGTCCACTTGCATTCAGTGAGGCTTAGATTCTGCCAGGTGTTAGTGGGGAAATTGAGTCAGGAGAATCCTACCTCAGCCCAGGCTGAACAGCCACTCTCCCACCCTTCCCATGAGATCACCTTTTTCAGTTCATACCAGCATCTCACAGGCTTACTGGCACCATGGATTGGAGGCTCAGACCATGTTTCTTGCTGCTCATATCTGGAGTTAGACTCAGAAGAACAGTTAGTTAATAGTCCCATAGCATCTTAAAATAGCAAGTTCCAATAACCAGGTTTCAGATATGACTATAATTTCACATTGGCTAAGGAACATCTTTTAAGGCAAGTCTTAAGTGGCTTGCATGCCTTTCTATACATGTTTTAGCTCCTGATTAAATAATAATCATAAAATCTGTTATATTTTCCATACACATTATAACTGCTTTATGTCCTCTTGCCAAACCAGTCTACTTACTGTTCTCTGAATTCAGCACTAAATCTCCTGCTTCTATGATTTTATATAGGTTGTCTCTCATGCCTAGAATGCTCTCCCTTTTCACCTCCATCTTTCACAACCATCAGTCTCCTTCAAAACTCAGCTCAGGTGCCATTGCCTACACAAAGCCTTTCCTGATCACCTTAACCACTGACACTTTCTTCCTCTCCCTCAAGTTATCATGTATATGCCTCTTTTTATTTTTCATTTATTTTATTCTGAAATAATCAAGGAATAAAATGAGCATTTCTTAATAGTAGAGTAGAAAAAAAGATTGCACAAGAAAGTATAAATCTGTTATGTATATTGATAGAAGTATATACCTCTGTTTTCATGTTGTATTTTACTCCTACACAAGAAGAATGTAAACTGCCTAAGAAGTCATATTTTGGGTTTTGTTTTTATATCCTGACTGCCAAACACAGTAACCTGCACACAGTAGGCATTCCATAAATGTCTGTTAGATTGGATTGGAAACATAGTTTTCAGTTATCACAAAATCACAGAATTATCTAGAATAATATAAATAAGTGTTGACATAAACAAATTAGGAGTGGAATTAGAATGAAAATCCAAAGGAATGATGACTTTACAGGCTATTTCATTGTCACAGATAGGAAACAGTATCTCGAAACCTTCTCTGATAACCTTAGAGTGGGAACACCTCAGTTCAGTTGCTCATATTGCATTGACTCCTGAGCAAAAGTATTTAAACAAAGAAAGGATACAGTCATAATTTTCCAGTGTCTTTTTTGCAGCCTTGGAGTTGTAGGTTCAGATCCATATGTTCATCACAGCCCTACCTACACGTTCATCTTCCCTAGAATGCATCTCAATAACAAAGATGTTCTTGATGGATCCTGCCTGAATCTATGAAGAAGCAAAGACAATTTTCTTTTCTCAAATGAAGAAAATGCCTTCTCCCTATTTGCCATCTCCTCCTGCTCCCCAGTAACACTGTCAGTCAGCAAGCATTTAAATGCTTCTTTCTGTGCCAAGAGACGCTGCTGGTGTCTCTTTCCAGCCCAGATGCTTTGATTCTGTTTTGAATTTTTCTATATAGGTATGTGTTTGTCTCCTCCGATAAAGTAGGCTCCTGAGGTCAGGCACATTTTTGTTTTTCCTTTCCTTAACACCTGGAGTAGTGCCTGGCACATAGTTGGCATTTAATAAATGCTGATTGAATAATTAATTAATTGACACTTAATCAGTGATTGTTGATGAATCAATGCTTGTTGTGGTCAGTCAATTAATCAATCAATAGACATTTATTAAGCTCCTACGATGTCCCAGGCACTGTGGCAAGTGCTGGGGCTACCTAATAAAAAAAAAAAGACAAAAAGCAGCCCCTGACCTTGTGGAGTGCATCCACCCCCAAGAACACTCAGACACATTTCCTGCTTTCCACTCCCCCTCCCTTGCTAGATAAGCCACTTTATTCCAAAAAGTACCTCTTGGAAGAGAGACATGCAGCACAAAGCAGGACCCAGTACTGAACTGGATAGAAGAAACCAACCAGGCACCTGTGAGGTTGAAAGTGAGAGTGAAAAAATTGGCCATTTTTCCCCTCACTGTCTCTTTTCAGACCATTCAGTTCCTGACATCTGAAAGGAGAGGTTTTTGATGGGATGGAGATGCTTTTCCCATCTCTGTGTGGTCTCTAATTAAACGGCTCACTCGGATTCCCTGAGCAAAAAGGCCTCTTCGCAGTTCTGGCAATAGCTACCACATCTTCCTTACCTCTAATCAACCCAGAATTTTCCGAATATCAGCCCAATGTGCACTGGGGCTGGTCATAAGTTAGACAATCTGACATCTGGGAATAACCCCCTGAATCCCATCCTTCTGAGTTCTTGGTCTCCTTTGCTCAGGAGAGAGCCATTGACAAAGCTACCGATTGGCAATAAAAATAAAAAATAAAAAACACCAAAAATAGTCTGGGACCTCAAAGAGGCTAGTGAAGCCATCTGCCTCACCATCTTGGCAGCTTTGTTCTTCTTATCCTGATAATTTCCAAGTAAGAGCGAGATCAAAAGTCCCCAAATCCAGTACTTCTGATGGCAATAATAATGTTTGGCCAGGCATCAGAGCTACCTACAAATGGAGGCCTTTGAAGGGAAGTCAAACAGAGTAACTGAGGGGAGGAAGGCAATCCATACCTCTGTAGCTAATGGATTTTGTGACCATGTGACTGTAATAGACCAAAAAATGACAGTTGCTGAAGGAGCACCTCACTAGAGCAGGTTAGACCTGATGTTCAAACAAGGATCACAGGTGGAATCATATATTGAGAGCTGGAAGGGACCTTGAAGGTCATCTAGTTTAATCCCTTTTATTTCGTCTTTGAGGAAACTGAAGCACAAAGAATAAGTCACCCAAGTAATAAGTTACAAAGTCAGGATTTGAACTCATGTCTTTGGCACTCTAAACATTTTTTTAGGCTCCTAAATAAGGAGAGCTTCACACTTCCTTAGCTTGAAGGCTTTCTCTCCCTTCCAGATCACTTTCCCACCTTAGCTGGAGAAGTTGGCCTTTGTAAACAAGCAAACACTTTCAATAATGTTCCCTGAGGTGAGTCCCCTGAGGTGAGTCCTTAATCTGCATCTTGTCTAGACTTTCTAATGCTCCTCCCGAATCCCGCCAATCTTATCATTGTCTGCATTTTTGACAAGCAAATAAGCTCACACTTATCTCGCCTGATGTCTCAGTGTGCCTTCTGCAGCTAGTTAGTAATTTCAGATGTTGTGGGAGGGAGTTCTCAGTGGTAGAATCACGCTTTCAATCTGAAATTAAAGCTCAATTTAGTTTAATTGTCCTTGATTTTATCAGCCATATGAAATGGCTGATTCCATATGCACAAAATAAGTAGTAGCGTCAGTCAGAAGTTCCTTCTTCTAGAAGATATATACCATAGATTCCTTTGCTTTCTACCATGCTATTTTCATTCACTAAATAGTGGCAGATCCTCTCTCTCTCTCTGTCTTTCTCTCTCTCTCTGTCTTTCTCTCTCTCTCTGTCTTTCTCTCTCTCTCCTCTCTCTCTCTCTCTCTCTCTCTCTCTCTCTCTCTCTCTTTCTCTCTCTCCTCTCTCTTTCTCTCTCTCTCTCTCTCTCTCTCTCTCTCTCTCTCTCTCTCTCTCTCTCTCTCTCTCTCTCTCTCTCTCTCTCTCCTTTCTATTTTCTCTTCTTTCCCTTCACTCCCCCAGCCCTCACCAAAAAAGGAACAAATAGATAAAATGTCTCCTACTGGTCTATCTCCTGTCTGTGTGTTGCATAATTTTAGAATGAAGTCCTTAAGTCAACCCAGAAAATGCCCAAGGAACATTAAATACAAATAAGGGGGAGGCTAATAAAGATTACTAGGAGAATGTGAAATGGTTCACGTTTTATTTCTCCATTAACATTCTCCTTACATCTGAAAAAGGCAACCAGATGATCTGGGTCCGGAATGGCATTGTTGACTGTTCTCAGCCATTAGGGAAGAACTCCAAAATATGCAGAAACGACAGCTTTTTAGAGATTGAGAAAAAGACACCCAAGGTCCCCTTTTAAAGTGCTCAAATCTTCAAGAGTTCAGAAGGCCTTTGGTGTAATGGAAATGGTTCTAAAGCAATATCCAGATGACCTAGAGAAAGACAAGCTGAGGACAGGCTGTGTGATATCATCTCAGGTCTTCAGATTCCTCATCTCCATGTAGCAGAAATAACTGCTGCAGGCCCCATGGAGCACTGCTACTACTCCTCCAGGTCACCTATTAATTCTGACCCTATGCATGTAGTCCAGTCTGGTTTCAGTCTTGAAGAATCTTCTCTGCAATTAGAGAAGTTAGACTTCGTTTTCTCACACTTTGGTTCCTTAAATCCACCACCCTGGAAGCCCTGGGGGAAAACTGCTCATACCTTAGATGTTGGCTGATGTCTAGGGTCTCCCTCAAAGGGGGTAGGAGAATAGTGCAGTATTCATTGTATAACATGAAGCAGGTATGGGACAGGTATTTATTTACTACAAGGAATTTAAAAAGACACAAAAGGCTCATAGTGTGCATTGACATGACTTAAGCAAACAGTAGTATAACTTGGAACTACAATTATATTCTTTTGGAACAGAGTCATGACATCAGAACTTCAGACAGTTTAGGAGACTTCTGAATAGTACTAGCTGCATTCACCTTGTTTCAGCACTCCAAATGACATTTTGAATAACTTATGGTCATCTTCTCCAAAGAAGAAACTCCCCTTGTCACCAATTAGCCCCGTCAGTAAATCCAGGACCTCTCAGATTCACAAGGTCACTTCCAAGACTGAACTCATCCATCTCAAGAGCAACTCTGAGACATTTCACTTTGCCTTTCTGACACTTTGATTTCTCATCCGTAAAATGGGGATACTAAAGTTTGCTCTTATCTTCTTCATGGGATTCTTGTGAAGGTTAAATGAGAGAAGGTATGCAAGTATGCAAAGTACTAGATCATTTTTTTAAAAACCAAATTTTGGATTTCACTGATAAAGGGAACTCCCAGGAGTGAAATTCTCTCTACTAATTCAGGTCTCACTGGTTTGCAATTTATGATCTTAGAATTTCCTGAGAACCTGAGAAGTTAAGTGATTTAAGGTCACATAAAATGTGTCAGGAGAGATACTGAAACTTAGACCAAGTCTCTATCCATTATGCCATGCTATATCTCACAAGTCTCAGAACAGTTTTAAGCTTAAAATTCTATTAACCACAATAAATTGTAGTATGTGTTTTCCTTTTTTCTGCTTCTGATTTTGCCAAAGGCATGGAAAAATGTGAGTGTGAGATAGATTTCCTGTTATTCATATACTATGGTGAGTCAGGCACGACTAGGGTTCTTCTACAGAGACCCGCTAATCCTAAGGGCAAGAGGTGATGACCTTCCCTAAGCAACGCAGATTTGGCAAATTCCCATAATGCTAAAGCCATTAACCTGTGTTTTCAGCTTTTCAGAAATAGCTGAAAACCAATTGCTTCCCCTCCCTGCTTCCATCCTCTTCTAATGGAGTCATGACAGTGCACAACTCTTACAGTCAACAGTCCTGTAGTGCCCTCTGGCCCCAGCTGCAGGAGAAAAGGAGTTAGCTTTTCTAGAACCTAATAATAAAAATAATTTATATGTATGTATGTACATATGTGCATGTATATATGTGTATCTTAACATGTGCCAGGCACTATGCTAAGTGCTTTACAACTATTATCTCATTTTGATCCTCAAAACAACCCTGGGAGGTAGGTGCTATTATTATCCTCATTTTACAGATGGGGAAAGTGAGGCAAACAGAGGTTAAGTGACTTGCCTGGGATTACACCTCTAACAGGTATCTATGGCTGAATTTGAACTCAAGTCTTCCTGACTTCAGGCCCAGCACTTTATCCCCTGTGCCACCAGGGTTCCTTTGTAAACATTTACTGTAAGACCCTTGGCCCTCACCATTTCATTGCTTGGTGATGGGACATTTTCTGGCTTAGGCAAATATTTGCCCAGATAATTCACTGATATCCTAAGTTAGCTCTTCTCCCTAATTTGGGCACGATCATAAATAAAATACTCAAAAGGCCACAGAGGGAAGATGAGCAGCAGTGAATGAACGAATGGAAACATTTATTTTATGCCTACTTATAGGCATGTCAATGTTAACTATGTTTTTTTACCATGGCTGTTATTTGTTACTATTACTATTTATTATTACTGTTACTATTACTGTGTGCCAGGCACTGAGAAAACAAATACAAAGAAGAGATATTCCTGGCTCTTAAGGAGCTCACATTTTAATAAGGGGATACAGTATGTAATCCTATATGTACTATATATACTATGCATATGTCCTATATATAGGATATGAGATAATGGAGACCAGGGAAGAAGGCTTTGTTATGAGGACCATGAGGATTGGGTGTAGGGCCAAAGGACAACTGTATTATCATGATCTTTCAAGTAGTGAGGGTAGTAAGAATGTGACTATTGTTCCTGGAGTAAGAACAGTAAGGAGGGGGAAGTAAAGCGGACATGTGCACAGCAGGAGGGTAGATGGCAAGATGCCTGAGACAGGCCGTAGTTCCATGGCGGTTATCTGTTAGGATGTGAAGCATGATCTGCGGCTAGAGAGAAATGGGTTCCTTGACTTTTCACTTAATCACTCACGTGTCAGAAGGCAGAAGGAGCATATCCAAGATTCATTTTCTTGTGGAAATGCCCACAAGATGTTTCATACTACAGATAACTTACCCAGATTTCTTACATAGTTGAAAACAACACAAAACCAAGCCAATTTAGGTCGAGCATGAGACAGCTCTTGGAGAGAACAAATGAAAGGCTTTCCTTGTCAGTGGCCAGGTGCTGGAGAGCATCCTTAGAAAAGATCTGGCATCCCTGCACTGCAGATGATTGAAGTTCTGTTTGATCAGACCAGGGTGCAGGAACTGAAACTAGTTGTAATTTTCTCTCCTTTAATTATCACCAGCACAGCATTTGGAGCCCATAGATTAGAGGGAATTGTAAAGGGCATCTGCTCTATTGCTTTTGTTTTACAGATGAGAAAACTGAGGCCTAGACTAGTGAATTGATTTGCCCAAAGTGCTAAGTTCTGGATTGGCAAGGCTAGGATTTGAACCCAGGTCTTATGAGTCCAAATCTAGCTCTCTCTCTCTCTCTTTCTTCCTCTCTCTCTGTCTCTTTCTCTGTCTCTGTCTCTCTCTCTCTGCCTCTCTCTCTCTCTCTGTATATACATGTATATTTTACGATGCAGTCCTTTTCTGAAAATCAGTTTTGCCAGTTGTTTGGGGGCTTACCTTTGGAGAGGCCCATCACTGTGTTGTTTTAAATAACAAAACAGATGAATTTCAACGTGGTCTCAGAGGAAATGCCTCATCCTAAAAAAAGTCCTGCTGCCAACTGTGGGATGATCGTTTCCACTCCAAAAACCACACAGAAAGTGTTGGCTTTTCAAAAACATAAACAGTAGGAATGTGATAAACTGCATCATCACACCCAATTCACTGACTTAAGAGAGACAGCATTTTCTTGGGGGATATGGCAAACAGGAGGAGGTTCAACTCCTTTCTTGTTGTTTTCCCAATATAGTTTGCAATTTTTATTTAAAAATGAAGCTTCCTACTTGCCTTTTCTGTTTTCCCACCCAAAGGAGGAGACTAAAGCTTCTGTAGGTTAAACACCTTCCCCAAGGTCTTCCAAAGGGCAAGATCAGATCAGTGATAGGAAAGAAAACACAGGATCCGAGGCACAGAAGCCACCTTCAGACCCCCAGCTCTGTTCGTTACTCCTTGTGTGACACTGAACAAGACACCTTTCCCCTAAAGAGTGCTGGATTTGAAGTCACAGGTGCTGGGTTCAAACTTCACCATTGCCACTAACTTGTCATCTTGAGCAAGACTCTTCCCCTCTCTGGGCATCAGTTTCCTCATCTGTAAAATGCATAGACTGTTCTGGGTAACCTCTAAGGTCCCTTTCAACTTTATATCTAGGATTCCTTGTACCTTTCTGAACCTTCAGTTTCCTTCTAAAATTGAGGGGTTAGATTAGGTGACTGCTAAGGTCCTTCCAGTCCTAAGTCTCCACTTCTAGGATCCCTTGGTGACTTATCCCCAGGAGTCTGGACCATATCACAACAGTGTTTCTTAAAGAAAAAAATAGATGATAGTTTACCCTTTATTCTGTATCCATGTTACTGCTGCTAATATTGCTGATGCTGAGGCTTTCCACCCTTAGCAAGATTGGCACACTTCAATTTGTATTCAGTAACAAAGCTGAGCTAGCCTTGGTCTGGAATCCACATACCTGTAGGAATGTATGCATTCAATTTGTGACATTGTCACAGCAGATGATCTCTGCAGAGACAGGCTAGGCACATGCAGTCACGAGCCAAGGATGCTGCTGCTGTCGTCCAAAGCGTCTGAGCTATTCTCCTGCAGTCTGTTTGGCTTCATGTTTTCATGCTCAACGAAATGTCTATCTAAGTATGGATCTGTGTTGCCTAGTGGAAACCGACTCCTTGGGGCTGTGTCATGAGAGGGGACAGTGGGAGAGTAGGTAGCCTCTCCTCTCTTTACTTTATTCATACCTTGAATACAGAGTCATGGTGCAAAGTCTGTGTCATCAAGACTTAGAGAACTTAAAGTTCACATAGCCCAGCACCCTGATTTTATGCTATGGAGAATCAGGAACCTGATTTGCTGAACTCTTTTGTAACTATTTAGGCCCTTTATGAAAATAAGTTTACCAGGACTCAAGGATGGTAAGAGGCAGAACCAGGATTTAAACCTCGGTCCTGTCTCCAGATCCAGTCCTCTTCCCACTATCTGTTCTCTCTTGCAGATTGCTTTATCCCCTAATGTTCCTCAAATGCCATGTCCTAGATGCCTCTTAGCAAAAGGATTTCATTTTCATCAAAACTGCCCTACCTCCCCATAACTGACCCCCAATATGGACAAAATCCTAGTTCTCTTTGTTTATCTTTCCTCTGTGCGTATAATGTAGAAACAAATGCTGGTTCAATAAGACGCTAACCTGACTCCTAATCTCAGTAACATCCAGGAGTGGCTGTGGATGGAGGACTGCCAGAAAGTCCAAGGGCTTGGCATAAAGATTGCCAGTTAAGAAACAGGCTCTTTGTTGGCTTCCTGTCTACAATGCTCCATGGTAGATCGAGAAGTCATACCATGACATTGTCCCTGAGAATGGATTCGCAACAGTGGCTGAATTACACCGTGCTGAAATGGTCTCTGTTCTGTGGTTTGGGAGCATGACTCACTGTGCTAATTTTCTTTTGCTAGCTCTTGAAAATGAACACCCCCTCTTGACTGCTAGGCAGCCCCCGGGGAACTGAGGGCTGCTCACTCCCCTGAGTGATCAAGTTTACCTGATTTGCCCGAGAACATCTTGATGGCAAGTCAAATGCTGTTCAGGCTGAAAATAACTCTGACAGCAAGGAATGCTAAGGACTCTGTCTCTAGATGGCACAGGAATTTCTAACCCTGCTGTACTTGGTCGTTCCCACCTATTTTCCTAAAAAACCAAGTCATCAAGTTGATTCTCACTTTTGATCCATCTACCAACCCTTGTTGAACACCTACTATGTGGTGGCCCATGTAAGGTACATAGAATTATAGGACCAGGGGACTGGGGACATATCATCAAGAGTTTGGATCCCACCTTCACCTCTTGTCACAGTTCAGTCAGTAAGCATGTATTAAGTGCCTACTGTGTGCCAGGCACTGAGCTAAGTGTCGGGGATACAAAAAGAGGCAAAAATAGTCCCTACCCTCAAGGAGTTCACAATCTAACGAGGAAGACAAGAAGCAAATAAATATATGCAAATAAGTTATATATTGTATAGATGGGAAATAATTACCAGAGGATAAGCATTATATTTGAGAGAGATTGGGAAAGACTTCCTATAAAAATGGGATTTTAGTTGGGATTTCAGGGAAGGCAGGGGTTAGAGATGAGAAGGGAAAGAATTTTAGGCATGGAGGACAAGCAGCAAAAATGCCCAGAGTGAGGAGATGGAATGTCTTATTTGAACAGCAAGGGGGCCAATGTCACTTTGTTGAAGAGTATATGAGTATATTGAAAGTATATGAGTATATATTGAAAGAGTATAAGAGTATATTGAAGATCAATAAAATTTAAGAAGACTAAAAAAGAGCAGCGTATGTGTGTGTGTGTGTGTGTGTGTGTGTGTGTGTGTGTGGTTATGAAGGGTTTTGAATGCCAAATAGAGGATTTTGTATTTGATCCTAGAGGTGATGACAGGCAGTCACTGGAGTTTATTGAGTAGGGTGGTGATATGGTCAGACCTATGCTTTGGTAGCAGAATAGAGGCATTGGAAAAGGGAGAGACTTGAAGCAAGGCAGACCCACCCCCAGGCTACTGCAGTAGAACAATCATCAAGACCTAGTGATGAGCGCCTGGACCAGGGCAGTGTCTAAGAGAAGGGGGCATATTTGAAAGATGTTACAAAGGAGAAATTGACAAACCTAGGCAATAGACTGGATATGGGTTGTATGAAGGATAGTGAAGAGTCAAGGACAGTCCTTAGATTTTTGAGATGGCTGTACCCTCCAGGGTAATAGGGAATTTAGGAAGAAGGAGGGTTTGGGGCAAAGATAATGAGTTCAGTTTTGGACATGTTAAGTTTAAGATGCCTACTGGACATCCAGTTTGAAATGTCTGAAAAGCAGTTGGGGATAGGAGACTAGAAGTCAACAGAGTAGTTAAGGTTGGATAGGAATTTTTGAGAATCATTAGCATAGAGGATAATTAAAGCTATGGGAGCTAATGAGATCGAGTAGGGTACTACAGAGGAAGAAGAGGGCCCAGGATAGAGGCCCATGGGGTTACAGGGCATGTGCTGGATGAGAATCTAGAAAGAGTGGTCTGATAGATAGCAGGAGAATCAGGAGTCATGTCCCAAAGACCTGGAGAGAAGAGAATATCACGGAGAAGAGAATGATCAATAATGTCAACAACTGTAGACAAGTCAAGAAGAATGAGGATTAAGAGAAGACCATTTGATTTGTCAGCTAATACACTGTTGGTGGAGCTGTGAACTGATCCAGCCATTTTGGAGTACCATCTGGAATGTGCCCAAAGAGTTATCAAATCACATATACCCTTTGACCCAAAAGTACTGTTATTAGGTCTGTTTCCCAAGGTGATCAGCGGGAAAGGAAAAGAACCTTTATGTTCTAAAATATTTATAGCAGCTCCTTTTTCTGTGGTGGCAAAGAAGTGGAAATTGAGGAGATACCCATCAATCAAGGAATGGCTTAACAAGTTGTGGTAAATGATTGTGATGAAATAGTACTGTGCTGTAAGAAATGGTGAGTAGGTTTGATTTTAGAAAAACATGGAAAGACTTCCATGAAATAATGAAAGTGAAATGACCAGAACCAAGAGAACATTGCACACAGGGACAGCAATATTGTCCAGAGAATAACTGTGAATGACTACGTTATTCTGATATTAGAAGTCCTCAAATCAGCTACAAAGGACCTAGGAAGGAAGATGCTATCTACCTACAGAGAAAGAACTGATAAATAGAAGTATGCATGTAGGATTTTACATATATACATATATATATACACACACATATATCTATATCTATATTTGAGTCACCTCAAATATATTTTGAGACACCTTCCTCACAGATTTATTGTGAGAATCAAGTGAGATAATATATAAAGCCCTCAGAAAACTTTAAAGTGCTTTATAAATTACACATTATAAATCTACACATTAGACTTATTATCATCATTACTATCATTATTGGATGTCTTTTTGTGGAGGAGGGAGGATGAGCCCTTTCTATCCCTGGGTGTCATTATAACTGACTGATGAGATCTACATGTAACAAATTCTTTTCCTTGTTATGGTCACCTGTGCTCTCCTTGGAGAGCTGGCTCATGCCCTCTGCTCTAAGCGGAATGAGTGGGATGAGGAGCCCATATGGAAATGTTCATCCCCTTGATAGCTTGCATAGTTTTCATATACATTGGATATTTCCTTGGTGGGAAGGAATGACAGTCTTCTCTTTAGGTCTTTCTTCTTCTCTCTCTCCCCCTCCTCAGTTCCATGTTGTAGCCCTTTCTGGGCACACTCTTTTCCCTAACAACCTGATTCCAGTGGTTGGAAATGTCCTGTCTAAGCTGATGTCGAATGGTGGCTAATACAATGTGAAGGAGCAATGAAGCTCTCAGCTGTCAGGGCGGGATATGAATTTAAATCAAACCTCATTTAGCTGGGTGCTTCCTTTTGATTTATTGGCAGATGCCTCTTGCTGTTTGAGCCTTGTTAAATTGCTAGCAAACACTTCACTGACCAGCTGTTCCTATTAAGCCCAAAGAGCACCACAGAGTAGGGTCAATCCTCTTGCATTTTTGATGGCTCTTATATGTCATCCCTGTGGAGTTTCTGCAGTGAGGGCATTATGCCTAAGGCCCTGGGAGATAGCTGGTTAATGTGAATAAGGGATTCTTCTGCCATGGTTGTGGGTGGGGAATGGGGAGGAGAGGAGGGAGGTTCTTGAGGTCATGATCTCTGTTTCCTGTGCTTCATACTGATTTGCTTCTAAACCCTACTATAGGGGAGAAGGGGAGCTCACTTCTCAGTCCTTAGGTTCATCTCAAATTATAAACAAAAGCCAGAACTAGGGTAGGGCAATCAGAGCTTTGCCTCATGGAGCTGACTTTAGAGGGTACCAATTTTAAAGACAGCATTTTTATAGCACACATAGCACTTGCTTCCATAGTGATGAAAACAACAAAGCTTAGCCTGTAGATAGTAAAAATAATTATTTAAAATAGGAAGCTACCAGATGGTAGACTGGGGAAAGCTTGGCCTTTCTCAGTTCCCCTCTACCTCAGCTGAGGTCATGCTTTCTGTAAGCCTGTGGTTTGTTGTACTTGCCCCAGGCACAAAAATTCCTAGTTACCTGTCTGGATAGAAAGCACTTTCTTATCACAGAGCTGTATTTTTATTATTTTTTTAAATAATTTTTTATTTTTTTCCAGTTGAATGTAAAAACAATTTTTAACGTTTATTGTTTTTTTTTTTTTTTAAAGTTGAGTTCTAAATTTTCTCCTTCCTCCTCTTCTCCCCTCTTCCTGAGACAGTTAGCAATTTGGTATAGGTTATACATGTGCAATCATGCAAAACATATTTCCATATTAGTCATGTTGTAAAAGAAAACACGGGCCAAAAAAAAAACCCATGAAAAAAATACAGTGAAAAATAGTATGCTTCAGTCTGGGTAGCATTTTTTCATCATGAGTACTTTGGAATTGTCTTGGATCATTAGAACTATATATTAATGTAGCCATTCAATCAAAAGGCAAGCAATTAAGCCTCATCTTCTTACTATGTGCCTGGCACTGTGCGAAGCACCAGAAATATTAGAACGAAAAGTAAAACAATTCCTCCCTCAAGAAGCTTACATTCTATGTCCCGATACCTATGGACAAATATCTTACTTCATATGATCCTAACAGTGAGATAAGGGCGAGTTTAAGACTGAGTCCAGGTGCTGGTGCCCCAGGTATGACACAATTGAAATATTCTCTTAAAAGTTACTCCTATAAGTTGAATCATGTTTAAATACACTGGGAGGGGGGGTACTATATTAAAACCCTACAAGGAATCATTTTGTAAAATGGAAAACTCACTCTCTGCGATTATCTTTAGTAAACTGAAATACTTGTATATTAGTTTTTTCTTAAAGCAGGGCACAAATGTATCTTGATTCCAAACCAGGGTATCCATCTGTTCGAGACCCTAAACTTCTTTGCCCCAGATACCCTTGGCCTGAGATGAAATCTAGTTTTTCTTTTGTTTCTTGAGCAAACTTTACCTCCCTCTTTTTCCAAATAACCAGTGGCTCATCTCCAGGGCTCTCCCCTTTTTCCTTCACCTTTTCTGTCAACCTCATCCAATGGTTACTGGTTCCTCAGAATATTTTTCTTTTCTTCCTCAGAATATCCCAATCCAGCTGCCTTTTTACTCCCAGCTTTCCAATCTTCCTTCCTATACTTACTTAATATCTGTTTGCCTCAGTTTCCTCACCTGTAAAATGGGGATAATAATAGCATTTACCTTGCAGAGTTGTTGTGAGGATCCAATGAGATAATATTTATAAAGCACTTATCACAGTGCCTGGCACATAGGATGCTATACAAATGTTAGCTATTTTTATTACCTCTCTTTCTGAACGAAGTCTGCCTTTAGCATGTCTGACCCTGAGAATCTTAGCGGATTCTCACATATCCTGTTTTAGAGAGCTCTTCCCATAAAAATGCTCTTGCTCTCAAAGTCTCCTAATAGTCAACTCTATGGTAGTTTCTGGAAGGTTCTTTCCTGCCCCCATCCCCATTTTATTACCAGTGCCCATTTTATTTTTATTAGTCTTTTCAGACACATCATTACCTTGAGTGGTTATAGGTCCTCAGGATTTTGATACTGGCCCTCAGCTGTGTCTGACTTTTCATGACCCCATTTGGGATTTTCTTGGCCATGATACTGGAGTGGTTTGCCATTTCCTTCTCTAGCCCACTTTACAGATGTGGAAAGGGAGGCAAAATGCAGTAAGTGACTTGCCCAGGGTCCAACAGCTAATGAGTGTCTGAGGCCAGATTTGAACTCAGGAAAATGAGTCTCCCTTGACTCCAGGCCCTATTCTCTATCCACTTTGCCACCCACCTGTCTTGACCCCCAGGTAGGGGCCTCCCTAATACCCCAGAGGTTATCATGGTGAAAGGGAATTTGAATTTCTTTCACTTTGCATTTGCCCTTCCTGAATCTGGTTTGCCATATTTTCCTTCTAACCCTTAACTCAAATAGCCTTGGAACATTCTGGGAGTTTCCCTTCTTGGCTTAGAACTATTGTACTTAGGAGAGATGAGTCCTCTTGATAAAGAGCTTTCTTGTGCCCTTTGTACTCCTTCAGATCATTAATAAGACTGTTGAATAAGACTAGTGTGTGTACTAATGACAATTCAAGCCCTGCTTGAGGTTCTTTGAATCCTATTCCAATGTGGGTCAGGATTACTTCTTTGTTTCCCTTTTTTCTTTAAGAGCAAGTTAGGGGTGTCTAAGTGAGGGCAGAGGGAGGGGGCAGGTTGTGAGTTCACTTTCCACAGAAGTACATTCTCCTTCACCAAAGGAGGGCTAGTACAGTGGAAAGGGCACTGAGTCTATAGTCATAGGATTTAGATTCAATCCCAAATCCAACCCTCCCTACCTGTGTGACTTTGGACAAATTACTTCCTCTGCCTGGGTCTTAGTTACCTCTTTTGTAAAGTGTGAGGGGTGACTTCTTTATCTCTATATAATCCTATGATCTCCCTTTCTTGAAGTCAAGTCAAGTCAATTAGCACTTGTTAAGCACCTATTATGTGTCAGGTATTGTAAAGATGTGGTCTTGAATTCTTTGTCTGATGATAGCTGCATGACCCTGGAGCAGAGGAGACAGAGCTGAAGTGGGAGTCAGGAAGGCTTATGTTCAAAAATCTGCCCTCTTTACTATCCCTGTGACTCTAAACAAGTCCCTTACACTGTTTGGGTCTCACTTCCTTCATCTGTAAAATGAGGGTGTTGGACCAGATGGTTTCTAAGATTTCTTCCATCTCTAAATCTATGGTTTTGTGGACCCTCAGTTCCCTTTTCTGTAAAACAGGAATAATATTAGCACCCACTTAAAAGTGTTGTAGAGATTAGGTGAGATGATTAGCATATGTAAAACATTTTGTAAACCTTGAAGCTCTACAAAAATGTGTTATTATCCTTCCTTCCACCGTATCTCGAGACCTGAGTTTCTTATTCAGCAAGAATAAAGTGAGAGGGGTAATAAGTTCTTGGGTTTTAGTGTGTATATGTGTGTGTGTAGAGGGGAGACTGAGTGGATGGGGGGACAGAAGGGATAGGTAAGGAACATTCTCAGCTTTCCCCACCTGTCTTCTTTAGTCATTTAGAACAGGATCACAGGGCTATGGGTGACCTACTCCACAGAACTAGAAAGCCAGGGGAGAGTCATATGACACTGGTGGGAAGGGGAATAAGGAAAGGGGCTAGTAATTAGCAGGGAGAGATAATGGATCCAAAGCCCAGTTGAAAAGAAGGTGGGGGCTCTTGAAGACTGAACTCCTTCCCTCCTCCTTATGAAGAAGACCTTCATCCATAGTGTATGATGGTGGCCCAAAATTTCTGTTGTCCTTTTTTTTAAAAAATTAATTAATTTTCAGTGTTCCATAATCACGACCATACAACCTAGATTTTTTCTTTCCCTCCTTCCTCTTCCTTCCACCCACCTCCCCCCTCCCTCTCTGAGACGGCATACAATTTTATATAGCTTCTTCACATACATTCCTATTTAATACATTTTCACCATAATCATGTTGTATAGAAGAATTAAAATGAATGGGAGAAATCATATAACAAACCAAAACGTAATACAAAAGAAAACTATCTGCTACAATCTGCGATTGAATTCCACAGTTCTTTCTCTGGATGTGGAAGGCATTTTGCCTTAAAAGACCATTCGGAATTTTTTAAGTCCTTGCATTGCAATGAAGTTTTAAGTCTACCAGAAAAAATCCTCACACACTGTGGTTGTTGTGTGCACAGAGTTCTCTTGGTTCTGCTCCTTTCGCTCAGCATCAGTTCATGTAAGTCTTTCCAGGCCTCTCTGAAGTCTTCCTGTTCATCATTTCTTATAGCACAATCATATTTCATTACATTCATTTATCACAACTTGTTCTGCCATTCCCCAAATTGTCCTTCTTGACCTAGCATCAGAACTGGATGCCAATGAGAGGGAAGGAAGGAGGAAAATTTCCAAGGTCCCAAACAAGATGAAAGAATTTTGGAATCATGCCCTTATCTTGAAGGTTTGTAGAAGAATAACATTAATGCTGCTGCTGCTAACTAGCATTTATATAGCACTTAATGGTTTGCAAAGAGCTTTGCATATTTTATCTCATTTGGTCTTCACTATAACTTTGTGAGGTAGGTGTTTTTATCCCCATTTTACAGATGAGGGAACTGAGATGATAGAGGTTAAATGCTTTGTCTACAATTACCCACATAGTAAATGTCTGAATCAGTATTTCAACTCAAATCTTCCTGACTCCAAGGCCAGCACTCTTACCAATGGTACCACCTTGTTGAGTCAAATTCAAGCTGAACATTTGGGGAGATCGTCAACTACAGGGTGTTTTTCCCCCTTCTAGTAAGAAAGGAAATAATATGTTAGAAACTTAAAAATGGAAAATATTGTGAAAAGTCATGGAGTCTAACCTCCACCTCAAAAAAGGATCATTCCCTATCTTATTCCAAAGCTTTTCCTCTCCTCCAGTCTACTGGAGGGTGACTGCTCTGGGACACAAATATGCAGAACCAGAGAAACCAAGATGGGTACCTTGTTTTCAGTGACATGTTCATTTTTTGAGCTCTGTGAATTCTCTTATGTTTTGTAAGAAGTAGAGATAACATGCAAGATGCATCAGATGAAGGAAATTTCAAATGATCTGAATTGGCATAGTGATCCAGAAATGTCCCTCACAGTGTACCTAGGTGCTTTGTGTCAGGAGAAAACCTCTGGTACAACGAAAACATCTTTTTGATGTTCTCCCTTCTTTACCCTCCCTTTCCACTCCAATACTGCAAAAGGGACTAGGAATCTGACATCAGTGTTTAAATTAAATGTCAGTCCTTCTCTAGGGTTGAAGGCAGTTAGGTGTTTGTTGGATGTGGACTTAGGATGACCTGACTTTGGATCCTGCCTCAGACATTTACAAGCTGTGACCCTAAGCAAAGTCACTGAACCTGTCTCAGCCTTGATTTCCCTGTCTATAAAATTGGCAGAGTCGTAGCAGTTACCTGATAGGATTGTTGTAGGGATCAAATGAGATAACACATACAAAACATTTAGCAAACCTTAAAATGATTCATAAAAGTGCTATGATTATGGTTACAACTAAATGATTGGTCACCAAGTGATGAATCCTTGGGCCATGGTGAATCATGGCACTGCCTACTAACTAGAGGAGGCTCTTGCATTTACATTATATTCAAACAGAGAACAAAATACATTTGATCGAACAGTGATGAAAGATGGAGGAAACATGAGCGCCAATAAAATCACAGTTTTTATAGTACTGAAGAAATAATGATTACATCTGGCACTGTAAAGCATGATGCCAATAAGTACTTACAAAATTCTCTTGTAGGTGCCAGTGGTGTAACTCAAAGCTAGCCATTTGCTTCTCATGAAAATTGCTGCATCAATAGCTTCATGATAACTTGGGGGAAAGTAAAAGGTATTAGAGGAGCTGGTCATAATTTTCTGCAAGAGATTTAGTTGACACGATCAGAAAGATAGACATTCTGGATTGAGTGACCAAGTACTATAACTAGCAGTAAAGTGAGTGAATTTCTTCTCTTAGAGAAGTTTCACAGATAGATTTAGACAGTTATCTATTTTTACCAGATTGGAAGTTCCTTTGTTCATATCACAAACATTTATTAAGCCTCCAATTCTTGTGAAACAGTAAGCTAAGCATAGGAGGAGAAGCAAAGTTTAGCTAAAGCAGGATCTCTATAAGATGCACATGTGAATACTTTTATCCCCTTTATTTTTAATTTCTAGAAGCATTTTCATAACACTATGGTATGTAATATTACACAATAATTATATTACAGGATTATGAATCCAGAACTGCAAGATCAAGTCAAACCTGAAATTCACAACTTCTCAGTAACCCCTACCCCTTGGGCCCCTCCTAGCTCTGAATGGAGAAGGTAGAGAATGAACATTGGAGATCTCCTCCCAGATCCTCCATTTAATAAGGGCGTCCAGGACAGACACTTCATAATATTCTACCCATCACAGACTACCTCTTCACTTAATTTTATGCACTGTTTTCTCCCATTAGATTGTAAGTTCCTTGATGGCAGGGACCATCTTTCACCTTGCATTGTATGCTCAGTACTTAGTAATTTGACTGGCAGAAAGTAGGTTTCTTAATAAATGTTCATTGACTGACCAAACTGTAAAGGACCTTAGAAGCCATTTAAAAATAGTATCGGCTAGCTAGCATTTATATAACACCTTAAGCAAAAGCACTTTGTATATGTTATCTCGTCAGCTATTCTAGTCCAGATCCCTCATTTTACAAATGAGGAAACTGAGGCCCAAGATGGCCAAATGACCTGCCCATGGTCACAGGGATAGTGAGCATCAGAGATCCTCAGACACTGAAGTTAGGTAGATTATGATAGAGAAATGAAGCCAAGTTCTAGGTGAAGTCAGAGGATGAATGTTTTTACTGATGGGGTTGGAACAGGTAAGACTTCAAAGAAGTTAGCATTTGCATCGGCCTTTAAAGGAGGGAGTAGGAATTCAACAAGAAATGTATGAAAGGACATGTTTATAGGTAGAGAAGGACTTGGCAAAAGGGGAACAAACTAGCACCTCAAACATGCTTGAGGGAAGAAGAGAGAAAGGATGGGATCAAAGGAATTGACAAAGAGGTTAGTTATAGTAAAAGTAAAAAGAAAAAGAATAAAGACATTTCTTCTGTAACTAGAGGGGAAAGGGAGAGAGTTAGAAATGATGCTAAGGTTTGCTGAATGGAGGAGGGATGCTGGGGGAGCTCTAATTGGATGATGGTCTTTTGGGTGGAGTAGGAGACTAAGTACGTGGGGACTTGAGGAGAAGGAAAGCTTTGGAGTGAGACAGGGTGTGATCAAGTACTTAAGGTGGGGGCTAGACTCCATGACTTTTTACAGTATTTTCCATTTTTGAGTCTCTAACATATTATTTCCTTTCTTACTAGAAGGAAAAAAAAAACATCTAGTCATTTTAATGTTGGCAAGGAACTGTATTCTGGAAGCTTTCTAATACACTTTACCCCCACCTGTAGATGAAAAAATTAACATTGATATTCTCAAGGCTTTGTCACAGAAATCTCTTTAAAAAGAGATATTACAAGAACCAGATGAATTATTTATTCTTTATCATCCAAAGATTTCAGAACATGACTTGAAAGTTACCTTTATGGCAGTGAGACATCAGGCTTGATTTCCAGCCCTGTCAGCCCTCATTAGGGTTCAAGTCTGCTCTTCCTGCACTGTTTAAATAGCCAAATTAGCTGCTAGAAATTAAACCTACATGGCAGAGTAAAGAAAGTGCAGGTCTTAGAAGTAACGGCACAAATCTTTTTGCTACTCCTGGTGCCCTTTCCTCTATTATATTGGGCTCTCTGTCAATATAGGTGACATATCAAGAAATGATCAGAGTGGTGGTGAATTTTCTCATTCATCTAATTTTCAAATGAACAACTTTAAACCCTGAGATGATTATCAACTCGGTCATAACTCTATGAAAGCTATGAGGTTCCCTGACCTATGCATGTTCACCGCACAGCCAGCTGGTTACTAGGGAGCATCTGTTACTGAGCTAGAAGGGGAATGTGTTTGGTGTCTATAAGCAGATTGAGAGGAATTTGTGAGATTAGAGGTGGTGATAGCATCACTTCTTTATGATACAGATGACAGTTGAAGGATTGACTCTTGGTTATCATTTCCAGTAAAGGATTTTTTTTCTTAAAGCTTCTTAGTTATTACCTAGCTTGAATGAAAGATTGGTTGAGGATGACTTGCTAGGCCTTTCTGTGTTAAGGAAAGGCCAAAGGGAACTGGTCCTCTGAACAAAGTGAAGACCAGGCCCAGGCCAGTGAAACAAACTGTGGCCCATCATTCTGCCAAGACCCAGGAAACCTTCCCATCCTACTGTCTGCATATGAGTCTTTTTTTTTTTTTCCAAATTCTCTGAGGTTGCACCCATAAATCAAGGTTGTGAACTTTTAGTTGACATCTTAAATAGATACACTTATTATTGGAAACATTACGGCGGTTCAAATCAGGCCCTAAATGTCGTCTGTTGACGTTTATGTTCTAATGCAATTTATAATTCTTCATAGAAAGGTTAACACTTAATTAAAGTACTGCTGGAAATTGCTTTTTTGATAAACCTGAGCACTGCGCTTGCATTTGCTTGGAGTGGGGAGAAAATAAACTTGCATAATCTGTAGATCTCTCATTAAGAAGAAGCTAGAATGTAGCCAAGATGAAAAGAAAGGCACAAGGGAGGTGGGAGAGAGAGAGAGGGACAGAGAGAAAGAATGGAACAGAGAGAGAGAAAGAGAGAGAGAGGGACACAGAGAGAGAGACAGAGAGGGAGAGAGAGAGGGAGGGAAAGCAGGAGAAAGAGGGACAGAGAGTGGAAGAGAAAGAGAGAGAGAGAGAGAGAGGGAGGGAGGGATGGAGGGAGAGAGAAAGTGAGGGAGAGAGTGAGGGAGAGAGAGAGAGAGAGAGAGAGAGAGAGAGAGGGAGGGAGGGAGGGATGGAGGGAGAGAGAAAGTGAGGAAGAGAGTGAGGAGAGAGAGAGAGAGAGAGAGAGAGAGAGAGAGAGAGAGAGAGAGAGAGAGAGAGAGAGAGAGAGAATGCATTTGGACCACCCTTATCTAAATACAGTCCACTTTGGAATATAGGTCACATGTCTAAAATGAGTTCTCTAAAAGCAAAACATTATCAAGGTACACCTTGAAAAAGACTTATATGAGATTATATATAGTATTTAAAATACTGTACATTAAAAAAAATCTCTTATATTTAGAGGTAGCTAGGTGACACTGCAAAGAGTACTGGGCCTGGAGTCAGGAAGATCTGAGTTCAAATCCAACCTCAAATTCTGACCAGCTATGTGACCATGAGGAAATCACTTAACCTCTTCCTACCTCAGTTTCCTCAACTGTAAAATGGGGATAATAATAGAATCTATATCCCAGCGTTGTTGTAAGGATCAAATGAGATAATATCTATAAAGCTCTCAGCATAGTACCTAGTACATAGTAAGTGCTTAATAAATGCTTATTCCCCCTTATTTATTAACTCTTTACCATGTATGCAGAACAGTGCTAATAAAGACACAAGTGACTTAATCAATGGATCGACATAAATTTATTAAGTGTCTAGTATACCAGGCACTGTGCTAAATTCTGGGGACAGAAAGATTAAAATGAAATAGTCCCTGCCCCTAAAGAGCTTACGTTTCTACCTGGGGATTTACTGCCTTCATCCATTCATTCATTCATTCATTCATTCATTCATTCATATATTTATTCATCAAGCATTTGTTAAGCACCTACTACGTTTTAGCCACTTTGCTGGGGATATAAAAAACAGATATGACATAGAGAGGACAAAGATTCAAATAAAAGATTAAATCGTGATGTTCATTCATTTCACTTTCACCATTTTTTTGGTTATTGCCTTAATTAAGAGTGAAATTACAGGCCATGTGCAGATATTGTAAAAGCTAGATTAGTTTGGGGGGGGAGCAATTCAGCTCATATTCAGACAAATAGGATGTGTCATTGACAGTGACAGAGGCAGAACCAGCTGAGAGAGCTAGTAAGCATGGCTGCCTGGCAGGGCCTTGGCCAAGCTTTAGTTATTTTGCTGTTTTGTGAAGTTCACACTAAGACCAGGCAGTTGATCTTGCCTTTAGTTTCTAACCTGTGGTCCAAGGCCTTCCATGCTTTGACCTCTAATAGAGCAGGTCCAATTTTGGGAGCTGATCAAAAATTTGGCTTATTCCCCCATTCAGGATTTATTCTAGGTATATCTTCAAATATAATTTATGTATGGCTCTTGTCTAGGTTTCCACATGTGTGGATAGTGTTATCTCAAGCTCTTGTAGATGCACCAAAGATATGAAAAGCATATTGGACACCGAAAAATCTTTATTTTAGAAATACTCAGAAGACTCGTAGGCACCCATAAACAAATTTTCAAGGACTCTAAGCATTAACCAACCTAATTTCCTTCCTTCTCCAGTGAATCCTACTTTTCTATCAAAGTCTCAGAGTCCTCTCAATTCAACACTACACTAGGGTTTAGATTCCATTTAGAAGAGATCTGACCTTGGGGTTGCCAGGGGGACTCCATCCTGAAGTTCTGATAAATCTCCCTACCATAGAGTTCTGCACGGTCTCCTGAGGACTTACAATGTTACTCTGTGGTTTAAACTTTCCCAGGAAGGCAAATACATTTTAAGGCTTCTTCCCCTTGACCATACATTGGTCAAATAGCTCAAAATAATAGCAGGGAGGAAAATATAGGTCCTTCCTCCCCCTCTTCCACCATTTTACTGATTCCCCCGCTGTAAACAATTCTTTTCTTTATCTAAGGGGCACATTGTTAGGAAACTTCCCTTCTAGAGGAATATCAGAACTCTTAAAGCAACTACCAAGAAAGGCTTTGCCCAAGAAATCTCCCTTTTTGACTAAAAGGTTTGATTTCAGAACTGTGCCACTGAGGAAATCCAGGTACCCTCTCCTTTACACAAGAGGTTGAGATTTATGTAGTCCTCTTGACCATACGGGTGAGTCAATTTAGCTCCATGTGCTTCTCTAAGATAATTCACTGATGCCCTGGCTACTGCTTTCTGTTAAGCTGAAAAAAGCTCCCTCCATTCAAATCTGATCTAATGAGAAGAAGATAATTCAGACCAGTAATAGGAAAAACAAAACAAAATGAAGCAAAACTCATCTAGCTTGGCAACAATATAGCATGCTATCAAAAACAGTGTTTCCTGCTCAGATAGTCAAGATAATTACTTAGAAAAACCAAAAAATTCCAAAGGAAAAAAAAATAGATAGCTGACTCTCACTCAGGCCCATTTATTAAGTGAGACACAGAGACAAAGAGGTCTGTAGTCTGAGGGGGGTGGATTGTTCAGTTCAAACAAGGATCAGTTGGTCATGTTTCCTCGTTCCCCTGTTTGATTAGTCAGGATATCTGTGGATATAATTAAGTGAGTTATTGTTCTCTGTTCATTATATCAGTGTGAGTAGACAGGTGGTATACACTTTATTATACATTTGTGTATGTGTGTGTATGAAGAAATTAAGACAAAAAGGATTAGATAATACAATCAAATAGGTCTCCAGAATGGGCTCAAGGTTTTGGAAATGAATTGAGGCTGGGAAGAGAACTTTGGCATTGGTGTTGGTCCCAGTTTCTTCCCTTCTCCCCCTATCCCCAACCAGTGGAGGAATTTGAGACTTTCAGAAGGTCAGAGCATTTTGTATTTCCCATTGTGTCTTTGTCTTAACAGTGTCCCCAGAATAGCCAATGGAAAGTCTGTATTGGCAAGAACAAATTGAACACATTGAGGAAAGGCAGCTTTAAGATTCCACAAGGAGCCCAGCAAATAAGTCATGCCATTCTCAAGGGAAACTTAATGAGTACCCAACGAAAGGAAGAAAAAGACTTCAATCAAGGTTTGTGAGTTACCATTTAGCTACATGTTCTCTAAACTTCAGTTGATTTTTTCATGAACTCTATTTCTTAGCAGAAAAATATGTCTAAATTTTTTGGGAGAGTGATTTGTCACAACCATTCCTATTACACATAGCGTTTTCCTAAAAACTTATTGTCTGACTGACTTATTGATATCAACTGATAATCACAGAAGGAAGGACACTAGTGATGACTCATGAGCATTAGAAAATCATCCATACCTCCTTCATGGTTCCCTGGAACCATGAGAGAAAACACAATAGTCTTTGTTTGGGAACTCAGCCTGCCAGTATGAGTGTGGGTTTGGAGAGTAGCCCTAGCCTACATGGGCTACACAAGAAACAAAACAAAAGAACTTCCTAATGAGGTAGCTGTTACCATACAACTCCTGGCATTCTCCATTTGTCCCCATCTGATAAAATCTCTTATTGGAATGGATTTTTGGAAGGCAGTCTTAAGATTTCTTTGTTTGGATTATTTTAAAAACAGAATAACTGTATCCTATCTGTATGAGGCACTACTTAAAAAAGACCTTTCAACTCTGTGATTCTTGCCTTTTAGAACCTTACAGGGAAAGAGATTAATATTTTCCTGGAACAGTTGATAGCTACCCAGTAATGATTAGAATTTTCCCAAAAAGTCTTGTCCTGAGAGGTAGTAGATTACCTCTCCTTGGAGGTCTTCAAACAGAGACTTGACGATGACTTTTTGAGTATGTTATAGCTCTTTTTTATGTATGGGTTGGATGAGATAGCTGGGGAGGTCCCTTTCAACTATCAAATTCTGAAATTCTGTTTTAGAGAATTGTTTGGAATACTGAAAAGTTAAGTGATTTGTCTATGATCACACAGCTAGTATGAGTCTGAGACAAGATTAGAACCTGAGTTTTCCTGACTCCAAACCTAGATCCTCTATGTCCTATCCCAAAGTTCCCAAAGTGGGTAATACTGCCTCTGGGGGTGCTGAAATAATCCAGAGAGTGGTGGTAGCATCAGGTATAGTTGCAGGAGGAGGCGCTAAATAAAAATAAGGGGGTGGTGGAAGTATAAAGATGAGAAAAAATTTTTGAAAAACCATTCATACATGTTTCTTCTGTTGTGCAACAGAGTTAAAGTTGTAGTGATTATATTATTTTCCAAATAAACAGGCAAAATGCAAGCTATAACTGATCAGTGGTCAAGTCCACTGATAGGTCTTAACAAGCAAGTGTTGGCAGGTGAATGTATTGTGCATTTTCAGGAAGTCCAGTGTACATTGGCAGGAGTATATGCATGTAATGACTTGTTTGGAATATGATATTATACAGTTATGTATAGCAATATTGCATCATCAAAATTTCAGTGCGGGAAAACCCCCACAAACTTACAATAAATTATTAAATTTAAGATGTGTCATTAAAAATTGCATTTTATTTGAAATGATGCAAATTTCTTTCTTTTTGTATTTTCACAGGAAAAATATGAAAATGCATATTTCTCAATTCCTTTTAATTAATTTTCTTTTCAAAAGCAGGCATAGGATAGAATCACAATGCCACGAAGATGTGACAAAAGTTTCCAAAAGTTAAATCCAGAGGCTATGATTCCTTTTCTTCGTTTGGTGTTTAAAAGGGGGAAAAATGTATCTGTTCAAATATTTGTGTAATGATTAGGTAAGCTGTGCATTTCATAATTCATTCAAAACCATTCCCAATAAAATTTATAGATGAGGGGCAGAAGGAAGACAGGACTAACCCCCCTGGCATAACATCTCAGTGCTTCTTCAAAATGCTTTACAAAGCATTCTACAGTATCCTCACAATAAAGTTGGGGATTTAGGGAAGCCCCAAACTTTGCAAAAATTCCAAAGCAAAAATAAGGAGCCATATGCTGGTATCCAAACTAAATTATTAATTCAAATGTACCTGACTCTGCTCTGATCACTAGATCAGTGAACCTTGGGCATGAGAAGTCTTTATTGAATCTAATGTTTAAGAAGTATCAATAAGTCAATGCACTGTTTATAATTATCTCCATTTTCCTACAAAGGATAGCAGAAGACTTGGTTCTTAACAGCAGCATTCTTTCCTAAAATATGATTTGGTCACTTATTTTATGTGTTGCTAAGATTTTTAGTTAGGTATAAGGTCATAAAAATTGAGTCACTGAAGATTACTATGGCTCAGCTTTTACATAGACTACCCTTGGAAATGATGCAAATTAAAAAAGAAAAACCCAAAACATTAAAGGATTGAGGAAAGTAGATTTCCAGGGTGGTGAGTAATTTCTTTTTGAAAAGGAGGTGGTAGGCTAAATAAGTATGGGAACCTCTGTCCTATACCATATTATCCTTTAATACTATTAATTAGTAATATTTATCATAATAATTGATATGATATTGATATAATATAACAATTATTAATTATTAATACTATTATTAGCCTGATCCAAGAAAACCTGATTCTCATCATACAATATGAATGAATTAAAACAGAAGAACTTTGAGGAAAGGTGGCTATTTCTCCTTAGAGATAACATGGTTGAGGACTGGATTAAGGAATTCATATGTATATGTATAGGATGATAGGATCCCATATAACTAGAACTGAAAGGAGCTTTAGAAACCATCTGGTTTCTCCTCCCCTGCCAGTGTTACAGGTGAGAAAACTGAGGCCCAGGGAATTTACATTAATTGACTCACTTAATAAAGAATCAGCATAGTGAGGTTGGGACCAGTTTTCCTACTGAAGATATGACAAGGGAAAAAAGAGTTCAATAAGAGAAATTTAGATTATTCATAGGGAAGAATTTTCTAGGAGAAATGGAATGGGTTAAAGTGTTGTGGTTTAGTAGTTTTTTGGTCATTTCCCACTTTTCATGACCCCATTTGAAGTTTTCTTGGCAAAGATACTGGAGTGTTTGCCATTTTTTTCTCTAGCTCATTTGACAGATAAAGAAACTAAAACAAAAACAGTTAAGTGACTTGCCCACGGTCACACAGCTAGTAAGTGTTTGAGGCCAGATTTGAATTCAGAAAGATGAATCTTCCTTATCCCAGGTTTGGCACTCTATCCACTGCATCACCTAGCTATCCCTAATGGGTTAAGAGGGAGTGTCAGACAGTGGCTTGGAGTCAGGAAGATATGGATTCATATTCTGCCTCTGTTGCTTACTGAGATCACAATTACCTTATGTGATCTGGGACAAGTAATTTGATTTCTAGGTGCCTCCTATGATTTCCTGAAATTTATCTACTAAGTCATAAATGGTTGGTGGAGAGAGTTCCCACACAACTCCTAATGGTCCCTGTCTCTCCCCATCAGATAAAATTCCATATTGGAAAAGGTTTTTGGAAGAAGGTTGTAGGATTTCTCTCTGGATTATTTCAATAAACAGTATAGCTATAGCTTATGTCTATGGGGTCCTACTTAAAAAAGACCTCTCAACTGTGTGATTTTTGTCTTTCACAACCTTACAGGGAAAGAAATGAGTCGTTTTTCTGTGGAAGAGTTGATAATTTCCCAGAATTGAGTAAAGGAGTTTTTAGGAGTCTCTGGAGTCATCCAAGATGAAAGACTTAAAAAGAAACAGCAGAACAAAAGAGATGAAGTAATAGCTTGCTTTGTAATCAAGTTTCTACATTTTTCTTTTTTTCTTGTCTTTTCTCTTATTTTTTTTTTTGTCCTTAGAAATTGTTTGGACATATAGTTCAGTAGGATAAAGACCTTCTCACTCCTTTTTCTTCTCTTTATTTCACATTAAGCTTTGGGGTGATGGGATAAGAAAGGTTGGACAGCCATCACTGTCTCACTGAGCTCAAGAAAGGCAGAGAGAAGCAGCAACCTCAGAACACTAGACAAAGGCCTTCAACTGGGCAAACATCTGCAAAAACAGCATGAAATTCTAGCAGAACAGATCTGGATTCCTTCGTTAATTGGTTTGAGATTGCTTATCAAACCAGTTTTGTAAGGAAGCTAACCAGCTTTAACCACTCAGTCTCAATAGGCTCATCAGTATATACCCTGGTAGGGGATTGAGCTTGTGATTTCATTGATGCAGAGAACTCTTAGGGAAACTTCTGCTAGCAATACAAAGGAGCACCTTCTCTCCAACTTGAAAGTCTTAGAGAATTGCCTAGAACCTTGAGAAATGATTTGCTTAGGGTCACACAGCCAGTGTGTTTAGAGATGGGACAAAACCTTAAGTCTCCCTGGTTCTGAGGCCATTTGTCTATTCATTTTGCCCCACCATTTTGTATGGTCCAGTGTTTCTAAGTCATGTCATTGCTTGACCTCTATAGCCTTTGGATGCATCACAGCTAAAGAGGGTACTGAAGGGAAGGGAGAGTTTGAGGATCTTCCTGAGAGCTCATCTGAAAAGATTTGGTCTGGAACAGGGGTCCTTATCTTTTTTTGAGTCATGGACTCCTTTGGAAATGTAGTGAAGCTTATGAACCCCTTAGAAGAACAACATTTTTAAATACAGAAGATATATAAGATTACAAAGGAAGCTAAATATATTGAAGTATTTTTAAAAAAAATTTGTGATGTGATAATATAGCTACTACTGGATCTATATCACAGTAAAAAATTACTAAAATAATTTTGAAGTAGTGATTAGCATAAATGACATTCCAAGATATTCACAACAACTAGAATGTGAAAATATCTGTGATTTCTATTGGTGACAAAGTTACAGGTCCTGTCAACAGTACTGTTGACTGTTAGATGACCCCTTTGGGATCTGTTGATAATAGAGAACTGTGGTTTGTTGCCTTCATTTCTAATGGAAGGAAATGTTAAATTTCAGTCAGAGGTTAGATGAAAATGTAATTTTTCCCCCATATACAAGGTCATGAACATTATTAAATCTATCCCTAGGCAGGTCAAGAATTCTTGGTCTTCTTCTAATCATTTTTTGCTCATATATGATTCTTCATGTCTCCATTTGGGGTTTTTTGGCAGAGATACTGAAGTGGTTGGCCATTTCCTAATTCACCTCATTTTGCAGAGGAGTAAACTGAGGCAAACAGGGTTTGCCTAGGGTCACACAGTTACTAAATGTCTGAGGTCATATTTGAACTCAGGGAGATAAACCTTCCGGACTCCAGGCATGGTGCTCTGTTCATTGTCCACCTAAATGTCCTTAAAAACTCTTGATCTAGAAACTCTCAAAATGGAGTAGATAAACATTTTAAATCAGAATGTGTGTGTGTGTGTGTGTGTGTGTGTGTGTGTGTGTTTAACATGTGTCAGGGATTAATTCCTTCTCAGAAACTATGCTGTGTGGAAAGGGCCTAAATCACAGTGGATTGGAGAAGTAGATGTAACCAGCTGTCATCCACAGCTACCATCTTTGGTTCACTGAAGATTCCCAGTGATCAGTGATACTGGGCTGATGCTATCAGAGCAGCTGGATGATTACAAATCTGGTGTGACTGGCTTTTCCATGTTGATTGTCATTCTTCTCCAGCAACGGAACTGGAAAGCTAATAAGCCTTCCATGTTATCTATTCTCTATGTTCTCTGTTCAAAGATTTTGGAGTGAATGTGAGGAGCTAGTCTTGGGCCTTGTACCAACTTTGGAGTGGGTATGATAAGAAAGTCAGAAATCCATCCAAACCATAACTGACCAGGAAAGGCTTGAGGCTGAATGGGAAAGAAGAAGGGGGAACCTCTGTCCGATTCTTCTACTTAGCATAATCCTTTCTTGTTTGGAGATCATTTGCCTTGAGAAGGGTCATTTAAAGTCTGAGGACAAGTTAAGTTAACAAGGGCACACTTTATCCTTATACAATCTCCAAAACATGTCCATTGAGCATGCCACATATGTAGAGTAAGTTGGGAAATGGGGAGCTTGAAGTCTGGGGATGGGAGTTCCCAATAAGACTTAAAGGGAATTTTTGAGATTTTCAGGTTGAGTAGGGTACTGGAATAGAGGTTAACTGATTTAGCCTTTTAAAAAAAGCTGCTCTTATGTGAAATGCCAATTTTGGCAAGTGAATGAGGAACAGATAAATATACTCAACGTTTTCCGTCACATTCTCTATTATTAGAAAGGAGCACATTTCCTTTTGGGGGTGAACATTAGGGACAAAAATAAGGCTCTTCAGATTACCACCCCCTTGATTAGCTCTGTCAAAGCAAATGTGTTTGCATCTAAGAGAGGGACTGACAAGTGTCTTTTCTCAGATACAAATGTGGTATATTAGGGTCCTGTTCACTTTGGGAAGAAAAGGGGGCTCTCAGGGCCTGGCAAAGCAATGCATTAGCTCAGTCATCAGTTTTTTCCCTCTTTTCAGTGAGAATTCAGGTCACAGGCCTTTAGGAGCCAAAGGTAGGGAGCGTTTATCCATTATTTTGGTACCACCTGAAAGCTGTGTTAGCATGTGGGCTCAGCCTCACTGTCTATGTATGGGCAGACTTCTCGCTAATGACCAATGATTTTGCCAAAGCCTATTTTTCTCATTCAGCAGGTAGATATTGTATCTTTCAGAGGGTTTTGCTTTCATTTGGAACCAATGAAAAGACTGCAGAAATCAAGGCATTCCCTAATACCACCATGTCCTCAAAATCCTTTCAATCATTTCTGCCTCTTCCAACCACACAGAAACCTGGAAACTTGTATTCTGAGAAGTCATAAGACCAAAAGAATTTTCCAGAACCTTTAGGGTCTGCATTTGAAAGGACACTTGACTGGTGTATCTGCCCAGAAATTGCCAGGATCCCTAATCAAGCTCCCAGAACAAGTGAATGGGCTGGTATTATTTGGATATGCAGAGTCCTAAAGCATGTCAGTTTTACACATAATTGTGATAGCTTTTACGGTCCCCTGTTCTCATTTCCTCTGCATTTGTTTGTTTTTGCTACTCCTTCAAAACTGTGGGATACAGAAAAGGAAAAGCAAGGAAAAGGATTTTGACTGGACACATCAAAAGAAGTAGCAAGTATCTCAGAAAGTAACTCTTGAAAGGCTTCATATCTAGAGCCTTTGGAAACTGGTTATAATGTCTGCCCCCAGGCTATTTTACTTTCTTCCTCATGGAGTTTAGGACTTAGAAAGTCTTCCTTTCTTCAGTAACTTCTTGCTCTTATGCTTTTGTTGTTACACTTGAGTCATTTCAGTCATGTCTGACTCTGTAACCCCATTTGGGGTTTTCTTGGCAAAGACACTGGAGTAGTTTGCCATTTTCTTCTTCAGCTCATTTTGCAGATGAGGAAACAGAGGCAAATTGGGTTAAGTGACTTGCCCAGGGTCTCACGGCTAGTAAGCATCTGATGCTGGATTTGAATTCATGAGGATGAGTCTTCCTGATTCCAAGCCCAGTGCTTTATCTATTGCACCATCTAACTTCTCAAGCCCACATGCTAAGGGACTTCAGCATTCAGTGACATTGACTCAAACATGCTTGCCTCCCAGTTCATTAATCTACACCTTCACTTCACCTCTTGGTATCACAGAATCATAGAGAAGTCTCCTACTCCCTCATTTTATGGATGATGAAAATTGAAGCACAGAGAGGTTAAGCAGTTTGCCCACGGAAATACAGCTGGTTAGTGTCTTAGGATTTGAGCCTTTCTTACAACAAGTCAATGCCCTGTCTACTAAGCCATAGTGCCTCTCTCCCACAGAAATGATCATGCAGTTTATCTCACCACCATCCATAAGTGGATTTAGGGATCAAGTGGATTCTAATTCTTGTGATCAAAGACTCTGTAATATCTTATAACTAATAGTTACCCTTTATATGGTGATTTATAAAAGAATTTTGTAAATCTCTCATTTAATTCCTCCCAACAACCCTGTGAGGGAGGTGCTATTATTATTCCTAATTTAAGAATGAGGAAATTGAGGATGAGAGGTAAAGTAACTTAACTAGTTAGTGTGTGTGGAGATATTTGAACTCAGAGCTTTCTGACTCCCAAGTGTCACTAAGTCATAGCCTCTTTTCCTTCTTTCTCTTCTGTTGCCTCCTTCCTCCCAAACCTATTCTTTCTCCTTACCCTGTCCTCCCACCTTCTACCCCTCAATACTCTCTCAGGCCATCACCCCCAATTTAATCTTTCTTCCTTACCCAGTCTTGATTTTATGACTAACCCGTTCAACTTTAACTGCCCTTTACTCTCAAAACATTGCCCCAATTACTGTCACTCATCCTTTGCCAACCCTCAATGCTGAATTACCTTCATAATCTGCCTTCTTTGTTGTGACTCATGTGCTGCTCAACAGTGCTGGAGATTTCGAACAATCAATCAACAAGCATTTACAAAGCACCTACTATGTGCCAGGTACTTTCAGCCCTGGGGATACAGTGAAAGACAAAAAAAAGCCCTTGCCTTCAAGAAACTTACATTCTAGTAAAAGAGACAGCATTCTTTAAGTAGGTACACGCAAGGCATATACAGGGTAGATATGGGCAATAACCTCAGAGGGGAAGGCACTGACCACTAGTCTACTACAGATTAGTGATTAAGATCTCAACTGGCTCGTCCCTGCAGAAAGGCAAACCTTCTGCTCTTCCCTAATTGTCTCTCTGTTGTGTTTCCTATAGAAGTTATTTCAATCCTTTTTGTTTCTACTCAAACCTCCCACACTCTACTCCCCCCCCCCACTCTCTCAAGAGACCACCTTACTTCGTACTTTATGAAGAAATAGAGACTTTTTTGCTATGTTCTCTCTCCGCTCTATTCTAAATCATCCCCATTCTCTTTCTGTGTTCCACTCTCTTATGAAGAGGTGGCTTGTCTCCTCACCAAAGTTGGTCCCCCTACATTTGCCCTTGATCCCATTCCCCCATATCTCCTTTGGCATCTTGCCCTCCCTGTCTCCATCTTTCCCTCTCTCTCTCTCCTTTCTTCAGTTCTACATCTCTATTGATTATCTCCTTGTATCCCCATAAACATGCCCAACTTTCTCCCATCTTTAAAAAAATTCACTTTACCCTAATGTTTTCTGGTGTTACTATCCTTAATCTTTCTTCCATTTCACAGCAAACTCCTGGAAAAAGTTATGTACATTCATTCCACTTCCTCCCCTTATTCACTTTTCAAGTGTTTGAAACCTAGCTTCTCAGCTGTAAGTAAGCTGAGCTCTGCTGTCTCCAAACTAGCAACGATCAGTTGCCAAATACTATTGTTCCTTCTTGACTTGTCTACAAGACTTGACCACTCCTTCCTCCTAAACACTTTCCAGATTTTCTGCAAGGGTACTTTCTCCCTGTGTTGTGTTATCTGACTCCTTTTCCTCAGTCTTTGCTGGATCATTGTGGAATAGATGTTCCCCAGGAGTTTGTCCTAAGGTTTCTTCTCTTTCTGCACTTTCTTGGTAATTTCAATAGTTCTTTATGGATTTAGCTCTCAGCTCTTTGTACAAATTTCCTAGAAATGTTTTCATATTTTCTTTGTATCCCCAGTGCTTAGCACAGTGCATAGCACACAGTAAAAACTCAATACATGCTTGTTTGTTGAATGATTCATTGATATCCAGCCACAGTCTCTTCTTTACTATGATGCCTGAATCATCAATTGCCTTTCAGACATTTTCGACTGGATGTCCCATTTTAAAGTCAACATGTCCAAAGCAGAACTCATTATCTTTTCCCCAAACCCATCCCTTTTTCTAGCTTCCATGTTTCTGTTGAGGGTACTACCATCTTTCCAGTGACCCAAGTCCACAACCTCAGAGTCATCCCTGCACCTTGCCTCCCTACTCATCTTTCATATCCAGTCTTTTGCTCACAAATATCTTTTCTACCTTCACAATGTCTCATAGCTATTTGCTTTTTTCTACTCACATAGCCACCACTCTGGTCCAGGATCTCTCACCTGGACTATTGCTGTAGCCCACTAATTGGTCTCCTTGCCCTTCTTTATTCTAGCCTCTGCACAGGAGCCAAACAGATATTGCTGTTACTCAAGAAATTTTATCATGCTCTTACTCAAGAAATTTTAGTGCCATCTGATTGCCTCTAGGATCATATGCAAGCTCTTATGTTTGGTCCCCAAAGTCCTTCACAACTGGGCTCTAGCCTCTCTTTACAGTATTAGTGCACTGTATTGCTCTATGTTCCAGCCAAATGGCCCTATATTCTCTTCCCCATATATGACACCCCATCTGCCATCTTCATGTCTTTGCATCCCCCCAATCTAAAAATGTGTTCTCTCCTTACCTCCATCTTCTAGAATTCCTATATTTTTTTCAGTGCTTAGTTCAAATGCTCCCTTTTGCCCCTCCAGCATTCTTAATTGCCGGAGTTCTTTTCTCTGAAAGTTACTTTGGATTTATTTTGTATATTTTTAATTTATTTTTCTGGGTACACACCATTTCTACATGTGTGCACTTGTTGTGTAATAATAAACTATTTGAAAGCAGGGTCTGTTTAAACTTTGCTTTTGTAAGTCACATGTGTCCTGGCACATAGTAAGCACTTAATAAATACTTGTTGGGTTTAATCAGATTGCAGATAACACATCTATTCAGCCATTTCAGCCTTGTCTGACTCTTCATGACCCCATTTTGGGGTTTTCTTGGCAAAGATACCAGAGTGATTTGGCATTTCCTTCTCTAGCTCATTTTGCAGATGAGGAAATTGAGGCAAAGTTAAGTGACTTGCCCAGGATCACACAGCTAGTAAGTATCTGAGGCTCAAATTAAACTCAGGTCTTCCTGAGTTCAGGCCAAGTATTCTCTCTACTGTACCACATAGCTGCCCTAAAAAGAGAAGCACACAAGGCTCCAATGAGATTTGAACTCACACCACCCCTGGTTTACAAGGCCAGTGGGCTAATCCCTGAGCTATGGAGCCAGGCCTATAACAGTAACACATACTCTCTAACAAGAGAGATGGCATTCAGAAGTTACCTAAAGGTCAACCAATCCATCCTCTTCATCTTTTATGTGAGGAGACTGAGGCCCTGAATAGTAACTTGCCCGAGATTGTATAGGTAAATAAGTAGCACTGTCAGTCAGGGTTTAAACCCTAGCTCTGGTACCACATCCAGAGCTCTTCCTATTGTACTAACTCTGCCTTTGTCTTTCTTGGATGATCCCCAAACCACCAAGTGGGTTTGGGAGCACAACATACTTGGGCATATATGTGTGAGGTATCTCATCAGAATGGTTTACCAATAAGAGATGATGAAATCCCCTTTCCCGGAGACTCCGAGAACAAGGTAGACTATTGGGGAAAGTCATTGCGATCCAATTTCTAACCTAATTGTAGTCGATAATTCCATAAACATCTACCATAGATTTTCTCTTATAAAAGTCCTTGAGCTTTATTTCAAGGGAGTGAATTCAGTTCTGAAACTGCTTTGGAAAAAGTTTTTTCCCCCTAAACTGCCTTTCACTTGATATTTCACAAAGCAAAGAAGGATAATCATGGAAAAACACAACCAATTGTGACAAATACAAGGGGGGAAAAAGCTTAGCACAACAATGCGGAGCCTTATGGGCTAAATTATGAGAAGACAGCCTTTCCTTCTGCAGACATCATTATTTATGGATGAAAAATTACATGGGCTAATAATTACACCAGCAATTGTCCACTTGCAGGAACAATTAGCCCCTTGCTCCTTGTTCTCAGAAAGTGACTAAATGTCCTCCCAGTGAGCCAAATGGTGGTGTAGCTATTTTGGATTGTAATTTTATGCCTGCTCAAAAATAACACAATAGAAATGTGAGACCCAGTAATCTAAAAGAAATAAGCTTTTTAATTATTTAAAATAATGTATAGTAAGCTAAGTTTTGAAAATATCCATTTAATTACTGTCCCAAAACAAGTAGGTTTGTGTTCAGTGGCATGAGTTAGTATTAGAAGAACTGACTTTGGAGTTAGAGGACATGAGTTTGAATTCCAGGCCTGCCACTTCCCAACTAAATGTATGACCTTGGGCAAGCCACTTAACCTCTGTAAATCTTAGGTTCATTTATAAAATGGGCATAATAAAACTTATTCTGTCTTCCCCATAGGGCACCAAGGAAAATACTTTGGAAACCATAAAGCAATACTATATGAACATGATTTATTTGTGAGTATGCTATTTTCTTCTTCTTATTAAATGCCATACTCCTCTAAAGAGTCATCTATATTTGCTGCCTCCACTTCACCACTCCCGAGGGACATCAGTTTCTTGTAACATGCCTTTATTCCTACTACATGACTGAAACATTTCTCTTCAAGGTCATTTATGGCCATTTTATGTCAAAGGATCATGAAGTTTTAGAATTCAAAGACATTTTAGAGATCATCTTGTTGAATACTCAGTTAAGAAAGGAGGAAATGAAGACTCAGAGAGATTAAGTTACTTACCTGATGTCATATAAGTAATAAGTAAGGGCAGGATTTGAATTCAGGAACTTTGACTCAGAATTATGTCATGCTATCTCTACCATCTCCATTTCTGCAAAATCTTTCACATATAAATCTTCCATTTTATTTCCACTACAACCATCCTGGTTCTGGTCCTCATTTCATCTTGCCTCCTCACTTGTCTTTGTGCCTTCCTTTCTAATTCATCTCCTGCCCTATTGCCCAAACAATCTTCTTAAAGCACCACTGTAATTATTTTATGACTCATCTTAAAAGCTTTCACTGGTTCCCTATTATCTTCTGAATAAAATATAAAATCCTGATTATGTTATTCAAGGCCTTCTCATGATCTATCTCCAAACTATTTCCACCATGGAGCTCATGCTAAAGGAAGAAAGGAAAATTGCACATAGTCTAACCTGTATTCTAGATTTGGAGAGAATAGCTCTCAAAGGATTAGGAGAAAGAATAGTTAGGCTCCGGTGATCTAGTATTCAGATAAGGGAACGTGACCATGATGCTGGCCCAAACGTGAATGAAAGTTCTCTGGAATGGAATTCTGATAACAAAAGTATAAATGATTCCAATAAGAAGGAAAAAGGATAGCTATGAAAAGAGATTATTGTATCTCTACAAAAAACCTCATTGGCCACAAACTCATTGGATTTAAAAAAGAAAACTTCTATAGAACACCTAAAGAAGGGCAAGTTACTGAGTTGGAATTCAAGAGTGGCATCGTCCAAATGAATAGTTTCAAGAATATTAAACAACACAGAATGAGCTGAAGCTGGTGATCAATGACAACAAAAAGCTAAAAGTCCTTCATATTGGGAACTAGGTTGGGAACAAATAGGAGAATAAGGAAGGTTGTTGCTTGGGTTGGGTGGGATGATGATTATGGATGAGGGTAGAAAAAGTAGAACTGCTGGACTCTTTGCTTCTGTTTTCTCTACAAGGAGAATGATCTTTGTCTTGGGAAAGACGACAAAAGCCATTCAAAAGGAGTTAAAAGCAAAGGTAAGTGATAGGATGGTAAACTAGCCTCCCCTTAATGATTTCAAGTCATGTAGATTAACTGTCCTGAAAGAACAGGCATATGTGATTGTTGAGTCACTATTAGTGATGGGAGAAGGGGGGAGAGGAGTGATTCGAGACTGGGGAAGGACAAATAATGATATTTTACAAAGGTAACAATGTGGAGTCTGTAGGTTACTGACCAGGAAATGGTCAGTATTTGCAGTATTCCTGGGAAAATTCTGAAATTCATTATTAAAGGGGTGATTTTTGAATAGTTACAAAATGAAGCCATTATGGTTAGATGGCAGTATGTTTCATCCAGAATAAGTCATGGTGCACTAACCATATTTCTTTTCTTGATTAACTTGAATAGTAGATTAAAGAAAAAGTGTAAAATGCAGAAAAGCATTTGACAAAGTTCTTCAGGCTATCCTTATGGACAAGATAGAGATACACGGGATAAGTGATATATGGATTTGGTAATTTGTTCAGTGGCAGGATGCAATGGTTTGATGTTAATTTTTAGGGAGATTGAATGTTTTTAGCAATAATTTGGCCATAATAATAGCTAATTTACAAAGCATTTTACAATATTTTATTTGCTAGTCACAGCAACTGTGAGGTAGATACTTTTCTTGTACATATTTTACAAATGAGCAAATTAAGGTAGATAGCACATAGCTAGTAAGTATCCATGGTTATATGTCAACTCAGGTCTTCCTGACTCTAGGCCAAGCCCTCTATCCACTGTTCCATGTTGCTACTTTGCAATGGAATTCTTGATGGTCAGATTTGCAGATAATAGGAAACTGGGATAAGCAGTTAACACATTAGGTGACACAGTATCCACAATGGTCATAGCAGACTAGGACCAAAATGATGGTAATTAGTAGTGATAAATATGAACTGTTACATGTGGGTTCCAAACATCATGCCATAAGTTCAGGATGGACACAATGTGGCTAGATAATTTCTAGAGGTTTTCATGTATTATACTAAATGTGTGTGATATGATGATATGAAAAAAAGCCAAATTCCATTGTAACTGCATTAAAGAGGTTTATAGTACAGAATGGGGCAGAATAGGCCCTACTAGGTGGTGTAGTGGGTGGAGTGCTGGACCTGGAGTCAGAAGACTCATCTTTCTGAATTCAAATCTGGTGTTAGCTGTTTTTGCTTATTTTTTTTCAGTGGTGGGGCTGGAGAGGGGAGAAAAACATACTTTTATTTATTGAAAAAATCAAATTAGTTTAAAAAAGATCGAAAGCTTCTGCAGGGCAAGGTTTTTGTTGCACCCATCTTTGCACCCTGGCACCTAGCATGGCGCCTTTCACATGGTAAGCATGCAATAAAGCGTTGTTAAAGTGGATCACTCCAGGAGTTTAAAACACTGATGCCTAAGCCCCTCCTGTAGGCTTGTGACTCCTACTCTGCATGTGAAAAATAAGAAAGATAAATATAGAATATAGGCAATAATACTAATTATACTTAATTACCACCTTTCATCTGAAGATCTCAAAGCATTTCATAAATGGCTTCTTGCCCAACTTCATAACACAAAATGATATATACAGGTAGTACCTATAATAAGCTAATCTTCACTTTTTTTTAGATGAAGAACTTGAAATATTCTAGGCAAATATTAATACAATAAGTCTGAAGTAGATGTGGAATAATGACTAGAGACTTTTGATTCTTAGGCTTCTTGTACCAAAGAATATAGTCTTTTCTGTTTTAATTAGCATATGAATTGCTTTCAGAATTCTTTTTTTTTTATTTTGCTATGGCTTCTACGTGAGAATCTTCAATGGTTCTCTACAGCTCATGGAATCAGGTCATAGAATCAGAGAACGTATGAGGTGGGAGGCATCTTAGGGTTCATCTAGTCTAGCCTTATCTTTTTATAGGTAAGGAAAAAGAGGGGAGGAACTACTTTTCATTTTTCTTTGTATCCTCAGAACTTAGTATAGTGCCTGGCATATAGTAGGTGCTTAATAAATGTTTATCGACTGTCTGATTCCACAATCTTTAGTGGCTATTTAAAGTTGTCTATAACCTAATGTTCTCAGCCAACCTTGTCTCTTGGAACTGAATAACACAAACACTTACAGATTTAAGAAGACCATTCTCTTTCCATATATATCAGACTCACTATTGCCCCCGTTTTTGCCTTGGCTCTGGCTATGTCTCCTAGAATGCTCACCCCACTTGTTTCTTTCAGGTAGAAGTTTACTCATTGTGTTCTACCCTATTTCAAATCCTATTTCTTTTGTAAAACCTTCCCCAGTGAGTTGAATCTACAATGATCTTTATTTTATCTTTATGCAATAATCCCTGTTGCTTTAAGAATCTTTTTTGATCTGGACCATAATGAAAATGTACACTCCTTAAAAGGAGAGATGTTTCATTCTTTCATCTGTCTTTCATCGAGTCCATTGTCTCGAATTGTGTGTGGAAAATAGCAAGTGCTTGTTGGTGGAACAACTGGTTGACTTATTATAACAGTGCTTGGTATTACGGGTATGGAAGTTTCTTTTGGTGTCTCTACTGTTATAATTTCTTGGGAGTACTGAGAATTTCAGTGACTTGCCCCAAGTTATAAAACAATATGACCATGGGAAACAGCCTGGTGTTGGGGATAAAGTCCTGGACTTAGAGTCCAGGAAGATTTGGGTTTGAATTTTGCTTTAGAATAACTAGGAGATTGAACCTGGGCAAATCACTTCATCTCTTTCAGCCTTAGTTTTCTCCTCTGTAAAGTAAGGAATAATAATAGCACATTGAGAGAAATTATTTTTATGTTATATTAATAACCAATTATTGAATTTGGAGCCAGGCTTTTTCTTCTCTATTTCTTCCCTGAGAGGCAGCTTCTATGGAAGGTCAGCATCTGAAGGACATGGCCACTTGGGATTAACCCTCACCCTCAGAAAACATGTTCTTAGCTCTTAGACCAGACCCTACCCAACTAGGAGGGAGACCTTTCTTGTTTGGAGTATAAACTAAATCCAGTGTAGGCAAGTTCTTGCCCCAAGGAAATACGACCCTGCTGTTGTAGCCCTCAATTAGAGTTTAGGATGAGCCAGCTCATGAAGGAGAAAACCAACCAGAGTGGTATGGATGGAAGTGGAGTCCCCTGTGCAGAGTGCTGGAAGTGGCTGAGTCTCATAATCAAGGCTTCTAGACGACCAATCAAGGTCGATTATCACTTGTCAATTTCTCTTTCAAGAATTATTTAAAACTTTCAGGCTCTCCATGTCTTTTGTCTTTGGTTATTGAGAGAAACCACTGATCATCTGATCACTGATAATTTATTGATTATTAGCTAACCTAATTAATAAATTGATTGCTAATTACCCAGGAACTCTGTCTCTTGGGGTTTTTCATTTATCACAGAATATTTCTTAGTGTTGTTGTAAGGATCAAATGAGATTTTATATATATATATTATATTATGCATATATAATATATATGTATCTCCTCTTCCTCCTGCTCCTTTCTTCTTCTTCTCCTCCTCCTCCTCTTCTTTATCTCTTTCTTCTCCTCCTCTTCTTCCTCCTCCTTCTCTTTCTTTTCCTCCTCCTATTCTTCCTCCTCTTCCTTCTCCTCCTCCTTCTCCTCCTTCTTCTTCTCCTTCTCCTCCTCCTCTTCCTCCTCCTCCTTCTTGTTCTTCTTCTCCTCCTTCTGTTCTTCCTCCTCCTCCTCCTCTTTCTCCTCCTTCTCTTCCTTCTCCTCCTTCTTTTCCTCCTCCTCCTTCTTCTTCTTCTCCTCCTCCTCCTCCTTCTCCTTCTTCTCCTCATTCTCCTCCTTCTCTTCCTCCTCCTCCTCCTTTCCTCTTCCTTTTCCCCCTCCTCCTTCTTCTTCTCCTCCTCATTCTCCTCCTCCTCTTCTTCCTCCTCCTCCTCCTTCTTCTCCTCCTCCCCCTTCTACTTCTCCTCCTTTCCTCCTCCTTCTTTTTCTTTTCCTTCTCCTTCTTCTCCTTTCTCTTCTTCATCATCCTTCTCCTCCTCCTCCTTCTCCTTGCCAGAAGAACTTGAACCTAATGCAGCCCAATTCTTTGGCCAGTTTCCTGTCTGTCTAACCTGCCCTGCTGCCTCTTATTCAGATTCCATATAACACAATTTAGCACTCAGTTATATATTGTATTTTTAGTTCATTGATTCAGAGCTGGTCATTGAACTCAACCCCCTCACTTTACAAATGAGGAAAGTGAGTCCCAGAGAGGCTAAATGACTTGTCCAATATCTCACAGTATTTGAGGCAGTATTTGAACCATGCCTTCCTCATTCTTGAGCATAGTGTTCTGACCATTCTGCCACATTGCTTTTCATGTATGTAGTTCCTAGATGCATCCCACTAAGCTATAGACTGCTTAAGGTAGACATGATGCTTTGCATTCCCCTACAGTACTTAACCACTGTTGCTCACATTACACTTGCTCAATACATTATTAGCTTGATCTATGTCATTCATAGAATATTGAAGTAAATTTTGTTAATGACAGATTTTCCATCATTAAAAATGGCTCCATATTTGTTCTGCACAGCAATAAAAGCCTAAAGGAACTAGAGGAAATGAGATGTGAGGTATGAGATCCCATAGTTTGGCTGCAACCCCAGGTCTTCATTTGATGTTAGAATTGCTTTTCTTATTTTCAGCTTCACTCCTACAGGGACACAGCTTGTTTTTCATGCCTAAAAAACTCCCTTCAGTATCTCTAATTTCCCCAGGCATTTTGTCTTAACCTCTTAGTAAACCCAAAAATTGTTCAAAGAAGTTGTCATTTTTGAATTTTGTTTTTCCTGTATCTAAGTGCTGGGGAGCTCCTTGTCTGATATCACTCACTGGTTGCTTTAGTCTGACACATACTGGATGATGATGGGAAGTGGAATTTTTCCAGACTTCTCTGTCCTTCTAGAATATTAAGAAAGATGCATCCCTTCCTTCTCCCTCCACCATGGGTAACAAGCATCAATCTGGCAAGAATCTCCCAATGAAGGATTTGATTTGTCCTTCATATTGCATACATAATGGATTTTCTTACCTGATTTATTTGCTTTAAAGGTATTCTCAACTATACAACTGACAACATCTTGGATGGCTACTGATTATTTTCCTTCCCTGTCACATGTTCAAATCCTGGCATTGATGCTGACTTTGTGATCTCAAGAAAATAGCTTTAACTCAGAATATAGTTCAGAATTTCTTTCTTTGCCTGTCAGGATCTGCAATTTTACTAGTTCAGGGAATGCTCAGTGTGGAATTTAGGTGGTATAGTGGAGAGAGGCAGCTAGGTCTGTAAGGAGTCAAAAAAACATGAGTTTAAATCCATCCTAAGACACTTAATAGCTGTGAGACCCTGGGCATGTCACTTTAACCTCTGTCTGCCTCAGTTTACTCAACTGTAAAATGGGGATCATAATAGCACTTCATAGGATTGTTGTCTGGATCAAATGAAATTATATTAATAAAGTACTTAGCACAGTTCCTGGTACACAGTAAGTGCTTAATAAATGCTTATTCCTTTCCTTTCCCTTTCCTCAAGGTGAAACGTTGGATAGAGTGCTGGGCTTGGAGTCAAGAAGGCTTGAGTTCATATCCAGTCTCAGAGACTTACTGTTTGCATGACTCTGGGCAAATTCTTAGCCTGCCTGCCTGCAGTTTCCTCATGTATAAAATAGGGAAAACAATAGCAACTACCTCTAGTGTTGCTGTGAGGATCAAATGAAGTAATAACTGTACAGCATTTTGCAAACCTTAAAATGCTATATTAATGGTTGCTATTTTTTTTAATGCTTATTTAGAGTCAGGAAGACCTGAGTTCAAATTTTACCTCAGGCACTTACAAGATGTGTGACCTAGGGCAAGTCACTTAATCTCTTTTTGCCTATTTCCTTAACTGTAAAATGAGGGAATGAACTTGATGATCTCTAAGATCACTTCGAGATCTACATCTGCTTTGATCTACAAATTATCTCTACTGATACACATTGAGAACTTATCTACAACTTTTAGTCGTAGAGAGTGGCTTGGGATACAGAGACATTAAGTGCCGTATAGTCGGTATGGGGTGACAGAAGACTGAAGTGTAATTCAAATCCAGGTTTTTCTAACTCCAAGGCCATCCCAGACTACCTACTAAGCCACAGCACTACTGGTTCCCATCAGTGTTACTAGTTATTCTTTGTATTTTCCCAAGTTTCTAGTATGGAGCTTTGTGAATTGTAGGCATTAAAAAAAAATAGGGATAGGGATGAGACTTGGGTGTGTGATTTCACTGGTATAGAAAACACCTAGAGGGGGAAACTCTCTACTAATGCAGGGAGCCAGAGTGATCTAGAGCTTTTGTTGTGGATCAGTCGTATCTAACTCTAGGTGACCCTATTTGGGATTTTCTTGGCAAAGTTACTGGAGTGGTTTGCCTTTCTTTCTCCAGCTCATTTTACAGATGAGGAAACTGAGGCAAACAGATTTAAATGACTTTCCCAGAGTCACACAGCTGCTAAGTATCTGAAGTCAGATTTGAACTCAGGAAGAGTAGTCTTCATGACTATAGACCCGGCACTCTAGGCACTATGGCGCCACCCAGCGGCCACTCCTATAGATTCTAGTTCTTTGCTTCTCTGTTTTCTCTTTTAATCTTCCCCTGGGGGATTAGGAAGTTTGTTCTATTTATGATGATTCCCTCTTTTTTTTTAAGTTGACTTCCTATCCCTACCCGTTTCCCAACTGAGTTTAATGTATTTCTACACCAGACTGTCTTCAGTGCCTTGGAATAGTGCTTCACAAAGGGATTCTTGCTCTCATCTCAGTTATTCAGTACCCCTTGCTTAGGATTCAGCTTTGTTCCATTGACTGTGGTCATTACAGAGAAAATAAAGAGGCTTGAACCCAAGCATTTAAATATATTTTAAAAATTGAATCCAACTGTTTTTTTAACTTTTTTCTCTCTTTCCCCAAAAGCAGACAAAGGGAAGCAATGTGATGTTAGAAAAAACAATAACTGGCATTTACATAGCATTTCCTTTAAGGTTTATAAAAGTCTTTACATACATTTTCTCATTGGATCCTAACAGCTTTATGAGATAGATTCTGTTATCATTTCTATTTTGTAGGTGGAGAAATTGAGGTTCAGAGGTTGAGATTTTCCCAGAGTTACACAGATAGTCAGTAGTCCACATCACCTTAGGATCATAACTCTAAGGTGGGAAGGGATCTGAGAGATATTTCACCCTAGTTCAAGCCCCTCATTTTACACATGACTAATTTAGGTCCAGAGAAGGTTAAGACACTTGCCTGAGATTATGCAGACAATATATATAATAAAACAGAGCTGGAATTTAACCTCAGGTCCTCTGACTTCAAATCCAGAATGTTTTCCATGGTCCTACACAAGGATGCTTGATTTGATCATCAACACGTAAAAAGAAAATTCACAATAAGAGGCAATGTATGATCATTGCCAAATGAGTGGTATGGCGAGTAGGAGGTATATAGCCAGCTGTATTCTAGACTGGTTTGCTTTATCTGGCTTGGCAATCTCTATATCATTAAAATAACTTTCCTAGGCATCAATTTCTCCATCTGCAAAGTAAGGACATTAGAACAGATGGCTCCTGAGGTCTCTTTTGTCTACATAGTTATGACCCCATAATCCTACTGATACTATTAAAGATAGAGATTAAGCCTAAGATTTCATTGGCATAGGAAACTAACTCCCAGATGAAGAAATTCTTTCTACCAGTGCAGATTACCACCTTCTTAATTGATCATCTTAGAGAGTTACTTAGAACACTAAGGGTTTGGTTGACTTATCCAAGGTCACATTGTCAGTTTGTGTCAGAGATGGGTCTTTGAATCCAGGTCTTCCTGGCTCCACACTCCTCTCTCTATCCACTACCCTAGTGCTGCCTCTCTCACTATTACTATTACAAAAGTTAAAAACAGAATGAAATAATCATTTTCCATACTCATTTAATATGATTCGTCCCTTACTTGGGGCACATGAGTTAATGGCTATTCCCAAGGCTGATTGAGAAGGACCACATCTACAAACACAAAATCATATTTCATTGCCGTTACTTTTTTTTGGTGGAATATAAACTCCCAGAGGTCAAGGGATGTCTTGTTTATGCCTTTGTATCCTTAAAACCTGGCACAGTCAGTGCCTGGCACAAAATAGTTGCTTAACAAATGTTTGTTGGATTTCTGAAGTAGAAAATTTGATAGATAGAAGTATGTATATAATTTTATATCCATACGCATGCCTATTTGTGTCTAATGGTAGCCATCTCTGGGGGAGGGGGAAGAAAAAAATTTATATGATAATTTTGTTGTATGTTTGAGAGAAATAGCAAGTTATACATAGATTTACAGTTTCATATGCAATCATCTTCTTTATTGTACTATATTATGCAATTGCTTATTTTAGTCTGTAAATGAAAAATAAAATAAATAAGTAGAACATATTCTGACCCTCAACGAACCAATGCATTTGACCCTTGACAGGGCAGAGTACATAAAGGCTGTTTACAAATCAGAGCTAAAGGAGAGCAGTAGCGGTGATGATAATAATTAATAATGGATAATAATGCTACTTCATTATCTTTTCTAGAAATCCTTCCTCTTCCGCTCCATCTCCCCCCATTCTAGTGTCATGAGCTTAACAGATGGTTTCTCACATTGCTAAATCCTTGTTCTTTTGAGTGACTTAAAAGGGACACCTACAAAAGACCTCATCTCATTTGCTTCATTATCACATCTCTGTGGCCATTAGCGTTGTTATTCATAAAATGCAGAAAACCTTATTCTCCCCTGCATGTTTGAAAATTGCTTTGTCCTGCTGGTTTTCATGTGGGATTTTCCAAAGGAAGTAGTCATTATCACTCACACCAATTTGGGGCCCAAGGGGACTAAATAGCTAGCAGTCATTCTGCTTTAGATAAGAGTACGTTTGTTTAGCACCTTAAAATATACTGAGTACTTTGTCAGAAGATCATAGATCTAGAGCTAGGGAAGACCTCAGAGGCCAGCTAGTTCAGTCTCCTCATTTTACAGCTAAAGAAACTAAAGCCCAGGGAAGTTAAATGGTTAAGTGATAGGTAGCAGATGCCAGAGGTGTAGGTATTATTATACCCATTTTAGAGGCAGGAAAACTGATGCGAAGAGAGGTTTAGTGAATTGTTCATAGTAGCAGAGGTCTCCTGGCTTCATTTAGGACTCTTTTTAGTATATCTACAGCAGGAAACAATGTTTCCTGTAAACTAAACCTTTCTAATAGTGACATCTGTCAGGCTACGGAACCGGAGGAAGTAAAAGAAACTCTTCACTTGACACTTTTAGTGGAGACTGGGCAAACAACTCTCTAGACAAAAGTATTATTGCCCTTTGCTCTTGGCTTTACCAACTATACCACCCTATCCCCATCTTTGGAACTTTCATCCACTGTTACCCTAGCAACGTTCCCACCTTCCTCACTGACTTTGGCATCTCACTTATCATCTTCCTTAAGACTTCAGTATCAGTGTTAATGCCCATTAACAGCCTGTCTTTGCAGTTTTTTGAACTCTAGAACTCTATCCATTCCATGTTAGCTGCCCAGCAAAGTGGTTCTACCTTAGACATCACTGTCACTCAAAACCACTACACCTCAAAATCTGGAATTTTGAAATTCTCTCTCCCTGACCATCACTTCTTAGCATTCTCTGTCTTCTGAAAATCTTTACCTTTCCCCAGACCTATTCTTTACCTTCTTTTATGATTCCCATGATTCCTCACTGTTTCCCAAGTCCTTTCTTGTCTTACTTCCTCCCTCCCTCTCTCCTTTTGATCATTTCAATGATGCTTTCTCTGCTACCTTGAGTCTCTTACCCTCTTTACTTTCTTTGTTTCCTGTTGTTAGTTCACCATGTGGGTAACAACTATTTATCTCATCTGCTCTTACTCCCCAATAGCCAAACATGGCCAGGGGAAATCACAAAAAAGCATGTTGATTAGATCCACTATGAAATCATTCTCATGATTCTCAGTTGGAAGAGAGGGGCCATCCTGGCAAAATGGCTAGAGAGTTGGCCTGGTGCCATAAAGGGCCAGGTTCAAATCCTACCTCTGACTGTGTGAAGTAGGCAGAAATCATTTAACCTCCCGGGTACATAGAACTCTGTAAGATTATAAATTGCAGAGCCTGTGCTGATTTCTAGAGAGTTGCCTCATCTGGAAGTTCCTTAGACTAAGAAAATCAAAAGTCCAAGAAAAAAAATCACAGTTGAGGGTTCTATGCTACCTGGCAGTCCTTCATTCTCCTCTTCCTTTTTCTCCCTTCCCCTGACAAATTTCTCTGCCTGTTTTAAATCTGTCCCCTTAATTCAAGGTCCAGCTCAGGAACTTCCTCTTGAAGCCTGTGCTCTCTCCACAATCTGAAAATTATCTCTTTCCTTAAATTTCTCCCTATCTAGGAGTCTTCCTTCCATTTAGCATATTTTATCTTATAATATATTTATACATCTTCACTATCAGATTGTAAACTCCATGTAGACAGGCTCTGCATCTTATTTTATCTTTCTCTTTTCTAGGGCTAAGCACAACCTCTTACACCTAGCAAGCAATAAATGTTTAACTAAATTGGTTTAGAGCTAATGTCCTAAAAGATCTCTTCCATATGTGCCTTTAATAATTCTGTGATTCCTTCTTCCCAGTTTAGCTCATTAATGCATCAAATGCATAGATACAATAATGTACCAAGTGAGAGGATGCCTTTTTAGGTGTCTTGGTAAAGGAGAAGCCTTTTAAATCATTCAAAAGAGCGAGGATTTTAGCTGTCTGGGAAACCATCTGTTTAGCTTGTGAGCCGAGGAAGGGAGATTTAGGAGAAGAACATTTTACTTGCAGTGGTTAATATTTTGAATTCAGCATCTGTCAATTAAGCTCTCAACTGCAATTCCCCAGGCAGTGATTCTCGAAGGATTGCTGGCAGCCCCAGGGGCCATCAAACTCAGTCTCTGTCTTAGGCTCAGTGTTGTTTAACACGTTCGTTTCTGACCTGGGAGGCAACGGAGAAAATCTCATTAAATTTGCAGATGAACCCAGCTGGGGAAGAGGTGGAGGGGCTGACCAACATATTAGGGGATAGGATCAATTTTCAAAATGACCTTGATAAATCACAGGAGTGGTGGGAAGCAAACAGTGGAGTTGAAAAAGGATGAGCATTGGGTAAAGAGGAGAATTCAACTATGCACAAATAAACTGGAGAGGAAGGAGAGAAAATGGTTATGTGCAAGAGTGGTAGAATAAGACCTAGGGTCAAGGAAGAAAATAATGAAATAGAATAGTCAGAAATATAAAGCTGCAGCTAAGAAAGGAAGACCAATTCTAGGGGCACAAAATGACACAGGAAAACTAAGAGGGGACCCTCCCTCCATATTCAGCACCTTTACCAGAGTAATGTATCCAGTTCTGGTCTCTACCACTAAGAAACTATATGAAGAATGTGGAGAAAGGGTTTCTGTGGAGAGCCATGAATGTGATTAAAGAGTTAGAAAGTAAACCCTGTAAGGAAAGATTAGAGGAATTGGAAGCATTTAGCCTGATAAAGAGAAGAATGAGTAGGAATCTAATAACAGATTAAACACAAAGCAAGGCCATTCCACTGAGGATGGTGGCCAGCTGTTCTCCCCTTCAGGCAGAATGAGAGAAAATGGCCTTACTTAGTAGCAAGAAGGCTTTGGTTTAAATATAAGATGGAATTTCCTGATATTTTGTGTTGGTAAAAATAGAGGTGAGTTTATTGGAAAAGGTCATGAAATCCCTTTCTCTAGACATCTTTAAAAATAGAATGGACTCTCATTTTGCCTGGAGGATTGAAATGTCATTCTTTTGACTGTTCTTTGAACTACTCTTAGGAGTGACATGGTGGGTAGAATGTTAGGACTCAAAGTCAGGAAAACCTATGTTTACATTTTGCCCCATATGCTTATCTAGCTCTGTGACTTTAGGTAAGTGATATCTTCTCTGAGCTGATTTCTTTATTGGGAAAATGAGGATAATAATAGCACTTCTCGAGTTGTTATGAGGATTAAATGAGATGAAGTACATAATGCCTTTTATAAATCTTAAAGAACTTCGTAAAGGTTGGATACTTGTTGATATGTGGCATTGCTGAGATGGTTGCAGCCCAGATATCCAGGGGGTCCAAGATTCCTAGCACTTTGTCCTGAGATGCTGTAGAAGATCATGAAGATCCAATGCTCTTAATCTCAAAGATCCAAAGAAATTTAGCCTGGGAGGTGGAGGTTAGGATAAGAACTCCAGAGACTAAGCAGGACCAACCATCCCATCTAAAAGTACAGCAGGGTATGGGCCCTGCTATAAAGCTTCAATTTGAGAACTAAAGCTGAAGACATTAATAAACCAGAAAAGACACTGGACAACATAAAAACATAGATCTAAAGATATCTATAAAGGAGAAAGAGTAACTTCCTCACAATAGCAGACAGAGACTCAAAAGAAGGAAAACAATTTTCCATAAGGATTATATGAATATCTAGAAGATAAATGAAAGGAGAGAGAAAAATGAAATGAGAGCTCGGAAGGATGAAAAGACCAGAAATCAGTAGGTATTCAATTCAAATACAACAGTCAAGAAAATCCTAGAAAGGTTAATTTATTCAAGCATTGGAGGGAACTGCCTGATGATGTAGTGCTAATATTCTTTAAGGGGAAAAGAACCTAAAGAACTTTTAGAAACTTGTCTTCAAACTGTATTGAGAGAGCTAAAATAAGAAAAAAAACACGACTGTTGGTGGCTTAGTTCTGTGCTGAAGGTTTTGAAGAGGGCAAAGAGAAGAAAGCTTATGAGGAATGCACTGGTGTAGAAGTGAGAAACAAAGAGGTTGAATTTGTTATTTCTCATTATTGGAATATGTGAGAAGAAGCGTATCAAAACAGCAATGAAATAGAAGAAAGCAGGCGTGAGATTAATCTCACTCATATCTTAAATTAGTAGAGAAAGCTTGATTTGTTGTTGTTCAGTCATGCTGACTCATTGTGATCCCATTTGGGGTTTACTTGGCAAAGATACTGGGGTATTTGCCATTTCCTTCTCCAGTTCATTTGACAGATGAGGAAACTGAGGCAAACAGGGTGAAGTGACTCGCCCGGGGCCACGCCACTGGTAAGTTTCTGAAATTAGATTTGAAGTGGAAGATAAGTTTTCCTGACTCCAGGCCCTGCACTCTATCCACTGTGCCACTTAACTACCCTGGAGAAAGGTTGAACCATTTGATGTAGAAGTACATTAAACTCAACAGAGAAACAGGTAGGGGTAGAAAGCAGATGTAAAAGGTATTGAATCGTCATGAATAAAAAAAATTTCTGATCTCCTGGGGAGGATTAAAAGAAAAAACAGAGGAGTAAAGAACTAGCATCTGTGGGAGTGGCAGCTAAGTGGCACCATAGTGCACAGGATGGCAGGCCTGTAGTCAGGAAGACTCTTCTGGAGTTCAAATCTGGCCTCAGACACTTAGTAGTTGTGTGACTCTGGGTAAATCATTTATGTCTGTCTGCCTCAGTTTCCTCATCTGTAAAATGAGCTGGTGAAAGAAATGGCAAACCATTCCAGTATCTTTGCCAAGGAAACCCACCACACCCCCATAAGGGGTCATGAAGAGACAGATGTTACCGAACAACCACAAATAATAGTTTTTTAATTGGGGCATGACTGAAAAAAAAAACTGTGGTAGATGAATACAATGGATTTTATTGCGCCATAAAAAAGGTATGATTTCAGAGAACCCAAGGCAACTTCAGCTGACGCTAAGTGAAGTGAACAGAACCAGGATGACATTTTATACAATGTTGTAAAAGGACAACAACATTGTAAAACAAAACAACTTTTAATGACTTAATCCTTCTGATGATCAGTGTAATGACCAATCATCTCTCCAGGGGGACTGATGGTGAAGCATGTTATCCCCCTCCAGACAGACAGGTGATGGACTTAAGATGTGGAAAGAAACATATTTTTGGGTAGTGTAGTTTCATTTTGATTGACTTTATTTGTTAGGTTCTTTATTTTTTGCCTTCTTAGTTTTTGATGGAGATGAGCTGAGGGTGTGGGGCAAGGACTAGCACTAGTAATGACAAAAAAAGAGAACAATTGCAACTTTTAAAAAAAATACATCAGGAAGAAAAGCAAGCAGTATGATTCACATTGTCATTTGTAGTCCTATTATGTTGGTAGTATATGAGGAAATGTTTTTTTTTTTGTTTTAAAATTTAGATTAAGAAAATAAAAAGAAGTTATTTGTTGATATGACTTATGGTCCAGTAAATGGACTAAATGACCACTTTAAACTCTTCCTAAATGTCACACTGGACTGTGTTAGATGAGGAGAAAAATAACTGTCAGAAGCTACTCACTCAGTGCAAAGGAAATATATCAGAACATGACTTTTATTGATATATTTTTATTTCCTAATATATCCTTCTCCTTTCTAGACCCAGGAATTCCATGTAACATGGAGTAAAAATGAGAGAAAATGCATTTCGGCAAATTAAACAACATATTAAGTTCAATTGCATTAGTTCTATATATATATACACCTATATATACATATAACTAACTCAACTTTAACTCTACCTTGCATGTATTTATATTTATTCATCTTATACTCTCCACATATCTATGCATACTTGTTATTTCCTTCATTAGGATGGATGCTCCTTGCAAGTAGGGATTGTTTCATGCATTACACTTCTGTGTATATGGTCTGTCACACAGCTGGTGCTTAATAAATGCTTGCTAATAGATTGATATACAGCATTAAACATCCATAGTCTCTTGCTTCTGCATAAAAAGGGAAGGCTGGTACATTCTCATTCCTTGGGGCCAAACTTGGTCATTATGATTGCTTGCCACTCAGTTTAATATTTTTCCTTTCCATTTACAATGTGGTAGCGGTTGTATATATTGTTCTACTGAAACTTATTTTGCATACATCCATATGTCTTTTGATGCTTTTCGGTACTCATATTCATTGTTCCTTATAGGATTTCATTTTTTATGCTCACATACTACAGTTTGTTTAACAATCTCCCAATTGATAGACATCTATTTTATTAACAATTTTTTGCTACTACAAAAATTATAGCATGTGAAAATACACAAGGCTGGAGTGATCAGTGGGGAAGTTAGAGACAGGACTGGGACACAGACAGTATCAATAGATTGCAAGATCATAGGTTGGGAGCTAGAAGAGATCTTAGAGTCATCTAGTCATAGCTAGAGGAATGAAATGGTTCCCCCCAAGGTCACACAAATAGTAAGCCACGGAGATGATATTTGACCTCAGATCCTCTTATTCCCAATCATCTCCTTCTACTGATCCTTGTTGCTTTTGATGGAGTAGCTGCTATGGAGATTGTTTTGTCACCTGAAATATTATCCCTCCAGCACTCCAGGTGGTTAAAATGGTATGGGAAGTCCAGATTGCTGGTAACTTATTATTGACACTCATACTACAACTACTATCCACTTTGTCACTGTCTCTTTGAATTCACAAAATGGGATATTTTACACTCTATGCATGCCTATGACCAGAGGGTGATACGCATAGAAAGGGCATGTAAGTGTAATTAGCATTGCTGACTGTCTAGCATATCAATCAGTCAATAAGCATTCATCATGTGCCAACCATGTTGCAGACACTGTGCCAATTACTGGGGATGTAGAAAAGAGGCAAAAGACATTCCCTGCTCTCAAGACACTTACAGTCTACTGGCCTTGGCAGTGACTTCTTTATCTAAGAACTTAGTTGCTTCTTACTGATGTGTCATGACCAGGTTTTGATTCGGACAGCTCTTTCCATCAATGGCTTACTCCTAACCCTGCTGAGAACATGAAAGTCTTTCACTTGGAATATTTAGCACTGAAATTTGGTGTGATGATAGATGGAAGAACTAAGGAAGGAAATGTCAGGATGCCCTAGTTTTTTGTATCCGGCTGTTCAAAAAACTTAGAATGTAAACTGTCCCAGACTTTGAAGCTGGGACCTTGCAAATGAACCTTGCAAAGTTCCATGGCTATTAGGGAACTCACTGAGTTATGAGCTCAGCAGGGGCAGACAAGACCTTGACCTTCACTCTGGATTTCAAATAGCAAATTGTCACCTAGTGTGAGGAACAAGATATAGACTATACACTCTAAAGACTGCTTTTATGTATGGAAACTACTGTCTTTCTTTAGCAGAGAACATGGAAGTTAACTGTATTTTTCTTTGCACTTATAGAGGATTTCACTGGAGCTCTTTAAAACCAAACAAAAGCCAGCCATCACAATGGGTTAATCCTAAGGCAACATGGTCCTATGAAAGGACTGATATATCTGGGATCAGTAGACCTATGTTTAAATCTAGACTTTTGCTATTTACTTTCTGTGTGACCTTAGTCAAGTTCTTTAACCTCTCTGGGCTTACATGCAAAAAATAAGGGAGTTTGACTATGGGACCTAAGCAGTCCCTTCCCACTTCTCTATCTATGATCCTAAAATCTGAAATGAAATGTGAATGTTTTGAAGGTTTTTGTTCCTTTTATCTTCTCTCTTTCCCAGTAACATTTTGATATACAGTACATGTCCAAGATCACTAACGGAAGCCAGAAGAGAAACAAAATCAGCTTCAACAATGGACATTGTTATGAATTCTGGGCATTTATCCCTGAGGATCAGAGAGTTCCTAATAATGAAACAAAAGGTGCCAGGGACTGTTAGCAAATGACAAAGCAGCTAATTGGGTATTTTTTTGCATGTGAAAAGCAGGCTGGGAGTAATAGGGGGCTTGTTAGGAAAATACTTGGCTAAGTTGATTAATTATGGAAGTTGTAGGAAGTAGAGTTTATGTTCCCATCACTGTCACAATACACAGGAGATTTGGGAAGTGTCATCTGCTTGGAATAGAAAGGAAGGAAATGAACATTGATTAATTTCCTGCTATGTTCTAGGCACCATGCTAAGCACTTTACAAATATTTGATTTGATTTTCCCAACAACCCTGTGAGGGAGGTGCTATTATTATTCTATTTTACAGTTGAGAAAACTGAGGCAGGGAGAAGTTAAATGACTTGCCCAGGGTCACAAAGCTAAAAAGTCTATGAGATTAGATTTGAACTCAGGTTTTCCTGACTTTAGGCATTGTGCTTTATTCACTGAGTCATCTATTCAGTCTTAGTACTGAGAAGAATTGTTCGTTGTAAGGAAGAAAGCCCATTCCTGTTATTGTTAAAAATAGGTGAAGTAATAACAAATATGAAACCACTTTTAACACAGACAAAAGGCTAGATATTATAACATCAAATGTAAATAAGATAATGAAAGAAGATTTAAAATGCCAGGATTCTATACCTGAATGTACTGTCAGGAAAGTCCTTTGACAGAGTGATATAGTGGAAAAGACAGCAATACTGGTATGAGAGAATCAGAATTTGAAACCCCACTGTGCCACTGACTGACCAACTATTTTACCATTCTCAGCCTCAGTTTCCTCATCTGTAAAAGTAAGGAGTTGGATTGGATACTTCTATTACTATGATTCTGTGGTTCTATGGTCCATAAAGATTAAGTAGAGGAATAGAGAGAAGGCTGTGAATATTTTTTAGTCACTCAGAAGTTGCTTTGAGTGAGCAGAATGAGAGGAAATGAGGCAGAGAAGTATCAAACAGAAACAGTATCAAGACTTTTGGAAGGTCTAAAAAGTTGGAGTTGGAAATTTTGATGATGACAGAGGCATATAGAGATGCCTGGAGAGCCTAGAGACTAATTGTCATTGGCCCTTCCCCTTCTCATCCTCTGCTGGAGTTAGAGCAGGAAAGGACCCTCAGGTGAGGGACCCATGGCAGGCATATATGACCAGTGCTCTATGCAGGCATATGGGTACAAATGAGATAATATTTGTAAAAAAAAAAAAAGTACTTAGCACAGTGCTTGGTACATAGGTGCTGTATAAATGCTTATTCCTTCCCTTTCCCTACACCTTGAAGAAAAGAATTTTATGAAGCTCTCCAAAAGATAAGAAACTGCTATTCTGACTTCTGTCAGCATACAAACTGGGGAGCTAGATAAATTAGTTTCATCATTAAATGATACCTAGTCAATTAAATTAGTTTCGGTGTACTGTTTTGGATGTCTTATACTTCTTAAGATTATTACGGGAAGAGGAGCCTTCCCTTCCTCCTTCTATCTCTTCTTCCCACAATCCTTTGTTAGCAGGGAAGAGCAAGGGTACACTCCTGATGTGCTGAACTGGGTCACTTCTTATTTCACTGGACATTTGCTCTCGTTCCTTTCAGAGTGACATGCAGCTTACTAAAATGACACAGGAAAACTTCAATTGGTTTCCGATGATCAGAACAATGCTAAAGATTTTTGGCAACTGAAAATCAAGAGTTTGGGGTTCTTATTGGGATAAACTGTCCCTTCTGTGATCTTTAAGAGCTGTGGAAATGGTTCTGCCCTTCTTCCTTGGGGACTCTTTTCCAACTCTTTGTCTCCCTTGGACTTCCAACAGAGGAGGGGAGAGGAAGGGATTTCTCTCTCTTCACCTCAATTTCAGTGGGATTCCCTTTAGGAATGACTCTGTGACTGATGAACTACATCTTGAAGCAAATAAAGGGTTCCCTGAGTTCCAAGGGTATATACTTTCATTGTGGATGACAGTGACACCTATTTACTATACAATAACCTTCCCTGTATGTCCTCGGTGATGATCAGAACCTAGGACAATGCACTTTGCCTAAGCAGGGACTTAGCTATTGTTTGATGATTTGATGTGATATACAATTTTGAGTCCCATCTTTTCTTGGTTGTATTGTAAAATGTATGAAGAGCTTGGTCTAAAGGTAGAAAAAAGAGCACTAACTATAAAGGATCACATGATACTTTTTCATGGATGGAAAAAGGGCATGTTTTGGTGGCTCGATTTCATACATGCAATAATTATCAGGGAGATCTCCTGATCTACAGGTCTGGGACACTTCTTGTGAAGCTGAGTTTGTACTTTGGCCCTTCTAGTGGGTCATTTGCTCTGACCAGTCAAAGAACTTGTACAACATAGCAACTGGGATTGGTTTCTTAGTTCCATGATGGAGAGAATTGGTTACTGAGATAGGAGAAGCAACTCATTCAGTAGATTTTAAAAGAAACTGAAGAGGAAAGGGTGTCTTTTGAGTGAGTCATTTGAGGCTCTGACAATTCTCCCTTGGACATTGAAGACTGGAAAGTGGGGAAGGGTACTAGAGCATGTGGTCTACTATGAGAGCAAAGTGCATGCCCAGCTCCATGAGAAGTGCCCCAGTCCAGCAGATCAGGGGCGCTTCCTGATTACTCTCGTAACAGATGATTTAGAATATTTTATTTCCTCCTACTGCTTCTTACTTACTCTGGGACAATGAGTCTAACCTAAAGTAGGCTAAGGGAAAATTATAACAATAGCTAGCATTTATATAATGCTATAAGTTTGGCAAAGTATTTTACATATGTTATGTCATTTGATCCTCAGAACAACCCTATGAGGTAGGTGCTATTATTATCCTCACTTTACATATGAGCAAACAAAGAGGCACAAGGAGGTTAAGTGACTTGCCCAAGGTCATACAATTAAAGTCAGAGACAGAGTTCAAACTTGGATCTTCATGACTTCAAGTCCAGCCTTCTATCCACTGGGTGACCTAGTTTCTCCTATATTAGAAAACAACCATTCCCCCTCCCTCCCTTTCCTGTCATGTATGGGATTCCAAAAAGAATAGTCTGTGGTAACCACTTTAATATTTTCTGACTTCTATGCCTGCCACTCTACTGATTCAGCTATCTTCAAGGTTATCAATGATGTCCAAATCACAAAATTCTTAATTTGAATCTTCTTTTGTCTCCTGGAGGCATTTGATACTGTTGACTCATAATATCCTTTCCTCTCTTGGATTCTGTGATAGTGCTGTCTCATAATTCTCCAACTTCTCTGAGCTTTCCTTCTTGCTCTCCTTCACTGACTCTTCATCTTCCTCTTACTTCCTTCAATGTAGGGGCTTCTCAGGGCTCTGTCTTTGGCTGTCACCCCTTTCTGTTCTACGCTATTCTGAGCTGACCTTATGACGGTCAAGGGGATTTGTTTCACTTTGGAACTAACCCAGGACCTTTATGAAATAGATTGAACATTCAAAGTGAACCCATAATACAACATGGCATCCCTTGGGTCCCTCTAAATTGGTCTAGAAAGGGCCCGTGCACCCCAGGTAGTAATTGCCTAAAGTTCCCTGGAACTCTAACTTTCAAAATGTGCATAAGATTTCATGTATGACTTAGGAGCTGTAATTAGATTAATCTGTGTTGTACACAGATTTCTTCCACCTAAAAGGTCAGTCTTGGACTTTGTATTTATATTTCATTTGTCTGTTTACATATTGTTCACTGAGCCCAGTAGAATGAGACATCCTTGAAGGGAGGGACTATTTTAGTCTTGTCTTTGTATCCTCAGTCACTAGCACAGTACTTGGAACATTTCATGGGGTGGGACAGGGAGGGACCTATGATGTAATCTATTTAGGGAGTTCTATTTAAGGAAACTCCCTCCATTGGTGCAGATCAGCAAACACTCTGGGAAACAGCATGGGACAGTGAAAGGAGCTAGACTTTGTGCTCAGAACCCCCATACTCAAATGTTAGCTCTGATATTTACTATGTGGCTTTTGGTAAGTTTGGATCTCAGTTTCCTCATGTGTAAAACTAGGGATTGAACTAGATTTCCCCCAAAGTCCATTCTTGCTTTGGATCTATGATCCTATGCAACTTTTCATCTCAAAGACTTGCCTTGAACCACTGAAAGATTAAGTAATTTTCACTGAGTCGCATAGCCAAGGAATATCACAGTCTGGAAATGAACTCAGATCTTCCTGAATCCTTCACAACCTGGCTCTAAGCTGTCTTTCTAGTATCATTGTACATTACTCCTTCTGTATTCTGAGATCCAGCCAAAGTGGCCTTTTCTCTGTTCCTTAGATATGATGCAATTCCCCTCTCCATGTCTTTGCACTGGCCTTCCCCCTTGCTTGGAATGTACTCTTTTCTTACTTCTGCCTTCTAGATTACTTTTCTTCCTTCAGGATGAAACTCAAGCACCACCTGGCATGTAGATAGCATAGTGGATACAATGCTAGGCAAGGAGTCAAGAAGACCTAAGTTCAGATCTGAGCACAAACCCCTACTAGCTGGTGACCCTGGGCAAATCACTTAGTCCTTTTTTGCTTCAGTTTCCTCATCTGTAAAATGGGGATAATAAGAGCATCTAGAACTGTCATGAAGTTCAAATGAGACGATCATTGCAAAGTGCCTAGCACATAGTAAGTGCTACACAAATAGTAGGTATTATTATTATATGATGTCTTCCCTGATCCTCTTAGCTGTTTTCACTACTTTGAATTTTTCTGAATATACATATATACATTTGTTGCCTCTTACCACCTCACCTTTTGATCAGTAAGGGCTGTTTCATTCTTTGTACTGGTATCTCCAGGTTAGAATTTTTGTTGCTGCTTAGTCATTTCAGTCATGTCCAACTGTTTGTGACTCTATTTGGGAGTTTCTTGACAAAGATACTGGAGTGGTTTGCCATTTCCTTTTCCAGCTTATTTGACAGATGAAGAAACTGAGGGAAACAGGATTAAGTGACTTGCTCAGGGTCACACAGCTAGTAAGTGTTTGAGGCTAGATATGAACTCATGAAGATGAGTCTTCCTGACTCCAGGCCTGGAACTCTATCCACTACACCACCTAGCTGCCCTGCCTGATGTGTATAGGTGCTTAATATGTACCTCTTGTTGATGTATTCCCAATTCTGAGGCCAACTTTCTATCCTCTAGAGTGACTAGACCATGCCTGTCATTGCTTTTCTCTCAATAAGCAACAAATGCTTGTTAAATTGAATTGATTTAATGTTGGGACTCCATTTCTAACTTTACTCAGCCTTGCCTCCAAGTTTCTGACCCAAGACAAAGGTAGAATCATTCCCTTGTTCTTTCCAACATCCCCTCCCCAACCTGTCCCAATCACTATCAGCCTAAAAGAAAAAATATCAAGGTGAGGATTGGATAAACCAGAGTCCACTCAGAAAGCTGCTCCCCTGTGCATTTGAATGTTGGGGTGGGGGAAGGCAGACAGTGAGGGAGCTAGGAGAGATGCTATCCAACAAGTTGATTAGGTTGACTCATCTATGTGCTCAGGTCATTCCCAGAGGGGATTCCCTCGCTATCTCATCAGGGTCAGTAGCACTCCCAAGAAATATTGCAAATGAGTCATACTCATAATTCCTGCAGGGTTGACCCAGGGACCATGAAATATAAAAGCCCGAAGGCAAGGTATATTAGAGAGCCTTCTAGGAGCAGATGAAAGACCTTAAAGTCAAGATGAAAAAAGAATGGCTGGAATAGATTTGAGTGACTGTCAAGTCACCGCCATGGGAGGTCATCACTTTACATTACATATCTAAGTATAGCACCAAATGGAAAGAGTTTTCCCCTTGGCAAAAGCTGTTTTCTTAGTGTTTCAATAAGAAATGTCTGCCAGTTTCTATTATCCACTAGGACCTTAGTTAATAGTGTTTATGGTGGAGGAGGAGGAGAAATATGGCACTGTAGAAATCAGCAAGATAGGCCAAAGCAAAGAGCTGTTCTTGAACGTAAAATCTGTTGTGACATAAAAGAATTTTCAATTTTGCAGTATCATTTTTCTTCCAAATTTCATTTGAGAACAGGAAGCTGAATTAAGAAAACAGGTTAAAATAGGGTTAGAGCCCAACCCAAGTATTTCATATTGGTGGAAACTGTTGCCCATAGAAGCTAAGGAACTTCCAGAAGGTCACACAGGAATTATAACCAGCAACCAGGAAGCTCAGTAGATAGAGTGCTGGGCCTGGAATCAGAAAAATCTGAGTTTAAATCTAACCTTAAATTCTTAGTGGTTGTATGACACTGGGCAAGTCATTTGCCTTTGTTTACCTTAATCCATTGAAGAAGGAAATAGCAAATCACTCCAGTATCTTTGCCAAGAAAACCCCATGGATGGTATGGTTTATGTCTCTACGGGGTCATGAAGAGTTGGACATGACTGAATAAGAACTTCTGACTCCAAATCCAATATGGTCAGTTCAGTTTAATAAAAAAAATGATTTCTATACTTTTTCATTTCACTTTTTGTTTTTCCCTCCTGGTTATGCTTCTGACTCTCTAGACTTTGACACCATGTCTCAGTTGCTTTCTCATTCTGGAAATTTCCTCATTGTCTGGGGCCTTCTCACTCTAGTACAGCCCTTGATGGTTGGCCCTCTTCTCCTGCTGGTGAATTTCTTCCTGAGCCTCAATTATGAAGATGGGCTCAGGTTAGCTATACTTCATTACATTCAGTCTTGGTTGTGCTTCTTTCTCTGGACTTGGCCACCATGACTCCTAACCCCATAGACATTTTCCCCTTTCTCCACTCTCCTCTACTTTTCTCCTTATTATGTACTGTCTTTCCCCATTAGAATGTAAGCTTCTTGCACTTAGCACAGCACTTACTAGCTATCAACTTTCATAGGCAGAAGACTAACTAGAAATCTTGGACTAACTGAAAGTAACACATTAATTTAAATTTACTGAGCATACTGTATACTTCAAAAGAATTTGCTTTCAATTGTCCTTCAAGGAAGAAACAAAGACCACATTAATTGGAAGGCAAGGAAAGTGTCTTATTTTTCCTTCTGGAACTGGGAACAAAATGAAACAAGGACAACATTGGTACAAATACCTACAGTGGAAAAATGCTTCAGAGAAAGTTTTTATAAGATGTTTTTGAAATTTGCTTCAGTGTTTAGAAGAATACAAAGAGAAGGAGGAGACAACATGAGAAAAAGTATTTATGCTCACAAAAGCAAATCGCCAACACTCATGCTCTCTTTAATTAATTTTTAGGGTTCTATAAAGGTGTCTGACATTTCACTAAGAGTGTAATATTTGTACAGTGGCGTTTCTGGGGACTGTAGGGAATAATAAAAAAACTTAACAACCTATCATAGATACCATCACAGTAGAGTCTATGCCAAACTATAATAGTTCTGTCTGAAGCATGAGAGAGGAAATATCAAGTGGCCCAGTATCAAACTAGATAAAGCATTGAATTTGGCATAACTGTCCATGAATTCAACTGCCGAATTTACTGTTTTTTGCCCGTGTACATTTGAATAAACTGTTTTTTCTGGGCTTAGTTTCCTTATCTGTAAGATGAGAAAGTTGGGATGGATTATCTCTTAATTTCTAATTCAGAATCCTAAGATCTATTGGGACTGTTGGGAGAACTGTGCTGTTAACCTCTCCCTTTCAAATGCCACTTCCACCATGGATACCCTGCCTTCTTCTCCTTGCCAATCAATATTCAGCCCTCTGCTGGGATATAACTAAGACATGGACAAAGTCCATGACTCTTGACAACCTAAGTGAGCATACTTCTTCTATAGTGGGTTAACTTTTTCTTGTCGAGTTCTGTATTTCCATCTCTTAAGGAGACTATGGTCCCATTGTTTCTCACCCCTATGTCAGTCTTACCCTTAAAAGCTGTACTCCCTTTCCCAGCCCCACTCCCGAGTGCTCCTCTCTAAGGGATTTCTTGTCTACTCCAAACCCCTCTGAGGTACAGGTGACAGTCTGTCCCATTTTTTGGTTGGGTTCAGTTTCACCACTGTTGACCCTTCCTCCTATCCCTTAACCCATAAGCCATGTTTGGTCCCACCCTACACTAGGTGAAATACCTTCTAGTTATGACTCTCCCTCCAATTCTTGGCTTTCCTTGCCCTGTTTTCCTCCCTCAGTACTCAGTACCATGCTTTCTCCATAATGACAATTATTTCATGTCTTTTTGAAAATGAACTCCAGTCTTTACATTTGGAAATAGTGTTCCTAGCAGTATCTCCCTGAGCGGAGGATGTGTTCCTTTAGACAAGAGTTTTCGAGCTCTTCTGAGGTCTTCAGTTCTCTCCTATCTCTCCAGCAGTACTCAGACTAGGGCTTAGCAGGCAAAGACAAACTCACCTCAGGGGCAAGAGGTTAAATAGCTTAATGAGCAGCATCTGAGCACTGAGATGAGATTCTGATGAGGCAAAATGAAGGCTAATAGAATAGTTAGTCCTGGGAGAAGAAACACACAGTGACAGCAAGGACTGTTTCATTTCTGTCTTTGTACCCCAAATGCCTGGCATATAGTAGGTGCTTAACTACTGCTTGTTGACTGATAGAAGCTTGGAATTATGCAAGCTTTGAGAAGAATGTAGCTAGACTAAGAAGACCTGAGTTCAAATCTCACCACCAGTTGTGTAAATCATTTTAACCTCCTGGGTCCTCACTTTCCTCAACTATAAAATGTGGAAGTTGGATGGCAGATGAAGTCCTTTCCAATTCTGGATCTATGATCTTGTGAAATTTTTGTGGATTAGGACATTGGAAGGCTGGTAATAATGTGAATAAGACCCTTAGAATTGAGAGTGATAGGTACAAAGGTGGGTGGAGATCAGCAACATCCTTCATGATCTCCCTAAAAGGGAAGGCAATTCGTAAGATAAAAAGTTACTTAGAATTGTTGAATTTGATAACTAGAAAGTACCTTTATAGGTCACTTAGGTTAGAGGTGTAAAACATGTAGTTACGTGTATACAAATGCATGGTCAAATGGCATAGGCAACCCTTCTGAGTGCAGCCTGAACCAGATTGAAGTGTAACTGGAAAATAGTTAACAAAATAAAAATACAATAAAGCACAGATAACATTATATTTTAAAACTAAGTCAAAAGGCATCCAGTAGGGATCCTTATGTATGAATCAGTGGTTCTCATTTCTACTTGACTTTGACATCACTGATATAGGCTGCCCCTCTGATTTCACAGACGAGGAAATGGACATTGAGGACTAAAAGTGATGACTGAACTCACATAGCTAGAACTTGAAGCCAGGTTATCTGACTTATGATCCAGTGTTTATTTTAATGAAAATGTGTCTCCCACTGCCTCTAAGGTCAATAGCATTAGAATACTCTTCTTTTTCCTCACACCTCTCTCTTTACATGCACAAATGCCCATAAACACATACTCAAAAGGATTTGCAGTCTCAAGAATTTGGATGTTTCCTTCAAAGAAGTAGGTCACAGCCCATCTATATTAGCCTCTCCTGTGAGACTCTTGAAGTTACTAATGAATGACTCTTGCCATGTCACCAGCTCATTTTCTGTTTTAGTTGTTGTAATAGCAATTATGAGAGTTAAAGATCTTCCCCACCCATTAATGGGCCTGCCCATGAAGGGAAGCTTGATTAGAGGAGGCCCACATCTTTTGTTAATTTCATAATGATGCACTGGTTCTCAAGGGTTGTGATGCCCTCTGGCTCTGAAAAGTGTATAAAAACTCTGAGGTGAGGTTTTACTTTGGGGCTTACTCATTGGAAGTGTTTGTTTAGCCAGATGAGACTCTGGGCAGCCACTAAGAAGCCCCCTGTCTTTGAAAACCCAGATGTTGGTGCTTCTCTCTGGCAACTATGTATGTATATAATAGTCAGACAGTTGGATCTGTCTGTTGATCTGTGATGTATGTATTGCTTATGGTCAGACAGAACCCCTGTCTGTTGGTTGATCTTTGTTTCTCTATTTGTATTTTCTATGAAGTTCAGGGTGCTGATTTTTTCCTGTGAATCAAGTGAATGATCCATGTGCATTGCTGACCTCTCCAGAGTTGCAAATTTAGAAGAGCAGATCTGAGAACCTGCACAGCAGGCCCTCCTGTGTACGACAGGGTCCTTGCTGTTAGAGCTGTAGAATTCCTTGATTGCATCTTGTTCTTTGGAGTCCTTTACTTATACATTGCAGCTTACTCACATCCCACCTGAACCTTTCCATTGTCCTCTGTGTGATTTTCTTCTTTCATTCTTTTTGTTCTTTTGTTCTTCAGAGGCAGTGGTGTTGCAGTCCTACTTTCCATGTAACAACCAGCCTCACTCTTTCCTCTGCCCTGTTTCATTTAAATCCAGTTGACTTGCAAGTCAGGACATTACCTTCCTGATGTCATGGTCCTCTTTGAGAATGAAGGACAAACAATAATTAACAATTTGTTAGTATTAGTAGCTGTCCCACTGGGGACCCAACTGACCAGTTACAGTTGGGCAATACAGCTCTTCCCTTCCTTCCTTCCTTCCTTCCTTCCTTCCTTCCTTCCTTCCTTCCTTCCTTCCTTCCTTCCTTCCTGCATGCCTGCCCCTCTCCTTCCCTCCCTCCTCTCCCTCTGTCCATATGGGAAATCTTACCCTTGCTTGCAGGTGCTCTGCCCAAAAAGGAATATAAACTTTGATAACTGAAACCTCACAAGATACCTTAGGGTTTATGAGCTAGATTTCCTTTTTAAGGACCATGCCTTAAACCCAAATTACTCTGGTTCTCATTGATTGGCCAACCAGGTCAACCCTCATTTGATCATTGTTTGAGCTGTGATGGTTCAGAGTGAGTGTATGTAGCAATTGTTTCTGTTTTGGCCAGAAACCCTGAGTATATTCCCCTCTCGGATTGATTTTTTTTTGACCAGGTAAAAGAGGCCATTCTTTACCTCATTTCTTATCTAGTCTTAATCACTTAATGGGCATTGCCTCAGAGAAACAGACCTGGGAAAGACCTTAGCTTAAAAAGGCCAAGGTTTCCCCACTGCATCCAGGACCATCTCCAGTTGTCCTGATCTATATCTTGCCACTGAACCCAGATGACTCTGGAGGAGATAGTGAGGCTGGTGACTTTGCACAACCCTTCCTCACTTAAATTCAATGCACTTGCATTTCCTGACATCACCTTCCTAAGAATGAAGGACAAATCACAACAGGTAAAATGTTTGCATTGAAAATATGGGCCTTTGCTCTTATGAGAAGCTTGGGGTCATTTAAAGAGTTTTGAATTTTCTTCAGAATAATCCAGCCCACTCTCCTCCTCATTTTTCACCTGTGCCCAGCTCATTATCCTCTCTATTGTGTGTTACAAATATAAATACACACACCCATATATATACGTATACATATACACATGCCATTGAACAAGTTCTCCATCTAAATGCTTGTTGAAGTTTGAGCAATAGACAATTTTTATCTGTTTGGTTTTTCCAGTATGGATGAACCAGACACATTCCTCTGATAGATCTCTTTTAGGATTCATTAGCTCAACTGTCTATAAGGTATAAAGAAGAATGGTATGACATAAGAGTGGAAAGGTAATTTACGGTTAGGTTGTGGAGATCTTTAAATACCAAACTAAGCAGGTTGAACTTAGTGCCATAGGTGAAAGGGAACAATTAAAAGTTTTTGAGATAAAGAGTGATTAGATTGCACCTGTACAAAATGAATGATTAGTGTGACATCTATATGATGGATTCGAGGAAAGAGAAACTGGAGGCAGGAATACCTCCAATCCCCAGTTATGAGACTACAGCAAGAGATAATGAAGGCCTTGACTAGAATGGTTGTAGTGGAAATGGAAAGAAGGGGGCTATTTCAAGGTATAGCATGGAGGCAGAATTGACAGGAGTTGGTGAAGAATTATAGAGAGGGAGGAGTGGAAGGTGACTGAGGTTTCCTGGCTTTGATAATTTGGTTAAGAAAAGTGGGGAAGTCAGGAGGAATGGATATTGTGTAGAAGGTGATGAGTTTAAATTTGGGATAGGTTACATCGGGTAATCAAGAGTCTTGCTTCCTGTTTTCTAAAGGATAGAGCTGGAGTTGGCCAAATGATAACCATCCTAGAATGTGACTGATACCATGATGTGGGTGCCCAGAATAGAATAAATTGATTGACAGTCCCAAAGAACAGCTAGGAAGAAAAACTGTCATTTAGATATGAAGCATCTGATTATGACTTAAGGGAAAACTCCTTAATGGTTTTTTTATGCTGTGAGAGTACAGTGGAGTCACATCTTATGTGGGGGTTAGATTCTAAAGTCAGTGGTAAGGTGAAAATCATTTCACAGTCAAAATTGCCCTTGAAAATCCCTTAAATTGCTCATAAAGTATAGTATAGTTATCTTCAAACCATTGTAACTGGAAAGGTGTTTTAAAAGAAATGTGTCTGTATCAGACTGCAGATGGATCTGTTGCTATGGACACAATTGAATGTAAATTTTATTTTTCACAATGCCCAGTTCAGCTATTGAAGGGAAAGTAGGGCCCAGGACCTAAAAAACCCTAAAATACAAAAGTTTAGCTATCAGAAAAACTAGTGATTGGGAAAAAATATACTCTTGAAAAGACTTCACAAATAAATACAATTATTAGATGGTGATTATATCAGTACTAACTCTTTCTTCTTGCTTAAGTCAAAGGGAACATAGCAGAAACCTTTTAGCTGACCAGAAATGCTGGGATCACTAAGGCTGTCTCTCTCATTAGCTCTACCAATCTAAGCGGGATAAATAGACCATTGGTGAGTCCAATGAGAGGAAATTTTGCATACTTTATTCATATTCAGCCTGGGTGGGGTGCTTATGTTATGTGAGGGCCACATGGAAACTAATTGAAGGGACAACAGAGTGAAATTTCTAATCTCACGTTTATTCTGGGGCATACACTCACTGTATGCGATAGTGGGTGGAATCCCCAGCATTATTTCAATTGTTATTTTTTTCTCTTTTTGAGTAAATTAAAAGTATATTTTATATAACTACATGATATTCCACTTTTTCAAGTGTTGGTTCCTGTGAGGCTACATTACAGGGTCTCATCAAAAAGAGATTGAGAACATAACTTTTCTTTTGCCCATAAATTTTCTCTGTAGGGACTTAACATCACAAACTCTTGTCAGACTTCTCTTCAGTTTTGTTCCCTGGGTTCTTCATTACGATTTTCCTCATGCCTTTGTGTACAGGAGTTTTCCATCCCAGGAATGAAGAAACATTCCATTCCTTTATTTCCTAGAATCCCTACATCCCTTAAAGACTCAGCCACCTCCTGCACGAGGCCTTTCTGATCCCCATTCCTCAGTTGTTAATATTCTGCCCCTGAAATTACTTTGGATTTATTTATTGGATTTACTTATAAATGTAGTGTCTTTTGTTCCCTGAAGAAGGTTAGCTCACTGAGGTCAGGAACTCTTTCATTTTTGCCCTTGTATCTCCATCACCAGTTATATCACCTAGCATATAGTAGGCATTTAATAAATGTTGAATTGACTGAATTCCTTAACCTTATTTGACTTGGTATAATTCTCTTGCTATCTCACTCTGATTCATGGACTCCAACCTTGGTTTTATATATATATATATATACACACACACACACAGTTTTCCTGATTACTCTGCTTCATTTCCCCAGAAAACCCAAGACTGCTGGAGGAACTCTAGCAAAGTCCTAACCTTGACCTTGGCTGTTGACCATTAAGCAGTCATCCCCTTGCTCATTGGTATTGTTCTAGGACCTTGTGTCTTGAAATGAATATAGAGAATAGGAACAATTTCACCAAAGACATTTGCCTCTAAAGAAGGACAAAGAATATAGATTAAGAGAGACTTTGATAAATCTTAGTAAGCTGAAAAGAATAAAAAATGAAAGCTTTTTTCCATTGAAAGAATCTTAGAGAATTAAAGGCTCACAGGTATTGAAAACTGTAACTTACAGAGCAAGGTCATTCATTTTAGGAGGCTGGTTTCTTGAGGGAACCTCTTATCCTGCCTTGGCATGACTGGTGATCACTGAGCAAAACACGCTAGTGCCAGTGACTAAGATAATTTATATTATAATCTTGAAAACAAAGTTATACTCCACAGATTCATGGCTTTAATCACACTGCCAACACTGAATAAGGCAGTTAGATAAAGTGTTTGCACATGCATTAAGCATACAGGTCAGCTGCTGGTATGTACCACATAGTACAAAAGATAGCATTCTCTGGGAGCAAAGAGACTTGAGATTTTCTGTTTGAAGGGCAGCTGTGATTAATCAGAACTCACCCATGCAGTTTTCTGAAAATGGCTTTGATAGGCCTGTAATTCCTTAAGCAAAAGATAAAAGTGGTAGCATAAAAGATAATATGATGGTAAGTGGTTAAAGCACGGTAATGCATGTATAAGAGAAAGAACATTATATCATATTATTATAGAAGTAAATGTTCAACCACTGTGCCAAAAATAATTAGAAGATAAATTACTAAATGGAGGCCTAGTGGGGAGGGGGAGTCACATCATTCCCTTCTGTAATGAAATGCAAATAATTGGACTCCAGTGGGCTTATTGACGATCTGAACAGTTTGGTTACCTGTAAGTGTTAGCTTCAGTAAAGCACAGTAAAAGCTTGAATGAATGTAAGTAATTGTCCTTCCTTCCTGTCCAGCTGAGACTAACTCATCCTGTCAAGCAAGATGAACTCAACTGAATCTATCCATAGGAACTTTTCCTGAAGAAGCAGTCATGAAAATTTGACTTTCGTTGCTTACTTGTAGTTATGGGGATTGGATTTGCCACTGTTTAAAATTTAGAGCTTTTAGTGCTCAGAAAATTAGCTGCAGCTGGGGTACCTGGGATAATTCCGTGAACCTATATAATGCTTCAAGTTTGAGGCCAGGTAGGCAAATTTTAATGAACTGGCATCCATCAACTTAAGACCATCTAGAAGAGCTAAGAGGACTCAGGAGTCAGGGGGTGATAAGGTCACATATTGGTTCCAGGACTCTCCTTTCTTTTTTATCTAGAAGTTCTGAGTCATTATTCTGAGCAGTGGTGCTATGTAGTGACTGTCTATTTGTACACCCTGCTATATAAGGTCCTTAAAGAGAGGTCTAAGTTTTTCCTTTTTGCATTCCCAGCACATAGCACAGTCAGTGCTTATTCATAGTAGGTCCTTAAAAACATTTGTTGAAGTAAAATGATGTGTCTTGGGCCGTGTTGCATAAGGCATGGGGCAAATTGGCAAACATAATGCTATTTTTCTACAAATATCAATGCAATATCTAAATGTGCTGTATTGTACTACAATGAGAGTCAGGAAGCCCTGGTGGATAGAAAGATAGCTTCTGGGTCAGGATGACCTTGGTTCAAGTTTTGCCTTTGATGCATATTATATGAGCCTGGGTAAGTCACAATCTCAGTGCCAGAGTCAACTGACAAGTCTTAGAACAGTTGTAGATTTGCATCCTAGAGAGAGTTTCCTCACTGGGAGATTCCTATGCTAAAGAAATCAAAGATGTAGACAAAACAAACAAACAGACAGTTGATGGTCAGAACTTTCTAATATTACCAGAACTGAGCTGGAATTTGGGCTCTAGGCTGCCAAACTCTACTCCATTCCTTTCATGACACAATCTCTTATCACCTCTCATCTGTACTATTGCAATACTCTCCTACTTCTAACTGGCTTCTGTGCCTTCACTATCTCTTTTCTCCAATTCATTCTCCATGTATCTGTCAAAACTTTAAACTTCCGGTGGCTCCCTATTGCATTTAAGACAAAATAAATTTCTCCTTTGGGTCTGTGTCTTCTTTCACAATATGACTAATATGGTAATATGTTTTGCATGGTTAAACATGTACTACCAAATCAAATTGCTTACTGTCTCAGGGAGGGGGAGGTAAGGGAGGGAGAGAGAAAATTTGGAACTCAAAACTACTTAAGAAATGAGTGTTAAAAACTGTTTTTACAGGAAACTGGGGAAAAATTAAAAATAAAATATTATTTAAACTGAAACAAAGTTAAAATATGTTATTTGTAGCCTGGTGTTTATAGCTCTCCACAACCTGACTGTAATCTACCCTTTCTGATGGGTCCACTGGAGCAAGCTTAACCCTACAGACAAATTGTTAAATTTTCAGCATAAATATTTATACCTTAAAAATTGGCAAATGCTTACAATCAGGACTTGATTTTTTGCTTTGTTGATTGTCTAGACTTCAGAAAGTAATGGAGAAAATGTTAATAGTGCAGTGTGTCATGTGTCCATCCCCCTCACTCCTAGACATTTATCAGCGGACTTTCACATTGCTACCCTCCATACTCTACATTCCTTTCAAGCTTTATTTTCCCCCATCTCACCCTGTCTCTTTGCATTTACTTTCTCTAAGAGATCTTCTTTGGGCTGCCCTTTTGAGATTATTCTCCAATTTTGGGGAGAATAATGATGATATGTAAAGGAAGTGACTTGGAAAGACTGTGAAGCATGTGTAGACAGTCCATAAGTGATTCAGTTAGGCTAACGACATGGTGAATGGGAGCATTTTTAGCCCCCTGACTGAACCTCTCTTTTGACCCTAATGGCACAAGATCTTTACTTTGTATTGCTATTATTTGTTATTTGTTTATACATCATATATCCCTTAGCTCCTGGGAAATTTGTACTGTTGGTTTGTATTTTTAAAATTTGTTTTACTCCAGGCCTAGCACAGTGCCATGTACATAGGGACAGAGGAGAGTCATTGGGACTGGACCTGTGATTTCATTCGTGCAGGGAGCTTCTAGCTGAGGAAATTTCCTCTACCAATGTAAGTCATCACCATCTCTGCCATTTATAGTGTTAGAGAGTGAGTGGTCTAGAGCATGGAGAGGTTAAGCAGTTTGCTTAGAGTCACACAGTCAGTATGTGGGAGACATGGGATATGAGCTCAAATTTTCCTGGCTTTGAAGCTAACCCTCTGTCTATGAGCTAGCTTGTCTCTCACAATTGGTACTTGATACCATTCTGTCTTAATATAATATAATTATAATATAATATGACATAATATAATCTATATAATACATAATATAATGCCCCTAATAAATGTTGAATTGAATTGAATTAGGGTTCTTTCTGTTGGAAAAAAAAAAGATAGCCAAGATGCTTTAAAGTAAGGTTTAGTGTCACGCAAAAGAAGGAAAGAAACTAAACATTGCCAAGGTCCTTTCCCCTAAGTCAGAGGTTCTTAAGCATCTGGTTTGTGTGTCATGGACCCATTTGGCAGTATAGTGAAACCTATGACCCCCTTCTCAGAATAATGGGATTAAATGCGTAAAATAAAACGTAGTATTACAAAGGAAGTCAATAAAGAAATATTTTTCCCCATACAAATGGACAGACTCTTTGAAATCTAAGGGGTCTGTGGACCCCAGGTTAAGAAATCCCACTTTAGGTAGATAGTCACAGTCTCTCAGGCTTAAAGGAAGAGTTTATTCCATTTTTAGAAGAATAAATTTTATTGATGCCTTTTCCTTTATGTCACAAACATTTCTGGATAACTTGCCTCTCCATGGAGAATTTCACTCTCCTTTAAAAACAAGAAAACCCCCTGATATATTGAACAGTTCTGACAATATTCTGTCTTATAGTCCACCAACATTCTTCTCTCTGTTGCATGACATTCTGTTGAGTGGAGAAAAATATATTTTGTTTTTTGTTCCCTGGAACTAATATTGGTTATTTTACTTACTCATTTTGTTTTCATTTTAGTTGTCTTTTCATCTGTATTATTGTAGTCATTGTGTACACTGTTCTTTTGGTTCTTCTAATTTTCCTCTTCATCAGTTCATATATATCTTCTCATTTTCTCCAAATTCCTTGTAGTCATCGTTTCACATTTCCCAATAATATTCCATGATATTCATACATACATATATACACGTGTGTCTGTCTGTCTATCTATCTATCTATCTATCTATCTATCTATCTATCTATCTATCTATCTATCTATCTATGTACCTATCTATCTATCTATCTATCTATCTATCTATCTATCTATCTATCTATGTACCTATCTATCTATCTATCTATCTATCTATCATCTATCTATCTATCTATCTATCTATCTATCTATCTATCTATCTATCTATCTATCTATCTATCTATCTAGTTTGTCTGGCTGTTTCCCAGTTGATAAATATCTACTTTCAAGTTCTTTGGTGTATATGACCCAGTTCATTTCATCATTGACTTTTTTGGATTATATTTCTGGGTACAAGATTGCTGGGTCAAAAGGCAGGAACAATTTTGTTACTTTTTTGAATGCCATGTTGTGACATTGGGCAAGTATTTTTTACTTCTCTAGACCTGAGTTTCTTCATCTACAAAATGAGGGGGTTGGACTTTATGACCTCTAAGTTCCCTTTCAGTTCAAAATCTATGATCCTAAGGTAACTCAGTATCAGTTATTAACTTGTGACATTGTCAAGAATTAGCTGAGTAGGCCGGTTCCTGATGTACCAGTGAATAATAGCTCACATAAAAATAACTCACATTCATCTGTCACTTTAAAGTTTCCTCTGCTCATACCAACTTGGGGAGGGAGGGATGCCCTGCATGTATTCTTGTTGTCATTGTTTATAGATGAGGACCCAACGTACTTACCCAAGGTCACCTAAGGAGTGTCAGACCTGAGAGTCAAACTCAAGTCTTTCCTATCTCCAAGCACAGTTATCTTGTCTGTTGCCTCTTCAAACTGTTGAGGGTGTAATGACAAAATCTACCTTTAGACCAGGGATTCTTAGCCATTTTTGTGTCATGGACCCCTTTGATTGCCTGATGAGGCCTATGGATCGATCCCCTTATCAGAATAATGCTTTTACATTCATAGTTGCATAGTATAATGGAGAAAAACAATTAATTTGAAATTTGGTATCAAAATACTAAAAAAAAAAACCAAGTTCATGGATTGATTTATCTGGTATATATCTTATTAATTAATAATAGCTAGAATGTATATAGTGCTTTAGGGTTTGTAAAGCACTTGATGCTCACAATAGCCCTGTAAGGTATGTGTTACTATATTCCCATTTTATAGGTGAGAAAATTGAAGCAGACAGATGTTAAATGATATGCATGGGGTCATACAGTTAGTAAATTCTGAACCTGAATTTGAACTCAGGTTTTACTTACTCCAAATCCAGTGTTCTTTCTAATGTACTATCCAGTGCAGTGTACCATTAGCTTCCCTAATGTTTGTACATAATGGTTTGAATTTTGTCTCCCATTTTAAATTGTTTCTGTCTTTCCTTTGTTTCTCCTGTGCTTAGCACTGTGCCTATCATATAGTTTGTTGTTGTTTAGTTGTTTCAGTCACGTCCATCTCTTTGCGGCCCCTTTTGGGAATTTTCTTGGCAAAGATACTTGGCAAAGTGGTTTGCCCTTTCCTTGTCCAGCTCATTTGACAGATGAGGAAACTGAGGCAAATGGGGGTAGGTGACTTGCCCAGGTTCACACAGGTAGTAAGTGTCTGAGGATGAATTTGAACTCAGGTCTTCCTGAGTCCAGGCAAGGCACTCTATCCAGCCTTATCTATTACCTTATAGTAATAATAAATCCTTGTTGCTCAGCTTAATAGCTCCTGCTTTAGACAAACAAGCTTTTAAAAGTTAAGAACTGATCATCCATGATTCTAGAGTACCACTGATGAAGCATGCTACCCACCTGATGAAGAGGTGATGGATTCAAGATACAGAATGAAGAGAGAAATTTTTGGACACGATCAATGTAGGAACTTGTTTTGATTGACTCTCCACATTTGTACCAATGTTGTTTTTCTATGATTTCAACTGGGGTAGGAGTGAGTCAAGAAAGGGGAGCTAGGATCAGGGTTCCCAAAAAGAAAAGAAAAGTAGCATGAATAGGACCATGGAAATATATTTCTGAATTTCTTTAAAGAAAACAGAAAGAAGACTGGGAAGTTATCACAAACAAACAGGATAGCTTTGAAATAGCGTGTTAAATTCATTATATGTTTAAAAAAAGAACATGTACATAGTAGATATTTACAGTTTCATATGCAATTTTCTGTTTTATTATGTATTTGGATGTGCTCATTTTTTGAGAATGTTTGTTCATTTAAAATTTTTTAGAGGAAAAAACAACACTGTTAATGTGAAAATGTCTTCTTGCATGACTGCACATGTATAATCTATATCAAATTGCTTGCCTTCTCAAGGAGGCGGGGAGGGAGGAAGAAAGGAAAAGAATATGGAACAAAAAAAAGAATGTTAAAATTTTGTTTACAAGTAATTGAGAACAAAATAAAATAAAAATTAAATGTAAAAAAACCCTACCCCAAACATATTTGTAGGTTCAAACCACTCTGCTCACTCACCCCAGACAAACCACAATTTATAAAAACAAGGCAGCTTTACATTATAACAATACATCAATTCTCTGTCAGTCATTCCTCTTCATTTGCAGTTGTTGGCTGTCAGCACTTCCCTTTAAAGGTCAATTTTTTTCTTCCTAACAGCATCTGCATGGGATTATTTGCCTCCTCATGTAGGGCTCACAGCTTCAATGGATAGTCTTGTCAGATGAGCTCCATTGGTGAATCACAAGCCTGCACAATCCCTCCTATTCCCAGGGGTTTTTTGTGTTTCTTAGTAAATCTTGGAGAGGCCTCACCTCATAGAGGTGGGAAGGAAACTGCGTTTCAATCCTGTAACTGGGAATTAATGATCCTGACTGAAGGAACTTGTGAAAATGAAGCATTAACAACATTGCAGACAGAGGCTCAGCTAGAGCAGTGATAATTGGCAATGAGGCACCCTTCACCAGAGGGGTAGAAAATCACATTTACAAACCACAGCCATCCACAGTTGAACTGGAAAATGATATTCTGGTTCTTGACAATGACCAATTTTTCAGATGAAGGATGGGGTCAGTTTAGTTAGAAGGTAGTTGCAAGAAGATCTACTGGATGAATAATGTCAGAATGATTAAAAACTGAAGCATAGGGTTATGGCATTTAGACCTGAAAGAGACTTTAGAAGTCCTAGACTCATGAACCTACGCTCATTGGCCTACAACTGCATAGGACCCCAGAGGCCATCTGTTCTAACTGCCTCATTTTATAGAAAAGGAAACTGAGGCTCAAGGCAGCTAAGTGACTTACCCAAGGTGACATAGATTATGAGTCAGAAGTAGGCCTTAAATATATTTCCCCTGATTCCTGAACTGGGGCCCAGTGACTGTTGTTGTTTAGGCGTTTTCAGCAGTGTCCAACTCTTCGTGACCCCATTTGGCATTTTCTTTGCAAAGATACTAGAGTGGTTTGCCATTTTCTTTTCCAGCTCATTTGAGGCAAATAGGATTAAGTGATTTTCCCAGGGTCACACAACTAGTACATGTCTGAAGCTAGATTTGAACTCAGGAAGATTTCAGGTCCAGAACTTTATCCACTGCACTACCTAGCTGCCTCATTCATTGTACCAAGCTCTTTTCCTTTCATTATCCAACACCCACATTTTACAGATTGTTCAGAGTAATGGAGTGACTTCTCTAAGGACAGTGAGGTCATAAATAGAAGAGCTGAAAATAAATTCTCTGACTCCTAATACGATTATCTTTCCACTTCCTCACTATATCTCATGGTTGAAGTTATGATGAAAGTACATCTATAGTAATAGGACCAGAGTTTAATTCTTATCTTATCTACTTATTCTGTATGACCTTGGGCAGTTCACTCTTTCCCTTTCTCTCTGAACCTCAGTTTCTGCATTTATAAAATATAAGTTGAATTCGATGGCCTCTGTGGTTCCTTCTGGCTTTGCATCTTATATATGATAATCTGTATCATTTTGATTTTGCAGCTACTGAATAAATGTTTGTGTTGAGTGATTTGTTGATCATATTCATTATGTAATCTCAGATTAGAAGGATTATTTCAGAAGATGTAGCAAGAATACAGCAAACTTAAAAATGGTTCTAAGATAAAAGCACTGAACCTGTGTAGTTGTATTCTGCATACAGAGCCTTTATGGAAGATTCACCATTATCCATCTTGTATGCAGAGAGATTTTTCTTATCAGTGGTAGAATGACACGAAGGAAAGGCTTTGCACGGAGCAACTTGGGTTTGAATCTCAGTTCTGTCACTTACTCCCCTTCTTACCTTGGCCAAATCACCTAGCATCTCTGTGCTTCATTTTCCTCATCTATAAAATGAAGGAGATAAACTAAATGGCCTTTGACAATTCTCCCAGTTCTAAATCTTTGATGCTATACTTGACAAGTCGATTCTCAGGACTCTCTCTCAGGACTGTCCTTTTTCACACTTATCAGACCTGAGAGCTTTGAGTACTTAATAAATTTAAGTACTTAATAAATGCTTATTGATATTTTAGTAGAAGGTATTTTTTACATTAAGAAAATAGTTTAAGCTTTTTGTAAAACACCCCAATACTAAGAATCACTTGTTGCCCTGAAGACATTAGAGCTACCAGCAACAGATCCATTTTCACATTAAGGCTCCTGCTCTTCCAATGTTGCTACAGTGAACAAGGTGGTGGGACCATTCTTAGCACAGGCGCATGAGAATTTTTGGCTCATCCTACGTACAAAATGTTCTCCTTTCAAAAAGGATTAGAGCAGTTGCTCAGAGAGGCCATTTGCCCATTTTTACTCTTTAAAAGGAGGTTCTCCAATCAGACTTTGCTTCAACTTCATTTGTCTCCACTAGGTGTAAGATTTTCCTACTTTTGGCTTCTAAGCTTGGGAAAAGGTTTCAGAGGGTCATAAATTTAGAACTAAACTTATAGGTCGGCTAGTCCAACCTCTTCATTTTACAGATGGAGAAACTGAGGCCTGAAGAGGTTAAGTGACTTGCTCAGGGTTATAAAACTAGTAAATGTCTGAGGAGGGATGCAAATTTAAGTTTTCCTGCTTCCAAATTCATCACTCTATCCACAAGGTCAACCTTTTGTGGTATATCTTTTTCAAAAATTACCTAATTTTTTAGTGGTGATTTTTCCTTGTTGATATCACTGTCACTTACCTGTGAATCCTCCCCATCTCATAGAAACTTTCTTTGTAACAAAGTACAATTAAGCAAAAAAAAAAAACAAACCCCAAACCCCAACACATCAGTCTTCCATGATAATATATGTTTCGTTTGGCACCTATAATTCACCATTTTTCTGTTGAGAGGCTGAAGGCACACTTCAGTCTTCTAAAAATCATGCATATTCACTGTATTGATCCAGTTTCTAACCTTGCTACATATGCCACCTTGGGCAAATCATCTAACCTCTGTCAACCTCACTTTCCTTATCTATAAAATGAGGAGGTTAGACTGGATGACATCTAAAGTCCATCATTCTTCTCTGGGATCCATTCCAGACTCTATTTCTCCAGTTTTATCATGGAAACTTATTCCACGTCTGAAATTCACACATTGGAAGTACCCTCAGTCTCTACCTGTGATTGGATGGTTGGTCCTCTATCCCACAGTAAAGGAGGGTGCATGTTTCTTTTGTAGTCTGCACTCTATACTTCCTCTAGCATGCCTCCCATCCAGTGCCTTCATAGCCCTCCTCCCATTTTCAATTTCCTTTATGTATGCATCCTACCCTACCCCCATTGGGATGTAAGCTCCTTGATGGTAGGAAGTGTCTTTCTTTCTAACTATATTTGTAGTCCCAGAACTTAATACAGTGCCTGGAAAAGATTTAAGTACTTAATAAATACTTATTGACTTTTTTTTCAGTACAAAGTATTCATTGCATTGAGAAAATGGTTAAAGCATTGCCCCTTTGTATTAAAATACCACTAACCAGATTGAATATATTATTTACTAAAAGTACATTTCCTTCCTTCAGCTATGCAATTAAAATTTTATTTTCAGCTCCAAATTCTCTCCTTCCCTCCCACACCTCTCCCACCTATTGAGAGGGCAAGTAATATGATCCCCATCATACATGTGAAGTCATGGAAAACCTATTTACATATTAGTCATGTTGCAAGAAAACAGCAAGAAAAATAAAGGAAAAAATGATTCAATCGATACTCACAGTACGTGATTTGTCTCTCTGGAGGTGTATAGTATTTTTCATCGTGAGTCCTTTGGAATTGTTGTGGATGATTATATTAATCAGAGTAGCTAAGTCTTTCATAGTTGATTATGATGGTAGTATTTGTGTTACTGGGTACAATGTCATCCTTGTTCTGTTTGTTTCATTTTGCATCAGTTCATAGAAATCTTCCCAGGTTTTTCCGAAACCATTCCCTTCATCATTTCTAATAACACAATAGGATTCATCACAATCACATACCACAGTTTGTTCAACCATTCCCCAATTGATGGCTGTACTCTCAATTTTCAATTCTTTTCCAGCACAAAAAGAATTGCTATAAATGTTTTTGTACATATGGCTCCTTTTATTTTATAATCTCACTGCTCTATAGACCTAATAGCAGTATTGCTGGGTCAAAGAATATAGACAGCTTTATAGCCCTTTGTGCATGATTCTAAATTATTGTCCTTCTAACTCAGAATTTATAATTGTAGCCTGTGATCAAAAGCCTGTTATCTTCCAACAATATTTTCTTTATATTATTATAGTCACTGTGTAGATCATTCTCCTGAGGATACTTACTTTGCTCTGCATTAATTCATACATGTCTTACAAGTTTTCTAGTTATTCATGTGTATCATTTTTTATGGCACAGTGCAATCCCTCTAGATTTATACACAATTTGTTCAGTCATACCCAATTATTTGGCACCCATTTGGCTTCTAGTTCTTTGTTGTCACAAGAAATGCTATTATAAATATTTTTGTATATTTTTGCCATTGACCATTGACCACTACTAGTACTGAGTAGTAGTATTAGTGAATCAGCAGACTGGTAGGTTCAAGATAGTGACTTTTCTGGTATAATTACTTATTGTTTTCTAAGGTGGTTGATCTAATCACAGCTCCATAAGCAATGCATTATTATACATGGGACAGCTAGATAGAGTAGTAGAGTGCTGGACCCAGAATCAGAAAGAACTGAATTTAAGTCTAGACACAGATACTTGTTAGCTATGTGACCCTGGGCAAACTTCAGTTTCCTTTTCTGTAAAAAGGGGATAATAACAGTACTGATCTCCCAAGTTTGTTGAGAGAATTAAATGACATAATATTTTTAAATGCTTTGCAAATCTTAAAGCTTCATGTAAAGTCTAGCTATTTTACAGCTTCTCACAATCCTTGCAACTTTAATGATTTTCATCTTTTCCAGTCTTTTGGGTGTGAGATGAAACTTCAGATTTTATTTAATTTTCATTTTTTTTATTAATGACATAAAATGTTCAGTAAAACCAGCTGACAAAACAATCACATTTGATAACACATACAGCATTCATAACATATAATTCTCCACCTCTCTAACCAAGAATAAGAAATATGTTTCACAAACTATCCTCTGAAACTATCAGTCATTATCATTACTCTGAGTTCTGCTACATTTTTCTGTTAACATAAATGTTTTCATTTATATTATTATAGTTTTGTCTTTTGGGTTAAATTTTCTTAGTTTTTGTTTGCATCAGTTCATATAAACCTTCCCAAAATTCTCTGAATTCCTCATCTTTATTGTTTCTTATTGTATGAATATATGCTATTTTATTCATATATCACAATTTGCCCAATCATTCCCCAATTTCTTGTTTTCTTTCCAGTTTTTTTTTTTACTGTGGTTGCTAGGTTTTGGTAATTCTCATAAAACCTACCTCTTGAAAAGTTCTACAATAGGGAATAATTCTCTTTCAGTCCACTGTATTTTAAGGTTGTTTTTCTATTTGTTAATTTTATTTATACACAGGAACTTTATCTCACATATTTGGATCTGGTGGGATGAAAAACCACATTCACCTTGAATAGGCTCTTTCAGATAACAAGTATTTATTTTCTCTGACTCCATTATACCCTCAGTCATATCCCTGCTTCCAACAAAAAAGACTTAGTCTCTGGCTCCAGAGAAACATTGTCAGAGGCCCTTCGTCCCACTAGAGCACAGTTACCACAAGATTAGATGAATTAAAAATTGATGAATGTGCTGTACTAGATGTCTTGCAGTCAAGGATATTTAAGTAGATAAAAGAGCAAAGAGGGGGAGGGAAAGGACTGTTTTTCCTTATAATGATTATGTGGGGAAAAACAGGAAAAGAAAGTGGGGGAAGGGAAAAGACACCACAGATAAAATCAAGTGCATGTGTTACAAAAGCAAGGCTGACAGAGAAGGCCTCGTGCAGCTAAGTAGAGTGTTTTTTCCCCCAACATATATTGTGAAGACTGTAGAGCTCCTGAGTATAACAAACAAATGTTTTTACCCATTTAGCTTGGCGGAAAAATCTTGCCTACTGCCAGCCTTAATAACGAGGTAGTGTGGCCTCATCTGAGGCTAGAGACAGAAGCTTGTGTAACAAAATAGGTGGCCTTCCACAAACGATAGCTTACTATATCAATGGATTAATTTTCTACAGATAATGTTATTATATATTTGTGGCTGATAGAGAATGAGTTTTCTTTTTAGTAGGAACAGTACTAGAAAGCAAGTCAAGTGCAAAGGATGCTGGGCTTAGAGTTAGGATGGACGCCTTCATTTCAAATCCTTTTTTGTGTCTCTAGACATGTTATTTAACCTTTCAGAGACCTAGTTTCCTCAACTGTCAAATGAGGTGGCTAGATTTGTTAGCCTAAAGGTCTCTTCTAGCTCTCAGTATAAGATCCTGTACCAGCTGTGTGACTTTGTGAGTGCCACTTAACATTTTTTGAGCCTTACTTTCCTCATTAATAAAATGGGAATAATAATGGGATTGTTTGTTATGAAGATGAAATGAGGTGATACAGACAAACCTTAAGCACCATATAAATTAATTGTCTGAATTATTAGCATCATTTCTTTTTATGAGGTTCAGATAAAAATCATCTGGGAGAAGTCATGTATATACTATTATATTTTTACATTTACTGTTCTATGAACTATTGCACAAGTGAATAAAATCACTGTTTTCTGCAGGTGAAGACATGTTTTAGAATCTAAACCCACTCTCTGTAAACTGTCTGAAAGCATCCTTAGTGCTGCTGCAGTAGAAGACAGGATACCAGGGATAATAAGCACCTCAATTCATTCCCACATGATTTTCATCTCCTCTGCTAGTTCTCTACATTTAAAAAGTTTTTCATTTCACATAGCTTGGAGACTGAGTGTGTCTTATTGTGATATCTAGTAGAAACATTGTTTTAAAATTTTTATGGACCAAGTTTCTAGCAGGGGAGAGGAATCTGTGGTCTCGAGGCCACATGTGGCCCTCTAGATCCTCAAGTACAGCCCTTTGACTGAATCCAAACTTCACAGAACAAATTCCCTTAATAAAAGGATTTGTTCTGTAAAACATGGACTCAGTCAAAAGGCTACACCTAAGGACCTAGAAGGCCACATTTGGCCTCGAGACTGCAAGTTCCTCACCCCTGGTAAGAGGTTGCGTGCAAAGTTTTTTTGTTTATTTGTTTTTTTAGTTTGTGATAATGGGCTAGTTCACTGGAATAGTCTATTGATTGGTATCTTGAGAATATTGTGATATTGTCATTATTTTTATTATTAATTGTGTGAGATTTCATTGTTTTAAAGAACTCCTAGTGAGGAAACTCCCTCTCCATCAATGTAGATTAGTTTCTGATACGTAATTTGTAGTCTTAGAGAGGTTTTGAGGACACTGAGAGGTTAAGTTCTATGCCCAGGTATTGGCTAAACTGTCAGCATGGCTGTATATCTACTAGGACATCTCTAATTGCTACTATCATGAACCTCTCCAGAGAGTGAAGCACCAGAATTTGCCAAACATTGAAATTTTGCAAACTAATAAAACATTTTTTTTGTTGAACCAAAGCCTATTCTGTGTCCCACTTCTGCCACCCATCAAACATCTAGTGAAGCAGTTTGAATTGGAACCAATCTTACGTGTCTATATAATTTCCAAAACTATTGAATTGTGACAAATCCAGAATGTTATAATGTTTTCTGAACTGAGTCTGAACTGAATCACTCTCTGCTTTCTGAACTGGATTCTTTTGTCATTTTGAGGACAGTTGTAATGGTAATTTAAATGAGAAGATCTTTCCCTTTTATTAATAGGCCTGTGTGATCTGCTTAAATCACATGGAACCCTATGTCATGCATGGTGGGAAGAGCTTGCTGAATGTGTGGAATAGGAAGGGTGGAGCTGAACTGGGAGGAAGTTGGTGAGAGTGGTTAGGGGCAGAGGAGAGAAGATGCAGACAGGCATAGCTACTCTTGTGAGTGTTTATTTGTTGGAAGACCCCAGCAGGAGCGAAGACTTGGGAATGGCTTTGTCTCCTGCAGTTATAATGTGTATTGACTTCTTGGTTACTATGATGGACTTGGCTTTATGGTGTTGGAATTTGACTTTCTGGTGTCTAAATAAATGTTTTTCTTCTGCCTTCTGTATGGAGAGTCTGTTATACTTTGTGATTCAGAACTATACCAGCATATTCATAGTGACCCTCAGTGCTGTGAATATTGCCTTGGCGATGCAACAGCACATACATTTCTGGAATTATTGAGTCCTTTATAAAGTAGAGTGCTCTCTCCCCTACCAAAGCAACTCATTCTGAAAAGAAGGAACTTCCCAACAGGTATTAGTCAAATGGGTTGATACTGGACTTGTGATACCAGATTGTCAGAACTTAGAGTGACCAAGGCTGGGGTTTTCTCTCTGTGGGTGCCAGTTCTCTTTGCTCCATTCCATGACTGTATCCTGAAATCGTCACCTTAACCAAACATATTGCAAATGTGTATCATTTATCACACAGGGGACCAAGTAAGAGATAACAAATCCATGAAGTAACATGGTGTAGTGGTAAGAGCACTGGACCTGGATTTACAACACCTGGTCTTCCATCTTGGTCTTGGCAGTTACTAGCTTTATGACTATGAGTAAATCACTTTACTCTGAGCCTCAGACTCTACCTTTAGAAGGTGACATTAATAACACCTACTTCACTAACTAGTAAAGAAAGTGCTCTGAAAACTTAGTTAGGTGGCATGGTAGATAGAGCACTGGACCTGGAGTGGGAAGACCTAAGTTCAAATCTAGTGTTAGACCTTTGCTAGCTTTGAGATCCTGAGATTCTGTCTGCCTCAGTTTTCTAAATGTAAAATGGGGATAATAATAGCATTTATCTCACAGAGTTGTTATGAAAATTAAATGAGATAATTGAAAAGCATTTAAAATAGTGTCTGGCACATAGTAAGTGCTTAATAAATGTTTGTTTTTCCCCCTAAATTTCTACACAAATGCAAAACTTTATCTGTAAACATTAAAGCCTGACATAAGTGAAATTTATTATCCTAAGCCATTGTTGTTGTTGGTCATTCATTTTCAAAAAGGTCCAATGAAATCATGAGCATTGTGTCTCAACTTGCATGTTAAATCACATTTGAGAGAAGCAGAGCTGTGCAGAGCTGTCAGCCTTGCTCCCTATTTGAGTCATCAGAGTCCAGTGGCAAGGTAAAGGTCAAGATGACTGACCATATACCTCCACCCATACCCATTGATATAAGCTTGGTGCCTCATCCTTTTCAAACTCAAACTCTGGGATGGATATAGAACTAAGAGTTTCAAGCCTGAATATTAAGACCCAGTAGAGCATTGCTGGGCCTATACCCAGAAGAGGAAGAGGGAAATGTCCTTTACATGCAAAAAACTTTTTTTTTATAGCAGCTCTTTTTGTGTTGGCAAAAAACTGGAAACTAAGGGGATGCTCATCAATTGAGGAATTGCTAAATAAATGGTGGTATATAAACACAGTGGAGTACCATTATTCCCTAAGAAATGAGGAAATATTTGACTTTAAAAAGTCATAGAAAGAGTTACATGAATTGATGCAGAGTGAAGTAAGCAAAATCAGAATAATTTGTGCTATAACATCAATGTTATAAACATAATTTTGAAGATTTATAAATTGATGAAGAATGAAATCAGAATAGAATAATTTACTCAGTAGAATAATTTACTCAGTAATAGCATTGTAAAAAATAAATAACTTCAAAAGCTTTAAGAATTATGATCAATATAATCACCAGTCGTGAGTCTAGGGGACCAGTGATGAAATATGTTATCCATTATAAAGACTGGATTTAGGGAACAGAATGAAAAATATTTTTGTATTCTGCCATTGAGGGAATTTGTTTTGCTTTACATATTTGTTATAAGGAATTTGTTTTTCACTTCTTCTCCCCACTCCCACCCCCAAATGTGTATGGGTGTGTGGGAGGGAAAGAAAATAGATTTCTGGAAATAAAAACACACAACAGAGTTGGAGAGGTGCTACAAATGTACAATGACGAGATCAGTTGAGGTCACTGTATTGGCAATGGTTTTACTTTGCTACAAGAGATCTCTCAAGAATGCATGTGGAATCTGTAATGTAAAATCAAAATACAGCAATAAAAGTAAAAAAAAAAAAAGAGGTCAGCACCTCGGAGAGCTCCATCCTAACTAAATGACTACAAGCAGATTAGTTCTCTGAATTCCTTATTGTTTTGATTTTCAAAACTAGGCATTGGATAAAAAAACAAAGAAAATTAGAAGCTCCAAGTCATGTTCTTTTCAACTAAAGGCAACATATTTGAGCTTTGGTTATATTAATTCCTTTAACAGGAACTAAGACAGTGGCATCAATGACAATAATTTTTATTCCTTGGCCCAGGCATTTTCAAGCAGTCTGAGCCTCAGTTTTGTTTTCTGTAAAATGGGGTACTAGTCACAAGATGTATGGACTTGATAAAAATCACTTGATATCTCCAGGTTTCAATTTCTGCATCTGTAAAATGAGGGGATTAGATTCAATGATCTGTAAGGTCCCTTCAATCTCTAAGTCCCAAGAGATATTCCTATGAGAAGTGTTACATGAAGAAGAAACTCATATAGACAATTTAATTAAAAAGCTAAACCACCAGATTCAGTTTAATAAAAAAATAACTATAGCTATATAGCAAGCACTTTAATTTTAAAATGCATTCTACCCATGTCTTCTATCTTCACATCACTGTCACTTCTGGAGGGACCTCTTCCAGATTGAACCCCCATTTGTGATGGGAGAAAACAATCAAGGAAAAAAATTAAATGTAAGGACTGTACTTGACAATATGAGCAACATTCTGTCTTCCTTATCTCTCACCTCTCTGTGGTGAAGAATGATGGATATTTCACTATATATTCAGAATCTCCACTGATTTTTTAGTTGCTCAGAATTCAACTTCTTAGTAGCTCTTTACATTTTGCTATGCACTTTCTTCCAAACAGCCTTGTGAAGTAGTTATCACCACCCCATTTTATAGATCGTAGAGTCAAACATCTAGGAAGAAACCTCAGAATCGATGTAGTTCAATCTCCTCATTTTACTAACGTGGGAATTTAGGCCCAGGGAGATTGTGGTTCATTTGATGTCACGTGGGTAATACATGTCAGAGGCAAACTTTGAACCATGTCCTGACTAGACCAGTGTCTTTTCCATCATACCCACTATGCTGCCAAAGGCTCAAAGAGGTTAATTAGCTTGCTCTTTAGAACCAAAATTCAAACCCAGGTTTCTCACTATAGTTCCTGTGTTCTTTCCACTAAATCATGATCCACTTTCCCTTGAAAAATAATGTGCACATCTCACTGGAAAAAAATGCCTAATTTTCTTAAAAAGTTATGTTTATTTTGTGTGTATATAGGGAGGGAGGGGGGAATTTTTCCATTGAGATCACAACATATTCTTACCACATTAGTAAACAGATGGCCTTCTTTATCAATTTGAAAGCCCTTTTGTTCCATACATAAATATGTATTTATGTTATATTACAACGTCTCTCCCTTCTTTCTGACTAATTGCCTATCCTCTTGCCCCACCCCTTGCCTCACCCACCACCAGGCTTTTCTTCTTTTTATGACTCCCTTGATCTGGCAGGTTAGCTAAAACAGTAAAAAGTCAGCGTACTATAGGAACTCTCCCTAGGGAATTCAATAGCTAAAGTTTTCCTCTCTTTTTCCCACATCAAACCTGTTATTACTGTTCGATTGTTTCAGCTATGTCTTATTCTTTGTGGCCTATTCAGGGTTTTCGTGGCAAAGATACTGGATTCGTTTGCCATTCCTTGTCCAGTTCATTTTACACGTGAGGAACTGAAGCAAACAGGGTTTAGTGGCTTGCCCAAGGTCACACAACTAAGTATCTGAGGCTACATTTGAACTCAGAAAGATGAGTGTTCCTGACTCCAGGCCTAGGACTCTATCCATTTGTAATGGTAATTTAAGTGGGAAGATCTTTTCCATTCATTAATATGTCCATGGACCTGCATAAGTCACATGGAAGCTTAAACCACATGAGTTTGAGTCACATGGAGCCTCTGGTGGGAGGAGTTTGCTGAAGGGGTGGAGCAGGAAGAGGTGGAGCTAGAGCAGAACTAAGAGGGAGTGAGTCATGAAAGCAGTCTGAGCTAGGAAGGATACAGGCAAGGAGACAGTTGGCTAGCATGAGTGAGAAAGCCTGCTTGTGATTTTGTTTAATGGAGCTGATTTGTGGGAAGCCTAGCAGGGGGAAGGCTTAGGAATGGTATTGTTCTCTGCATTGTTATTGTGTATAGATTTTTGTTACTATGATGGATTTGGCTTTCTGGTATATGAATAAATGTTTTGGTTCAGTTTTCCATGTGGAGAGCCTGTGGTATTTTGCAATTCAGAATTGTGCTGGGATATTCATGCCCGCTGTAGTTGTGGTGAATATTGCATTGGTACTACACCACTGTACCAACTAGCCTATGAAACCTGAGCCTTATGAACTCTCATTTCAGGAGTGGAGAGACACTGTGGCTCACAGGAAAATTCAAGCCAAGGTGTTTGCCCAGTCTGGGCCTCAACGAAATTGACAATTAATCAAGGAATTAATAAATATTTATTAAATGCGTATTATGTTCCAAGCATTGTGCTAAGTACTGGGGATAGAAAGAAAAAACTAAAACATTCTCTGCTCTCAAGCAGCCTACATTGTAATGGAGGAGGCAACATACATTTTAAAGCATATGAGATAAATACAGAGTAAATGTAAGGTAACCTTAGAGGATGACATTAGAAGCTGAGGAGACTAGGAAATGCTTCTTAAAGGAGTTGGTGCTTGAGTTGAGGAAGCCAGGGATTCCAAGAATCCAAGGTTGGAAGAGAGAGAATTCTAGGCATGAGGAACAGCCTAGCACAAAGCAAAGCCAAAGGCACAAAGATGAGGAATAACACATCATATTTGGGATTTTACATTGCACACAATTGAATTTCAGGACTAAGGCACGAAATTCACTTCATGTTTCAAGGTAATACCACACATTCTGACACTTCATGTGATCTCTTGGTACTGGAACTTAAAAGTCTTTTAAAAATATTTCATTTTCCCCTTAAAGTCCCTGTAGTTGGTAGCAAAAGAATATCTGGCCAAGAGATTTCCTTGAAAAATTATTTAACTATTAATTAACTATTTAATTAAACTAATTAATTAACTATTAAAAGATACTGTTAATTGTATAGAAACATTATTTTAAAAACCATTTGCTGCTTGGCCTTCTTCTCTGCTTGCCAGAGATTGCTTAGACAGCAAAGACAGGAAACTAGCCTGCTCAATGCTTCCAAAAACACTATGTACTTGTAGCAGAAAAGTTGGGAAGCCATAGAAAATACAGAAAGAATATTGGTCATTGGGATGACTTGAGAGAGAAACCAGGGCAGTGATAGTTGGACAATTACCCTGTAGCTCTGGTATAGCCCTATGTCGTTGTTAGATGTTACTGTTTTTTCAATGGTTTTCCTTCACAGTGGATCAATCAGATAGAATGGTACAACCATCTTATTTGATAAATGAAAGAACTAAGGAACAGTTTTGCTCAAGATGTCACTGGCTAATTGTCTTTTGGAAGGAAGATCTGAATTTGTGGGGCTCTTAATTCATTTCTGCGTATATACAACAATACTTTACAAGGGGCCTTGCCCCTCACATAACAACACCCCACCTGTGTTGTTTCATGATTTGGGTTTGACATAAAAAGACCCTCGCCAATTGTGGCAATGTGTTTGTGTACATACATCCATGTGTATGAGACAACTAGTGACAAAGACAAACACAGACAGATAGACATTATTATTGTTATAGGTTATTTGTATATTTGTATAGTTTTTTTTAGTGTTTATAAAATGTATTATAAAACAAGCTTCATGAACTACTATTCCCTTTCTTTCTTGCTTTTGGATGGATCCAAGGATAGATTCAAGTGAGTTCATGACTAGTCAGTCTTAAGCATGGAAATGATTGGATTGTGTGTGTGTGTGTGTGTGTGTGTGTGTGTGTAATGTGTTTCTATCAACTCAGCTCTGTTAATTAGTGAAGCACTAGTTTGACTCATACAGTTCTTGGGAGCAAGCCAACATGAGAAACTATGTTAGAAGCATCATAGGGGAAATTAAGATTAATTGAATAAGAGATTCATAAAAATGTTAAGGACCTCCGATATTATCAAGAGCAACTTATATACCTGAATGGAAATCCCCTGTAAAGGACCCTTGACAACTGGCCATCTAGCTCCTGCTTAAAGACTCCAATTACTATGGAATCTATTCTTTTCAGTCATAGCACATTCCAATTTTGGATGATTTTACTTGTTAGTACCTTTTTTCTTTACAATGAACCTAAATCTCCAGAAATGTCCACCTGTTGCTTCTAGATCTGTTGTGTTGGGCCAAGAAGAACAAGTCAGAGGTGTAGAAGTGGATAGCACAATTCAGTTCAAGGAACACTGGTTTTGGAGATAGAGGTCCTGGGTTCAAATCCCCAGTTGCTACTTGTTCTCTGTGTGGCCTTAGGTAGATGAAAACATCTCTGGCCTTCAATATCTTCATGTGTAAAACGAGAGAACAGACTAGAATAATCTTTATATTTTGTTAAGGCTCTAGATCTAAGATCCTGTAAGTCTAATTCTTTTCTTCATGTAACAGTCCTTTAAGATGTGTAAAGGTAGCTATTTACACTCACCCAAGTCTTTTCTTTCCAGGCTAAACATTCCTAGTTTCTTACCCATCATTACATGGCATGGCTTAAATGCACTTTTTTGGGCTGCCCAGTTACACTGTTGACTCAGATTGAACTTTATGGTCACTAAATCCCCAGGTGGAGCAATCCTGCCTTTTCTTTCTCCTGTCATCATTATTTATCTACCCCAAGCTGTGGTCTGATTCCTTATTTGATCCTTCTTTTGATCTTTTTATGCCAAGAAAAAGTAATTTGTTTTCCTTCTTTTGTTCTGAGTATTCATCACCAGGCTTATCTACTCTGGAACTTTAATTCTCATGACAAAATTTTTACAGTCATATCTCTTTTCTATATTCATCTTCAGTTACCTGCCCTTTTTTCCAATCATACATATGTGTACATGCATTTGGAACACAAATGTGCGCATAAGTGTATGCATGTACACACATGTAATACCCATATACACAAAACACATATGTGTACACACACACATACATACATATATATATATACATATATATATATGCTTTCTAATATCTAAGTTCCATTGGACAGCATCTGAGACTCATGAAAATAAAGATCCTGGAGGGCAAGTTAATGAGGACCTATATTCTAGGGTTTGAAACATAGGGAAGGTATAGGTGGAAAAGACAAAATCACCAACACCTGCATCACCTGAAATGACCCACCCAATAGAAATCCTTCAGGTCACCAAGAAAGATAGAGCATGTGATTTGATGTAATATGTAAGAGACTAGAACACATAGACAGAGAGGCATTGTGGAATAGTATATTGAGTACTCAACCCTGAGTTAGGAAGATCTGGGTTTGAATACTATCTCATATACTTCCTACTTATGTAACCTTACATAAGTCATTTAATTTCTCTAGTCCTCAGTTTAATCACATAAAAAATGAAGAATTTGGACTTGATGACTTCTAAGGTCCCTTCTAACTCTAAATCAATATTTTTATGTCTCCAGATGCATGAGGAAGGGAGCTCCAGTATAAGATAGCCTTGGGGCCCACATTGAAGAGTCTTTCTTATTGAGGCAAAAGCAGTCTTTCTAAACCTTTGATAATAACAGATTCATATTTATAAGAATGAGTCATTTCCCCAGTTTATGGGATATGAAGAGGCAGTTTTCAAAGAAAAAACTCTAAGCTATCAATACTCACGTTGTGAAGATCCAAATCACCAATAATGAAATAAAAAGTAAAGCAACTCTGAGAGTCTTCCTCATACCCTTCAGATCTACAAAGATGGAAAAAAGCAAAATGACAAATGTTGGAGGGGCTATAGGAAAACAGGCGTATTAATACACTGTTGATAGAGACGTGAATTGGTCCAGTAATTTTCAAAAGCAATTTGTCACTATGCCCCTAAAGTTACTAAATTGTGCACACATACCCTTTGACATGGTGATACCACTATTAGATCTAAGCCTCAAAGAGATCAAAGAAAGAAGAAAAGGATACATACACAGAGGAAGCAAAGTAAGAAAAGTGGATGAGAGTTAGTTCCAATCTTGCCTCAGACATTTTCTTAGTTGTCCTAAGTGTCCTTAGTTCTCCTTAGTGTCCTAAGGCAAGCCACTTAACCTCTCAGTCTCAGTTTCCTCAAGTTTAAAGTGGAGACAATAGTAGCATTTGTCTCATAGGTTTGTTGTGAAGGTTGTGTGTGTGTGTGTGTGTGTGTGTGTGTGTTCATTCTTCCTTGCCGCAGAAGACCATGCCATCAGAGAAATAATGACATGACTTGTACTTGACTTTGTTTTGAGTGAGGCAGGGCAGTGCGGGTCACCAGCCTCATTTCTCCTCCAGAGCTGTCTGAATCCAGTGACCAGATAATGTATGTAAAGCACTTTGCAAGCCACTATATAAATGCTAATAAATGTTATGTACAAAAATCTTTATAGCAGCTCTATTTGGAATGGCAAAGAACTGGAAACTAAGTGGGCTGTCCTTCAATTGGAGAATGGCTAAACAAATGCTGGCATATGAATATAGAAGAACGGTTTTGTGCCATAAGGAATGGTGATAGAATTGGTTTCAGAGAAAGCTGGGAAGGCTTGTATGGACCAATGCAGAGTAAAGTGAACAGGACCAGAACAATTTGTACAGTAACACCAATATTGTAAAGAAAAACAACTTGGAAAACTTAAGAATTCTAATCACTATAATGACCAACCATGAATCCAGAAGATCTATGATGAAGAAAGCTGCTTATCTCCGTTTCAAAAAAAGATGTTTATTAATGTGTTTTGTTTTTACATTATAAACACTTGCAAACTACCTGAACTACCTGAGAAGTCTTACGTAGTAAAGAAAAACTAAAAAAACAGTGATTTCATCTGAATGTGCACCCAACATTTCATATCCGTAGTGCTCCTACTTCTCTGTTTAAAAAATAAGATAAATCTGTTTTCTTACCCTGTTACTGCCTACCTCATTGAGGAGAAAAAAAAGTAAGAAACATTCCTTGTAGCAAATCTGCATAGTTAAGCAAAACAAATTCTCTCAGTGGCTGTTTACAAAGATAGATTCATCTTATACTGCACCCTAAATCCATCATCTCTGTCATGGATAATATATGTTTCACCATTGATCCTTTGGGATCATGAATGGTCATGATCATGAATTGTATTGATCATAATTCCTGTAGTTATCAGTCATTTATCTTTTCAGTGTTCCATTTGTTATATAAATTGTTTTCCTTTGTTCTGCTGATTTGATTCTTTAATAGTATATAAAACTCTTCAAAATTGTTCATTTCAATAATATTGATGTGGTAGTATAAGATATTCTTCTACTTTCACTTACTTCGTTCTGCATCAGTTCATATGTCTTTCCATATCTTTTTGAAATAATCTTCCTATTTCTTAGCACAATAGTATTTCATTATATTCATATACCACAGTTCATTCAGTCTTTCCTCAATTGATGGACATCTTTTTCATTTCTAGATTTTGCTGCCATAAAAGAGCTTCTATTGATATTTTTTCATACAAAGAACCTTAACTCTTTTTTAAAAAATTTATTTATTTAACTTTTCACATTCATTTTCACACAACTTTGGGTTCCAAATTTTCTCCCCATTTGTCCCCTCCCCCTTTCCCAAAACACCGAGCAGTCTAATTGCCCCATCATCAATCTGCCCTCTCTTCTATCATCCCTCCCTTCCCTTGTCTCCATCTTCTCTTTTGTCTTGTAGGGCCAGATAACTTTCTATACCCCTTTACCTGTATTTCTTATTTCCTAATAGCAAGAACAGAACTCAACAGTTGTTCCTAAAACTTTGAGTTCCAATTTCTTTTCATCCCTCCCTTCCCACCCATTCCCTTTGGAAGGCAAGCAATTCAATATAGGCCATATCTGTGTAGTTTTGCAAATGACTTCCATAATAGTCGTGTTGTGTAAGACTAACTATATTTCCCTCCATCCTATCCTGCCCCCCATTGCTTCTATTCTCTCTTTTGATCCTGTCCCTCCCCAGGAGTATTGACTTCAAATTGCTCCCTCCTCCCATTGCCCTCCCTTCCATCATCCCCCCCCACCCTGCTTATCCCCTTATCCCCCACTTTCCTGTATTGTAAGATAGGTTTTCATACCAAAATGCATGTGCATTTTATTCCTTCCTTTAGTGGAATGTGATGAGAGTAAACTTCATGTTTTTCTCTCACCTCCCCTCTTTTCCCCTCCACTAAAAAGTCTTATGCTTGCCTCTTTTATGAGAGATAATTTGCCCCATTCCATTTCTCCCTTTCTCCTCCCAATATCTTTCTCTCTCACTGCTTAATTTCATTTTTTAAAGATATGATCCCATCCTATTCAATTCATTCTGTGCTGTGTGTGTGTGTGTGTGTGTGTGTGTGTGTGTGTAATCCCACCCACTACCCAGATACTGAAAAGTTTCAAGAGTTACAAATATTGTCTTTCCATGTAGGAATGTAAACAGTTCAACTTTAGTAAGTCCTTTCTGACTTCTCTTTGCTGTTCACCTTTTCATGCTTCTCTTCATTCTTGTGTTTGAAAGTCAAATTTTCTTTTCAGCTCTGGTCTTTTCATCAAGAATGCTTGAAAGTCCTCTATTTCATTGAAAGACCACTTTTTCCCCTGAAGTATTATACTCATTTTTGCTGGGTAGGTGATTCTTGGTTTTAGTCCTAGTTCCTTTGACTTCTGGAATATCATATTCCATGCCCTATGATCCCTTAATGTAGAAGCTGCTAGATTTTGTGTTATCCTGATTGTATTCCCACAATACTTGAATTGTTTCTTTCTAGCTGCTTGAAATATTTTCTCCTTGACCAGGGAACTCTGGAATTTGGCCACAATGTTCCCAGGAGTTTCTGTTTTTGGATCTCTTTCAAGCGGTGATCTGTGGATTCCTTGAATACTTATTTTGCCCTCTGGTTCTAGAATCTCAGGGCAATTTTCCTTGATAATTTCATTAAAGATGATGTCTAGGCTCTTTTTTTGATCATGGCTTTCAGGTAGTCCCATAATTTTTAAATTGTCTCTCCTGGATCTATTTTCCAGGTCAGTTGTTTTTCCAATGAGATATTTCACATTCTCTTCCATTTTTTCATTCTTTTGGTTTTGTTTTGTGATTTCTTGGTTTCTCATAAAGTCATTAGCCTCCATCCATTCCATTCTAATTTTGAAAGAGCTATTTTCTTCAGTGAGCTTTTGAACCTCCTTTTCCATTTGGGTAATTCTGCTTTTGAAAGCATTCTTCTCCTCACTGGCTTTTTGAACCTCTTTTGCCAATTGAGTTAGCCTATTTTTCAAGGTGTTATTTTCTTCAGCATTTTTTTGGGTCTCCTTTAGCAAGGTGTTGACCTGCTTTTCATGCTTTTCTTGCATCTTTCTCATTTCTCTTCCCAGTTTTTCCTCCACTTCTCTAACTTGATTTTCAAAATCCTTTTTGAGCTCTTCCATGGCCTGAGCCCATGGTATATTTATTTTGGATGTTTGGGATACAGAAGCCTTGATTTCTATGTCTTTCCCTGATGGTAGGCGTTGTTCTTCCTCATCAGAAAGGATGGGAGGAGATATCTGCTCACCAAGAAAGTAACCTTCTATGGTCTTATTTTTTTTCCCTTTTCTGGGCATTTTCCCAGCCAGTGACTTGACTTCTCAGTTTTCTCTCCACACCCACCAGGCCTCCAGATCTGCCCAGCCAGCACTTGGGGTCTGAGATTCAAATGCTGCTTCCCAGCCCCATCCTCAGGGCTTTGGGTGGGGGCAGGGTTGCTGTTCAGTGTGAGATTAAGTTCAGCTGCTGGGGTGGGGGCAGGGCCGCCATTTGGGGCTTAGTTCCCTCAGGGGGTTCATGCTGAGACCTTCAACAATGGATCCTAGCTCCTGCTTGCTTTGGGAGCCCTTGTCTGCTGCTGCCTCTGCTGCTGCCTCCTGAGGGGGCCTGAGTTATGGGGACACCCCACTCCCCTCTAGGTCAGCCAAAGGGACTCTCTCACTGACCTTTGACACCTGTGGGGGGAGGGACCTGCGCTGCTGCTGGAGATTCCTTCCCTAAAGCCTGCTCGGATCTGCTCCAGTCAGTGGCTCAAGGCTGAGACAGGGCTGGGCTCTGCTCTGGGTCCAGGGTGAGACGGACCTTTGGTGTCTGTTTTCAGGTCTCTCTGGAACAGAAATCTCATCCACTCTATTGTTCTGTGGCTTCTGCTGCTCCCAAATTTGTTGGGAGTTCTTCTTTACAGGTGTTTTGTGGGCTGTGGGTTCGGAGCTAGCGTATGCGTGTCTTTCTACTCCGCCATCTTGGCTCCTCCCCCCTTAACTCTTTTTTCAAAAACCCTCTCTAGGCTATAGGCCTAGTAGTGGCATAGTTGATAGAGAGGTGATAAATTCAAGATGAAGAATGAGACATATACAAGGCCAGCATGTTATTTATTTATTTTTTACTTGACTATTTTAAACATGAGTTTTGTTTTTCTTTTCTTTTTTTCCAGTGGGGTGGAAGGATGAGGGCAGAGAGAAAATGAAATGCTTGTTAATTTGAAAAAGTAACATTTAAAATATAAAAAAGCTAAGTAAAAATAAAAAACCTTTGGTAGTGAATTTAGATGTATAAATATCAAAATGACTGACCCGGGTTACCATATCATGAAAATGATTGCCTAAGTTTTCAATTCTTTCATGTATAATTTGGTAAGCACCTTTGAGAGGAATGATGTGGAGCATAGAGATAATCTTGTAGAATCCTACACCTACGTAGGGATGCTCTCTAAAATCTCAAAGGAACCTAGCTGATCAGCTTGAACATTTCTCATGTTGGGAATTCACCCTTCTCATCTTGGAATTTCCCTCAGTTCTAGGAACATCCCTCTGCTATGCTGGCCTCCTCCCATGGGTGAGTTCCTTCCAGGGAATCTCCATTTTAGCCATGGACCTAGGATGGTCATGTTTCACACCTGCTCTGGCTGTGCTTTTGACTCTCCAGTCTTCACTACTATGTTCCTATGAGTATCTTCTCCCCATCCCTGCTCTCTTTTATATGTTATCTTCAATCATTAGGATACAAATTCCTTGAGGAGAAAAACTGTTTTTCTTTTTGTTTTTATTTGTATTCTTTATGCTTACCACTGTGCCTGGCACATAGTAGGCACTTAAAATACTTATAGCTCATCTTATGGGGATTTTACTATTTAACTAGTTAACTTGCTTTATTATTGAGCAACTCTGATTGTAATAGAAAGTTCTTTGCTTTGAACCAACATTTGCATTCCTATAATTTCAATCATCAGTCCTCATTTTTCCCTCTAGAAATGCCCGGGATGTCTGCCTTTGCTACATAGAACTTCTGAAAAACTTGAAGACAGAAATTGTTCCCTTCAAGTCAACTCTTGTTGAGGCTGAATATCCTCAATTCCTTCATCATATGACAAGGTTTTGAGATCCCTAAGCATTCAATTGGCCATACTCTGGAAGAGATCTCAGAGTCTCAGGGCTAGAAGTAAATCTAGCATTTATGCAATCCAACTTGTATCTAAAAATAACCTCTTCTATGACTTTCCTGGGGCAGGGAGGTAGCATAGTGGATAGAACACTGAACTTGGAATCAGGAAGACATCTTCCTGAGTTCAAATCTGGCCTCAGACACTTGTTAGCTATATGGTCCTGGGTAAGTCACTTAACCCTGTTTGCTTCAGTTTCCTTATCTGTACAATGAGCTGGAAAAAGAAATGCAAACTACTCCAATATCTTTGTCAAGAAAACTCCAAATGAGATCACAAAGAGCCAGATATGACTGAAATGACTGAACAACAAATGACTTTCCCAATGATCTTGACTGAGCAACTTCAGTAATTGGAAATCTACTGTCTTTCAACATTCCTTTATGCTATAGTTAAAATTAAGTAATTTTTCATGGTGAAGCAATTTTTGGCTTTCTGAAACTTCCAACCATTACACCCACTTCTGCCCTTTGGAGCCAAGCAGAATAGTTCCAATCCTTCTTCCATGGGAAAGGATTTCCATTACATTATATAATTATGTGAAACACTTGAAGATAGATATCATAGTTTCCAAGTTTTCTCTTCAGCCTATAATTCATGCTCAAAAGAAATCTGGGAAGCAGGTAATGCAAACATTGTCACCCCAGTCTTTAGATGAGGGAACAAGTTCAGGGAGATTAAATGACTTGCTCAGTTGAATTAACAAATGTCAGGGCCAGAATTTGAATTCAGTGTCTTTTAGTGGAAGAGAAGATTGTACAGCCAAAGATAAGAACGTGAGTTGAATAAGAGAGAGGAGAAAAATGTGAAGGTAATTTGGAAGGTTTGGGCCACCTGAAGAAAGCCACAGATTGAGTGGAGAAGAGAAATTTGGAAGAACTAGAGAAAAAGTTGAAGGACAGTGACTAGATCTTTAAGAGAGGAAGGGCTTAATTTAAAGGAGGAACAGGACTGAAGCAAAGATAAGGTGGTTGATAAGTCCAGGTAAGTGTAACCATTGCATATCTTGGTCACCTATACTACGGCATCTCTCACCCCTTACATAGATGTGTGGACACCTATTCACTCTCTGGGCTTGCTCTTTCATTCCAACCTCCCCAGGCTCTGATCAGTCTAGGTTCCTAGAGAATGTCTCCCATCAATGTACTCAGTAAGTGTGGGGGATAATGGGTACACCCTTATGGAAACATACCCCAGTGGCATATTAGTAAGGAAAATCCATATGCCTGGAATGACTTAAAAATAAATTTCAGTGTCCTCTTTTTGTGTCAGGAACTATCCATCAAAATTCTTTGATTGAGATAGTTTTTTGTTGAACAGATGCTTTCAGTGCTAATCTGAGTTGATCCAGACTGTACTTGATTAATCCTCATTGGGCAAGACATTTTAGACAAAGTAATTGATCCACTGAGTGATTTGTCTGGTTCTCTGCTTCCAAACTGTTTCTCTGATCTGATGGACTTACTCCTAAACAGTAATTACAATATTTCACTTCCACCTTCAAACTTAGCTGATGAAATTCTAAAATCCATCCCTTTTCTTTTCTCATCTTTTTGGATTCAGACTTTCTGAGTCCTCTTTCTGGATGACTCCGCCTTATTGTACAGTTAATGAGAAAATTCTCATCTTCTATCATCAAACAAATTACATTTTCCCCACAATCATAAACCAATATCATCCTTATCTCTTTAGGATACTATAGAGCTCATCATGTTAGAACTCTGAGTCAATGAGAAAATAATGCTTAGAGCTTTGGGCAAAGAAGACTTAAATCAGTAACAAATCCACATGTGTGGTAGGACATTTTCCTGATGCAATTTCCTTCAACCCATCTTCCCTGCTAGCCCCAGCTTCCCTGTTATAGCTTCTTATCAAGAGGCACAAAAAGTCCCAGCTGCATGTTGTCTGGTCCTCTTAAACATGGTGAGTGCCTGAGATAGGCACTAATCATCTAATCATCATACCTTGATGACTTATTGACCAGATGTGTTTCCAGATGGAGTACCTGAGTTCAGTGAAGCTAAGAACCACTTACTGTGTTAGAGCAAAGTAAGCTTCTTTTAGTAAATGTTCAGTGACTTGCAGATTATTTCATCCCAGCATCAAACTTGGACTAAGGTGATTGCTAGTGTTAGAGCTGCACTTACAACAACATGAAAGGATAGAACCTTAAATAGATAGAACTTCAATGTCAGTCAAAAAAAAAAAAGGAGAAAATGTAACAAACTCATGAGAAATTAGAGAAAGAAGGGGCATGAATTTGGACATTATGGTCAAATTATTGCTTGTCTTTTGTTCTCAAGAGGACCAATGACATCAGGAGGGTGATGTGATGTCTTGACTTGCAAGAGAACTGGATTTAAGTGAGGCAGAGCTGTCCAAAGTCATCTGCCTCACTTTCTCCTCCAGAATCTTCTGAGTCTAGTGGCAAGACATAGGTCAGGATGACTGGCATTGGCTCTGGATGCAGTGGGAGCTTGGCCTTTTTAAGGTCTCAGTTTGTCTGAGGCAGCATACATTCAGTATTTAAAGACTAGATAAGAATTGAGGTGAGAGATGGCCTGGTTTGTCCTCACAAAGCATTCAATTTGGGAGGGAAAAACCCCTCAGAATTCCTGACCAGAACAGAAACAATTGCCATTTACATCCACTCTAAGCCCAAACTATGAACAAGTGAGAGACTTGGACTTGGTCCTACTGTTGGCCAGGGAGAACCAGAGTGATTTTGGTTTAAAGGCATAGTCAAATTTGAATTCCAATGGACTTTATCAAAGCCTGCTTTTCCAGAGCTATCTTTCACAAAATCTTAAATGAAAAGTACATGGGACAAAAGAGTTAATTGCCCCAGTTTTTCAGAAAGAAAAACAATGACAGGATAAATAAGTAGAGAAGAAAAAAAATCTAGCCCCCAAATCCCAGGATAAAAGAAGAGAAAAGAAGTTGGGTATTGCTATCAAGTAGTTAAGAAGTGACAAAGGACTATAGGTGTTAATAAGCTGATAATGAGGTAAATTATAATAACCTTTGTATAGTTGCAAAGGCAAGGACTAAGGACCTCATCTTCTGTCTGGAAGAACTAGGACAATTTTGTAGTGATTTACACTGAGTGCACAGGATTTGTATTTCTGCCACAACTAAATAAGTGTTATCTACTGTATGTTTGAAGTTCAAGCTTGTTTCTTGAGGATTGCCTCTCCACATGATAAACCACAATAACATGTTCCTGGGAAAACAAGAAAGTAAAAAAAAAAATGAGAATGAATCTTCAACATGGAAAAAATGTAAAATAAGAATCTGAAGAGCATGGGAGAAATTTGATCTGTTTTAAGAGGTTAGAAAGTGAAAGACTATCATGCAGAAGATGAAGGGAAGATGCAGCATTATATACATGGAACAAAAAAACCTCCCAAATTAAGTGTCTTTCTGAAGAGAAGGGAGCTGCTATATTCTATAAGGAAAAGGTATCATCCAAGGAATTACAAAGTAGAGTCATGGATGATTTCAGATAAGAGATCAATAAATTGGGGAAGAAGGAAGAGTTGTGGGAATTTTGTTTGTTGACTTCCTACTGATGGGTACTTGGGCACTTATTTGCTAATTTGATTATAACAATGGAGTTTTTGCTATCTTCCCAGGGAATATATTCAAGGCATAAAAGATAAAGAACGTCTCAAGACTTGCAATATACATGACTTCTATGTTCTTGTGATTCATTTGGACACAAGTGATGTTGCCATATGCCAAATATTGTAAAGCCTGGGGCAAGAAACCAAAGGCCATGGGATTATAGGTGGTGTTTTCATCACTTTTGCACGTTGAAAGCAAGACATACTGAAGACAAAAGGAGATTTAGACATAAATAGCTAGTTAAGAAAATCATGTCTGACAATGGGACTTGAATTTCTGGACTACAATATAGGAATGACAGGGAACTGGCCAAGTTGGAGTCTACCTAACAGGCTGCTTATGAATGTATTTGCCTGGTGTCATGTAGACTTAATCAAAAGGGATTTAACAGCAGGGAGAAAATTGCCTATACATGTACACTAAGCTAGAGAACAAACAAAGTCACTTAATCAATAAGCATTTTTGAAGTACCTTTTTTGTGCCAAGAATGATGCTAAGTATAAGAAAGGCAAAAATTGGTTCTTGCTTTAGGAGGTGGTAGGGACAGAACATGTAACCAGATATATACAAATAGTATATTTACAGGGGAGGTATTGTAGATAATCTCTGAAGGAAGTCATCAAGATTAAGGAGGACTGAGATTAGCTTCTTAAAGAAAATGAGACTTTAGCTGAGACTTGAAGAAAGGTAGGGAAGCCAGGAACATGAGGACTGAGGAAGAGTGTTCCAGACAAGGGTAAGAGCCTATGAAAGTATCTCAGTTGGTAGATGGAATGTAAGATTGTAAGATAGAAAGAGGGCAGAGTATGTGTATTGGGGGTGGTGTCAGGAGACTAGAAGGTTAGGAAGAGATCAGGTTATGAAGGGCTTTATAAGTCAAACAGAGAATGTTATATTTGATCCTTGAGCTATAGAGAGCCAGTAGAGTTGATTGAATTGGAAAGATGACACATTTAGACTTACACTTTAGGAGATCAGTTTGACATTTGAATTGAGGATAGACAAGGTTTGGACACAGATGAGACAGGGGGACCAACTAGCAGGCTATTGTAATAGTCTGGGTGTAAGGTGATAAGAGCCTGTGCAAGAGTGGTAGTAGAGAGAAGGGAGTATATAGGAGAGATGTTATGAAGTTGAAAATAATATGACTTGGCAACTGGTTGGATATGTGGGAGTAAGAGAGAGTGAGGAGTCAAATAGAATGCCTAGTGCCAGCCTCCGTGACTAGATGGACCCTATAGTCACTGAAATCTCCTCCAATTCTCAAAATTCTTTGATTCTAAATTTTGTTTAATAACCATTTTGTTGGAACTTGTTTTCTCTTGACTGGATGCCTCAGATGTTATCTTTCTTCTAACTTCTGTCTTACTCTCATATCCTTGACTGGGTCTAATATAAATTTAAGTATATAATCTAAATGAGGCCATTACTGCTGTGAAACAATTCTTTTACACATCCTTCATCAACTCACTAACTCACTCACCACAATGGCTTTTCCAAACCTTATCATCCCTCCTCAAAATGTCCATGGCTCCCTATCCCCCACCCCTTTCAGTTAAGAACCTGGTCTCATATTTTACTGAAAAAAGTTAAGGTATCTCTTCCAAATTTGTGTCATCTGCCTATATCCTAGTTAATGAATGATAAAAATACTAGGAGAAAAAACCCCAAACAAGCGCAAGGCCAAACAAGATTCCTTGAAGATACTTCACTGGAGACCTTCTGCTATTCTGATATCAGTCATTTACAAGTATTCTTTAAGTCCAGTCATTCATTAATTCCAATGCTATCAGACTGTAGTGTATAATCCAGATCTTACCATCTGTTCCACAAGGATAATATGAGGCATTTAAATTTATTATTCAAAGCTTTTTGCCAAAAGTTTTACTAAAATCTAGGTAAACTCTACTCAGAGAATTCCTCTCATCTACTTGTTTAGCAGTCCTATCAACAAAAGGAAATGAAGTTTTTCTGATATGACCCATTCCTAGGAAGCCATGCCTACGCTGCAGCTATTGCTTCCCTTTCTGGATGTTCCTCAAACATCTCTTTAATGAATGGATTCTAGACTTTCACTAGAAATTGAAGCCAAGCTTACTGGCTTATGGTTTGCACACTCTATTCCCTTTCCTTTTTTCAAAAGTAAAATGACATTTGCCTTTCTCCAATCTTAGAGTATCTCCCCTGTTTTCTACGATATTTTAAACATCACTGACAATGGCTCAGCAATGACATTACTCATCAAGACCAAAGGATATGGTTCCCTTGGGCCACTTGACTTGAATCTAACAGGAGCCACTAGATATTCTTTTACCATATCCTTATCTATCTTGGCTGTCAACTTTCTGCTAGTTACTTTTTTTTCTTTAATTTCCAATGTAAAGGTCATTTTCTTGAACGCAAAAAACCAAAATGAGAATTGAGCCTCTCTGACTTCTGTCTTTTGTCAGTTACCATTATTCTATCCACTACAGGAAAACATCCCATTTCCTCTTTGAACCTTACTTTTCTCCCAATATAATTAATTCCTTCTCCCCTCCCCCTTTTTTCATTTTTCTCAGCTTCTCTCAAAAGCTCAGTTATTTCTGAGCTTTATCACTCTTTGAACTATTTTATGGGATGGTGTCATGCTCTTCTCTTACCTGATGTTGCTTCTATCTTCCTTACATTTCTTTTTAAAATTTAATTGGTTTATGAATTCACTATACATCTACAAATCCCATTTGTCCTCCTAATTAGAATTGCTTTCCTTGAACATCTCCCATACTTCCTGGGTGGACATCCTCTGAAATATTTTGCTCCATGACCTTCTACCTGTTTTTCCCCTAAACACTTTTGAATTTGCTTTCCAGAAATTTAGGTTGTGGGTCAGACTATGCTCATGGCCTCAATTTTCTATATGTAAATTCACAAACTATAGGTAGCAAACATGACAAACTATTGGTCCAAAGGAACGAGTCAAGATTGGCCTATTTGAATTCAAGTCTTTGAATCTTTTTTGAGTTGAGATTCAGGCTCAGATGTGACTTTTGATGGATATTTCTTATTCAAAATAAACAATATGAGAAAAAAAGATACGATAACATAATATATTAAGAAGATACACTCAAGTGAGGCTATCGAGAAACCAGAAGGAAAATACATGGTAGAGAGAGCATTTGGGTAAATATCAATAAAGGGAGAAACAGATATAATTTTGTTATCAGAATATCTTATGGACCATCTGGGAAAAAAAGGAAATAAATGAGGAGATTGGAAAATGTATCATAAGCCTGGCCAAAAAAAGCACCATATACAAGTAATGAGTAACCTCTATTATTTAGACATCTGTTGGAGTTCTCTCTTCTAAAGCAGAGCTGCTAATAATTTCTTGACATGCCTTAATGATAATTTCATTTTTTGAAAGGTGAAGGAACCAAGAAGAGGAAATTTTATTCTTGATCTGATTCTGTCCAGCATGGAGGAACTGGTTTGGAAATTATGGAAATCTTGGTGAGGGGGAGTTAGCACTTCCTTCTAGAGTTTGTAATAGATGGAACTAAAGTTGGACCCTATTCACCCTATTCTATTTTGAGGGAGTAAATTTCATAGGATTAAGATCCTACATTTAGAAGATAGCTAGAATCTGAAATTTTATAGGATGTAATGAAATTTTGAAGACCAAAAAGAATGCATGAGGTAGTCACTACAGAGATTTGTGTGTAACTTACCAGCCTGAATTTTCAAGAGATAATAGAGGTTGTAAGTGAGGTAGGTAGCAGAGAGCAAATAAGAAAGCATGGAACAGTAATGTAAGAGTTATAAGGGGGGCAGCTAGATGGTACGGTGGATAGACTACTAATCTTGGAGTCAGGAGGATTGAGTTCAAATGTAAGGAAGATTGAACTTGACACTTACTAGCTTTGTGACCCTGGGCAAGTCACTTAACCCTAATTACCTTGCCAAAAAAAAAAAAAAAAAGAAAATTATAAGGGGTATTAAAGCTCAGAATTGATTGTCTGGTAAAGAAAACTAATTAAAAGAGTTTTCTTTGGTTATTTTGGGGAAAAGAGTAGAATCAAAGAAGAAATGGGATGATTACTGAGGGTTAATGGGCTCCTGATCCTCACAATTACTAAAGGACTTGTGCCTGTAGTTTCAGGAGCATGCATGCATGTATTATGTATACAGTTAAGTAGCACCTCCTCTGGACCCACTGTCCCAACCATCTCTTTAGAATAAAAGCACCTTGAAGGCAAGGATTATATCCCTTTTGTACATTCCATAGTGCTTGGCACATAGTAAATATTTAATAAAAGTTTGTTGGTTGATTGATAATTGACTAAAAGAACACAGAGCAGCTTAATTCTTATTTTCTGTGCATTTTGACTAGAAATGACAAGAAAAAATTAACAGAGAATTCATACCCAGGATAAATTAGAAGATATAATAATTACTCCTTCCTGATTCAAAGTAGATGGACTCGATGAATTTTACTAGTTGTTATTGAAAGAACTGCTGATATGATTCCTGACCTACTCACTATCCATGTGATATTTGAAATATGGTATAGCATGAGAGAAATATTGCTGGCCTAGAGGAGAGCAGGAGTTGTTCAGATTTTTTTTTAATAAAAGGAAAAGAATGGAATTTGAGACTATAGGTTAGTAAGCTTAATTTTGACTGTTGTAAATTTCTGGGATTTCAAGTGAACCTTCTCTAGCATGGACTACTCTTGAAAAAGTAATGTAAACATAATTTCCTTTCCTCAATAAAAAACCCTTTTATAATATGTTTTATAATTTATTCAGGAGTCAGACTAAAGCTTAATACCCTATAGTGTGAAGAATTCATCCTCTTTCATCTTTTAAACATTTGGATATTTGCTGATTTCTAGTTTTCTCCTATTATCTATTATTTTTCAAAGGCCAGGAAAATAGATGAGCAATCCCATCCATGAGTACTTTCTTTCCCTTAGGATTTGGTTCATTTGGGACTGGTGGTTTTTAACTTATGTAGAACAGCTAGATGCTCTTACTATCTCATCCTTTATCATGGATTTCAACTGTCAGTAATTATTTTTTTTCTATTTGTCCTTGTCTGAAGGTTTTCTTCTCACCAGAGAAAAGAGGCGATATGGGAGCTGAGTAGTGCTTCCTTCTTTCCATTATCTGTCATCATTTTCCCACCCACCTAGAAAATGGATTCTATCCGTCTTTGTCTTTCCTCCTTTCCAGCGTAGCTTTAAATTGTTTTTTGTTTTAAATTTGTTTTAAATTGTTTAAATTGTTTTAAATTGTTTAAATTGTTTTTAGTTGTTCTTAGTATCCATTGCCAAATTTAGCTATTCCCGAAGCTATTATTTTTATAACATTACGCCACTCTTCTGCATTCATCCTCACGTTCTTCCCTTTATTCCTTCTTCTATATGTATCTTTAAATTTTTGTGTGTGTATTTTTTGTAAATGTAATGACCAATTTTGGCTTCAGAAAAAAATAGATGGGAAAATTTACCTTCCTTCTTTTGGTAGAGAGGTAGAGGACTCCAGTGGGGTAGCTGTTTTTTTGTTCATTTATTTCAGTTGTGTGACTCCTGTGACCCCATTTGTGGTTTCTTGGGCAAAGATCCTGGAATGGTTTGCCATTTCCTTCTCCAGCTCACTTTAAAGATGAGGAAACTGAGGCAAACAGGGTTAAGTGACTTGCGAAGGGTCCCTCAACAAATGTGTAAGACTGGATTTGAACTCAGGAAGATGTCTTCTTGGTTCCAAGTGCAATGCTTTAACCACTGCACCTTGCTGCCCTTGTGGGCAGCTACGTGGTACAGTTCATAGAATACCAAGCCCAGAATTGGGGAACTCTTTGTTCAAATACCCTCTCAGACACTTACTAGCTGTATGACCTTGAAGAAGTCATTTAACCCCTATTTGTCTCAGTTCCTGAATAGTTAAACAGGGTTAATTATAGCACCTACTTCTCATGGTTACTGCGAGGATCAAATGAGACGATATTTGTAAAGTACGCAGCATAGTGCCTGGCACAGAGAAGCTCCTACGTAAATCCTGGCTATTATTATTGTCAGAGAGTTTTGTTATCTATTTTACTTTAGTACAAGGGATGAGTGATTAGGTGGGTGTTGCTTGAGGGAATGACTCATAATTCTAGAAATGACTGTGATTTTAAAATAAGAGCTATCAATACAGCATTGTTTGAAAAAATTCACAGACAGCTATGCTCAATGATTCCATGTAAATCCATAATTGGTCTTTATTGTTCCTTTTTCCTTCCTCACAAGAAAGGTTTGTCTTAAATCTGGCCTCAAACACTAGCTGTGTGACACTGAGCAAGTAGCTTAATTCTGTTTGCCTCAGTTTCCTCATCTGTAAAATGAGCTAGAAAGAGAAATGGCAAACCACTTCTGTATCTTTGCCAAGAAAAACCAAAATAGAGTAGTGAAGAGTTGGGTACAACTGAAAAATGACTGAAACTTTCATATTATCGTATAATCTCATCCTTTTTCTTGCAGACCCCATTTTCCCAATAAAATAATTGTCTATGAAATCCTTTTTTGTGAACATTTTGAAATCCACTCTGCAAAAATTTAAGGAATATGCTAGACTATCCTTTCCCTCCTTTTAAAAAAATCCTCAATTCTATTTTAAAAATTCAATTTTTAATTTCAAATTCTTTCCCTTTCATGTCTTCTCCCTCTCCCATTGAAAGGACAAGAAAAGCAAACAAAAAAGAACCCTATGATAAATACATATAGTAATGCAAGACAAATTCCACATTAACTATGGACAAAAATTAAAGAAAGAAAGTGAAAGAAAGAGAAGATAATCTTCAGTCTACTGTGAGCCCATCAGTTCTCTTTCTGGAAGTGGATAGTTGGTTTCATCATGAATTTTTGAAATTAGGTTAGTCCTTGTGTTAACGGTTCATAGTTACTAAGTCTTTCACAGCTGATTATTTTTATAAATAGCTGTTACTATTTATGGTATAACTACATGGTTCTGGTTCTGTTCATTTGTATGCATAAACTGCATCAGTTCATACAAGTCTTTCCACGGTTTTTCTGAAACTCTCCCCTTCATCATTTCTTATAGCACAGCTGTATTCCATCACTTTCATACATCATAACTTTTTCAGCCACTCCCTAATCGATGGACAGCGTCTCTGTTTCCAATTCTTTGCCATTACAAAAAGAACTGCTAGGAATATTTTTGCAAATATGAATCATTTTCCTTTTTCTTTGATTTCTTTTATATATGAACCTAGTAGTGATATTGCTATTCAAAAGGGCATGCATCATTGAATAAATTTTGGAGCACCGTTCCAAATTGCTTTCCAGAATGGTGCTTTCCACAGTGATAACTGTATCAACAGTGCATTAAAATACTTGTTTCCTCAAATTCTCTTTTCAGCTTGAAGCTTCTTTTCTTTCTTTCACTTTCTTTTGGACTTAGCTAATGTGGAATTTGTTTTGCATGAGTATACATATTTGTAATAGTTTTTGTTTTTCTTGTCTTCTCAGTGGGAAGGGGAGGGAAGAATTTGTCATTTTCCTTTTTTGTCATCTTTACCAATCTGATGGGTATGAGTTAGTACATCAGAAATGTTTTAATATTCATTTATCTAATTATTAGTGATTTAGAGAAATTTTTTATGAGGCTATTGATATCTTGTATTTCTTCCTCTTAAAGCTTGCCTATCCATGTTCCTTGACCACATATCAGTTGAGGAATGGTTCTTATTCTTATAAATTTGACTTAGTTTCCCTATGTAGCTTAAAAATTAAACTTCATCTGAGAAACTTGTAGCAAATATTTCCCTCAGCTTCTCTTCTAATTTTATCTGTGTTGGTTTTATTTGTGGCTTATATTTCTTAAAATCCCTTTAAGATGAAGTAATCATGTCAGTTTCAGCAAACAAGTCATCCTTATTGGTCAGAATCAAGTTCAGAATAATATATAATCCTTTGTTCTCTGCGCATTTTGAAGAATTAATTTTTTTTATCAGTGCAAGTCAATTACATAGTATCTACTTTTAGAAGAATGACAGTTCCAATAGATCTCTAAATACTTAATTCTTCTCTTACTACCTGTAATATGTCATGCTTCCATACCAGCTTTGTGATTTATTTCTTGATTTTGTCCATTTCTTACTTTTGGCTGGAGGTAGGGGGGTGGAATCTGTATTCTGTAACCACAATATGACTTTTAATCTCATTTATTCTAAGTGACTGGCACATAATAGGCACTCAATGCCTTTGATTGACTCTAGAGTTTGTGGAATTCCTGATGAGTATACTTGCTTGAGGTACAATGCTATATATTATCTTTTTTTAAAAAAATCTAATCATCCCTTAAAAAAATACGTTCATTCATAGCTTTAATCTAACTTTACGACTCACAGCCCCCCAAGTCTTGGTGATATATGTGAGTCAGTTTATCTGCTTACATTGAGTTCTTTAGTTCAGCTTGTTTATTACTCATACTCTAAACATTTGTGGGTGACTTTGATGTAGAGCATCCTTTCTGACATGAGGGCCTGTGTACAGTTTTGATGGTAATTTCACAAAATCTTTCAGGATCATATCTCCATCCAGGAAAACCCTGGGAACATCTAACTTATTTCTCTCTCCTCCAAAGGGCTCTCCTAAGTGCTCTGACAATACTTAGGCTGCCAAAACATCTATTACAGAACATTCCAAAAGTCTTAGTGCAGTTTTAAAGTAACTTTAAAACTGCACTAAGACTTTTGGGATATACTGTATTAATTAGGTCTTTATTTAATGTGAGAAAAAATGCCAAAGGTGCTTATAAATGAGCTTATTGATATTCAATACAATTCCATTTCCCATTCCAGATGGTGTCAGTCCTCCTGTCCTGCAGTTCCCATTTTCCTTGCTATATAGATCATATGATTTGCAGTATCATGAAAGGAAAGGGTCCATGAAATTTCTCTTCCATGTTATAGCTCTGGGCTTTATCATACTGAAGTGGATGTGGTTTCCCATGGGTCTGCATGTTCTCTCTCTCTCCTACTATATTGTTTTTGTTGAATAAGTGGCACAGTAGAAAGAGTGCTGGATTTGAACTCAGAGCTGGGTATAAATCTTAACTCAGATACTCACTAGCTGTGTGACCTTAGTCATTTAACCTTTTTAAGCCTCTGTTTCTCTATCTATAAATCAGGGATAATAGCATCTGTCTCATAGGGTCATAATGTTTGCATATGATAGTATAAATCACTTTGTAAAACTCAAAGTGCTATATAAATTTGAGCTTTTTTTAATCCTATGATTTCCCTGGGGTAAGAAATTCCTGTTGATCAAACTCCTACCAAGTGATGATGATGAAGCATGCTATGTACCTCTTGACAGGGAAATAATGGACTCAAGATGAAGACTAAAATTTGCATTTTCCAATATTGCCAATAAGGGATTTATTTTTGCTTGACAACACATACTTGTTAAAATGGCTTGATTTTTTTTCTCCCAATGGGAGAAGGGGTGGGATGGCAAGGATGATGGGAACCAATAGTCTAAAAAAGATAGAAAAAAAGAGAAAAGGAAATAAAGTCATTGAGACATTTAAAAAAAAACGTACAGAAAAGAGAACATAAGAAAGGTCAAGAAAGAATAGAAAAGTAGGTCAACATTGAAAGTGACAAGTTGAACTTATATACTTTTAAGAAAGCAATGTGTGTGTAATAGAGATCTGCAGTTTCATGTATGATCCTCTTTTTAAATTTTCTACTATGTATATGGAAATATCCATTTTATTTGATATTTCTTAATATCAGAATATATTAAAAAACAAACAAACCTTCATCTACCTTCTCTTCAATTTAGGTCTATCTTTAGATTTGCCTGAGTCACTGAGAAGTCAAGAGACTTCCCCAAGGTTACACAAGCAGTAAGTGTCAGAGGTGAAATTTGAACCATGGGCCTTCCCGCCTTGGAGGTTATCTATTACACTGCACTGCCTTTCTGTGAGCTACTATGGATATGATTATTATTGATTTCTTCATTTACTGAAGGTCCATTTTCCTTAGGACAAACCCTTTTATACACTGAGGGCAGGAACAATGCCTGAGGGCAAGTGCATAAGAGGTGAACGAAGTTTTCAATTCAATATACATATATATAGTTGGACACTTCATGGGAAGGGCACAGGTGCTCATGGGTAGTAGCCCAACTGCTGTGTAAAGGTCTTCTCTCCACCTCCTTTTGACTTCCTTCAATACTCAGTTCAGATCCTATTTTCTGCATTAGACAGTTCCCTTCTCCCTCTACCCATCTTTGCTACCCCACTGTTAATGCCTTCTGTTGGAGATTATCTTCCATCTACTCTGTTTCTATATTGTATGTATGTTCATAGTTTTTTTGCATGTTGTCTCTCCCATGAGAGTTTTGACTTTCTTTGTATCTTCAGGACTTAGAACCGTGCCTGGCAGATAGTAAATGCTTAATAAATACTTTTTCACTCACTATATGTGCTGTACTAAGAGATAGGGATGCCAGAACTAGGAAAGCACTATAGATCAATGGATCTTGGTAGATCACCCAGGGCCAGAAGGAGCCACTACAGTTCTACTTTCAACGCAAGGACTTCACCAAGTGTTCCTTTGGGTTTGTGGGAACTTTGAATTGTTTTGTTGTTCTGTCATTTTCAGTTGAATCTAATTCTTTGTGACAACATTTGGGGTTTTCTTGGCAAAGATACTGGAATAGTTTGCCATTTCCTTCTCCACCTCATTTTACAGATGAGGAAACTGAGGCAAACAGGGTTAAGTGACTTGCCCAGGGTCACCCAGCTAGTAAATGTCTGAATCTCTATCTGAACTTAGAAAGATGAGTCTTCCGGACTCCTGACCCAGAACTCTATTCACTGTGCTGTGCTACTCCAGTTGCCCTGTGGGAACTATGAACCTGTAATGCTAATGAGATTAATGATCTTCCCACCCGTTAATGGGTCTGCCCATTAAAGGGAGTTTTATTAGGGGAGATTTGTAGGAAGGCCCACACCTTTTGTTAATAAGACACTGATTCTCAAGGGTTGTGATGTCCTCTGACTCTTAAAAGTGTATAAATACTCTGAGGTGAGGTTTTGCTTTGGGGCTTACTCATTCGAAGTGTTTGTTTGCCAGATGAGACTCTCGGAAGCCTCCTAAGGAGTCCCTCCTTCCTCTCCTTTGAAAATCTAGTTGTTGGTGCTTCTCTCTCTGGTAACTATACATGTGTAGTCAGACAGATCTGTCAGACAGTTGGAAGCCCTGTCTGTTGATTTTGATTTCTCTGTATTTTCTATGAAGTTCAGGGTGCTGACTTTTTCCCTTGAACTAAGTGAATGATGCATGTGCTTGATTAAAGTGATTATTGACCCCTCAAAAGTTGTTTTCCTTTTAGAAAAGCAGATTAAAGAACCTGTGATAGCAGACCCTCCTGGATGTGTCAGGGTGCTTGCTTTTACAGAACCATACTTCAATGGAGGGTAATGGAACTCAATGGAAGATGCTTGTCCATTCCCAATAAGAACTCAGATTCAAGTCCTTCTTTGATCCCCACTGCCTTAAATAAACCTGTTTTCCACAGAATGCCTTTGCTACCTTGAGAGCTAACAGAGGACTTGTAGCTGCATGAGTGATAAGAGGGAGCTATTCTGATATTTCCAGGGGAAGCTGAAAATGGTGGAGAGGGTGGGACAGAAGCCATTGAGAAAGGTTCTTAAGGTTGAATGTAGTTCTTCCTGGTCAGAGTCTGACTCTTGAGCTATATCTTTAAGAGGGAAGGAGAAAAAAGCCCTGTATCATGTTATCCGTACCTCCATCATGGAATGGTAGCAGCTTAACAAGATTTTTCTTTGGGAAGTAAAAATAAAATTCAGTTTGTGGTGAAAACTGATCAAATTCTCTCCTACCAGGTTCACATCTCACCTTCCTAAGAATTCCTTATCCTATACATTTAAATCAACCAGCCAACTCTCTGCCTCCAGTGAGTGCCAGCTTGAAGGTACTATTTTGAAACATTTTTTAACCTAATGTTTTCATCTCTTTAGCACCTTAAAAAAAATAAGCAGCTAGGTGGTAAGTTGGCCCTGCATACTTACCAGTTGTATGACTCTAGGCAAGTCACTTAACCTCTCTCTGCTAATTTCCTCATCAGCAAAATGGGGATAATAATAGCACCTGCCTCCCAGGGTGGTTGTAATGATAAAATGAGGTAATATTTGTAAAGCCCTCTGAAAACCTCAATGTGCTATGTAACTACTAGCTATTATTAATAAACATGGAGACTTCCCTTTTAGTGCCTGGGAAAGGGGGTGAGAGTAAGGTAAGAGTCTCTGGAAGTACATTTCCTCAGCAAATGGAGCAGGAGGGGGGAGCCTGTGGCCTCAAGGCCACATGAGACCCTTTGACTGAGTCCAACAGTTCTGTGAAATTTGGATTCAGTCAAAGGGCCTTGCTTGAAGACTAGAGGGCCACATGTAGCCTTGAGGCGACAGGTTCCTACCCCTGGGCTGGAGTCCCTGGAATATAGAGAAACTCCATCTCTCTTCCTCAGAGAGTTTAGGTGGGGGTAAAGACTTCATTTCAACTCTTTCCCTAGACACAATTCCCCTCCATCACTAAAAAGATGTCAGAAGTGGGGGTGCCCCTAGGTGGGGGAGGAACTTGATTTCTGTAGGAAGCTTCCCTTATGTCTTTTCTGCATCCACAGACTCATTCATACATCTTTTATGTATTTATGCTATAAAATGTTTGGGCAAAGAAGCTTCCTATGGATTCTGAATATAACAAAAACTGAACAGCTTGGCTTTGAATATATAAGCCAAATAACCCAAATTTCAATTTTCATTTCATTTTCAATTCTGTTGTTCTGGGAGTTTCTATTGCCCATTTAATTTAACTGTTAGGTTTTTATGTGCATATTACCTCTGCATATTATAATGTTGTTGCTTTTTTGTTTTGTTAAATTGCATGAAACCTTCTGAGTCTAGACTCCTAAAATCTGAAATATTATGGCCAGATTATTGTCTCTGTCAATGAGAATAAACTATACAGTTCTTCTTTCCAAAGCCCTGAAGCCATGCTATTAGACCTAAAGAGCAGCATGGAAAATGAGTGACTGTGTCAAGAGTCTTTAGTTTCACTTAATGATCACCTCATAAAATTTATTAAATGACTTTCTGCTGAACATTCCTCAGAGCAGGTTAAATAAATGGAGTATAATTTGACTGATGGCACGTTATAGTTGAAAGCATGCTGAATGTGGAGGCAGTGGACGCAGGTTCAAAGCCCAGCTCTGTCATTTATTACATTTACTACAAATCACTTCATTTCTCTGGGTCTCAGTTTCCTTATCTGTAAAATAACAAGATTGGACCAGATAATGTCTAAGGTCACTGACTAGTGTTCTCATTAGGAAGAAACAGTAGGAGAATAAATTAATAAACTTCCTTCCACAATGTTGCCTCTAACCATTTTTTGACTAAAGTTATCTTTATCCATTATTATAATCAAACCCCACTGAGACATTGCAAATCCCTCCAATAACAACCTTTGGCCAATCACCCAGAACACAAATCAGATTGACAGCAATGATCCCAGACTGTACTTGGGCCCCAGTGGTGTTAATTCCCTTAAACATCAGTAGTCCTTGCTGTGGGTGTATTACTAATGTTTGTGTATAAGCATTGTTCCCTATGGATTGGGCCCTTGTAATTCTGTCTTAAGGAGCACTGTGTTTTCTCAAGGCCAATTAATAATGTTAGTGGGATCTGACTATGGCTGACTTCTGTTGTCATCTTTATTCTCAAGGCTAATCATTTGCTAGTTAAAGTCTTATGCTTTGATCACAGGCGTTAACACATGAAAATAGGTGAAGATTCCCAATCCTGACCTTAAATGTAAGACTTGTGAAATTCAGATATGCTTATTAAGTGCAAACATTCTTTAATTTACTTTCATTTTCTAATGCATAGTAACGAAGGTAGGAAATAGAAATTTTTAAAAAAAAAACCTTAATTAATGACTTCCAATTTTTCTTCCATGCTGAAGACATTAATCTGTTGACCCACCATCTTCCTTCACTGGGTTAAACTTGGGCTTCTTTGTTCCTTTTGGATCTTTAACTTTATTAGGCTCTTCTGAGTTATTCAGGATTTAGGACTCTACTTTTCTAGTAAACAATCACGTGACTAACTTATGAATAAATGAATGAATCAATGAGAAAGCATTTATATAGTCCATACTGTATACCAAACACTGTGCTAGGTGTTGGTACAAATACAAAAATGAGATAGTCTCTAACCCCAAAGAGCTTACATTTTAATAAGGGGAGACAACACACATAGGGGAGTGGTAGTGGCTAGGTAAGGGAGTTTTGGCATAGAGTAGGGGTGGGGAACTTGCCACCTCAAGGCGGCATGTGGCCCTCAAATTCGGTCCTTTGACTGAATCCAAACTTCACAGAACAAATGCCCTTAATAAAATCATTTGTTCTCTAAAATTTGGACTCAGTCAAAAGGTTGCACCCAAGGACCTAGAAGGCCACATGTAGCCTCAAGGCTCCTGGCCTAGGGATTCTGAGCTGACCCATAGGACTGTCATGCCCTTTCTAGGAGCAATGACAATATTGATTTGATTATTGTGAAGGGCAGGAAATAAGTGAATGAGGTAGAAAAATGTGTGGCAATGGACCTAATGGCAAAATGTTTGGGCAAGCCCTGGCTCCTAGGTGGATAATTTGGGGAGCAAAGTTGGGAATAAACAGGTTATGACTAAATAGCCTATCAGAGAATAAACAGCATTTGGCATTCAAATTAAGCTTAATGGTAACGTTTTCTTTTGAAGAGGGATGGTCCAAAGGTGCAGATAAGGAAATTGAAAACCACACTGTACTTTGAAAGGTAACAGCTAATCTCTGCTCTCAAGCTCTGTTTACTCTCTCAGACTAAAGCAGATAGGGGATACTTTTGGGTAACTGATCTTCTTTCAGGAGTATGTAATGAAACAGAGAACCTAGGAGCAGACTGAATAAGGAGGAATGGGATGCTCTTAGGTGGAAGACTCAGCTGGGCTGGAAATAATTGATTAGTCAAGGAAATTTTCCTTCAAAAACATTAAAAATAGCATGATGAAAATGTTATCCATTAGCAAATGCAATGTACTACATGAGTGCAGAAATAGATGGAAAATTTAGGCCTTTGACTCAAATTCTTTTAGGAAACAGGATAGGTATAATCTCTTTCCCTACCCCTGCTTCCCAGGGGAAAAGAACATAAAAAGAAAAAGAAGAAAAAAACCCAATTCAGGTAAAGTTTCCATCTCTGAAATTCATGGGGAAGAATGACCCTCATGGTACTAGGTGAATTTCCATAGAAGACTGAATAACCAAAGTAACCTCTGGAGGTGACATGGAGAATAAGATCTCACTAAGTCTAAGTCACTAACTCATTGTGTGCTGTTAGGCAAGTCACTTAACACATAAAGAAAGTGAAACTCAGTGATTAGTCCAGTGACACATGATGATTTAGTGACAAGGAAAAAGGTGGAACTCAGATCTTCTTCAACCTCTCAGTGGAATTGTTCCCACCCTACCTTGGTGGCTCCCAGGAGAGTTAGATAAGATTTAGCCTTCGTAAAGTTTGCGTATTAGTAGAGGAATATGACACTAGTCTAAAATCATAAAATAATACATACTAAAAGCCCTATTCAGGGTAGGAAACCTGTGACCTTGAGGCCACGTATGGCCTTCTAGGTCCTTGGATGTGGCCTTTTGACTGAGTCCAAGTTTTACAGGACAAATTCTTTTATTAAGAGGATTTATTCTGTGAAGTTTAGATTCAGTCAAAGGGCCAAACTTGAGGACCTAGAGGGCCACATGTGCCCTCGAGGCCATGGGTTTCTCAGCCCTGAGGATAGAAAGCACCATGTGATACTGGAGCTGGGAAGATCATTCCCAACCAAGGAATCATGGGAGGCTTCCCAGAAGGTATTCCATTTAAAGAGTAAGAGGACATAATACTCTTGTAGATCTTTTCCTGTTAGAAAATTCTGTGTTTCCATGAAACACTAAATTCCAGTGCAATGTTAGTTAGATTGAACCATTACCTTGGGCCATAAGTGACTGGGTTTAGCCCACAGCCCATTCTTTAGCTGGTTACTTCTGCTGGAGACTCGACTCTGCGAATTGCTTTTTTTGGTGAAGTTGAAAGACCAGCAAATAAAAGAAAGAGGCCTTATTTGCCTCTGCCCTCATACCCTTCCTTCCTCCAACCCTCCCACCATGAGTTTGCCTTTTCTTCTAGTGGCCTCTTACCTGTGCTTGGGAGCCCAGCTTCTGACCTGGGAAATTCACTCCTTACAAGTCTTTTGTATCAAATCAGAGAATACGTGAAAAATGCTTTGTAATCCTTACAGCGCAGTACAAATGTTAGCCATTGCTCTTATTATTTCTGTTATGTAAGTTTCCCAAGCTTACTTTTTTCATGACACATGGACTTTGGGACAGTACTTCCCTCTATGCTAGCTCTTAGTTTGAAGAGAATGGGATGAAGGGATTCCTCCTCTTTCTTGGACACCAAACTAGGGCTTTGGAGATGGGTAGGCAGGGTTCTTATTATCCCTAAGCTGAGGCTGCCTCTGCTCTGTTCTGATCTGAAGTGTCTCTGTTCCTCCCTATTCTGTGGATTCCCCCAAACTTGACCTCTGGTAGCTGCCAGACGTCCTGTGGACCTCTGCCTATCTGGTTAAACTCCCAGTCCCTTGAACTCTTTTGACAGTTATTCTATTGTTACAGTCTAGAATGATAACCAGCCACCTTGGCACATTGCAAAATGGGCAAAAGTTTGCATTTGTTACCTTCCCACCTTGTCTCTTCTCCCCTGGTAATATGCTACCTTATTGGAGAAGCATTACCTTTATACTACTCTCATTTGAACATCCCAAATCCTGTATCCTGCTGTAGCTAGGCCCATCTTTCTGCTCCAAATTTCCTCTTCTTCACTCTAATCTAAACTACCATTTCCTGTGTGTTGCTAGATCATAGCCAAGTGTTGACATGTTTAAAATAATTTATACCAGGGTATATGTGAGAAGCAAATCCTTCTTTTACATATGTTTGCATCATGAAGGGATTTATTAATCCACGTTGTTGTTGTTCAGTCATTTCAGTCCTATCTGACTCTTCATGATCTCATTTGGAGTTTTCTTGGCAGAGATACTGGAATGGTTTGCCATTTCCTTCTCCAGCTTATTTTACAGATGAGAAAACTGAGACAAGCAGGTGTAAGTGACTTGCCTAGGATCACACAACTTGTGTCTGAGGACAGATTTGAACTCAGGAGGATGAGTCTGACTTTCAGGCCTGCCATGCTATCTATTGAACACCTAGCTGCCCTTTATTAAATCCATATACATTCCTAGTTACATTATGTATAGAGAATATTTTTTTTTTTGGTGGAATGGGCTTCCTGCTTCTCCATGCTTGCTTCATGTCTGTCCTATTCTTTTCCTAAACTTAGTCTCCATGGAATAATAGATAAAATTATTGGAATTAACATGGTAGCTCTGTAACATTTACCAAATGAGAAAGCATCCCATCAGGTCCCGTCAATCAATCATTCAACAAACATCTATTAAGTACCTATTAGCTTGCTATGTGATGAGCATTGGAAATATAAAGAAAGGCAAAAGCAGCTCCTGTACTCAAGGAATTAATATTTTAATGTATATAAATAAGTATACCATGTTCCATACGGAGAGAGGATGGTGTCAGAAGCTGGGGGGCCTAGGGAAGGTTTACTTCAAGAGGTAGCATTTGAGTTGAGTTGCTTGGGAAAGGAGTGATGTTAGCACAGTAATTCTAATAATAGTAATAAGGTTTGTTAATGTTTGTGTAGCACTTAAGAATTTGCAAAACACTTTACATACGTTATCTCATTTGAGCTTCACAGCAACCTTGTGAGGCAGCAAACATCTGAAAATGTAAATCTGGTCATGCAGTCTCCTGTATAGCATATATAGCACCAGTCCCATGGGACTCTGGAACCCTTTGCTTTCTATATTCAGTGTGGAGTGTTTGGGATAAATATAATCCTTCAAATATGGCTGAGTTCCCCTGGCCCCCCAGTTCATTCTCTATGAACAGACCAGACAAGAAACATAAATCAAATTTTGAAGCATTTAATTGGCAACAATTTGTTAAAACAATGGTGTAAAACCAATCAATATAATAATTCTCCACTCCCCTGTCCTTCCATATATGAAGGGGTATAATCTTGCATAGACTCCCATTCTGAGAGAGTAGGGAACATTCTCTGGAGAAACTTGTGCTTTTTGAAGGAAGAGGTGTTCAGGAGTGTCATGAAATAAGCAAATTGGGATATGATAAAAGATGTAGGATATGCCAAGATGGAGACTATGTCATGTGTGGAAACTACCTAGTTGTTGGAATGAGCAGTTATTACTTTGTGTGAAGATTGAGTAACTACTAGGAGATATTTCTTAGTCTTTAGACTTTAGGGAGTCATTTTGGTATAATGGAAAAAAGCACTAGCTCTGAGGTCTGAGGACCTGGGTTCAAGTCCAACCTTTGATTCTTATTACTTGTGTGACCTTGGCCAAGTCATTTAACCTCCATGGATCACAGTTTATTCATCTACAAAATGGGGAGATTGGAACAGATTACTGCTGCTCTCCCTTCCAGCTTTACATCTTTGATCCCATGATCCTTTTCCTATTCTGTCACTGCAGTTTGTGGAGCCCTGTGTAGTGCCAACACGATATTTACAGTGCCTATGGCACAATATCCTAGCACAATTCTGAATAATGAAATACAACAGAGTCTTCACATGGAAGACAGAATCAGGACATGTATTCAGACACCAGAAAGCCAAATCCATCATAGTAACAAAAATCTATTCACAGTAACAATGCAGAGGACCACACCATTCCCAAGCCTTCCCCCTGCTAGGCTTCCCACAAAGCAGCTCCATTAAACAACAAGCTCTCTCACTCATGCTAGCCAGCTGCCTGCATCCTTCCTGGCTCTGATTGCTCTCTGATTCACTTCCTCTCAGCTTTGCTCTAGCTTCACCCCTTCCTGTTCCATGGGACTTAGACTTATGTGAATCAGGCTTCCATGTGACTTAAGCAGGTCACATGGGCCTATTAATGAATGGGAAAGATCTTTCCTTTTAAATTACCATTATACCCTGTTCACAGGACTATCAACAAATTTGATTCAGTATAATAAAGCCTGAATCCACCCTTTGGCAGAAACTCCAGACTTTCATTTTGACTCTATTTGGTCACATCTCAGATTCCTGCACACCACACATACACTTCATCTCTTTTAGGAGTATCATTGTTGTATTGCACTCATGTGGCTTTTGGGATAGATAGATCATTTACATTGCTGATAGTCTCTTCTGGCTAGGTGCATACACTGAACTCATAGTTACCTAGTGCTGTTACCCAACTCCAGAAGAGAGTTCCCAGCTTAATACTGGCTGAAATATCATTCAGTCAGTTCTTGTCCATTCATACTTGAAATTTAGCCGAAAATAATAATAGTCTTCTTCTTTCAGACCCAATAGGTCTACAACTGGCTTCAGTGATATGACCTTTCGGAGAAAACCTCAATTACACTTGACATATAAGCCCAGGAAAAAACATCAACAACAACTTCAGAAAGAGTTCCCAACCTACTAAACTTATTAGAGTTGGCACCCCTTGCACACGGATAGCATAGAATTGCAACTATGCATTTGGTATTCAGAAATAGTTCTTATAATCTTTGACCTTTTGAGACTGTCAGAGACCAGGCTGTAGCTTCCAGGTCCATTTTTTCTCATGCCTTCTACACTCCTGAACTCTCAATTTAATGTGATGCACCTGTATCAAGAGGCAGCTTGACATCGTGAAAAGAGAACTGAACTAGAAGGCCAAAGACTGGGGTTCTAGTTCTAAATGGCACCTAGTAATAATGTGAGACATGAGCAAATCATCTAACCTTTCACCGACCCAGAAGCATTCTCTAACACTACAGTGGAAGGTAAGATTGACTTCATATTGGTAAAACTATAAACTCAATTAACCACTTGCATATAAAATCAACCAAAAGCATATGATTATAATAATAAATGCAGAAAAAGCTTTTGATAAAATACAATAGGCTTTTTATTTAAGAAAAAAACACCTAGAAATCACAGGAGTAAATGGACCTTTCCTTAAAATTATAAATTGTAAAATACCTAAAAGGAAGAACTACCATTATTTGTAACAAATATAAACTAAAATCATTTCTAAAAAATATAAGGGTGAAACAAATTATGTCTATTGTCACCACTTACATTTGACGTAGTATTAGAAATCATGGCAATAAGACAAGAAAAAGAAATTGAGGGAATATGCATAGGTAAAGAAAAAACAAAATGGTTACTTTTAAAGATAATATAATGGTATATTTAAAGAAACCTAAACATTTATTAAAAACCTAAAAGTTAATTAAAATAATTGATAACTTCAGCAAACATGCAAGATACAAAATAAATCCATACAAATTATCAGCATTTCTATATAATAACAATAAACCTACCAGAAAGAGATGGAAAGAGAAAGCCATGTAAGATGACAACAAAACATATAAAATACTTGAAAGTCTACTTTCCAAGATACACAAAAGGACTCTATGAATACAATTACAAAAGTAATTGTTTGCAGAAATAGGTAGACCTAAATAACTGGAAAAATATTAATTGTTTATAGATAGACTAAGCCAATGTAATAAAAATGAAAATACTACCAAAATTAATTTACTCATTCAATGCCATGCCAATCAAAATATTAGAGGATTACTTTGTGGTAATGAAATTTATATAGAAGGAAAAAATATTATAGAATATTAAGGGAAATAACAAAAAGAAATGAGAATGAAGGAAGTTTAACACATCTCAAACTATACTATTAAGCAGTAATTATTAAGATAATTTGGCACTAGTTAAAAAGTAGAGAGACTGATCAATTGAATGAATTAGATATACAACATGAAGAGAAGCTAATATATCTAGTAGCCCAGTATTCAATAAATATAGAGACCCCTGCTACTAGTATAAGGACTTATTATTTGAAAAAAAAAAAGAAGTTCTGGGAACATGGAAAGCAGTATGGAAGAAATTAGATTTAGACCAAAACTTCACACAGTATACAAAGAAAAGCTCCAAATGGAAATGTCCATTGACCTAGATATGAAAGGTAATGTCATAAAGGAATTAGAGAAATGTGGGAGAAAAGTACCTATCAACTATATGGATCAGAGAAAAATCCATGCCCAAACATGAAATAGAAAGGACCACAAAAGATAAAATGGATAATTTTGATTGTCTAAAATTGAAAAGCTAGCATAAACAAATCCAATAAATCTAAGATTGAAAGGAAAACAATTAAGTGGGAAAACAATTCTTTGTAATTTTTTTTCTCTGACAAAGGCTTCATTTCTAAAATGTGTGAGGAACTAATTCAAATTTGTAAGAAAAAGTGATATTCTTCAATTGATAAATGGTTTAAGCATACGAACAGACAGTTTTCAAGGAAAGAAACTCAGACTATCTATAATTGTATGAAAAAATGCTTCTAGTCGCTGATTAGAGTGCAAATTAAAGCAATTCTGAGATTCCACGTCATCCCACTGGAGTGGCACAGATGATGAAAAAAATAAAGGAAAATGATAAATGTGGAAGGGACTGTGGGAAAATAAGCAGATCAGTTCACTGTTGCTGGACCTGTGAATGGGTACAACCATTCTGGTAAGTAATTTGGAGTTATATATAAAGAGTTATGAAATAGTGAATGTCCTTTAACCCAGCTATACCACTGCCGAGTCTATACCCAAAAAAGATAAAAGAGGAAAGATCTTTTATATACACAAATTTTTTTTGTGCTCTTTTTGTAGCATTAAAACCCTAAAAACTAAGGAGATGCTCATCTACTGAAGAGTGATTAAACAAATTCTGATACATGTGAATGATGGCGTATCTATTGGGAAACAGAGGATTTCAGATTCAGAGAAAGACTTACATGAATTGATGCCGACTGGATGAGAGAATGCCAGGCACAATGCTGCATACCTGCCATGATGGACTTATCGGAGTGGGTTCCAGAGATTCTTGGAAGAAACACGGTATAAAGGCATCACATAGGAGCTGCAAGAGACAATCTTTGAATGATAGAATGCAGCCCCCTAAGTTTTGGACATGTATGGAAGATGGCCCCTTCATGTCCCTGATCTCCAGGGTCTACAGTTCTAGAGACTTTTGAGAGAGGACCTCCATGGTGCAGTGGACACCTCGGCCTGGAGTCAGGAAGACCTGAGTTCAAATCAGCTAGTAAGAAACACTTACTAGTTGTGTGTTCACAAGTCACTCTATCAGCCTTAGTTTTTTTCATCTGTAAAGTGAGGATAATAATATTGCTTATGCCCCATAGTAATTGTGATGATCAAATGGGATAGCATTTGCAAAGTGCTTAGCATAGTACCTGACACACAGTAGGTACTTAATCAATATCTGTTCCCTTTCCTTTCCTCTCCCCCTTCACTCTTAGCCAAAGAACTCATTTACTCTTTTGTATTTCCAAGCATATTTCAATCAGTAGAACTATATAATATGTGTTCACAGTTTTGCTATTCTCTAAGAGGGTCTTTTTTTTTGTAACTTGAGTTTGATTGTGTGGGGTTAAACTGAAAAGTGGAAACCAAAGGCTACTCCCCCTCCCCTCCCCGCCAAAGAAAAGAAGTATCAAGGAGATAGTGGTTTTCTTTCTGAACTCAGTATCATGCCTCCAGACTAGAGATATTTCAAAATCTAATTCAAGCATCTTAGAGACTAGAAGAGAGATTGCTTGTCCTGTCCTGGAAATTTCCCATCTCTCTCTCTCTGCATTATCACACTTTTGGTGCAGGCACAGTCCTTTTCCAACTCTCTGTAAAGGTGGGCAACATCTGAGATTCTAGCTGCATACCACATGTGAGCTCCATTTATAGATGTAGATAGCACAATACATGTCTAACAATAATAATGATAATTAAAGCAGTGTGGCAGAGAGAAAGCATGGTATATTGGATAGAATATTTATATAGTAAGGATTTCAGCATCAAGACCACCAGGGTTCCAATACAGCCTCTGAAACATCTTGACTTTATGACCCTGGGCAAACAAGACTTAAGCTCTCAGTATCCCCGGGTACCTTTCTAAATATTAGTTACTGAATGAGCCTGGTTCTCCTTCCTGCCCCCCTTCAACATTATTAGGCGCTGCTTCTGGAAGACAGTACACAGACTAATTTAAAAAAGATCAAGCCCCTTTTCATTTTGCTCACAATCTATTCCATATCCTGTCATCAACTTTATATTTCATATCGGTCACTGGAGGAGATAGCAATCCTAAGTATTATAGGAACAAGTTCAAGAAAGACTGTCAGGTCTTAAAGAATCTTTAGGGAAGTCATTCTGGTTCCAGCTTTAATGAGAAGCATGAGAGCAGGTGAACTTTCAGCAGTTTTCCATCTTTCACACAGGCTGCACTTGTCAGGGTCACAAATAAGCCTCTTCAGGCTTCAGAGATTAGGCTGGTCCTCTGATCCCTCAGCAGGATGGGGCTGTTGTTGTTTCCGTGGCTGTGAGCATGATCTGAATGTTTTACACGTTCAGTTAGGGAGCTGTTAGTGGTGGTTCACTAGGCTGTATCATTGCTGAAGATTTGAAAGAGGAATGAATTTCATCGGCTCTCTCATCACTAAGATGATGCTTTGAAGTAGAATCACAGCACTTGAGAGGAGGGAGGGCACTTTCAGGGAGTTGTACTCCTCTGTGGAGGGATGTATGCAGAGTGTTGCTGGTTCAATACATTTGTATTTACTTTATTATCAACCTAGAGAAAAAATCCCAAATCCTTATAGTGGGAGTCCAGATCTTTCCAGATCTAGATATATGATTCTGGAAATAAACATTATAAGTGAATGATGGGAAGTACCAAGCTTGATCAGGACAAAGAGATGTGAAATGGTACTGCCTTCCTTTCTTCATGCAGTTGGGGTGGATTGTCTTATGAAGATTAGTCCTTAAAAGGACTTAAACTATGTGCTGGCAGTGCCTACCACCAAGTAGGCACTTAATAAATGTTTGTTGAAAATTGACTGACTAATCCTTAAGTCTCTGACTGTGGATCTGAAAAAGCTGATGAATCAGAAGTTGATGAGCTGGAACTGAGTCAATATATGAAAGAGGTAGCCTATCCTTTTATCACGTCCTGACAGCAAGTGAGACAGAACTTGCTTGTACAAGGAGGCCCACCATTTGGGGAGAATATTTTGTAACAACTGTTCTTACTGTATCTGCTCAATAAATTCTTTTCTAAAAGTGAATTAAGTCTGGTTTACCTGATTGTTAAGGGGGAGCATAATAGTGGGAGATCAGGAACAACAGTACTGTAAACAGCCTCTCAGAGTTACCCCTAACACTCTCAGAAGAGTAACCACCTCTCTGGGACCACTCCCCCAGCTCACACTTATGGTTGGGTTCTTTTTATTCTTTGTTATGAAAGAGATGTTTTTCTGGGTTGGGAAGAAGAGAATATATTAGGAAATAAAGGTGATATAAAACAAAAGGTATCAATAAAATTATTTTTAAAAAAAGAATGGTTGGTTGCTTGAGAATCAAGAATGGGATGATTTCTTGGGAATCAAAAGAATAGGATGTGTTTGGGATAAAGGCTTTCCTCCTTCAAAATGAATGTGAATTTCAGGATGAACACCTTCCCTTTCAATATCCCAAATAAGGTGGAGTTGATTGTCAAAATGTTACTATGAGCAAATGTGTTAATTATATGAAGGTAATGGAACATTATTGCATAGTAAGGAAGGAGGAATAAGAAGAATTCCAAGAAATATGGGGAGATTTGGATTAACTGATGCTGTGTGAGGTGAGCAGAACCAGGAGAAAAATATACATAATGATTTCAGTAAAGTTAAGGAAATTATCACTAAAAAAAGCTAAACTCTGAGTGACTGGAAAAAAATCCAATAACAATGATCCTAGAGAATATATAATGAGAACTGCCTCCTTTCAGTAGGAAGGAAGCCTGAGGGAGACATGGGGGACTGTCAAGGCAGAATATTATATACCTTTTCATCCGAGGCCTCTGTATCAGACATTTTTGCTTTTTCTATTTAATGAGAAGGGAAAGGAGGAGGGGCAGAGGGACATTTAGCTATGAAGTAAAAAAAAAAGCATCAATAAAAGTCATTTGATTTTTTTTAATGCAAGTTTGTGGGCCAAATGTTTTAATGCTGTAGTAGAAGACAATAGGGTTTGTCTTTAACACATGAAAAATGTGTTATCAAATTACTGAATTTGTAGTATTCAAGGAGGGAAAAGAGAATCTGACAGCTGTGGGGGGAAGTAAGGAATTTTCACATCACACAATAGAGCTATGAAGAACTAAAGTGTGTTTGATCAAGACAAAAACAAACAAAAAAGAAAAAGTGAAGAGCAGAGTATAGAGAGCCATAAGAAGATAGTAAATAAGAATAGGAAAAAAGAAAAAGAGGTTCAAAGATAGTAGATATGAAGTGTAGGGAGGAAGAAAGAGTCTGCTATGCAGGAAAGGAGACAAACAGAACCAAAAAACAGTGAGATGCTTCAAGTGCAAAAACATCTGTGTCATAGGCTAGAAAATCAATAGAGAAAGAAAGACCCTTCTGAACATCAGCTGAGTTGGTTAAAGAAGTGGCCAGAAAATCATCATTCTTTCAATCATATTTAGCTGGCCCTAGACCTTCCACATTGCATCCCAGTCATCTTCTTGCCATCTTGTCTAATTGCTCTTGTTGCTGCAGATCCATCCTCTGCCTCCTTTCCAGCCTTTTACCTCCTGCTCTGGGACCATGTTCTATTAGAAAGGATTTGCCATAAGTAGCTGACTCCAGACCCACCACACTGTGCTTTGGCCTTCTTTCTGCCATGGTGCTGTGTGGACATCCTCTCCACCCTTGCTTTCTACCTCTTGTTGTGGGAACAGTAGTCAAATATGGAAATGTTTTACCTGATTGATTACACATATATATTCTATATCAGATTGCTTACTGTCTCAGGGAGTGGCAAAGAGAGGGAGGGATAGAATTTGGAATTAAAAACTTTTTAAAAAAAGAATGTCAAATTGTTTTGACATGTAATTGGGGAAAAAAAAAAACATTATAAAAATGATGGTTCCTGTAAGAATATGTCATTCATTCCATTCCATTCTCTGTCTTTGTTATTTCCCAGAACAAAATACCCCTTTTTAATCACCATTCTCTTATAACTATTGTCTTTCCCTATTAGAATGTAAGCTCCTTAAAGGTAAGCACTGTTTTGCTTTTTTGTATTTGTGTCCTGGTACACTGCCTGACTCATAGAAATGACTTGATAAATACCCATTCTTTCATCCAAACAGAGGTTACGATAGTTATCCAGGAAACAAATTGCAAAGGCTCTTACTCATAATAATCAGCAAATATTTACTGGGTACTTACTCCATGTGGGCCACTGTGCTAGGATTCAGGGACAAATTAAGGTAAAATGCAATCCCTGAACTTAGGGTATGTATCATCCAGCTATGAAGACAACGTACACATGCACATTCCGTCTACATAAGTATATATAGTTATACTGAGTTTTTTATATCTAGCAATTTAAACCACTGCTATGCCCAGGAGGGCTGGACCACTTTGTTCTACTTTTCTTCCCTGAATGACCCTTCTCAATTCTGGTCCCATGTACATGGTTAGACCAGGTTGAGTCTTAGGGGAATCTGACCTCTAGAGAGGTTAGACTCTTTTTCTCATATCTCTTTGGAAGTTTACAACTACCCCTCTGGAACCCCAATAAAATTGCTTATACCTTGACTCATATCTAGGATCTCCCCAAAGTGGGGAATAGGAAGGTATGTAATGTAATCAAGTATAGGACAAGTATTTCCTACACACAAAAGACATGCTAATATGCATCGGCTGAAAAACTTCAAACTAGCAATAATTGTTAACATAAGCAGCAGTACTAACTGTTGTTTCTATTTTGCTAGGAGGTTGAGATGTAAACCTCATCAGAACATAAAGCAGTTTGTTTTACTAGTGAATAAGCACTGTTAAATTTCACCTCACCTCTGCACTGTCTCCTCAAGTTCATGTCTCCTGGATATCAGGTCAGGGCTTGGGTTACTTCTCTTGTTAGTTATCTTTTCCAATGAAAAACTTCCTTGACGCCAGTCAACATCACATGATGAGCCCAGGACCTCTGGATCTCTTGAACTCACAAAGTTATATCTAAGTCTAGATGTGCCCATCTCAAGATTAATGTTTGGTGCTCTACTCAGGAAAGGAAACGCAAATTGTTTCCAATGGGACCAAATTCAAATTCACTTAGTTTAGCCCCTTTGCTCTAGTTTCCATTTGGGAATGATTACCATGTGGTCTGGGGTGGGAGAAGTCTAGAGAAAGAGACCTATTTGCCACATGGTGAGAATTGAAGGAAGAGGATCAGAGGTAGAATCAATCTCTTTTAACAAGTTCATTTTCTTCCCACTGGTCCATAAGAAGATTGCTTCATTATCTCCAAACTCTCCAAGCCCTGAATTAGCAGGCACCAGGTCAGAATCAGGAAGGGCAGCTTTGCATATACCCTGTTCAGCCCCTGGTTGCATCATATATGTTTTTCCTTACCATTTATTTGTAATTTTGTTGTATGGTATCATGTTGTCCTATGATTTGCAGCCACACAACTACCTAAAGAATAATGGTATCCTTCCCTGATGACATTAGTAAAGGGAAACCTCACCCACCATCTCTTAGGCAGTGCTTGGGATTTTTGAACATCTCTAACTGTTACTAGGTTTTTCTTCATATCAAGCTTAAAGCTAATTCACTGTATATTCGCTCATTGCTTCACTTCTCATTCTATCCCTGGAGCCATGAAGAGCAAACTAGTCTGATCCTTCTCCCATGTGACAGCCGTTCAGATTCTCAATGGCAGTTATTTCTCCTAAAGTCTTACCTTCCCAAGTTCAAATGTCTCTGGTTCCAACAGCTAATACTTGATAGTCTGGTCTCCAGTTCCTTTGTACGCTGAAGCCCTCCTCTGGATGAGCTCTAATTTGTCAATGTCCTTTCTAAACTATGGCACCCAGAACTGAAGACAGTAGCCCACATGTGATCTGAATACGTCTCAAGATAGTGATACTATCTCTTCCCTTGTTTGGGACACCATTTCAATTAATTTGATCTAAGATCTAAAACAGAACTCAATGAGTTGGTGCAATATTGGATTTGGAGTGAGGAAAAACTGAATTTGGACTCTGCTTCAGACCCTTACTAGCTCTATAACCCTGGACAAGGCACTTAACTTCTCCATCTTAGTCTTCTCATCTATAAAATAGCAATAATGATAGCACATACTTAAATAGATTAAAATACTTTGTAAACTTCCAAATGGTAGGAATGCTATTATTTGTAAACTTTGTAAACCTTAAAATGGTATGAATATTAGCTATTATTATTATTGTTAGCAACAATATCAATAATCACGGTAATAATAATGTCTTTACTTTAATCCATCCCTGCTGCTGACTTTAACTCATTATCTTTCTTTAGCACATGTTGAAGTTACTTATTGATGGACTAATTCAAGGAGTCATCCATGCAGCTGAACATCTGGCTAAGGGCCATTTTTAAAAAACTCAATTTGATTTTCCATTGTGCGTAGTTATACCAATCTCTTTCATAATGCTGTAGCTTTTCCTAAGGAGGCTTTGTAAAGTTCCAGGGCTTGATGCAATTAGTTTGATGCCATCTGTGAATAAGAATATTTGGAAAATTTTGCCATCTCTAGGCAAGCTGTGCAAGATGTCCCCAAGACCCTCTGACTTTAGATAAACATATGCCATTGTAAGAAGTTATCTTCATGGTTATATTGGTCACAGAAGCTTGTAAATCTAGTGTACATGTGGAAAATATCTTGTCTGAAGGATCTTTAAGGTTGCATTTTATTCTACCAAGTCAAATATTTTGTAAAAATCAATAAACAATGGTGAGACCTTAGATGCTCTATACTTCTTAGTCAGTGGTGTGACCATGGTGATATGTTCTGCTACTGAGAATTGTCTGAAAAACCCTGAAAGACTGTATGTCAGTAGATGCTTATATAATCTTGTTCTCCTTATTTTGGTGAATGTATGAAACATGATTTCTCTCACTTTAAAAAAAGTATAACACTGACTTTGCTGGCTGTCACTACCTGAAGGCCAGGTCTGTTGTATCTCACTGTTCCCCAGGGTTCTCCAGTACCATTAAGATGATTGGAGGGTGTCTAGCATCTCTGCAATGGATCCAGATTCCAACTGATAGTACGCCCCTGATTTGTTTCATGCACTCTAGTTCCACTTAACCACTAACAGTTGGATCAACTTTAACAAAGTAATATTTACTTCAGAAGGTATATTAACAAATATACAAACTCATTCCCCTATACTACCTCAGTCTGTGGGGAAGGGAAGGTAATTAGGTTCATAGCTTAGGTTGGTTTCTGTAGAGCCCAGTACAACATTCCAAGTCCAAAATCCTCTTGAGATTGAGTGCCAGATACCCTGGAGTCTCTGGGCTTTGGCTGCGACATCTTGCCTGAAATCCTGGTTCTAAGGTCACCATGGCTTGAATTCCTGGATTCATGAAAGCACATGAAATGGAGAAGCATAAACAAAATAGAACCAGACAAAAACTCTAACCACGAGATCTAAAAGGAGAGAGGGGAAAGATATTCTGCCTCCTGGTTCAATTCATAGTGACTGTGCTGCGGGTGAATGGTGATATCCCCCCTCTGAATGAAGCAGGAAAGAGTCCACAAGAAAGGTAGAATTTGGTCAATTTTTAAAATACAGCCTCTTCTAGTTAGGTAACCAGTGAAAGAAGGTTGCTCCCACCATAGCAGGGGAAACACTAGGAAGCCAGGTGCCTCCATGTTAGGTGATCTAAATTCTCTCCTTCTTCTTCTACCCTCCCCCACCCAACGCAAAGGTAGGAAAAACAAAACCCATTACAAATTCTCTCTCTTTCCTTAATCTAATAGGTATGAGGTGGTATTTCATAGATGTTTTAATATACATTTCCTTATTAGTGAATTAGAGAATTTTTTATATGGCTACTGATAACTTGAATTTCTTGCTCTGAAAGCTGCCTAGTAATATCTTCTGACCACTTGTTAATTGAGGAATGGTTCTTATATGGATAATTTTGTTTTAAGATTTCTAGGCTTTTTTAATGTTCCTGGCTTTCATGTAGTCCAATAATTCTTAAAGTATTTCTCCTTGATCTATTTTTTTTTCCTATGAGATAGCTCTCATTTTCTTTTATCTTTTTCTTAGTCTTTTGATTTCTTTTTTTATTATTTCTTGATGTCTCATGGAGTCACTAGCTTCCATTTGGTTAATTCTAATTTTTAAGAAGTTAAATTTGTTAATTCTTTTCATATCTTTATCTCATAGCCCTAATATATTTCCCCATTTCCCCCTCTACTTCTCTCATTTGTTTTTTAAAATAATTTTTTTGTTCTTTTTATATAAAAAAAACCCTCTAACTCTTTTAGACATTCTTGTTGGACTTGTTTCCAATATGAATTTTTCTTTGAGACTTTGTAGATATTTTCAACTCATTGTCTTTTTAATTTCTGTCTTGAGTTTGTCTGTATTTGTAGTAGCTCTTTATGACAGCATTTTTTTTTAAATAATAGGGTTGTTTGCTTCTTCTCTCCCCCCCTCACTTTATGACTTCTGACTTTGTGTTAGTGCTGGACTCTGTATATTTGAGGGAGGACAGAGATGTTCAGCCTAAGCTTTTGTCCTTGTACATCCTTCTTCTGCTCTGGCTGCTCAGTTTGGGGACCTGAAAATTTTCATTGTTCTCAAAGTGGTGTGATATGGGGAGATACTATTCACTGCCCTCCTGGTCTGAACTCTGTAAGTTCTTGGGCCAGGTTTCAGTGTGTTGGCTTGTGCATAGTTTAATTTCAGTACATGTTTACTGGACTCAGTCACTGTTAGCCTACTAGAAAGTTCTGCAGGTTCAGAACAAATGAACGGCTTGTTCTTGTTTGGTCTGAAGCTCATGCACTACAAGATCCCATGTTGGGGTAATGCCTATAATTCAGTTTCTTCTCTAGTCGTGGACTCAGAATAATATAGCTAGGTTTATGGAACTTGTTCCTTGCTCAGTACTCAGCTAGGGCTCCCCTTGTCTCTGCCCTAGATCTGAGACCAGAAATTGGGTAATGGGTGACCCAGCGACCAGATATCACTCATTCCTGTGCCCAAAGATAGCTCAGCAGTCCTCTGTGGTCTCTTTCTGCCCTGGTGCTTCCTGTCCTGGTCTTCTGCTTCAGCCTCCTTTTTGTCCCTATAGGGAATACCTTTTCGTTTATGTCTTCTGATTTCACGTATAAGAATGTCAACATAGCTTTGGTTTAGTTTCTCCAGGAATATGCTCATTTGTTGGTTCTTGGCCAAAGATTGCATAGTAAGAGTAACCACAGTTTTAAATTATTGTTTTCAAACAGTTTGCTCCCTCACCCCCTGTTGTGCCTTTACAGTTGTAGCCCCATGCAGAGTTCCAGGGTCTCTCTGAAATGGAACAGTATATCCAGTGGTATCTTCCCACCAAATGAAGATACATTTCACTATGCTTACTATGGGTAGCATTTGCAATACCTGTCCTGAGCATAGAAATTTCTGATTACATCTCTGCTTTCTCTCATCTGAAGCCTTGTGTTTCTGCTGAAAGAAACATAAACAATTGAAAATGGCAGAGGGTGCTACCAACATGTCAATAAACTCCTGGTGTAAGATGCTGGTCTAAGCTTAATTTCCACCAAATGGAACTTCCTATTTTAAACAATTATTCTTGTTAACCAGATGCTCTGCTCTACTGCTCCAATAATGATGAAGATAATTGCAGGGTCTTCTAAATGAAATGTCTTCAAGATTAATTGATTTCTAAATTTGCTACCTTAGGGTAAAGCCCCCTTGCCTCAACACAGTAAAAGCTCTGACTATGGGCTATTTTGTATTTTTTGTCTTTTTCAGGATCATGGTAATAACAACAACAAAAAAGGTAGTGAACCTTTAAATACTGGTTACCTCTTAGTGAAGTTGGTCCTTGGACAACAGACACAGTCCGTCATCATACCTATAGTCATTCATTTAGTAGAATCTGTATTCCAATGGCCTTTGAGAACACAAGGCAATCTCTATATCATTATGAGACACTGGGGGACTTTTGTAGGAGATATAACTACATATACATACAATGAATATATATAAAACAATACAAGATAGCATATTGTATATGCCAAATTAAAATGAATGCAATGGGGAATAACTATTACAAGAATTTAGAGAAGAGAGAAATGGGGGATTGAGAAGACTTCACACAACAAATGCAACAAACCAGATTTCAAAAGAAAGGTCGGAGTCATGCAGTGTACCTGCAATGTTTGTTTTGTCATCTAGTTTACAAAATGGCATTGAAGGCTACTCCAAAAAGGGAATTAAACAGATGTTGAACAATGACAGCATATTTGGAATGAGTGTATATCCTGTATGTAGGCAATACATGCCCTGCTTTGAAGGATTAGATTCACTTAGATATATATATTCACTTAGATTATATTCACTTTAGATGCCTAAATCCTAGTATGCTTTTTCTTTACGTTCAAATTTCAGGGCTTCATTGATAAGAAGAAGGTTCTAAATAAAATAAAATTCTAAATAAAAGCATGGAGATGAGCGTATTTATACATATGTATAATACATATATACATACATACATGTGCATACATATAGTCGTGTGTGTGTGTATGTGTGTATGTGTGTGTGTGTGTGTAAAGAGCAAGTAGTAGACAATTTGACTAGACTGAAAGGTTTACATAGGAATTAATGGGAGATATAGATGTAAGCCAGATTATATAGGGCCTTGAAATCTCATATGGAGAAGGTTAAACTTCATTCTGTAGACAAGGAGCCTTCAAAGGTTTTTGAGTAGTTGAGGACGTATGTGATGGAGAATGAGCAACGTGTAAAAAGGATTTGGAAAAAAATGGAACTGACTTGTACCCAGGCCACCTTCCCAGCAGGCAAATTCTTCTTCTGACTTATACTATCATACTATATGGCTCAAGGTTGCTGGAAAACTCAATTTACTCCCCAAAGCCCATGTCTGACCTACGTATTCCTTATGCCTCACAGCACCAGAAGCAGTCAATATCTGTACTGCATGTTAGTAGTACATGAGTTAGGACTAGATCCGTGTACCACCTTGGTACATGTAGTAAGTGTGTGAATGTACTTAGTGGGACCATGTGTACATGAAAGCCTTTTTCTAGGTGCTGTGTACAACTAATCATCACCATCTTTTTTCTTTCCATGGACCATGTGTCCCCACTTATACCTGAAAAAATACCTATATTCCTTCTTGTGCCTGTGCCCAGTGGATACTCTGAAAATAAAGGTGAGGGGCTTACCTGCATGATTTGATGCATATGTTTATGAGACATATTTATTCAGTGAATGAGACATATTTGAGAATAAATATGAGATATATTTATTTAAAAAATATGTGAAACCAAGCAGATGTCATTATGAGGAATGGTTTGGATGAGCAGCATTCTCCCACTCCCCTTCCTGGGAGTGGGTGGAAATGATTTTCCTTGATTGCACCTGTCAAACTTGTCTTCACACATTGGGGCCAGCTCTAGGTATGACCTGTTCTTCAGGACCCCATCTGTGGCTCCAAGAAACGATAGCTTGAGCAGGGGTACACCCTGGTAAAACCATCTCAGCAGATGAGCTAAACCAGTGTTGAGGGTAATTGACAGACCTCAAACCCATTGGGAGTTAGGGAGATATCTCCCCCAAACATATGAAGATTTCCCATAGTAGAATGGGTAGAAGAGAAAAATTTGTTCCAATGACCATGAAGGTCACTGAAGCAGACACCTTGGAGTGCTTAGAGCTTGGGCAGACATCGAAGACACCAACATTATCCACTACATCCTGGGCCATCACCAGTCATCTTGACTTGCCACCAGGCTTTGATGACTCTGGAAGACAGAATGAGGCTGATGTATCTTAGCCTCACTTAAATTCAATTCACATGTAAGTCAGGACATCACCCTGAGATCACTGGTCCTTTTTGAAAAGACAACAGCAACACCACAAACAACATCTCTTCTCTCCACCTTAGGAGACAGAGAAAGCCTGAAGGTTCCTTGTTTAAAGTGCCCTGATGGCTAGGAGATAAAGACATAGCTCATTAGGTTTTAGTCAAAGGCAAAGGGGTCCTGTTCCATATGACTTCTTTTCTTTTCAAAGTTAGAAAAATACAGAATATTAATAGAATTCACAAAAGCTTCAAGACCTCAGGTAATCTTTTACTTGCAAAGCTTGAAATGAGCTACTCTAGTTAGTTCAACTTGGTGTACTGAATTATCCACTGATCTGCTGTGTTATTCTTATAAGCTCTCTATAGCAAAGATTAATTCAGAAAGCAATAAAAATATCATTATTTAGAAAACTACCATAAAGACACATACTAAAAACCAAGCAAATTTAGAAGTCCAAACAAACACTTAGTGGTAAACAATGCAGTAGGCTATATGTAGCAATAAAACAAAAAGGAGGAAAAGGGGAGAGAATAAGTTTTTTTCACTCTATTGAATTTTCTCAGTAAGTTAAGCATCAAGCCAAGGAAAGGAAATGGTTCCAGCCACCATAAGGTTTAGATTCAGTCTCCTAAAAAGTGTCCTCCTTCTCTAGCTATTGTTACAGCTTAGAACTGCTGTCATTCTTTCTTCCCATTGTTGACTTTTTCCAACTTTCCCATATGTCTCTCTCACAGAGATTTAAAAATTGCCATTCTAGTGGAATATTGGCCCCTTCAGTTCTAAGACTTTGATAGCTCCATCTTTTCATGGGCTGGGAAAACTGCAACTCCCAGGGTCTTTAGTGACTTAATCCTTCTCACAAGGCAGCCTTCTGAGTCTTATCTGAATGACTATTATATATAATATAATGTGTACTTATTCCTTGTGCGTGTACCCAGGGGATACCCAGAGAATAAAGGTGAGGGGCTTAACTGCATGCTTTGGTGCATATATTTATGAGATAGATTTATTCAGTTTACAGAAAATATATGAAGCCAAGCAGATGTCATAGTGGATGGTAATTTGCATGAATAGCATTTCCCTGTATATTTCTGTATATTTAATTTTTCTCTATTTTTCTATATATTTCATTAGAAATATGTCTATTGGAATAATAGAATATTTTATTTGAGTAAAATCACTGTCAGAACAGCAGTAATTGAAATGCATATGATTCTGGGAATTTAGCGTAATAATTTAGGAAACCTCAAATGATCATGGATCCATAGATTGGAAAACCTTGACTTAAGCCTTTTTTACAAAAATGTTTTACTCTTTTGATCTGGTATTTTGAATATCTCCTCCTTGATTGCTTATTTTGTCAGTCTTAAAATTTAATTTAGTCTAATTCCTTCTTGTTTTTTTTTTGGAGGGGGGAGCAAAAATGAGTTTGGGAGGTAGACAGCTTCATGGAAAATGACAAGATTTGCCCAGACGACCTCTTAAGTTTCCTTCTGAGCTCTAAACCTGTGATCCTGTGATTGAACTTTCTCCTGTGCCTGACAGATCAACCTCTTTCTCCACTCTCTGAATTTTGGTTGATCTCTGGCTCTTTTGACCTCTGACTCTGAAAAGCAATAAGAACCTATGGCTCCACTTCCCAGGTCTGGCTCTTGTTACCCAGTGATGACATGCTTAAGGCTTAATCACACCCAGTCCTAATTGGAACCAGATCTCCCTCAAACTTTCTAATGTGGTACAGTAATAATTCAATCTTCCTCATTATGAGGTCTTCTATGCTCCTTATCCTGTAGTGAAGTTAGAATAGGCCTTGTTGGTTAATCTTTGGAGAATTCTCTTTCTACTGTTCCAGGTTCCTTTATTCCTTCATACCTGTGATGATATATGGCAGCTGTGATAGCAGTCCCTTTTTCTGAAAAGCCTGTGTAAACCTAAGTCCTCACATAGCCCACTGATCATGTAGGCTACCACCCTGCTTGCCACTCTGTGCCTTATTGAGTCACTGTCCATCTCTCCATATCTTCCTATGATGTGCTTGGCTGTGAGTACCAATAAACCTTTTTAACTCATACTACCGTCTTAGTGTTGCTGCATGCCATTCATGTAAACTCCACTCCTAAGTTGTATGACAGGTTCCAAACTTTGATGCCTTTTTCTCTGACCCTATGGTCCTTCTCTCTAATGCTTTTGAAGTTGACTTCCACCAGAGCAGACAGTCAACTTTCCTGTTGCTCCCAGTGATTATGTAAAGCACTTAGAATTAGAAAAAAAAAAAGAAGGGATAATAGTTAACAGACTACTGTATTAGTTCTGGACAGAGTGAAGTGGTGACAATGGGGATGGAAAGAAAAGAATGAATATCAGAGTGACATTAGGAGGAAAGAATTGGTAGAAATTGGTTGCTGAGTACATGATCAGCAACAGGTAGAATATGTAAGCACAACTGCAAGTTTTTGAGCTTCTGTGTCTAAGATAATAGTGATGGAAATGGAAAAGTCTAGAGGGGAAACATTTTTCATTCATTTTTTGTAAAGATGATGAGATTGATTTTAGACATGTTCACTCAAACCATGGTGTCCAGGGCCAGGGCTAAAGTGTAGCAGAGAAGTCAGTAATGGATATGTAGGCTTATGAACCACTCAATTAGGGCAACTTAGAACTATGTCCAAAGGGTTATAAAACTGTGCATACCCTTTGATCCAGCGATACGACTGCTAGGTCTCTATCCCAAAGAGATTTTTTAAAAGGGGAAAAGACCAACTTATACAAATATATTTATAGCAGCTTTTTTTTGTGGTGGTTAAGAATTGGAAATTGAGGAGATCCCCATAAATTAGGGAATGGCTAGACAAGTTGTAGCATATGATTGTGATGGAATATTATTGTGTTATAAGAAATGACAAATGGGATAATTTCAGGAAAGTCTGGAATGACTTAAATGAACAAATGCAAAGAGAAGTGGGCAGAACCAAGAAAATGTTGTACATAGTAATAGCAATATTGCATGATGATAAACTGTGAATGACCTAGCTATTCTTAGCTATAAAATGATACAAGACAATCCCAAAGAACTTGTGATGAAGCATACTCTTTGCCTCCAGAGAAAGAACTGATTTTATCTGAATACAAACTGAAGCATCCTCTCTCCCTCCTTCCCTGCCTCTCTCCCTCCCTCCCTCCCTTCCTTCCTTCCTTCCTTCCTTCCTTCCTTCCTTCCTTCCTTCCTTCCTTCCTTCCTTCCTTCCTTCCTTCCTTCCTTCCATTCTTTCTTTCTCTTCTTGTGCAAATTGACTAATATGAAAATGTTTTACATGACTGCACACGTATAACATATCAGATTGCTTACCATCTTAGAGTGGGGATAGGGGAGGGAGGAAGGGATAGAATTTGGACCTCAAAACTTTGGAAAAAACCAACAAAGGTTAAAAATTGTTTTAACATGTAACTGGGAAAAAATAAAATACTGTTTAAAAAATAAACCATCCAAATAAGGATGATAGTTGGAGCCATGGAAATAGACAAATTATCTGAGCATAAGCACACAGAAAGAGAAGGGTAGAGAGCTAAGGACAAGGCCATGAAATATGCACACATTTAGCAGGTAGGAAGAAAAAGAGACATTGAAAGAGAAAGAGCAGGTGAAATCAGAGAAGTCACAAAAATATAGTGTTCTAGAACTCAAAAAAGAATAGAATTTCAAGGAGCAAAAGGGGCCAAATGCTGTAGAATGAGGCTGAAAAAAGGTATGGAGTTTGGCAATTAAGAAATTATTGATGCTTGGAAGAAAAAGTTTCAGTAGACTACAGGGACAGGATGGTAAAAAAAAGTCATAGGGATAACTGTAGCATAATTTTTATAGAAGTTTGGCAGTGAAAGAAATCGAAAAAATCATGGCAGCTGGTGGTAGTGGTGGGGAAGGGGACAGAGAGGGAGCATGGGTGAGGAAATATTTAAAATTTTGTTTTAGCTTGGGGGAAACCCAAACCTATTGTAGACAAAGAATCAGTGGAGATCTGGGAGTTTATAGGGGAAGGATGAAATTAGAATAGACTGGCCCGAAACAAACAAATATAACTCCATTTTATTATTATCTAATGATAATAATAATAATATCCATTTTACAGATGAGGAAACTGAGGGTAAGGAAGATTAAGTGACTTACCCAGGATCCCACAGCTAGTAAGGTTCAGGGAGTAAACCAAGGGAGGTTCAAACCAAGTTCTTTCTAAGGCCAAATGCAGAAAATTCCCCACTACACCATGTTGTTTCTTTCTGTCCCAAGGGAACTTCTCACCAGAAAGGGCCAGAAGGCACAAGCTTCTTATTAGAGATTCCTGGAGGGATAATCTCCTGTTGACAATCACTGCAGGATGTAGTATTCATGTATGCTAACCTTTTAAATACTGTCGATAAGCTTAATGAATCCAATTCTCTCCATATTTGGAAGGGGAGAATATTGAACTTCCAAAGGTGCCACCAGACTGAAAATGATTCTTTCCACCATGACACTGCAGGGTGGAGGGCAAGGGCAGGGCTAATGGATGTGTATGGTTCATGTCCTGCCGAATGCATTCTTGCCCCCCTGTACATTTATTGACCCTTTGGAGAATGATACTCAATGGGTTGGTTAGCTGGTTTTCCTTTAAGTGAAGAGGATAATTTAATGAGGGTTAGGGACTTCCCCATTGATGATACACCACACAGAACTGAGAATTAGGCTCTGGGAGTCTCCCACGTTGGCTATTCTACAGTAAGAACTGCAGGACCTAGTTAGAATCTTGTTTCTCTATGAAGGTTGACCCGGGAGGTCACATTATTCTGTCTTTCCTCTCCTATAGTACTTATTGTATCTTCTACTCATTTTGACATTTAATCAAGTAGCTTTATATTATTTTACTGTTTCATATGCACAAGCATTTTAATTTTTCAATTAGATTACAAACTCTTTGAAGGAAGGGACCAGATCTTTGTATGCCTTATTTCAGAGGTGTCAAACACAGGGTCTATAGCTGTATGGCAGCAACAAAACTACAAAGTACAGTCAGAACCAGGGGAAAATGTCATTGAGAAATATTTTTAAAAATAAATAAGAGTACAAAAGAACATAAATAATGTTAATATGTGGTTTTCTAAGTCAGTATGTAGTTTTCAGGGATCCTTTTGTATGGTTTAGTGGCCCCTTTCTATTTGAGTTTAACAATACTGCGCTATATCATCAAGTAATGGTGCTAGGTTACTATTTCCAGAACATCCTTCAAGTGTGTGTTTGTCCTTCATCGCCGAAGAAGACCATGCCATCAGAGAAATGATGACATGACTTGCACTTGACTTTGTTTTGAGTGGGGGAGGGCTGTGCAGGTCACCAGCCTCACTTCTCCTCCAGAGCCATCTGAATCCAGTGGCCAGATATTTATCAGGAAGACTGGAGATGACCCAGGATGAGGCAACTGAGGTAAGTGACTTGCCCAAGGTCACACAGCTAGTGAGTGTCAAGTGTCTGAGGTGAGATTTGAACTCAGGTCCTCCTGACTCCTGCACTGGTGCTCTATCCACTGTACCATCTAGCTGCCCCATCCTTCAAGTAGGCATTCAATGAATATAGAAAGGTAAATGAAGGAAACAATTGTTAGAACATCTAATACTGCACAGACTTTGCAAATCAAATGTAACACTTTCTTAAACCTTGGAAGTCTCTTCCAGTGAGTCTATAATCCTATGATCTGCTCAGATGCAATATACCTGGTACCAAGGCCATGGGGCTTAGTTCTATAGTCAATTTTTCCTTTGACTCTCTCTCTTTGCCTGCTTGAATGTGTACATCCATGTCATCTTTGTTCCTATATGTGGAAAATGACAATGAGTGATCCTTGTCCTTGATGTTTTTCAAAGAGCTCTGAAATTCCTAGATGAAAAGGTTTGCATAAAATATGAGCCTATTTATGTAGCAAGGACTATACAAACTTTTTCTTTGCCCATTGTGGCCATACTGGGGAAATGGTTTGGAGCTGGATGCAGGGGAATCAGATGTCTTCCATTAAGAAGAGGGAGCAGAATGTATCTCTTGTGCCAACAGCTCTCACATAACATGAAAGGCCCGTGTAAACACTGGGAAAATTTCTCATGAATCCCCAGCATTGGTAGGGTCAGAGGGCTCACTGCCACTGCCTAGACAATCTGGGATCTTCATTATATGAAGCTGCTTCACTGTATTGTTACCAGTTCTCCTTGCAAGCACATGGTATGTAAGGTCCAAAGAAGGAATGGTGTTGCTTATAGGTCAAAGAAGAAAAGTAGGACTTGCGACAGAGCTCATGAAAAACAATGACTTCTGACTATGAGGAACCCTGCCCCCAAAGCCTGTCTAGAGAGTTATAATCAGCTATAATTGTGCTCTGGATAGGGGCCTGGGCAGACAACACCAAATCATTGTCTCAGTGTAGGTCACCGACTGAAGTTCTCTGTAGGTCTGTAAGGGATTCTTCCTAATTGTCAGGAAGTTTTTTCTCTATATTGAGCTAGAATCTGTCTCTCAGTATCTCTTATTATTACTGCTATCACAACTATGTCTCCGTGAGTCTGATACTGCCAGCACAATAGTCCCTCAAATATTCGACAGCTATTATGTCCAACCTAAGCCTTCTCCAAGTAAAATATCCCAGATCCCTTCAATTAATCCTCCTATAACATTAGTTGGAGTCCCCTTGCTTTCTTTTAGATATGTGCCAGCTTTTCAGCATCCTTATTTTTTTTTTGTTTTAAATAGTACTTTATTTTTTCCCACAATTTTTAGCAGTCATTTTTACAAGATTTTTTGAGTTCCAAATTTTTTCTCCTTCCCCCCTCCCCTCCTCTTTTCTGAAAATGGTAGGCAGTTTGATATAGTTTATACATATTCAGCATCCTTCTTAAAATGTAGCACCCAGAACTGAACAAAGTACTCCAGTTGTGTATTGACCAGGAAAAATCACCATAGGACTATCACCTCCTTTGCTTTATGTGATACACAAAGGGGAAGGAGTGGGAAGCTTTTATCTGGAACTCAAGTATCCCCAAAATGGGCAATACTCACAAATGCCCTAATATGTTTCCACCCTTGGCTGTCAGCTGGAAAAGAGCTAATAAATGAATTCATACTCAACTGTTAATTCTACCCACCCCTCTCTTCACCACATCTTGGAAACATACTGTTAGCTTAGTTCCTTCCTAACACTAGTCTCACTACATACACAGCACAGATGAGGCCTGACTGCTGGATGAATTCTCATCTCATCCACTGCTAGCTTGAGTCATAAATGTCATAACTGACTTAATGGGTTATCCCCTTGATTTGCATTTCAACAGGGACCAATGCCTTAACTCAGAAAAATATCTCTAATAGTTTATATATTAGTAGTAGACCTGAGCAGATGTTTTAGGAAAGGATGAGACTTTCTTAGTATCCCTTAAATCATACCAGCTGCCTAATCCACCAATAATCAAGTTGGCCCTGCATAATACAAGCATAGTAGCAAAATTGAGTTACATTAATAAAATATTGCTTTGCATCAAGAAAACCCTCTGCCATTTTTAAAGACTATACACAGAACTCAGATTGTTTAAATTGAAGATTCCTGTGGAGTAGACTGTCTGGATCTCAGTGTTTGTGTGTTTTAGAGTTAAGTGATTTTTCAGCAGGGGTCTTCTGGTATAGAAACTCTCCCCCTCTCCCTCCACAGATATGACTTAGTATGAGCACCTGTATAATGGGGGTCTCGTATATATTGTATATGAACTTTCTTACCTGATGCAACTTTTTCATGTGGAAAAGTTGAGGAGCCTGCTTACAGGAGTGGTTGTGATGATGTGGAATAGAAGTACCTTAGAGAGACTAAGGAGCATGTGTAGACATTCTGTACCTGGGTCTGGCTGCTAATTTAATGGTTCAACTCTGATCTATGGTCTTACCTGAGTATTCTCTGGGGATCTTGGGTGATTTCACTGCTGAATGTGTTTGGGGAGCAACAGTGCTATAAGGGGAGAAGTCTTAGTTTCTTCTCTTCTGAAGTCATGAAGCCCGTGAGAAAAACCTTGGCCTTGTCTTTTGACCTTGACCTTGGCATTTGACATTTTGGCCTTGACATTGTATTTATTTCTTTCCTAGGTGAAGGTTGTAGAGCCTTTGATCTTGTTACTTACTAAAGATCAGGAGGATATCTCAGCATTCTAGAATTCCAGAGTCTGGATTTATAGCCAGTTTAGCTAGAATACCTCAAAGAATAAGGAGTGACCTTGGGAGTGACATCTACAACTGAAGTCTTCAGTAGATGAGATGAGAATTTGGTCTGCATCTGGGATGTGAACTTAGTGAAATCAGTGTTATAAGTAACTGAGCTAAAAGAGTGTTCCCAAAGTATTGGAGGGAAATGTCTGTGTCTTTGTTCTTACTCTTTGAAGTAAATTTTGTTGTTGTTTCAGTCATGTCTGATTCTTCATGACCACATTTGGAATTTTCTTGGCAAAGATACTGGAGTGGTTTGACATTTCTTTCTCCAGTTTATTTTACAGATGAGGAAACTGAGGCAAATGGGAGTAAATAATTTGCTCAGGGTCACACAGCCAGTAAGTGTTTGAGACCATATTTGAACTCATGAAGATGAGTCTTCCTGACTTCATGCTTGGCATTCTATCCACTGTGCTACCTAGCAGCTGAAGTAAATATCCTTAGTAAAGCTAATTGATATTAAGTGGTCAAAGGGAACTGGAGTCTAGCTTAGTCAATTATACCTAACATTGGAAGGTTTTGTGTGTGTGAGAGTGCATATGTATATGTGTGTGTGTAATATACTCACTGGTGTGTGTGTATTACAATAAAATAAAAAATTCAATACAATAAAAAAAGGGAGAGGCTGCTTACTTAATGAGGGCAAAGGGTTCCATCTATGTGAGGACCAAAGAATGTATGGACATTGATTGGACCCTCTGTGGCAAACTCATGGGAAGACATTGACAGGAGTCACATAGGGTGGTCAGACATGGACAAGCTGATAGAGCTTGAGCTGATGGCATTGGAGAAGAGATATTTCCAAATTCCTAAAAGTGCTCTAGAACAGTGGGATCAAACTGAAATAGAAACAGATTCCTTGCCAGCCACATAGGGATTTAGAAAGCCACAAATTAACATTGTCTACATTGTACTATTTTTTTTTTGTTTATTTTGTTTCCCAATTACATTTTAATCTGGTTCTGTCAGCTTGCTGCCCACATGGAAATTTGACAGCTTTTTTTCTAGAATCCTGAGGGGTAACTGTAGTTTGTCTAGCTCAGGGAGAGAGCTCTAGAGCATATTCACTACACTTAATTCACAATAAGAACATAATGCATATATTTCTATTCCATTTTCAAGATCTCCCAACTGCTAAGTGTCAAAGGCAGTGATTTTTGAACATAGGTCTTCTCAGTTCCAAATCCAGCACTCTGTTATTCCAAGTTGCTTCATTTTCTTACTTTTAGTGACCGAAAACAATGAACCAGATCCAGAATTGAACAGGAAGAGAGTTGGCAGGATTGCCTTAGGGGAACTGTAAAGTTCTTTGATTGATCCCAAGCTCATTCCTGAAACAAAGGCTGATTTTTCTTTTTAAACACTGGTACTCTTCCTGTATTGTGGTGTGGTTACTAGGGATGAAACACTATATTGCCTGAAGATTTAGATTTGACCTTCTCCCCAAAGGACAAAGGGAGAGATATCTGTTGGGCAAAAGAATGAAGGTAAAGTGGTTTGACAGATTATGAAATAAAAAAAGGGAGAGGCTGCTTACTTAATGAGGGCAAAGGGTTCCATCTATGTGAGGACCAAAGAATGTATGAGAGGCCCCAAGCACATTGATTGGACCCCCTGTGGCAAACTCATGGGAAGACGTTGACAGGAGTCACATAGGGTCGTCAGACATGGATTGGTCTTGATATTCATGTCTACAGGAATATCTGCATGACTATATGAGCTCATAGGATCATGTAAGGCTGTTCAATTGTTTTGTCATTTGTATCTGACTAGAGGGGACCCCAGAAGCCATCTAGATCAACCCCTTGATTTGTTTTTGATGTTTAATTGTTTCAGCTGAATGCTCTCTTTGGGACTCCATTTGGGGTTTTCTTGCAAAGATACTGGAGCGTTTGCTATTTCCTTCTCCTTTTCATTTGAGAGATGAGAAAACTGAGGCAAACAGAGTTAAGTGACTTTCCCGGGGTCACAATAATTGACTGAGGTCAGATGTGAACTTTAGGAAGATGAGTCTTCCTGATTCCAGGCCCAGCACTCTCTCTGATGCTCCACCTAGTTGCCCCCATGATTTTACAGATGAAGAAACAGAGTTAAAGTGATGTCCACAATCATATAGATAATAAAAAACAGAGGCAATATTTGAACTCAGAGCTTCCTTCTTGACTCCAACTCTAGCAGCCTTAGGAGTTATGGAGTAATTCCCCTAGATGATTCTTAAAAGAGCTATGAATATAGATACTGGCTGCTGAAGTGTTTCAAATTTGGCTGGCAGTTTGCTCCCTCCATTTAGGATGCTGGGGTAAGTATAGGGACCCCTTTCCGTCTGTACCACTTAAATGCGTTCTCAGAATCTCCCTCAGCTGCACTTCCAGTCACTGTACTCCCTCTAGCAGACATCAGGGTATGTCTTTAGTTTCACCTCCTTGCCTGCTTAGCATGAATAGTCACATATAAAAACATATATTATATATATATATAATGTATATTTAAGCTATTACAGCTTTATGTAATAAGACTTTTGGGATACCCTATATAATAACAACAATAATGTATGTATATATATACATACACATAAACATAAACTTGGGGGTCATCTGTGTTTATTTGTGTCAATATCCTTCATGCATCTTTGTCTGAACCCCTCCAGTCTCTCATGTCAGATTTTTGACTCCCCATAGTAGCTTGTGTGAGGCACTCACTGGGTGCTCAACAAATGTAGCTAGCTGGTTATCATGCTGCCTTTACTCTAAAGATTCCTGGCACACACAGAAAAGAATCCCATTCCCTGGTGGTACAAAGGGTCCAGAGGCACAGCTGTGAGAGAGAAACAGGAGAGTGTTTACTGCTTCTCATGCATGGCCAGGGAAGTGCTGATGATGCACTCACACTTCAGGGTCTTACAGATGGAGGAAAAAAGCACTTAGCTATAGCACTCACTCTCCTTGAGATTTTCATGTGCATTCTTTTTTCCCTCCCTTCCTCCTTTTCTCTTTGCTCTTTCCCTCCCTCCCTCCCTCCTCCTCCTCCTCTCTTTCTTTCTCATCTCTCTCTCCTTCACTCTCTTCCCCTTTCTCCTCCCTCTTTCTCTCCCTCCTTCTCTCTCCCCTTTCTCTTCTCTCTTTCTCTCCTCACTCTCTCCCTCCTCCCTTCTCTCCATCCCCTTCCCCCTTTCCCTACCTCTCTCTTCCTCCTTTCTTTCCCTTCCTTTTTTTTCTTCTCTCTCTCTTTCTCTCTCTCTCCTTTCTTTTCCCTTCTTTTTTCCTTTGCTAGATCAACAAAGCCCAGGGCTGCCAAGAGGAAAAGAAAGTGATCTCTACAAATCCATTTGTTATCAAATACAGATGCTAAATAGGGTGTTCATTTTTTTATTCCAGGTTGTGGTGAGGGAAAGCAAGAAACTTAGCCCCACTTGGCAATATGAAGAAATTGTGTGTGTGTGTGTGTGTGTGTGTGTGTGTGTGTGTGTGTGTGTGTGTGTGTGTGTGTAAAGAGACAGAGAGAGAGAGAGAGAGAGAGAGAGAGAGAGAGAGAGAGAGAGAGAGAGAAGAAAGGGAAGAAAGGGGTGGAGGGGTGGGAGGGAACCTTCTCCAAAGTAGGGCAGGGATCTAGATGGAAGAAGAGGTCAGCCAAGGAGAGCAAATGAAGGGGGACAGTGAACCTGAGAAAGTTTGCCGGTTCTTCAGAGTCCTGACTGGACAGTTCCCTGGCGCACTGACACACACACTCAGCAGAGGGCAGGAGCACTCCCTTCACCGCACTGTGGCTGCCAGGAGTTGGTGTAAGAAGAAGCGATCTGCGGCTGAGGCAGGGCTCCCGTGTCCTCCTTTCCATCCTGGGCACCTGTGCTCAGCTTCGCCGCTCTCGCCTCTCTGCCCGCCTCCACAGAACCCCAGGAGGACACAGGGTGCGCAGGCAGCCGAAAGGTCATTTCTCTCCAGCGTCTCTTCCGTGCCGTTTGCCTCCCCCGGGGGCAGGATCGCTGACCTGTCTGCAAGGCTTTTGTTTTGATCTCTAAACACTTGCAGCTCCCTGGGGAATGCTCTTGTCAGGAGCAAATGCGCATTAATGTCAGCTATCTGTATGCCCTCGTAGGGGAGCAGGCAGGACCGAATGTCAGCCTGCCAGACCTCAATTCTGCCCTCTGCCCAGCACCTCGGGAGCGTGTGTGTGCGCGCCCCGGGGGAGGTGGGAGGTGGGAGCCGTATGCATGCAGGGTTGGGTTTTTTTGAGGGGTATGATTAGGTTTATAAGGTATGATTGGATGGCTACCTCTGTGGATTGCCTTGTCATTTGCAATTTTCCCCGTTTTTCCTTTTTTAAAAAATGAAATTAATTTTTTTCAATGAATGAAAATCTATTTTCTCTCTCTCCCACCCCCCCGACTCAAAAAAAAAAAAAAAAAAGAAAGAAAGAAAGAAAAGAAAAGAAAAACCCTTGTACCAAACTTTCATAGTGACAAGCTGGGCTCTGAGAAGTCTCCCCAAGACAATGTGTGAGATTCCCGGTGCGGGATGGGGTGGAGGGAAACTGGCTGCCAAGTCCCACTGTTATTTTGAATCAGAGCACCAGCATAACATACAATGAGTGTGCTAGCTCTGTTATGCTAAGGTAAAGATCTGAACAATGCTTGCTGTTCAGAGGGGGCCTGAATTCCTGCCTGAATTACCTGGGCTTTTTTTTTTTTAAAGTTAAAAAAAAACCAAAACAACCTTTATAATGGATAATTAAGAACTATGCTCCCAGGTGGGCTACCACACTGCTTCGGCTCTCCCCTGGTTTTCTTTGTATCTATTGCCAAGATTTGTAGAAGGTCTCTGAACTCAATTAACTGTGATTTATTATGTAACTAATAATTAGAAAGTGTTGATTCTGTGCTAGGTCCAGTGCAGACCTCCAGCCTTCCATCTGGTAAGATTCACCCTGGATTCTGCCCACCTGCTGATTCAAGTTCAGGTTCAAAGGGAGTGCTATCACCGCTGGAGATTAATCCTACCATCATCCTCAAAAGAAAAGGCCTCAGACCCCATATAGATTTTCTCAGTGTGTTGCTGACTTTATTAAAGAATCAACTGGATGAAGGGAAATGAGACCTTTGCCTCTTCTAAAAGATTACAACACCAAAAATTTATTAGCACCTTCCTCTCTCCCCCCACCCCCACCCCCAGGGCCACATGATGGAGGAACTGAGTGTACTTTGCTTGAGAGGATGGAGACCATTTTAGTGCAGCCAGGTCTAACAGAAAGGAAGTATTTCTTAAATCATATTGCATTGGAAAATCACATCTTCCCACTTCTGTGGAAAATTCAGTCTTCCTTTCCCTATCCAACCTCAAATACATTGCAAAAAAAGAATATTTTGCAGAACTGAAGTGGGGAAAAAAGATATATGGTCTGAGATATTTAGCTTTCATTTTTTAAACTGGATTCATTCAAATAGATGAAATTCTAAATGGAGTCTAATCTCATGAATTGTGAACCTGAAACTGGTGCTTTCTGCTGTATTGAAAGAGAAGGCAATGCAAGGATGCAGTTGCTGTGTGTAAAATGCACCTTCCTTGTTGCTAGGAAAATATCATGCCAGTGTTCCCAAGAGAGTGTCGGAGATGCTCCAGATACTCCAGATGCTCCAATACTTAGTGGTGGATAGGTGTTCTTATCTTGGAACTCAGGGTACCCAGGCAACTCCAGGGATTACTTTGGGAATGTGTATGGGGCAAAAGCATTGTAACTACCCAGTGACATAACTAGGATTTTTTGCTTCAGGGGCAAGTACTACAAACAGTGTCCTGGAGCAAGTGGCTCAGTGGAATGTTTTGGGGAAAATCTTACCACAACGTACCATCTTGCAGTTTCATATTTTAACTAATTGTTTTTACTAACTCTCTGTTCCTATTTTAACTAATCCTTCTGCTAACCTGTGTTGTTTCCTTGTTTCCAAAGGACTAAAGTGTTCTCATACTCTTTAAATTCAGCACCTGGGAGAAAAGTCTTAATCACATCATCCCCTGTGACTATCCTAAGGTGTCTACTTCTAAAAGTCTTTGCTGTTCTCCTTCCCCTAATACTATGGTTCATATTGGCTTCTGATTATATTTGGGGAGGTCAGTCCCCACCAGGATTGGTGAAGGGAGAATAAACTGTATCCTGGGTTCTCTTCCCAGAGTCACTAGGATGAAGACCATGTAGATTTTTAAGGTATGTTTCCCAAATTTGACCTGGCCCTACCCCAATACTCAATCCTCTGCAGCTTTGTGGACACCCAAGTATCAGGCAGTATCCTGAAACTCACTTGCTAGGGAGCAAACCTCGCAGAGCAGGAAGGAGGGATTGGCAGTATATGGTATGCTTCACTTCTTATAGTAAATTGGAAACCATGGTTTCCATTGGAAGAACTGGTAAACAGAATGATTGCACATGTTGCTGAGAAGGTGTGTTTATGGAAAATATGTTGAGTCACATGGCCCCACTAACTTACCTTAAAATTTTCTCCTGGATTTTGTTATCACTATATAGAAATACTGATGATTTTATGTGTTTGTTTTGTATGCTGCAATTTTGCTGAAGCATTCCTAAATAAATCATCAGGTGGCCCTCTTGATGTCCTTGGTCCTTTTTAACAATGGAGGATGAACAACCCCAACAGCTTCAGGTTATCAGTAAATAGGGAGATGTCTAGGTCTTCTTTGCCTGTCTTTGTGCCTTTAAAATTTTTTTTGCATTAACATTATGATTTAAGAAATACTTTCCCATGTAAGAATGTGACTCTGAAACCTAGCCTAATATATTTCAAGGAGCATCCTGCATCTGCCAATATTTAGCTTTTCTGCATTCATCTTTCCCACATATGCCCTGCAAGAAGTTTCTAAATGAACCATCAATTTCTATGATCATTGTTCATTCATTCAAAAATATTCAGTGAGCATCTACTCTTTGAACAACGTTCTTTTAGGGCTGTGGGAGATACTAAGTTAGATAAATGACTAGGGACTACCTTTGTGGGATTTACTCAGCCATATTGAAAAGCACCATGGAGTTAATTTCCATTTTTTTGGGAGTTCTCACTGCCTTCCTTCATGAGGCTTGAAGGTTTAATTACCAATAGTAGTATTAGTTATACATTCATGGTCATCATTATTACTTACTAGGTAGAAGATTCAAATGCTTTTCAGAGCTCAGATGATACCCAACAACAATCATGTTACTGTCTCTTTAATAACTCCTATTAATTTTTACCAATAAATTCTTTTTGCTTTCCTGACTAATTAGCAACAAAGAAGTTCTCAAGTGCTTGGAAGAACAGTATTGGTTGTGCTGATTGACTCTGAAGGAGGTCTTTGAGGATGTTTTCATAGTCCTGTTGCTTCTTTGACTACAACCCTTTCTTCCACCTAAACTTTTGCTATTTCTGTGACTGTGGAGTCAGTAACATAAAAGTCTGTGGGGCCATGTGGCCTGTAGCTCTTGATGACTACACTCTCTCCAACAGCAAGTCTGTGCCCAACCCCCAAAAGAGAGATTATTTCATTTTTTATTCATGTATCCCTTGCACCTAGCTTAGTGCCTGGTAAATAGCAGGTATGTATATGTATACTTCATATATATATATGTATATATATGTACACACACTATATATATGAGCATGTACACATACATACACATATACATGTATACACATACATATATACACACACATATATATGTATGATGCATGTAGTATATGTATACCAGGCACATAGCCTGGCACTTAACAAATACTTGATGATTGATGGATTTGGATCACCAGCTCCCTCCTAACATTCTTGCTGTACACTAGCTTTCCCTTTTTGACCGGGAGCAGTATAATCCTGTAGCTTATATGGGGGCAACCCTCCAAGTCACAGGATAAGTTCCCCAGGTTCAGAGTACTCAGTAGGTCAATAATCACTCAAATTCATAGCTTACAAGCCCTCACCAATGTGTTTACTTTTATCTTTACCTTAGTTTCTACACACCTTGTACGTAGCATGCTTTGTATATGTTTGTTTGCATGTTGTCTATCCCATTAGATTTTGACCTCCTTGTGGTCAAAATCTCTTTGTGTAGCCCCACACTTAAAACGGTACCAAGTACAGAGTAAGTGCTTAATAAATGTTTATTGATTGATTATATGGAAAAATCTTAAATTCTGGGAAGAGGAAGGTAGACCTGTTAAACCATACTGGTCCAGAGACCAAAGAATGAATAAGTAACTTTACTGGATTAACCTGCTCTGATAAAATCATACAATCATAGATCTGGAGCTGAAAGAGACCTTAAAGGTGATTGTGTCTATCCATTCATTTTATAGGTGAGGAAACTAAGGTACGTAGAGGTTAAGTAAATGGCTCAAAGTCCCACAATTGATGTCAAGATATGAACCCAGGTCTTTCTGATTCTAAGCATTCAAGATGCTATACTAGCCTATGCTTTCCTTCCTCCCCGCCCCCTCCTCCCCTCAACAAGAGACTCAGGCCTTACCGTACAATGACTTTTCTCACAACTGCTATTAACTCCAGCAGGACTCTAGGTAAAACTAGAGACAAGGGAAATCATGTTCACTTGTTTTTAGTGTTCAAGAATATAACCCGATATCTGAGTCCTAGATTTGACAGCAACAGGTATTTAAGAAAATTTTAAGTGGAGAGAAAGAAGGAATGTGGGGAGGGAAATGAATGAAAAGTATGACCCAACTTTTCCCTGTGTTTAGGGATTATTTATGGTTTTCTGTCTTTGCTGCTAAGTCTCATCTTATATTTTTGATATTATGCAGATCACTCCAATTTTGAGACTCAAGAAACATCTAATTAAATAGGCGTTCATAGTGTCACTGAACTTAAAAAAATTTGATAAATTTTTCAGTGTAATTTATTTTCTTTGTAATCTGACATATTTTATTTTATGCATTTAAAATTGTTGATCTGAGAAGGGGCCCACAGGCTTCGTGAGACTGCCAAAGGGGTCCATGTCACAAAAAGGAATCCGTGGAATAAACACAATAAAATGAATGAGAAATAACAAATGGTTCATTCTCTTCCAGTGCCTTCATACATGAGTGATTTTTGCATGCAAATTTTTGACTAGTGATGGTAACAGGAATTTATTCCAAGTTTGCTACATTGGATTCTAATTTTAAGGTCACCTAACTGGTACTTTTCTCTTCTTGGCAAAAGAAGTGCTAGTGGGCTCTGCAGTCAGTATTTTTCAGAACTGGCAGATGATTCCTCTGAATGAATAAGTCCCCAAGAGGAGAAGTGTGCAGTAGAGTGAGGCTGCCTTAGATTTTTCTCCAGAAGGGGATTCAGGCATTTCAAAACTCAGCCATATCACCGCCACCTGCCCTATTCCCAGGTAGGGGGATAGAGAAAGGGTTTGGAGGGTTAAGGGTAAGCACTGTCTTCCTGAAAGCTGTATTCCAGCTGGAAATGATGAAATCTTACTAAAGGCTGTATTCTGAAAGTTCCCACTGAGATCAGCATTTGCTAACATAATAGACTGCAATCTGCTGTAGGGTGGTGAACTATGCCCTTTGTATTTGGTTTAGCAGGCATTCACTGACTCTGCCACATACCAGGCTTTGTGCTCCATGGGGAAGGGCATACAAAAATGTATAAGATTTCATCTCTGCCATCATGGAGCTTATAATCAAAGAGGGACATGCTCGCAAAGGAATGGATGAATGAATGAGTGAAAAAGCGTTTATTAAATACTTTCCAAATGCTAAATTCCATGTTAAAGCACCGGGAGAGCATGACACTCTCTGCCCTCAAGTCCCTTACGTTCTGATGGGGGAGCGAGCATATTTTGTGCATGTGAATTCTGGGAAGGGAGTTTCTCCTTGGGCAATCACAGGTACGTGAGAGGAACCACAGGGCAGTACAGAGTAATACCCTTTCCAGAAGCAATGGTAGTATTGATTTGACTGCTATTCCTAGAGTGAAAAGTAGAAGAGACAAGGGCAAGGTACATATGTGGCATCTTGCCCCAGGTTCTGGATGGCTGGACAGGATATGAAGCATGAGTAGGGCCAGCTAGATATAATGGGTTAGGTTCACCATTCAGAACAGCTCACCCCTAGGATGAGGTTACAAAGCTGAGTGGATTAGCTCTCCCAAGGAGTTAGAGTATGGGAGGGTACCAGACCTGTGGTAGAGCCTTCCCAGTATCACTGACCAGCCACCATTGAACACACTCTACCTTGACCCCAACAGCATGATGCTGTTGACCCTTTTTGAGTTCAAAGGACAAATAACAATAGGAAAGTGCTATTCTAATTGAGGAGAAGGGGGGAGGAGCTGAAAGAGGAATGATAAGATGTCCAAGGTAGATGGCTGAGTGGGATGGGAAGCATGATCAGGAGCAGCAAACTATATTGAACTGGATGAGGTCGTACTCACTAGACTACACAAAGGAGTTGGTATTGCAGATAAAACAAGGCCTTGTACATTGTAAATGTTCACTATATATTGAATGAATTAATGATTTCCTCACTTCTAGTTTTGACTACATAAACTGGCGTGTTTTATGCATAGATTTTCTTCTCATTTACTCCCTGCAGAAGATGAAGTTTCAGAAGGCCAGCAGAGCTTTCTTGAACCTTCTGTACTCTAAAGGGTCTAGTTCAAAACTGGAGAAAAAAAGCCACAAACAAAATCAAAACAAAAACCTCTGTAGATTTCTTTTCTGCCAAGCACAAGCAAGGTCTGCAGCACTTCATCAGAAACTGAGGTCAGAGGATGACTAGAGATTAAATGAAAATGAAACTGGGCTCATGCCAGAATTTAACATCTTGGAGGGGTCTCCAGAGGTCATCTAGCCTCTGTTTTTCCTCTTGCAGGAGATATACTATGTAAACCTTCCTGGAGAGGAGTCAAAGTCCAGAAATAAGACTGGGGATCATAGAATTACAGGCTATTCAGGAGGAGGGGACCTTAGAGATCATCTAGCCTAATCCTATAATTTTTCAGATGATAAAACCAAGACCCAGAGAAGTTATGGGACCTTCTGAAGGGACTTTTTTTTATTAGTTAATTTATTTTTAGTTTTCAGCATTCACTTCCACAAGATTGAGTTCCAAATTTTCTTCCCATCCCTCCCCTTCCCAACTTTAGAAGTCATGGAACACAACTCTTTCATCTTAGACATGAAGCAAATGAGGTCAAGATAGAGTGATTTGCCTAAAGTTGCAAGCAATGAATGTCAGAGGTGGATGAACACTCTCATTTGATTCCAAAATCAGCGCTCTTGCCTTACAACCAAGTTGCTTTCTTCTGTGATTTTGACCATTTCTTCATCTGGAGAAAAACTGAAAAAAAAATCAAGAAACCATCTGAATATTTGATTTCACTTTAAACAAAGTATCTCTATGCTTAGCCTAGTTTTTCACTTCTTATGTTTGGGCTGGGCAATGGTATCATATGTATATACATACAAATACACACACACACTATATATACATGTGTATGCAAATATGTGTATATATGTATGTATACACACTCACATGTATACATATACACATCCACACAATGTATATGCAAATGTGTGTATGTGTGTGTGTATACATGTACACACATAAACACACATACACACATACTCTTACACCAGGCGGAACAAGTGCTCAAAGACTCAATTTACCTATGTTACTGTGCCAAGAAGCTACCTTGATTTCATCTTTTATCTTTAGCAGCACTTCCAGCTTTTGGTCTGATGTGCCTTCAGGCTTCTTTAAAAGTCACCAGGTGTGGAGGACTTTCTGTTAGTCAGTCATTAATATTTCCCATATCTGATCTCCTAATAATAGGAGTATGTCATTGCTAGAAATGTAGAGAAAAATAGAAGTACCCATCCTCAATTAGTTGACATCAGATCAATAACATTATTTGTTATACCTGGAAAAGATCTTACAGACTTTCTAATTGTTTGAGATAATTTTTGTAAAGTGCTTACTTAGCATAGTGCCTGGTGTGTAGTAGACACTATAAAAAATGCTCTTTTCCTCCCTTCCTCTCATAAGATTTGTTAACATTGTTGATGGATGTCAGTAAATTGTTAAATTAGGTCCTTGTCTTAACTTGCTTGATAATTTAGAATCCTTTACTTTCACTCTGTTTGGTGGTTTCAGTTATGTCAGACTCTTCATGATCCCATTTGGAGTTTTCTTGGTAAAGATACTGGAGTGATTTGCCATTTCCTTCTCCAGTTCATTTTATAGATGAGGAAACTGAGGCAATTAGGGTTAAGTCATTTGCCCAGGGTCACACAGCTAGTGTCTGAAGCTGAATTTGAATTCAGGTCTTTCTGATTCTAGGCCCAGAGCACTGTCTACTACTCCACTTGGGAGTTCACAAATAAGTAGGATTTGTTTCCTGTTAAAGTGTGAGGAGCTATTTGGTTTCAATTAATGGTGATTTCAGGCACCACAGCCTTTGCTAATAAACTTGAAAGAAAGAAATTAGTCATGTAACAATTTCATGGTACTTTAAGACTTGTCTACAAGTTTACCAATGAGATTTTCAAACATAGAGTATTGAGCCTTAGGAAATAGCATCCTTGGGGCCTCCAACTTGTTGAACAAGTGACAGAGGATGGATTTTTCCTGGTTCAGGTTTCTCTAGCTCCTCTTCCCCACTATAGTAGCTAAAAGGCTGGACCTCGGTGATTGAAAGGGCTGGCATGCATTCATCTCCTTCCCTCTGTTTCTTAATCTTGGTTGTCTCTCAGACTCAGCTCTATCATAGGATCCTAGATCTAGGCCTAGAAGGGACCTCAGAAGTTATTTAGTCTTCCTGTTTATTTATTTTTTAACAGATGAGGAAACTGAGGCCCAGAGAGGTAACGCAGTTTGCCCAAGGTCACACAAATAATGAGTAGCAGAGCCCGGTTTCAAATTTAGGTCCCTTAGCATTCACTAAACACTGACTATATTCCAGGTTCTTTGCTAGATGGTAGGGATGAAAATACAACCTCCAGGGTTCTTTCCACTGCTTCCCATGCTGCCAGCTCTTTTCAGCTTGTAAAGGTACTGGTGCCTTAATTCATTGTCATCTGAGTTGTCAGTGAAAGATGGTAATAGTCTAAGCATTGCTTAAGTGCCCTTGACTCCAGTCTGGAAACCTGGATGAATTCTTCCATGTTGAGGAATTCCCTTGAGTTCATCCTCACCTAGTACCTGAATGAATGTGGACTGAATGAAACTCTCAAAGGAAACACATTTCTTGATCTACTTGCTATTTTGAAGGTGACAAACACAATTTAGTTTATATCAAGAAATCATTATAAAAACAGTAAAATTTCCCCACTCATTGCCACCAAAGAAATTTAGGTTTTTTCAGAGCTTTAGATTTCAGTTCCTAAAAAGGAAGTGTTGGTATAGTAGATGAAGTAGGTAGGAAAGCCTGGGTTCAACCATTCTCTGAAATTAACTCGTTATTAATGGAGTCACTTAACCCGAGTCTCAGTTTCCTCATCCTACTTACCTAGAATTGTGAGATAATATATCAAATATTCTCCAAATGCCATTGTTACTTGCCACCCCCATCCTCATTTTCTTTTGCCAACTTGAGAGCAAATGGAATAGATTTCAGTGAGGAAAACTACACATAACATTTTAAGAGGAAAAATAGCTCTGCGAACTACAACCTGGGCAATTACAGGATTAACAAAAATATGGTTGAAAAGGATTAGGAGGTCATAGGGGCTTGCAAGCTGAAAGTAAATCAATAATACAGAGCTGTTCATGAGGCTAATATAAGGTCAGGGTCTCAGGAAGTAAAATGGTATTATGTGAAAATGAATAAATAGAATTTAAGTAGGGACCTTGAAGACACCTTCCCACTATTTGCTAATCAGACTCTCAACGTATTGTTTTGGTCTAGGTGGTTCAAGAGGGACTTATGCAGACACTTGCTGTGTGACACTAGACAAGTCACTTAATCTCTGTCTGCCTCAGTTTTCTAACCTGTGAAATGGGGAAAATAATAGCACTTACCTCTCATTGTGGTTGTGAAGATAAAATGAGAAAACTGTAACAGTGCCTGGAATACAGTTGGTGCTTAATAAATGTTTGTTAATAAAATAAATAACTTTGGATAATGCTAGAAAAGATCGATCATGAAATATATTGAAAAACAATGGCAACGGTCAGGGTAGATGAAAGATATTAGTTTTTTTTAACGCCCCCCTTCCCAATGAAGAATGATAGATGACAACAATTATATTTAAGCATACAGAAGATTATAGAAAGTGTTGAACTTGGAGTCATGAAAATTTATCTGTTAGGTCATAGATGGCTTGTTATCTTTTTCCATATCGGGACTTCCTCATGCTCAAAAAAATTGTACATGCTTCTATATTCTAATAATAATAGTAGTAGTTACTAACTAACATTTATATGGTACTTAAAGGTTTGGAAAATACTTTACAAATATCTCATTTTTTCCTTACAACAACCCTGAGTGGTAGGTACTATCATTATCTCCATTTTACATATGAGGAAATGGAGGCAGAGAGATCTCAGTGTCTTGCTCAAGATCCCACAGTAAGTGCTAAAGGCTAGATTTGAATTCAGGTCCAGTGCTCTATCCACCATGACACCTAGCTGTCTCTAGGCATATAGAACATTGTTAAATGTCTGTATGGTGTTGGACTTTTTCTCATTGTGCAAAGGTCTATAAGAACAGATTTTGGTTAGACATATAGAGGAATTTCTTACTCCTAAGGGGTTTGTCATTAGACACCTTCAGAAGCAATGGAAAGATCATTATCATGAGCACAGCACCTTCCTTCACATAGTGTATGTTCAATAAAAATTTTGGAATTGGATTATTGGGAGGGTTATACAATCTTTTTCATTACTGATCTCTAGGAAAAACAGAGATTCCTGTTGTCTTGAAAGGTTTAGGTAAAACCATCATAGAGGCAGAGGCTGTGTCTTGGTAAAATGTCAAGAAATGAAGTAACATCAATCTGTTAAGACTTGGCATGTTGGTGGAACCTAAAGGCTGAAAGTATTTGGTAAAGAATTGAAGCCAATGATAGTATTGGTAAGGATGCAAGTAAGGTAAGGTAAGGACTGGACTCATCTTCCTGGGTTCAGATCTGGCTTCAGACACTTAGAAGCTGTATGACCCTAGAGAAGTCACTTAACCTTGTTTGCCTCAGTTTCCTCATATGTAAAATGAGCTAGAGAAGGAAATAGCAAACCTCTAGTATCTCTGCCAACAAAACCCCTGGATACATTTATTACATTATCTGCCCTTCCACAAATAAGTCATCTGATGGACTGAATTAACAATCACTCAGTGGTCAACTATTTTCCACCAACAGTCTGCAGTTCATGTTTTGACCCTAATCCCTAGTTACCATGGCCATTCTAACAACAATAAAAAAGAGCGCTAATGATTTTTGTTGTTCAGTCATGTCTGACTCCTTGGGATCCCCTTTGGGGTTTTCTTGGCAAAGATACCGGAGCAGTTTGCTCTTTCCTTCTCCAGCTCATTTTACAAATGAGGAAATTAAGGTAAATTAGGAAACAGAGTTAAGTAACTTGCTCAGGGTATCCAAGGTCAGATTTGAACTCAGGTCTTCCTGACTTCAGCATGGAGCTCTATTCACTGATCCACCTAGCTGCCGCTTAGAACCTCTGGTTTTCTTCAAAGTTTGACTCAAGACTGGACATGGTGGAACATGGCTGTAATCCCTGCTTTCTCTTGGCTGAAGCTGGCAGATTGCTTGAGTTTGGGAGTTCTGTGCTATAGAAGGCTAAAGCCTACTGGATACTCACATTAAATGTGGCACCAATCTGGTGAGCTCTTGGGAGTGGGAGGGGGGCACCAATCTACCTAAGAAAGGATGAAAGGGACTTAGGTTGGAAACAAAGCAAGTTCAAAGTCCTTGCTCAGCAGGAGTGGGATAGGTCCTGTGTGTGGCAGCTGTACTTGCAGCCTGGGTAAAATAGGGAGATGCATTCTCAAAAAACTTCCAAGCTACCTAAAGCTTGATTCAATTACCATCTTTTATATGACATTTTTACTGATAACTCAACTTCTAGGGTCCCTCCAAATACTTTATATGTGTATGTATATATATATATATATATATACATACACATACATACACACACACATATGTCAGACTCCCTAAGGGAAAGGACTTTCATTTTTTCCTTTAGTATCTGTAGCCTAGCACAGTTCTGCATATACATTAACAGTTTAATAAATGCTTGTTATTGATTATAGAATCAATGCTTCTTCATTGATTAATGAAGCACTCCTATAAGAATGAAGCTAACTCTTTGCTCTTGGGCTCTGCAGATGACGAAATGAGAGGGAATAGTTTTAAATTACAATCAATTTGACGGACAAAATGGCAGAATTTCTTTATGGTAAGGGTGATTAAACCTGGGAATCTCTACCCTTGGAACTCTTTGTTGTAAGCACACCTGGAGTCAGGGGGGGTGGAAGCTACTCTCTTTCGACTCCTTCTAGCTGAAACATCCTAAGTATCCACCCTGAGGTCATTTTTAAAGCTGGGTGATTAGTAAAAGTCAGTAGGATGCTTAGGCAGAAATGCAAACTCACCACAACTATTTGCATTAATGGCCGGCTGAAACCAACCTGAACAAAAGAGTCTTATGAGGTCAATAGCAGCTGACATCTCAGGAAGGAGGTGAAACCACTAGCAAGTCCATTGGCTAAGAAGAGCTGTCAGTGCTCGACAACCCTTTCCAAAGGCATCAGGAAGGTTTTGTGTGTGTGTGTGTATGTGTGTGTGTGTGTGTGTGTGTGTGTGTTTTAAATCTCAGTGGGATTGCAGTATTAAGGCAGCATTTAGCAACAAACCAGGAACTTAGATTTCTCCCATCTGTACAGAGTTACCATTGGGGGGAAAAAGCCAGTTGGTGGATAATAAGCTTATAAGCTATTTTGTGCCTCACCAAGGCTAAATATTATTAACGTTATTGAAAATACCACAACAAATTTAAAGGAATTTTGGTCATATGTGTAGAATACAAAGCAATGGTAATCTTAAATGATGTTACCAAAGCCATACTTTGTGATCATCTTTTTACTTTGTTATAGTAATAATCCATGACAGGGAACAGTTCGGGATATGGTGAGTCTTCCTTGGATTTCATTCAATTCAATTCAGCAAATGTTATTTTAGGCACTTAGCAAAGGCAAAGCCCTGTGTTAGGTGCTTTTGGGACAGGGGATACAAAGGTCAATGAAATGTTGTTTTTACCCTGATATCCACATTTGTAAATCAAAAATGAGCATCTGACACATTCCAGGTGCCCTCAGGGAGTTTACAGTCTAGGGGGGGAGAATTACATATGTTCACAAGTAAATGTAAATTCAAGTAGAATAAAAATGCAAGAGGCACAAATAAGATACTATGAAAGTTTGCAAGAGGAAGTGATTGCTTCTGATTGGGTTAAGATTTTATGAAGAAGATATGAGGTCTGGCATTGAAGGATGGAAAGGATTGTCTCTGCCAGGCATTTAAAGGGAACGATATGCCATGAATAGGGAAGAAAGTGAGCCAAAACAAAGGGATGGGGAAAGCAAGGATTACCCTTGGAGAATGGCAAGTGGAACTCTTGGATTGGTATGTGCATCCCTGTAAGGAAGAATCATGAGATCAGGAAGGAAAGAGAGGAAGGGGCCTCCAATGTCAACCCAAAGAGTTTAATCATATTTTGATGGGCAAAAGGGAAACAATGAAGGCTTTTAGGCAGGGGACTGGGGTGGTCAAGTATGTGCATTGCGAAAATAAATCTGACCATGAGACTGGAGCCAGGGAGATCTGAAGAAGACTGTAGCAACAACCAAGGAATAGGGCCATGAAACCTCCAAGGAGGCGCTTTTCAGTGGGAATGATAAGGAGTGGATGAATGTTCTGTAGTAGTGTGTCAATTTAACAACACAGAATACACTTTTTTGAAAAAAAAATTTTCCCCCAGTTACATGCTAAAATAATTTTTTATTATGTATTCTTTTTTTGAAAGTTTTGAGGTCCAAATTCTATGCTTCCCTCTTTCCCTCCACTTTCTCCTCCCTGAAATGGTATGCAATACAATATTGGTTATACATGGGCCAAGATGTAAAACATTTTCTTTTTAGTTATTTCATACAAGAAGACTCGACTGGGGGCAGCTGGGTGGTGCAGTGAATAGAGAACCAGCCCTGGAGTCAGGAGGACCTGAGTTCAAATGTGACCTCTAACACTTGTCACTTATTAGCTGGGTGACCCCAGGCAAGTCACTTCACCCCAATTGCCTAGCCAAAAACAACCAAAGAAAAAAACACCCCAAACCACAGACTTTATTGAAAAAGAAAGTAAAAAATAGCCTGTTTCAGTCTGTATTTAGACATAACAGTTCTTTCTCTGGAGGCAGATAGCATACTTCATCATTAGTCCTTTGGGATTGTCTTAGATCATTGTATTGTGACAATTGCCAAGTCACTGTGTATAACATTGTCCTGGTTTTGCTCAATTCACTTTGCATCAGTTCATCTAAGTCTTTCTAGGTTTTCCTGAAATCACCCTGTTTGTCATTTCTTATAGCACAATAATATTACATCACAATCACATGCCACAGCTTGTTCAGCCATTCCCCAAATGATGGGCAGTCCTTTAGTTTCCAATTCTTAGCCACCATAAAAAAGCTGTTATAAATATATATTTTTAATATAGACCCTTTTCCCTTTCTTTTGATGTCTCTGGGATAGAGACCTAGAAGTGATATTGCTAGATCAAAGGGTATGCACTATTTTATAGCATTTTGGATATAGTTCCAAATTGTTCTCCAGAATGGTTGGATCAGTTCACAACTCTATCAACAATGCATTTCCCACATGTCCTCCCATAGTTATCATTTTCCTTTTTTGTCATATTAGCCAATCTGATAGGTGTGAGGTGGTATATCAGAATTGTTTTAACGTGCATTTCCTTAATAGTGATTTAGAGCACTTTTTCATACAACTATAGATAGCCATCATATATTTTTAAGTTTAATCTGCATGCAGTAAGTAAATCTACATTTTCTCCATCACTTTCTAAAGTCCAGAAATAAAAAAATAAAAAGACTGAATCAAACCCTGATTTGTAGTTATGCTAATTTCCAAGGTATAAATACTCACACTCAAAATTTAACAATTAAGTCTCCTTGGCAGATTTGATCTGGTTCCAGTACAAGTCTGGATGTAATATATTTTTTAAAGAAAGAATTAAGGGATCTTGACAACAGATTAGATGCAGGATCCAAGGGGAGAGGGAAGTCCGAGATGACTCAAAATTTCAAGCTTGAATTACTCTTAAAAACATCTTGATAACTGTACTTCAATTTAATTGGTTTCTTTTGTAAGCCTCTGTGTTTTATGTAAAACTATTATTGTGAAAAAAGGGTCCATAAGCCTCATTGGACAGACAAAAAAGCTTAAGGATTCCTGGTCTACAGCATAGACTCCACATTCATCATTATGTTGAGCATCCAGGCTCTGTTTCAAGTGGCCTTATTTTCTGGTCTTTTAATTTGATTTCTCTCGTGATGCCTGGCCTTTCACTGTACAGTCTACATTCTCTGACTGGAATAACCCCTTTCTCTAAGTTCTCATGACTTCATTAAATTTTACTTTCCCACCATTATGCCTCTTTTCACTTGCCTATGTGATAAATAAAATAGACTAAATACATTTTTAAACCCTACGTAACACCACCTTTAACCTATGGATTTCTAATTCTATTAGGGACAAGAATGCCTTAACTAACTGGAAGCTATAAATATTTATATTATATGGTCTTATTATAGTCCACAATTTCTCAAAGGGTGATCCACAGACCTCTGGGAATCCCTGAGACCCTTTCAAGGGGTCCATAAAGTCAAAATTATTTTTATAATAACATTAAGATGCTATTTGCCTGCTAAAATACTCTTCCCTTTTCCAACCACATTAGCTGTATGAAGTCAGATTTTCTTTAGACGCTTCAGCAAGACATCTTGAAACAGATTGAATGCAGAAGCAACTTCTTTCTCTTAAGCTGGACATTAAAATGATTTGCAAAAATATGTAAAACAATGCCACTTTTCTCACTAAATTGTTTTCCTTTTGGAAAATATAGCTATTTTTTAAATAAAAGCATGCTAGTTTATGTAAAGGGTTGTTTTAAAATGAATTAAATAATTTAAGCAGTTATTTATTTTCATTTCTAATATAGTATCAATAGATAAAACCCACATAAATAAGTACCCTCAATACTTTTTAAGAGAGATGGGGTTCTGAGACCAAAAATTATGAGAACCGCTGTTTTAGTCAACACTTTCAATCTCTTTCCCCAATTAACGATTCATCATAAGTAAAAGTACTTCAAATCTTACCTCTGCCACCTGAGTGTTATCTTTTTTCTTCCTAATACGTATTTATTTTTCTAGTTACATATTTTATGTCACAATTGATTCTAAGCTCCCCAAGAGCAGGCACTTTTTTATTGGCTTTTATAACCCAGCTCCCAGTAAACTCATCACTGGGGAATCTCATTATCATGCATGATCTAATCAGTCTTTTTTTTTTTAATTGTTGTTCAATCATGTCTGACTCATCCTGGACCAGAGCTCAACAATACTGTTCTTGGGGTTTTCTTGGCAGAGATACTGGAGTGGTTTGCTATTTCCTTCTTTAGAGGATTAAGGTAAACAGAGGTTAAGTGACTTCTCCAAGAGTTACACAGCTAGTAAGTGTCTGAGGTCACATTTGAACTCAGGTCTTCCTGACTCCAGACCCAGACACTGAACTGCCTAGCCATAGCTGTGTCACTCAGCCTTGTTATACCTCATTGGTACCTTCTGTCCTTCTTACTGGAGGATGGGACCATAAACGCCTTCATTTAAGGGGAGGAAACCAGACTGACATCTCCTTAGCCATCTCTTTTAAAACACTGATGCCCTCATTTTGGACTTCGCTGGCTTCTCCACCATGAGTGTGTCCTCCCCCCATTCCCCATTAGATGGTAAGATTCTTGAAATCAGGGACTATCTTTCTTTTTCTAATTTGTGTCCTTAGTGCCTGGTAAGCAGGTGTTTAGTAAATGTTCACTGACTGTTCACTATAGCTGTCTTTTATGTAGTGCTTTGGAGTTTGCAAAATGCTTTCTGTATTGTCGCATTGGATCCTCACAACAACCTTGTACTATTCTTATCATCTGGAAACTGAGCCTGAGAGGGATTAACTCCAGGATCACATGGCTAAATAAGTCAGATTTGAACTCAATTTTTTCTGACTCCAGGCCCAACACTGTATGTACTGCATTATGTATCCATTTTGTTTCTGTCTTTGTATCCCTAGCACCCAGTATAGTGTCTTACAATAATAAGTGCTTAATAAATGTTTGTTGAATTGAAATTAATTTCATTGACTATCCTGCTGAATGATGTAATGGTCCGAGATTGGGGGAGAAGAGGGCAAAGAAGCAAAATCCATGAATAATGAAAATCTGTCCCTGAATAATTGAAAATTGACTTTATCTGTCTCCAGATTTCGTGACTTTTTTAAAAAAAATGTGCTGTATCTTTCTTAAAAGGCACTGGCAATATATGCTATGACAACTCCATGCCTGCTGTTATTGGCATATAATGAATCATGCACAAAATCTACTTAAAGGTACTTGAGCTGTGCCAGGAATGTATTCATAGCTTCTGAGCAAAAAACTTTGTGCAACGTGAATTCAAGTTGTATGACTGTACTCCTGGTTGTGCGGAAGAATGAAGGTGCCAAGGCTAGGAACAACCTCTAGTTGGTATTTACTTATTTATGTATATGCTGTTTTCCTTCAGTAGAGTGTATACCCTGAGGGCAAGACCTATTTCATTTTTGTCTCTGTATTATGGGTATGAAGCACAAAATGTCCATCATAGGAGGTGTATAATAAATATTTGATAAGTGAATGCAAGAATTAGATGCGACTTGGAATCGTGGGAGGGGTCCTGGAGTTATTTCCTGAAAGCAAAAGTGATCTGGTGTCTTCTGGGATACTAATGATACTCTTTCTGCCCGGACCCTTCCCTAGGAATCAGAGCCTTTAACTTGTTCCTGGCTTCTGGATCTACCCCAGTTCCAATCTTTATCTTGACTCCCCAGGCCAGGTTAGAACATTTACACAAGTGAGGGCTTCTTGATTTTTTTGTTGTTATGTTCGTCCTTCATTTTTGAAGAGGACCGTGACATCAGAGAAATGATGACATGACTTGCACTTGACTTTGTTTTGAGTGAGGGAGAGCTGTGCAAGGTCACCAGCCTCACTTTGTTCTCCTGAGCTATCCGGCTTCTTGATCTGAGGGGGCCGGTGGATAGATCCCATGGAAGAGAAAAGAAAAGAAAAGCACAATTGGCTATTGACTGTGACTTCCTTAAAAATGGGGACTATTTTCAGGTTTTTCTTTTTCTCTCCAAGTGTTTATCACACTGCCACAATAGGTTTAATAAATGTTTCAACCCACTGAGCATACCATGAAGACAGACAGAAAAAGAGATGTATTCTTTCTTTTCCTTGTTCTCTTTTTGACTTTATGCAAATTAGACAAACTAGGATTTTCACCAATTTCCCCTCTTTAATCCCTGTTCGCTCCCTTTTTGTCCCTCCTCCCACCTTAAAAAACCCCAAAGCTTAGGGAGGCCAGTGTGATGGTAAGATCTTTGACCTGGGAGATAGGAGACCTGATGTTCTAAGGTGGGCCTGACTCGGGCCAGTCTACTAGAAGTTTAGTGTTTTGTTATAGTTTTGATATTAGAAGGAAAAGAGACACAGGAAGGTCATTAACAAGAAGAGATTTGTTAAGCCCTAAAAGGGAAGGGATAGTAAACAAGGACATGCATTGAGAGTGCCTCAAATTGATTAAGCTGAGTGAGTCTCCCATCCCAATTCACCAGCCAAGCCTTAATTGGAGCTCTTTATAGCTTCTTTGTACTCAAGGTGATGAGGAAGTGACACCAACAAGCCCTTCTACCAACCAAGATTTGAGGATGGCCTCAAGATCTTTTAAGGAAAAATTAAACTATTTTTGCATAGGGAGAGGGGTTAGAATATTGCTCCTGCCACACTGGAGCTCCACCCTGGCTCTGACATTAGTTTACTTTGTCATCTTCTATAAATAAATCTCTTCCATCTCTCCAGGTCTGTGTTTGTTCAACTCTGTAATGAGAAGGTTGGATCAAAACTCTAAGGTCCTTGTAACGCTGACGTTCTATGACTGACTCTTCTTTTAATCTTATCACATGGGATACCTGAACATACAAGTCTCTACTAATTGAAAGAGTATAACATTAACCAGTCTATCTGGCAATCCAAGATGTTTAAAATTATGCACTATATAAAAGTTATTCTGAGTTTCCCTGAATATCTAGAAGTCTTCTGGACCAGCCCCTTCATTTTGCATTTGAGGAAACTAAGTTATTGAAATGAAATTACTTATCCAAGGTCACATAGGTAGGATGAGGCAAAACCAGCACTCAAACCCAGGTTTTCTGGCTCCAAATCTGTCTCTCTTTGTACTCTGTTACTGTACTTGAGCAGAAGTTTATAGGGGGGAGAGGGGAGAGAGAGAGAGAGACAGAGAGAGAGAGAGAGAGAGAGAGAGAGAGACAGAGAGAGAGAGAGACAGAGACAGAGAGACAGAGACAGAGAGACAGAGAGACAGAGACAGAGACAGACAGAGACAGAGAGACAGACAGAGAAACAGAGAGAAAGACAGAGAGAGACAGAGACAGAGAGAGAGAAGAAGAAGATAAAGAAGGAGAAAAAGAGGAGAAGAGAAAGAGAAGCTAAAAAAAAGAATTCTTCCCTTTTCTTATAAAAAGATACAGTCAACAAATTGAAGAAGCAAACTGCATTCCCACTTGAGAAGCTTCCCGGTGAATCTCATAGGAATGATAAATGTGTTGTTTCTCCTAGAAACATGATAAATACAAGGGCAGCAAAGTGGGGGCGCTAATAAATGTTTCTGTCAAAACCACTTTCTTCATTGTAACTACATCAGAGGCCCTCTTTAATACCCTGTCCTCATCGCCTTTACCCTTGGAAGAGGTTTTGAGGACAGGGTCCCTGAAGCATTTCATCTGCTCAGGTCTTTTCTGTTCCTTCCCCTCTCCTTTCCATTCTGCTTTCTTCAGTTGGCCTTAACTCTCCATATCTCTGTTCCCTTTGCTTCCTTCTGCAAGTCCTGGCTTTCTGCCACTACCTCTTTTAAACCACTCCTGGAAACTAATTTCCTTCTAAGGAAGCCTTTCATTGGCAAAGTCCCATTCTCAGTTTCCCCTAGAGTGCAAAATAATGAAGACAGAAATGAGTAAAGGGAAAAAAAAGGAGAAAATTAGCAAAAATGATGGCTAAAAAAAGGGAAGGGTGAACTTACATTGCTTTTTCAACTAAGTCCCTTTCTTTTATTTACGAAGATTAAATCATCTGGGGTAGATGTTTCTGTGGAGCTCTGGCAACTTTGTTAATGCCCAGCTTGTAAGAAGGGACAAAAAGATAATTCTGCATTGTAGTAACATAAGCCTATTCCACCAAGGAGCTAAAAGTACATTATGCACATTACTAAGGTAATTTTGAATGTCCCTGAGAAGTAGATGGGTGGTCAGCCTAATTACTGTAATAGAATAAATCAATCCCAGATGGAGAGGTTTCTTGATCAGTGCAAATGAAAGGGCAGGTTGGAGGTAAGGTGCATTACCGAGCCAGGAGGAATGAGGGGTTTTCTAGTTATTGTATACCACATAAATCCATAAGATTTTCTTTCACTTTCCTACAAAATGTCAGAGAAAGTTCAGCTCTCTGTTTTCTTTTCAATATTAATACAGAGGGACAAGTAGTAGTTAATTTAGGCCTCAAATCAACCTTCAATCTATATATTCTAGAAGTAGGGCTGTTGCTCAGTCTTTCCAGTAATTGAGAAATATTAAAAAAAATAAAATACAATAAAACATTGGTGTTAGTGTGGTATTATTGTATCATGTCCAACTTTTCATCACTCAGATTTGAGTTTTCTTGGCAAAGATATTGAAGTGGCTGTACCATTCCTTCTCCAACTTATTTTACAGATGAGAAAACTGAGGCAAATAGGATTAAATGACTTACCCAGGGTCACACAGTTAGTAAGTATATGAGGACAGATTTTGTTGCTGTTGCCCATCCTTCATTCTTGAAGAGGAAATTACCATGGAGGGTGATTTCTTGACTTTCAAATGCATTGGACTTGAGGGAGGCAGAGCTGTACAAAGTCTTCCAGATTTAAGCTCAGGAAGATGAGTCTTCCTGACTCCAGGATTTGCATTCTATTCATTGGACCATTTAGCTGTACTGAGAGACAGAGACAGAGACCAGGGTTTGAGTCCTGGTTATGCTTCATCCTACTGTGTGACCTAGGGTACGTCATTTCATTTCTTTTTTTTTTTGAAAAATTATCTATTTCATTAAATATTTCTCAATCATATTTTAAAAAATCTAACTTTCATTTTTAAAAATTTTGAGCTCCAAATTCTTTCCCTCCTTACAACCCCTTCCCCACTCCTTGAGAAGGCAAGCAGTAGGATAGCAAATATACATGTGGTCACTGAAAACGTATTTCCATAATAGCTGAATCATTTCACTTCAATGGGTCTTAGTTTCCTTATATGCAAAATGAAGGGACTGGTCCATATGATCTCAAGATATTCAGGGAGATTCAGAAACCCTTTTGTATGGTGCATAATGTACTTCTAGCTCTATGAAGGAAAAGGTCTATGTTACTATAATGTAGAATTATCTTCATACATGATGGACTCTAACAAAGTTGCCAGGGTTCCCCCAAAATACCTATTCTAGATGATTAATTAGCAAATAAAAGAAATGAACTTACAGTTCAAGGAGCAATACAACTCTCCCCCTCTATCCCCACCATTTTTGTTGATTTTCCTTTTTTCCCTCTTGACTCTAGCATGAAATATAAAAGTCAACTGGTTGGCACTTACATAGCTGTTCATAACCTGGTCTTTTTCTATAATCTTCACACCTTCACAAATGAGGCAAGAAGGCATCAAGAGTTGAGGTGATTGTTGAAAGTAACCAAAGAAAATGGCTTGGTCTCTGTTACTGGAAGGAGATATAGACTGTGACAAGAAGCAAATAGGAAATGCAGACTTGTGCATATCACCTCCTAAAGTCATACGCTGCTTCTTTTACTGGAGCAGGTGTGTTTAATTACACTTGGCATTGCGAAAGGCCAACCTCCCACCTCCCACCTTGTCCTTGGCAGTACTAGGCCTCAGGTTTCTACAAACATATTCTAGGACTGTCAGGAGGGTCATCACTTTGGATTTTGCAGAGGAAAAGGAAAAAAATATTTTACTATTTTTGCCATAACTGCTACAGTTTAGAATTAGGAAAACTCTTTGTCAAAATTATTTGCCTTTGACTTCCCAAAGAAAGATGCTAGGAGGGCCATGCTATTATATTAATATGAATATTAATATATAATGGAGAAATAAAGCATTTCTTAAGCACTTATTAAGTGACAGGTACTATGAAAACTCTGGGAATACAGATATAAGCAAGACACACTTACATCCTCTTGAGGGAAGGTAATCCATGAAAGGGAGCTGGAATTGGATTGGGGAAGGAAGGCCTTTGGCTGAGGGTATGGGCTTGAAATAGCCAGGAAATGAGACAAAGCCCTGGCCTGATAAGGTCAAAGGCCATCTATCAGAGACCAAGGTGGTTTCAGTGGATGGGTCCAAATTTCCAATGGGAAAGAGATGGGGTTAAAGGTTGAAATGGAGTTGGGATGGACTAAGGATGGCCTCAGAATCATAATATATTAGTCAAATTTTAGTGTACAAAGGTACCTTTGTACAATCTAGTTCCTCCTTTTCCTCTTCCTCCTCTTCTTCTCCTTCTTCTCTTTCTCCTCCTTCTTCTCCTTTTTTTCTTCTCCTTCTTCTGTTCCTCCTCTTCTCTTCCTTCTCTTTCTCCTCCTCTTCCACCTCCTTTTCCTCCTCCTCTTCTTCCTTCTCCTCCTTCTCTTCCTTCTCCATCTCCTTCTTTTGTCTTCTCGATTAATTTTTTTTATAAGGGAGAAAACTGAAGATAAGTGACTTGCCTAAGGTCACGTAGAGGGGTAACCACTTGAGACTGGATTTGAACAACGGATTTTCTGACTCTGAGTCTTAACACCACATCCCTCAGACATGCTGCCTGTGTAGGATCTACAAAGATGAAATAGAAAAAGTGAGGCAACTCAGGTTGGAAGAGCATTGTGAAGATAGCATGAATCAAGGCATCAATACAGGAATGAACAAGCTATGTTTACTAGGACAGTAGAAGGCAAGTCTGACTAGGTTGGAGGCTGTATGTTGGGAACTTGTGGGGAAATAAGGATATAGAGGTAAGGAGAGGTGACACCATGGAAAATCTAAAGAACCTGAAAGGAAGAAAGTTGTACTTGATGTGGGGAGAGAATAAAGGTGATATTTAGGAAGAATTCAATGATAAAGCTACAGGCTCTCTAAGTAAGTGCGTATAGAAAAAGAACACTGAAGAATGAATCTTGGGAGATGTCCACAATAAGGGAAGAACTCATAATAGGAGACAAAGAGAAGGAGAAATAGAATGATAATCAGGACATTACAAGACCATGCAAGTGAAGAAAAGAAGAATGTCAAGGAGTTTCAAGAGAAGCCAAGACATCATCAGTGGCCATTTCAGTGGGATAATGGGAAAGAAATGGATTATGGAGGGTTTGAAGTTGGGGCTGGTGAGCAATAGCAGCAGACCATCTAGGGACCAATCCTTGAAGGCACATAATTATGAAAAGAAATGGAGCTGTGGCTGTCAGGGTACAGGGTAAAGTGAAGAACTTATCAAACTTTAGGTGACAAGGGTATTTAAAAGCAAATAGGAAGGACATACTTTCACTCAACCCCAAGTATCCAATCCATTGCTAAAGCTCCCTTCTACCTCCACAGTATCTTTCACATGCATCCTCTTCTCTCACTTCTCACAACCATAGCCCCAATTGAGTCCCCTGTCACCTGGACTGTTATAATTTCCTTTGAGCTGATTTCCCTGATTCATGTCTTCCCCACCAATTTATTCCATCCTCTACTCAGTTGCCAAAGTGATTATCCAGAAGTACTTATCTGTTCATCTTACCACATGTGGCCTGGAGGTCACGGGTTCCTTACCCCAGTAGAGTTTATGCCATTTGAAGACCTGTTGAAGGAACTAGCAATGTATTCCTCAGAGAAGAGAAGACTTGGGTGGGAAGGGAACATTTGTTGGGAATATGGTAGAAGAAGTAAGAGTTGGATCAGATGGCAATGAGGAATTACAACTTCGGGATTCTATGATTTTGTGAAAGCCATGGAGTGCAAGTAATCTTTGGTAGTATGTTGCAACCTGTTAAGACCCACCATTTAATCATTTAATCAACAAGCCTTTATTAAGTACTTATTATGTGCCAAATATAGCATTAAAATTCTGACAGTACAAAGCAAGGCAAAAACACAGAACCAGTAAGGAGCTTACATGTTAATTGGGGAGATAAAATATATAGAAATAGAAAAGGTAAATAGAGAGTAGAAAAAAGGTAGCCTTAGAGGTTGAGTCACTTTCAGTGTTACATTTTTTGAGGTCTTGGTGTTCTATGAAACATGAACATATCAAATCATCAAGAGAATATCGATTTTTAAAGGTGGATATTTGCAGTTTGGGGAATGAATAAAGTCATCGTGAACTTTTCCGAATATAATTCAGCTCTCCTCCCTTGACTCCTCTCACTGAGTTCTGAGCTGAGCCTATTATACACTTTCTGTTCCTGTTCATGATATATGCAAAAATATACTAACATAGTTGATGGCTCAATCCCATCAGTTGTAGTCTGGGCAAAAGGTTTTCTTTGTCCACTTGGTTTTTCCTTTTGAATATGGCAAGGCTGATATCCTTTGAATGGCTGAGGCTCACATTCATGAGGATCTGGAGTACTTTGGGGTTCAGTGAAACCAGATTAATGTCAGCTTCATACAGGGGCATTTGAAGAGCTTCTCCATCCAGAGCCAACTATTCTTCTGTTTGGACTTTGTGAAGGATAACCTCAGTGAGCATGAGAGTGCTTGTTCTATGTCTCACCTGATACTGATGTTCTAATTTGTCCCCATAATAACACATATCAAGGCATCTTGTATGCTTTTGACATGTGCACAGGAGCAGCCTCACTGGAAAAGATCCAAATCAAATGCTTTCATTATTTTCATAATCAAGAAACCATAAATATAAATGAATAGACCTCTCAATTGTCGATTTTGTTATTCTGAAGATGGGTCCTGCTGTATAAAATCGTTAGTGAAAGCCTACTTGTTTCCTCTTCTTCCTAATAATAATAGTAACAACAAATAACTATCATTTCTATAGCACTTTAAGGTTTATAAAGCGCTTTACATATTAAGTCATCTGACTGACCCTAGCCACAACCCTGTGAGGTCAATGCTATTATTACCCAAATTTTACAGATGAAGAAACTGAGCCTGAGAAAGAATAAGTGACTTGCGCTAGGTTATGCAGCTAATCCTTTTTGCTTCAGTTTCCTCACCTGTAAAATGAGTTGGAGAAGGAAATGGCAAACCGCTCCGCGATGTCTTTGCCAAGAAAGTTCCAAATGAGGTAACAAAGAGTAGGCTATGACTGAAAAAAGACTGAACCTCATCGTGGCTTTGAGGCAAAGTTCAAAATCAGGTCTTCCTGCCTCTATATCTCATGCTCTATCAACTGTACCACCTAGGTACACTATACCAAGGTTGTCCTCAACACTTGAATATATCCTTCTCATCAGTACTTTATAGAGATGAGAAAAGAGGCAGAAAAATCGTTTCATCTAATCATTCCCCATCTTACCATTAAATGATTATGATGAATACATCAGGTAAGGAAGGTTCCTTAAGGGAAGGTCCTATTTTTTATTTTGTTTTTGTATCTTCATCACTTATTTGGTGCTTAGTAAATGTCTCATATTTGGATTGAATTAAATAAGACTAGAAAACTTAAAAAAAAGAAAACCTGACCAAAAAAAAAATGGAACATGATCAACAAAGAAGTCTTTCAGGAACTTGCATTCTAAGAAGGAGAAAAGGTATATCTATTTTTCCTGTCCCTCTATTTTTGTATCTCTCATCTCTCTGTCTCTATCATGTCTCTATTTCTTGCTGTCTTTCTCCCTCCTTCTCTTTCTCTTCCTATCTGCCTACCTTTCTATCTCTCTGTCTCTGTCATCTGCTATCTCTCTCATTTATTTTCCATCCATCTCTCTATCATCTTTCTCTGTCTTTCTGTCTGTATCATCTATCTATCTTGCTATTTGTCATCTATCTGTTCATATCTGTCTTTCTGTCTCATCTATCTATCTATCTATCTGTCTGTCTGTCTGTCTGTCTATCTGTATCTATCTATCTATCTATCTATCTATCTATCTATCTATCTATCTATCTATCTATCTATCTTCTTATCTATCTCATGCAAAGCCAATGTGAAAATAATCTGGATGGGAAGGAGAAAGTACTAGCAACTGGGTGGTGGTGGTGGAAAGGCTTCATGCAGAAGATAATTCTTGAGCCGAGTCTTGAAGAAAACCAGGCATTCTAAGAGGTAAAGGTAAAGAGAAAGAGCATTCTAGACATGGGGCATAGCCATTGCAAAAGCATGGAAATGGGGAGATAGAATGCTTTGTGAAATAGTAAGAAGGCAAGTATGTTTGGATCCCAGAGTACATGAGAATAATGTATAATAAGACTGACAAGGTAGAATGGGGCCAGGTTGTGAATAAATGAATGAATGATTCCTCTATTGCAAATGGGTATGATCCCATCTGATCTCCAAAACTAAGCTGAATTGGCCTGGAGACTTCTTGGGGATGCCAGATGTTATAGACTTGAGAATCAGCTTGGTATGGTGTATAGACAGCAGAGCATGGAGACAGAAAACCTCCTGTTTTGGATATTTACTAGTTGTGTGACTTTGGGCAAGTCACTTAAACCCCAGGCCTTAGTTTCCTCACTTGTAAAATCAAGGGTTTTGACTCAATGATTTCTAAAGTAACTTCCAGCTCTAAATCTGATCTATGACCCCTTAGGAAGGGGATGAAGCTATTTCCATTCTCACTTCAGATTTCTCAGGAATGATTCTGATTTTGCCTCTAGTCTAAGGGTCCTCCCTGGGCAAGGTAAGAAAAGTACAAATCAGGTGTGGAACAGGTAGTTTTATTGTTGTTCAATTGTTTCTAACTCTGAGACCTCATTTGTGGTTTTGTGGGCAAAGATATGGGAATTATCTGCCGTTTCCTTCTCTAAGCCATTTTACAGGTGAAGAAACTGAGACAAATAGGGTTATGTGACTTGCCCAGGGTCAGTTCACTCAGCTAGTCTGAGGCTGGATTTGAATGCAGGAAGGTGAGTCTTTCTGATCTAGGCTCTGCACTCTATCCATTGTACCACTTATCTGTCCAGGTAGTTTTATACCCACACAGAAAAAAAGGAATACTAGGCAATAAAGATTCCTAGAAGTATACTCAAAGGAGAGGCTCTTATTGAAGCCTCATTGAGACATTTGCAAAGCTTCTTGGGAAGGCTGCTTATTAGCTACTTCACATTTCACGCCCATTACAAACAGCTCAGTCAGTGCTAAGGGGGCTCTCTCTTTCCAACAGTCTCTCTCTCAATGGGTGACTCCCTCTCAGCTGCCCTAAATCTATTGCTGTCACCATAACTATTGTGCCAGTGGTTGATATCCTAGTGCCCAGGAAGAGAGAAAATACCAGTTCCCTTCTGGGCTCTAAAAAAGCATCGAACAAAAGGAAGACACAAATAGGAGGCAGATCCATGCTAGGCACAGGCTTTTCTTTTTAGTGTTGTTTCTACTGATAAAACCATATTCAATTTCTGATCCCTAATGGGACAGCTAGGTGGCATGGTTGGTAGGGCACTAGGCCTGGAGTCAAGAAGACCTGAGTTCAAATCTGACCTCACACATGTACTAGCTGTCTGTTGCTGCTTGCCTCAGTTTTCTCATCTGTAAAATGGAGAAAAATCTCCTATGGTTGTTGTGATGATCAAATGAGATAATAATTGTGAAGTGCTTAGCAAAATGTACATAGTAATCTCTATGTGAGAGTTAGCTATTTTTAGAATTGATGTTATACCATAGGAAAGTGCTAAGGATTTCAGTGGTGAGAATTTTCTGGTCTTCAGTAGCTGTGATTGCTGAAGGGATTGTGGCTACACAAACAGTTATCATGTCAGATCTCCACAAAAGTTGCTCCCTTGGGCAATGATTGTGGGACCCAGACTGGCAGCAGGACTGGTAGAGTGAGGGTTACTGCTGTTCCAAAGGTTCTCAAGCTTATCTGTCCATTTGGTGTCAGCTGGGCCAGAGTTAGTTTTGTGATGGTGACCCCTTTTTCCATAGCAGTCATTCTCACCAATGATGTCTATAGGAGGTAGTGCTCAAAGTGAGGCCAGTGATCTGGGTAGCGCTGCCATTGCTGGGCTCTGGATTGTCTCCATCAGCATCTGAGGGGAGATTGTGCTCACAGCTGTGGTAATAGTTTAACCTTCTCTGCATATGCCATCTTCTGTCTCTTTTTTTTGCCCTATAGATCTCAGGTGGTTGTGGTTGTTGTTTTTGAAGAAGACCAAGGACATCATGGGTCATATCTTGACTTGCCCAGGAATTGGATTTAAGTGAGGCAGAGTTGCACAAAGATATCAACCTCACCTCTCTTTCCAAGTCATTGAAGTCCAGTGGTAGGACAAAAGTCAAGGTAACTGGTGATAACTGAGCAGTTGTGGGGATGGCAGAACTTTGGTTTTTCCCTTAGATGATGGCTGCTGAGGGTGGATTGGAAGCAGGACTGTTGATCTGGAGGACACTGGGGCCCTTGGACTTACCCAAGTAATGAAATGAAGAGTTTTAAATTCCAAAAGAAGGAGTTTATATTTGTTTCTAGAGATAACAAGAACCTAGGAGAGTTTATTGATTAGTGAGGTGACATGGTCAGCCTCCTTTGGCAGCTGCATAGAGGATTTATTGGAATGGAAAGAAATTTGGGGCAAGGAACCCAACTGAGAGGTTATTGCAATAGTCCAGGTGAGAAGTGATGAGTTCCAACTAGAGAAGGGTCCATGTGAGTGGAGAAAAGCTAACTATATGAAAGAAGTTGTGGAGTTAGGAATCACAGTATAAGTAATACAAATAATATTTTCTTCAGTCATTTTTTATTTGTGTCTGACTCTACACGACCCTATTTTTTTTAAGCAAAGCTACTGGAATGGTTTGCCATTTCCTTCTGCACCTCATTAGACAGATGAGGAAACTGAAGCAAACTAGGTTAAATGACTTGCCCAGGGTCACATAGCTCGTAAGTGTCTGAGGCCAGATTTGAAGTCAGGAAGATGAGTCTTCCTGACTCCAGGCCCTTACTCCACCCACCTAGCTGCCCAGTATAAACAATATAGGAAGATATTTTTAAAGGAAGTTTTAAAAAAAATAACCTTAAAACCATATTGCATTAAAATGGGTATAAAAATCCATATAAGTGTATAATCCACATATAAATACATACATAGATATTTCATCCTGTGCCCTTGAAATTTAGGCTTTGGGGAAGTAGTTAATATAGTCATATTTTTTAATTTGTATCGCTGACTCACATTGTCTAAGTCTCCAGCATAGTGACTTGGGCTGAAGAGTTCTCGAAAGACCAGAAACAAAGGGAATGGATAAGAAAATAATCACACAGTGTTTGCTTGAGACATTGAGAAGACAGCTGCAAGGGCTAGCTAGCATCAGCTCTTGTCTTTAACATCTTTATTAATGACCAAACCTAGGTAGTTAACAGGCTGTCAATTAAATTTGCAGCTTCTCCTACAATTAGCAGGTGTTAAAAAAACAAAACAGTGAAAATAAGGAAAGAAACCAAATGGGGTGAAAACCCCAATGGATACAAGGGAACACAGACCAAATGGACTTGAAAACATTTCTTAAGGCAGAGAAAGAGGAAGAAAAAGTCAGGGGAACAAGATTGATGGACACAAGAGCATTAAATGATTAGGGTCACGAGGGTCATTCAAGTCACCAAATTAGATATGGCTGCTGTGTTATTGGGCATTAAGAAAAGCCCATTAATATTTTGGCCTTCACAGGGAAGAATGCTGTGTCCTACAAGGAGGAGGTAATCTTCTTGTCTCAGGTACATCGAGACCACTGTGGTTTTTTGCTTTTGTTTTTCGGAAATTGTAGAACTTCCAGTAGTCCCTACACTGTAGAGATCAGAGGGGAAAAAACCCAAACAAGCATCAAAAATGATTAAGAGATTTTATAGTCTGGATAGTTGGATATATTTACAAGGAATTGTAGACAGCAGAGACTAGCTAATGAACAAACATTAGGAGTTTAAATTTTAAAGAAGGATTTATAGTTATAGGATTTGGTTTAAATTCTGTCTCTGTCGCTTATTGTCTATGTGACTTTAGACCTATCACTTAGGATCTCTGGTCCTCAATTTACCCATGAGGGTGTTAAACTAGCAGTTAAACGATTCTTCCTACTCAAATCTATGTCCTCCGAAGTCTATGTAAACTACTTGCGGGCACGGACTTTTTGATTTATCTCTGAGTCCCTAGTGCCTCATACAATGTCTGGCATACAGTAGATGCAAAATAAATACTTAGTGATTGGTGATCCTATAAGAAGAATTATTTTAGCTTATTATTTTAAGATGTAACTGGCAGCAAAAGTTCCTTTCCCCCTCAAAAGATGATAATCTACTTTCTAGAAATATTGAGGGTAGTAAGGGGAGATTACTCTCCTGCTGTTTCCCAGTCATCTATTGTCCCTATTTTTCTCTGCTGTAAAGGAACACCAGGCTCCTTGTTTTCCAGTGCCTCACTGTCACTTTCCAGGTGGTCTGAAAGAGGCTGGCATGGGCAAAAACATACTGAGGAGACTCATGGGCAATGTACAGTCACTGACTGAGTGGATTGACTGGTCAGAGCTTAGCAAACCCTTCCTAATATTCAGCATTCGTAACATTTCCAACGCTTCAGTGGGTAAAAAAGCTGTATTAATAAAAATCAGAGGAACACTGGAAATCAAAGGCTGGAGATGGTACTGATGGCTGCTGTGATGCCTAAACACACAGGGATGAAATGAATTGCACTTTCAATTGGAGATGGGGCAGTGGGGTGAGAAACCAAGACACATGCCACCAGGGACTTTCGAAACCATCAGCGGTGATGGAAAGAGCAGCTCGAATGCCTTGATCAACTACTGGCTCTCCTGCCTGTTATGAAATCAGGCCTTACCATCAGTCGCAAAGGAGATGCTCATTTAGGAGTAATTCATAACTCCAGACATGGAGCTGAGGAGTTTTTGACAGTTTCCAAATCATAGGATAGTCTAAGGGGCTAAAGGTGGCACTATTTCTTTCCCTTGCTTATCACTACCCCATAGGCATTTGTGTACTCAGGTCCTTTATATAGAGACAATTTTTTTTTCTTTTTCCCCCTGCACTCGGGATCCATCCGTTAAATGGCAATAGCCAATCCTTCCAGTGAAGACAGATTATTCCTTCACTTGGGAGATAAACCTCTAAACTGGGTTTGTGTCTACAGCACTTGTGAGTTATAGATCTTGTGCCTTCTGAAAGATGAATAATTACAGATCCCTGGGGAGATCAGCTATATATAAAATGCAGTAGTCATCAAGTTGGGGGAGAGGCTGATAGGTGTGGGCCACAATGATAGAATGAATAGCTCTCTTGTCTCTGTCAAGCAGGAAAGGAAAATGGTAAGAACAGACCTCATTAGAGAAGTTGAGTGGGCATGTGTGGCTTCCAGTTTCTGGGCAAGTGCTGTTTCTTCCCTGGGATGAAATAAATGCTTGCTTCTGAGAGCCTATTGCCGCAGAATTAATTTATGGAATAAACACAATGCGAAGATCATGTATGACTTCAGGCTGAATTTACTTTTGACGTCCGCATCTTCTGTCATCCTCCCTGCTCCCAGGAGTAAATTGCCAGATAAATTATTGTTTTTGTTTCTTTTCACATTGGAAGTATTTTTTCTTTCTTTCTATTTTTCTTTTTTTTTTTCTTACATGGGGGTGGGTGGTACAAATCAGATATCAGACTCTAACGAGCTGTGCATAATGAAGCTGGCACGCATTTTATGGCTGAGTCCCTTCTTGTGTGTGTGGCATATACATTATGCTTAGAATTGCAGAAATGCTTGTTATCTTGGCGGTACACTGAGGCAGAGCACAGAGATGACAGAAATGCCAAATATAGCTGATGATCTTGCCTCCTGGGGCCATGTCAGGATTCCTAGCAATATATGCCAGAGAATAAATTTAGAAAACATGAGGGTTTGAAATGCCACATACCAATTATAGATTGTTCTCGGCAATCCCTTAGGTCTCATAGATTAATTTTCCTGAACTGTATCTTCACCGCAATGTCGGATTTTTCCCAAATTCTGAAGATAAATGACTAAATCCCTCTTTTTCTTTACCAGTGTCATCTGAGTGATTGTGGTCAGGGCATCAACTCTCAGGCCTACTAATATTTATTAACAAAGAAAATAGCTTTCTTTATTTTTCTCTTCTATTTGTTTCTGTCCCTGTCTCTCACATGCACACAATACCCTCCACTTATTTCCTGTCTCTCCCCCTGCAATGTCCACATGATTTGTCATTTCTGTTCACTAAACAAAGACTAATTGAACACCTACTCTATATATTGGGTTGTGTGAGGTAGTATGAGGAATGATATAAAGAAGTATTGCACCAGTTCTCTGTTCTCGAGGAGCTCACTCTCCGGTTGGGAAGACAATGCATTCACGTACGAAAGATTAAGGGTGATTGAGAGAGGTCTTCTTAGTTGTGTGTTTTAAAGGGCTATATGGGAAATATAGACAAAAATAGGAATAGTTAACAACGACCTATTTATATAGTATTTTAAAGTTTGGAGAGCACTTATACGTATATTTTTCCATTTGATCCTTATTGATGTTGATGAAGTGTTTGTCCTTTGATCTTGAAGAGGGCCATGACATCAGGATGATGACATGACTTACAGTTGACTTTGATTTGAGTGAGGGAGGGCTGTGCAAGGTCATCAGCCTCACTCTCTCCTCCTGAGCCATCTGGGTCCAGAGGCCTGATATTCATCAGGATGACTGGAGATGGCCCAGGATTAAATTTGATCCTCATATCAACTCTATGAAGTGGGAGTTATAATTGTCTTTATTTTATGGCTAAGGAAACTGGGGCTGAGAGAATTTGTGATTTGCTTAGGGTCATAAAGCTAGTAAGTCTCTGAGAAAGGATCTGAATTGAAGTCTTCTTGACTCCAAGTCTGACACATTATTCATAAAGTCACCTCCCAAACAATAGGAACTCTTGAAAAGGTGGGGAATTATGTACTCTGAGGTGGTCATGGAAGGGCTTTATGGAGAAATCAATCTTTTTTTGTGGGTCCCAAAGGCAAAGGATGGATTGGATCTAGGTAGATTGGGAAGAGGCAGGAAGGACATTTGAGATAGAGAATAGGATATGAACAAGGTGAGAATGTACATAGGGGACAAATCTGTTTAGAATGGAGGATGATGAGGGTTAATCCCATATAAGTTTGAAAAAGTATGTTGGAGACTGACTATGGAGGTCTTTGAGTTTTATACTGCATTCTTTAATGGGTAAACATTAAAAGTATTCGAGAAGAGGAATATATATGACGTGGGTGGTATTGGAAGAAAAAGAATTCAGTAATACTCAATAGGATGAATTGAAAGGTGTAAATGGGTGGGCCTGATTCAGAGACATGCTCTGTTAGTCTAAGTTCAGTTCTAGAACAAAATAAAACACTTATAATTTGTTAGTTCACAAAAAGAGGTTAACTTAGTAAAAGAATGGGAAGGATTTTTAGTAAGGATGCTACAGCATTTAGCTTAGATAGATATGACCCCCTTTGACTCATTCCTGAAATGCATCGGATCAGTAGGGCAGGGTGTGATGACTCCTGAAGCTTTGGGAATCCTCCACCAAGTCTACAGGGCCTTTGACTCTCCATGGACAGGCCTTTTTATGCCCTTAGTAGACCAGGAAGCTTATATGGACAGAGACTACCAAGAAGCTGTATCAATGGAGATAGGACCTGAGCCTGAGACCCCTTAGTCTAATCAAGCTTAGTGGGCTACTTCTTTGCTTTTTGGAAAAGAATTAACCTAAGCCACATGGGAGTGGAGTGGGAGGACAACCCAGTGTAGATAGTAATCCTATCAAAGGAGGCAATTGCAATACAGGTAGGTCCCCATTGTGGTCCAGTTATTTTTTCAGGAATGTTCAACTCTTCATGACCCCATTTGGGATTTTCTAGGCAAAAGACACTGAACTAGATGGAGCTCAGTCCGCTGCACCACCTGTGTACCAAATAACAAGAGTCACAACATGTAGCATTTACATGTCACTTTAAAGATTGCTAAGCACTTTATCAATTCTATTGCATTTTATCCTCACAACATCCCTGGGAGGGAGGCACTGTTTTTACTGCCATTTTACAGATGAGGCTACTCAAGGCACACAGCGGTTAGGTGATTTGCAGGCAGGATTCTGACTAACTGACTCCCAGTCTAGCCTTCCATTTGTTATACCATCTTTTAGGTTTACCAGCTAAGAGGGCTGCTTAGAGCATGAGAGGTGAAGTGATTTAACCAGGCTCACGCAGACAGCAGTTGTTCAGAGTGAGACTGGAATTCCACCAGGCCAGCTCTCCACCCACCATATGATAACGTATGTATAGGAGCCTTAAAGAGCCATTTTAATGCTGTGATCATGCTACAATTGCTTCTCACTTCATAGAACATGTTATTTAAGTAAAGTAGGGTTATAACAAAGTTCATCTGATGCCAGTCCTTTTTTTTCTTTTTGACCAAGATCTGCTTTATGTAAACATCAAGTCAGAGTGAAGAATATTATCATCATTATCCCTGTTCATGAGCTTTTGATTTCGGGGTGAAGTTCGATGCCAGCTTCTGCCCCAACTTGTCTCCAGCCTCTCCAGGAACAATCTAGCCTTTTAAATTCAATTTTATCATCACCATAACTGTCACCAAATATTTATTATTGTTGTATGTCACTGCCTTAAGCCCTGTCCAGGAAGGAAGACACACACACACACACATACACACACACACACACACACACACACACATATATATATATATTTTTTTCCTTTTTGGATCCTTATTATCAAAGACTGAGCATCACAACACAGAGAAGTAAGTAAAGAACATGCACAGAATAAAATCGGAATTGAGTGAACCATCAGTTACAAAAGTGTTGATGTCATACCCATACGAGGGGTAGAGATTCTGGAGGCAGGTAGGTATAGTGGAAAGAGTACTAGACCTGACATCAGGAAGACTTGAATTCATATCTAGCCTTATGTCAGCTGTATGACCCTGGGGAAGACATTTAATCTCTGCCTTTTTTCAGTTTCCTCAATTGTCAGTGTGGATAACTAGGTGGCACAGTGGAAAAATGGCTAGGTCTGGAGTTAGGAAGGCCTACCTTCCTGAATTCGACTCTGGTCTCACACTCTTACTAGCTATGTGACCCTGGGCAACTCACTTAAATCTATTTGCCTCCTTTTCTTCATCTGTAAAATGATCTGGAGAAGAAAATGGAAAATGACCCCAGTATCTTTGTCATGAAGAGTTGGACACACTTAAAATGACTGAACAATAACAAAAATGTGGCTAATAAAAGCGTCTACCTCCCAGGGTTGTTGTAAGGAGAAAGTTAGGTAATATTTGTAAAGCGCTTAGCCCAGTGTCTGGTACACAACAGGTACATAATAAATCATCGTTTCCTTCCTTCTGTCTATTCTAAGGGAAAAGTAATTGCATAATCCAGGAATTCTGAGCCGTGCCAGGACAGAGACAGGGAAGCCCTCCGCTGTTGATCTAACCAATTCAGGAAAGTTTTGTGGAGATGGATTTTTGAGTACTTGAGAATAGGTCTAGAGTTCAATATGACTGCAGAGATCATCTGTCCCAAACCTCATTTAATAGTAAATAAAACTGAGGTCAAAGAGAAGTGGGCTGCCAAAGCTCACAGAGGCATTCAATGGTTTTCTGACTCTAAATTTCACTTTGCCAGATCTTAATCACGAGAGCAGTAATGATGGAAGTGATAGCAAGTGTCTGTAGACAAAAGGGGAAGTCACATACCACAGTGGAAAGAATGCCAAATGTGGAGTCAATGAAATCTGAGCTAGAATCTCAACTCTGTCATCTCTATGACCTTGGAAAGTGTTACTCAATTCTCTAGACCTCAGTTTCCCCATTTGTAAAAAGAGGGGTAGACTAAATGTCATTTATGATCCCTTCCAGGTTTCATGCTCTTTGTTTACTTGGAGAGAACATTAGTGGTAGAAGTCTTGCAAAAAGATGAATGTGGAATTGGAGCAAATACCCTTGAGATGAGGAGAAGGGAGAGTGCAATGTTTCTGAGGTAAGTGGGGAAAGGCAGAAAGGTGGGCCTTTGTTCTGCGATAAAAAGACTTTGTCAGTCCTTAACATTTTGGATGCTGTGCTTTAGAGGTAGCAAAGCAGAGCAATGTTTTTCATCTCTCTCATGGAAAAGGAACATAATTTCCCACTAGTTACTATAAGACTATGACTCTGGATTTATTATTGATCTATGAGACCATGCTGACTTGGCAAACTGATCCTTGATTTCTTGCATCTTTTTCTCGTGGGTGTGTAGTTCAAGGGTTCAGTCATAAGCATCCAGCAGCTCTGGACAGATTGTCTCAGAGAATTTGATGATACTCTAAAGCCTGTTGAAAGCATCTCCTAGGGACCTGTTCTCTCATACCAGCTTGGAGGTCTCCTTGCATCCTTGGGCAGGCTGTTGTAAAATAGATTGAATGAGACTTGAATGATACATTTCAAAGCCTCTGTGTTATGCCTTTGATTCCTCTGAAATGGTTTTAAAAAAATAAAAAAGAGAAAGAAAGAAAACGAGAGAAAAAAAGATACAAAACAGGAAGGCATCCTGCAGATGAGGAGAAGACAAAAGACTTCCATGGTTTTGAAAGTCTACAAGGAGGCCACAGTGGGAGCGCCATTTAGCAAAAGGACTTACTGCTTTTTATTTCTTCTACTACTATTACTACCGATTGTTGTTGTTATTTGTTGTTAGGGTCCTGACCACAAAAGCTTTTAAGACTTTGGTGTACAAAGCCCAATACAGGGAGTACAGTGATTACAGGGACAGACACAGAGGCAGCCTGGTAACAGGAACTAGGCCTTTCAGTGGCAAAGAGCTTTTCTCTAGTACTGTATCATGAAGCCTGCAGGAGAGATCAGTTGTTACAGGAAAAAGAACCAAAACAAAAACATACAAAATATTGCTTCTGCCAGTTCTACAAGTTTGATACCTCATTCTCAAGATATGTGTATTTTTCACATTTCTTAGAAATGTGAGACATTGCTGTGACAGAATGAACAGAATGCTAGTTTTGGAGCTAGGAGGACCTGGGGTTTTGTCCTGCCTCTGACATGTATTGGCTGAGTGATCCAGGGTTTTGTTGCATTATTGAAACCAGTTTGATTATCCTTCCAGGATGTAGTGAAGATCTTTACTTGGTTTCACTTGAGATTAAACTGCTGCCAAATGGAGTCTATTTTCCCACTCATACTTCACTTTTCAATGAGATGCATTCATAGATGGGAAGAAGGTCCCTTGTGGGAACTAAAGTAAGAAGACGGTCAGGTGATTTTCTTCTAAAATTAACTTTTTTTGGCTTTTGGAATTTAAATTTAAATCCCCTAAATTTGAATACCAGTACTAATAATTCTCTCTCTCTCTCTCCCTCTTCTTTCTTTCATAAAATACCGTGATCAACGTTGGTATCGTACTATCAAAGTTAAAGGACACATACTCTCTGTTAACAATCTATAAACTGTCAATAAATAATAAATAAACAAATGATCTCTTTTTCTTATTTGTAGCCACATCTCTTTGGGACTTCCTGTGAGGAGTAGGCAATAAAGTGGTGAGGTGGCTGCTAGACCAGGGGCACCTGCCTGGCTGAGCCTGAGTTTGGGCCTTGAGTCCGTGGCTGCCTCTTCTGTTTTGCATTTCTTTTCCTGAGAATTAGTGGCCAAACAGTGAACATGAGAAATGGACTTTTCGGGAGTAGCTATTTCAGGAGTATCAGGCTTCCTTCAGTCAGTGCTGGCTATACTATGGAAGAGGCTTCTTGAAACAGAAGATGTCTGACAGAGGAGCCCAATTTCTGATCTGGCGTTCCAGAAGACATAAATGGGTATTCAAACAGCACAAATGCTGAAATGAAGGTGAGTGATTCCACTAAGTGCTTCATGTTTTATTACTTTTTTTGTTAATGTGTGCTTGTGAATCTTTTGTGCTTTAAATTCTCTCTCTCTCACTCTCTCTTTCTCTCTCTCTCTCTCTTTCTGTCTCCACCTCTGTTGGAAATAAATAGCTATCCTATACCTGATTTACATTGTTCATTGAGGACCTTTCTACTCTTAGAAAGAATGATGTCCAAGCTTTAAGAAATTTCTTCCTAGGGATCCCTGGGGTGAGGAAGATACAAAAACCTGAGAGTCCGAGTAAAAGATTCTGACTTCTCTCTTTAGGAACCAGGTTCTCCTAGGACTGACCCTTGTCTGTGTGCATAGTCCAGAATTAGGAGCCCCTTCAGAGGGATAAATTGAGTACTCTCTCACCCAGGTCCCACAGCAGTTCTGTATTGTTACAGATGGAATACTGTATACTGAATGCTTATTTCCCAAAGAGGCTAGCTCAAGCCTTGTGGATCAATAAAGCATTCACAGAAATACTGACTTCTTCTACAATTCCCAACTCCACAATGTCGTGGTATAGTGAGGGCTGGGAAAAACAGTTAGTAATCATAAATTTCTGCAATAAGAAGTTGGCAGCATTTATTGTTCATGCATTTTGAAAATAAAAATCCCTTAGTTTTCCTATCTCTTGGAGATGATTAGATTTAATGATAAGGGAAGCTGGGATAGACTGGGTAGGAGTTGAGAGGGAAACCATGAAAAGAACAGAAATATGTTCTGGTGTTATAGGCATACTTTGCCTACATTATGATTTTACCCAGCATAAGTCCTGCTTTACATTGTGGTGTGAATGGAAGACCATTGGATTCCTAGTCAGGATGTCTGGGTTAAAGGCTCCTCTGGGCTACTTACAGCTTGTTAGACCTAGGCAAGTAACTATCTTTTTGAGTTTTATATTTCTGGGCTGGAAAATGGCAATATTAATTTGACTTATGTTATAGTGTTGGTATAAGAATACAAGGAGATAATAGCATGTACATATTCGTTGTAAACTGTAAAACACTAGAAAAATATAAAGAATTATTATGCTGCAAACAAGTTTTAAAATATGACAAAGAAATCAGTATTAGACCTAGAACTCAGAAGAAGTTGAAGGGAGATATCAGAAATTCTCTGACTCAGATAAGTTAAAACTGAAGAACAACTTTTCCACAGGTCTCCCCACAGAGAAAGATCACCAGGAGTCTTAATTTTTTTTAAGCATCTGCAGGAACTATCCCAACTTCCAGGGCTTTTTTCTTAGATAAGATTACCCGGAGATGGTTCAAGCTGATTTATCAACGTCCATCCACTCAAACTATAACCCATGAACCCCTACCAATGGTATTATTATTATTTTAATTAGTCAGAGGATGTAATTAGTTCAAAGCAATGGCATCTGATGAAAATGCTGTTCAGTCGTTCAATCATATCCAACTCTTCACGACCCAGGATATGGGGTTTTCTTGGTAAAGATGCTGGAGTAGTTTGTTATTTTCTTCTCCAGAGTGCCCCATTTTACAGATGAGGAACTGAGGCAAATTGGGGTTTTCAGGGTTACACAGCCAGTAAGTATCTGAGGCTAGATTTGACCTCAGGTCTTCCTGATCCCAAGCCCAGTGCTCTATCCTTTGCACCACTTGGCTGCCCCATAGTTAGTTCAAAGCAATGACATTTGATGAAATAGTGTAGTGAGAAAACTAGCAATTAAACATTTTCCTAACTATGCATGCAACATGAGACCAGGATAGAGAAGAACAAATGAGAATAATAAGAACAATGACGTCATCTAAGACATGAGTCTGTCAGTATCAGCATTGTGACTGACTTCTCATTGTATGTGTTTGCCCCACATCAGCTTTCTGTTTATATTCACTCGTTGCAGAGTGTATGCACTGATAGTGCATGTATTTGTGGAAGAGTGGGTTCCAGGTTTGGGGAGGAATGTTTTCTTGCTGGCTTTCTAAGGTACTCACACTGTGAATTAGGGGCTACCCTTAAGTGCTACATTATGGGACTCGTCTTCATTGCCTCCGTATGGTAGGGATACACTGGATAATTTTTTTCTTCTGTTTTTATGCAACAATTAGACAGTTGAGGTCCTAAAGTATTTACAAGCCAATTTAATTATTTTAAAATAATTTTTACATGGTATATAATGATAGCAGTTGTATTACTATATACAGCGTGAGTATGGAGGGCTGATATGAGAAAACAATTTGTTTGGTCATCCAACTGAAGTATTGGAGGATTACCAAGAAGCTAATGCAAAATTTAAAAGACAACTCAGCCAAGTTCCTGAAAAGCCATAAAGGACTAGCTTTTGGATCTTAAGGAGTCTGAATGCTGCCAATTGCAAAGTAACAGTAGGGGAAAAGTGCTGATTTTGGAGCTGGACATCAGTGGTTCAAAGGCTATTCTGATCTAACTCTTTGACTTTGGGCAAGGACCTTAAACTCCTTGGGCCTCAGTCTGACTAGCTGATTTATGAGAAGTTTCTACTAAGATTGGTAAATTTTTTTAGGAAAAATCTAGGTTCTTAAAGGATGTACTAATATAGGAAAAGATAACTTTTTTCTTTTTAAAAATTTTCTTTTTTAAATTAATTTATTTTTAGTTTTCATCATTCACTTCCCCAAGATTTTGAGTTCCAAATTTTCTCTCCATCTCTCCCCTCCACCCACCCCAAGATAGTGTGCATTCTGGTTACCCCTTTATCTGCCCTCTCTGCTATCACACCCCTCTCTTCTCTCATTCTCTTCCCCTCCATTTTCTTGTAGGGCAAGATAGATTTCTATACCCCATTGTCTGAATGTCTTGTTTCCCAGTTGCATGTAAAAACAATTTTTTAACATTCATTTTTAAAACTTTGAGTTCCAACTTCTCTCCCTCCCTCCCTCCCCACCCATCCTCACTGAGAAGGCAAGCAGTTCGATATAGATTATACATGTGTAGTCATGCAAAACCCTTCCATATCAGAAATGCTGTGAAAGACTAACTACATTTTCCTCCATCCTAGCCTGCCCCCCATTTATTCTATTTTCTCTTTTGACCCTGTCCCTCCTCAAAAGTGTTTACTTCTAATTGCCCCATCCTCCCATTTGACCTCTCTCCCGTCATCCCCCTCACATCCACTTATCCCCTTCCCCCTATTTTCCTGCAGTATAAGATAGATTTTCATATCAAATTGATTGTGCATGTTACTCCTTCCTTAAGCCAAATCCAATGAGAGTAAGGTTTACTCTTTCCCTCTCACCTCCCCCTTCTTCCCTTCCATTGAAAAAGCTTTTTCTTGCCTCTTTTATGTGAGAGATAATTTACCTCATTCCATTTCTCCCTTTCTTCTTCTTTCAATATATTCCTCTCTCACCCTTTAATTTTATTTTTTTAAATATCAGCACTTCATATTCAACTTGCCTTGTGCCCTCTGTCTATATGTATAGAATCCCTCCAACTATGCTAATACTGAGAAAAGTCTTGAGTTGCAAAGATTATCTTTCCACATAGGAATGTAGAGAGTTCAACTTTAGTAAGTCCTTTATGATTTCTCTTTCCTGTTTACCTTTTCATACTTCTCTTGATTCTTGTGTTTGAAAGTCAAATTTTCTATTCAGCTCTGGTCTTTTCATCAAGAATGATTGAAAACCTTCTATTTCATTGAATAACAATTTTTTTTCTCCTGAAGTATTATACTCAGTTTTTCTGGGTAGGTGATTCTTGGTTTTTGTCCTAGTTCCTTTGACTTCTGGAATATCATATTCCAAGCCCTTCAGTTCCTTAATGTAGAAGCTGCTAGATCTTATGTTATCCTTATTGCATTTTTACAATACTTGAATTGTTTCTTTCTGGCTGCTTACAATATTTTTTCCTGGGAGCTATGGAATTTCTCTACAATATTCCTAGGAGTTTTCCTTTTGCAATCTCTTTCAGGAACAATCAGTGGATTCTTTCAATATTTATTTTATCCTCTGGTTCTAAAATATCAGGGCAGTTTTTTTTGATAATTTCATGAAAGAGGATGTCTAGGCTCTTTTTTTGATCATTGTTTTCAGGTAGTCCCATAATTTCTAAGTTGTCTCTCCTGGATCTATTTTCCAGGTCAGTTGTTTTTCCAGTGAGGTATTTCACATTTCCTACTATTTTTTTCATTGCTTTGGTTTTATTTGACAATTTCTTGATTTTTCATAAAGTCATTAGCTTCCATGTCCTCCATTCTCATCTTTAAGAAATTATTTTCTTCAGTGAGCTTTTGAACTCCCTTTTCCATCTGGCCAATTCTAAGGCATTCTTTTCCTCATTGGCTTTTTGGATATCTTTTGCCATTTGGTTTAGTCTATCTTTTAAGGTGTTATTTTCTTCAGCATTTTTTGAGTCCCCTTTAGCAAGCAGTTGACTCATTTTCCATGTTTTTCTTGCATCACTCTCATTTCTCTTCCCATTTTTGGCTCTACTTCTCTTATTTGATTTTCAAAAATCCTTTCTGATCTCTTCCATGGCCTGAGACCAATTTATATTTTTCTTGGAGGCTTTTGATGTAGGAGCTTTGACTCTGCTGTCCTCCTCTGGTTGTATGCCCTGATCTTCTTTGTCACCAAAGTAAGATTCTATAGTCTGATTCCTTTTTCTGGATTTTGCTCATTTCCCCAGCCATTTACTTGACTTTTGAGCTCTTTGTCAAGGTAGTACTCTGGTTCTAGTGGGAGTAGGGGTGTGTGCTGTCAGCTGCTCCCCCCACAATCTGTGGGCCTAGAGCTCCAGAAATAGAAGCTGCTACTCCCCCTGCTACTGCTGGAACTGCTGCAGGCTACTTCTCCTCCTCCTCTGCCCTGGGGCTGGGACCAGACCACTCTACTCTCTCACATAGGTTTGACAGGTTTTTTCCATTGACCTTCCAATTTATCCTCGACATTTTGGGGTTGTGAAGTCTGGAAAAGTCCCCAGGTGCCAGAGATTCAGTCCCCCTGAGGCCTACTCATGTCCTGTCTGTGCTGTAATGCCCATGCTGAATTACACTCTGCTCCTAGTGTGGTGCGATAGACGCTTCCCCTAGACCTTCCAGACATGTTGGGCTGGAGATTTGCTTCACTGTTATTCTGTCAATTCTGAGCTTTAGAATTTGTTTAGAGTCATTTTCTACAGGTATTTGACTGGATTTGGGGGGAAAACTCTAGCAAGTCCCTGCTTTTACTCCACCATCTTGACTCTGCCCTCAGGAAAAGGTAACCTCAACCAGGACTAGATCCTCTCCTCATGTATAAATCACAGAACAAGACAGAAGGCCGGCACTGGTCATCTAGAGTCAAAGGCTGCAGTGTACCAAAAGCCTTCTGAGAAAAGGAACAGTGGCGAGACTGATTACTTTTGGAGAGCTAAGAATTAGGAGAATAAAAGTCACAAGAGTCTGACACAAGGAAGCACCAACAGAAAGTAGACAAGAGGCAGAATTATTTTCTGCTACAAAGTGGGGCCAGTTGGCTGTACATACTACATGCATTTGAGAAGGAAGGAAAATTTTGTTCAATAGAAGGTGATCCCCACTGAGATAGTAATGGGAAACGAGAACTGGGTCATGGGAAGAGATTTACTCTAAGCCTAAAGACCACATCGCTGGATATTTGTGGGTTCTTTTCACCTAGACTCAGAGAACTTCTCTCTGAAGTGACAGAAAAGATTGGAAACATAGTGTCCTATCATGCTGGGCAGTGGAAACCAAGATATTATTGTGTTCTCACCTTTCTCTGGGAGACATTTGAGGACAGTACTTTTAAAAAGCTAGAATTTATGTTGATTAAATGCAAAGGACTCTTCCTAAGTGTGCTACATCAGAGTGGGCCTATGGATGTTCATTAGTGTGATCAAGAAGGTGGACACAATAGATCTGGTAAGTCTAGATGTGGTGAACATCACTGGAGCATCCACACTGATGGGGACCAATTTCTGTCTAGTTAAGGTATTAGCAAGTTACCGCAGACTGTGAGGATGGCATAAAAGAAAAATAAAACAGGACTGAGTACCCGCACACCTTTGAGGCAATGTGCTACACTGGAAAGAAGACAGATCTTGAAGTTAGAGGAGCTGAATTCAAGTCATGTCTTTGTCACTCACTACTTGTGTGATCATGGGCAAGATATTTTTTAACCTCCCTAATTGGTAAAATGAGGGGTTTGGATTAAATGACCTCTGAGATCCCTTCTAGAGCTAAATCAATGATCTTCTGACCTTGATTATTTATGTGCACAGTGTAAAAGTTGTTGTAATTGCTTCCATTTCCTTTCTCAGCTCATTTTACAGATGAGAAAACTGAAGTAAACGGAGCTAAGTGATTTGCCCAAAGTCACACAGTTGATAAGTATCTGGGGTCAGATTTGAAATCAGATCTTCCTGACTTAGTGCTCTATACACTGCACCACCTAGATTGTCCTGCAAAAGCTTTTAGGAAGATAGAAGCAAATGGTAGCAGAGAAATTACAAGGGTTCTGATTAGTGCAGGAGAAAAGTCCAAATTGGGTGACTTTCTAGTAGCCAAAGAGTATTGAAGAAAGAGTAGAGGGCGAAACTCTGAAAGGGCACAGGTGTGTTTTCATTCCAATCATAGACTGGGATATATTCAAGGAACAACCCCCAGAGTATAGCTCATTGACTTCTGGCATTTTTGAGACAAGTCTGTAGATGCTGACTATCTGTAATGGGAGATCCCTGGGAACCATCTAAAGAACTATGATATCACGGAGTCCAGCAATCCCTACGAACCCCTTATGGTGGTGGCATATAAAGCAGGAAAACATGATTCTAGTTAACACACTAAATGAAAGAATCAGGATCTCATAAAGATCATTGTAGGCTAGAAAACTAGGCTAAATCTAATAAGATGATGGAATTTATTGACAGGAATAAGCCAAGTCTCAAAGCAGGTTTAAAAATCAACTTCACAGATATAAGATGGGGAGGAACAGTTTGACAGCAATTTTTTTCTTTTTGGAAAAGTTTTTGGAGTTTCATTAGACTGAAAAGTAAACACGAGCCTCTGTCAAGTATGTGAGTTGCACAGTATTTCATCAAGGCATAAGTAGAGACACAGAGAATAATAAAGTACTTGTCAAGTGGCCTCATTCAAAGAATCTTCAAGACCTAAAGACTTTTCTAGGATTTTTAAAAGAATTATGCTGCCCCTGCTAAACCTCTCAATGATCTCACTTAATGGATATCTTACTGAGGAGAATCACAGGCCCAAGGGCTAGAAAGAACAGTTTGACCTAACCCCTCTGAAACCATTCAGTGATCGCTGGACTGAAAAATAATAATCTTCTTAAGACTTAGCCAAGTGCTTCATGTGGGTGCATTGGATGTAGAAAAAAGCTCTGCAATCTCATTCCAAGCAGAGCTGGATGTGAGAGGAATGTGGTGACCATGACACTAGTGGAGTAAAATAGCAGCAGTTAAATGAGAACTGTAGGGAGCAAAGTCTAGCAGAGACCACACACTTGGCAGAGACCACATACCGGCAGGGGCTGAGTACCATAAAAGTCTGGTGGGGAGCATACCTGGTGGGAGAAGTTCAGTGAATCACTAGAAGATTTGAGTGGTTTTGCAGCACCTCAATCATATACAAATTTCCCTTTCATGTGCATGCCCTAGGCATACATGTGCCTTATGTGTTCACACTCTGTATGTGTATTTGTGGGCACTGTACTTGATTAAGGTTAGGGAAATGTACTTTTCTTACTATGCCATTTCATTAATAGCTTTTTTTTAAGCTGATGATTTCCTCACGCTGACTGGATAAACACACAGATTGGTGATTCCTGAGCTATAAGTTTGAGTAGTAGCAGACCAGCAAAGTACCCTGAACCTTGGGAAGCCTTGTCTTGGGACCCACTGTATGAATTGGGGAGATGCCCTCTGCTGTTTCATCTTGTTTTGCCATTTCCACCTCCCCTGGAAAGGACTTTGCTCTAACATGCCTTATCTCTGTCCCTTTGCCTTAGAAACTGAGTATGGAGCCTCATTGCCACCAGCAAGTATATTCTTAGCTTCTTGGACTTCAGAGTCAAAAAACAGATATAGCTGTGGGTAGAAGGTGAAGGGCTTTTAGTAAATATTAATTATCCCTTGGGCTGTCAAGGCATTTAAGAGAATGTTTTTATGTAAGTGGTAAGTGTTTCTCACAGGAGTGTGAGATCTGATCCTGGCTATTTCTAACACAATGTGTTGAGTAGTGTATACAGTAGGTGGAGAATGAAGAGATTGAGTTGGTGCAGAGTAGTGTTATGAGATAAGATAGTATGATGGAGAGGCAATGGATTGTAGTGGGAAAAGGCATACTCTTGGGGTTGGGAGAGCTAGGTTTAAATCCTGTCTCAGACACTTCTTCATAATTTACTGGTTGTTTGTCCTCCATAGATCTGATCCTGGCTTCACCCACAAACTACTGGGCATCCACATTTAGATGTGCTCATGCATCCCTTCCACTAGATCAAATCCTAGTAATAATAGCAGCTCATTTCCTTATATCCTTTTTAGGTTTATAAGGTACTTTATTACCAATACTCTCTAGAGATGGGTATTGCAATGATCATTATTCCTACTTCACAGATGAACAGACAGTGACTTTGAGAGGTCTGATGACTTGCTGACTACATATCCAACCTACATTTAGATTAGACACAGGTCTCTTGACCCTCAGGCTCATGATTTTTCCAGTCCATCAAGCTATCTTCCAGGTTCACGGCTGGGCTACTTTTCATGTTTACAGACTAGCAGCCCCATGATGTATTTGAGAAAAACATCATATTCTGACCCACTGAATATAGCATGCATATGTCTGTAGCCTGCCTGGTATTCCATTACAGTTTCCCCTCCTTTTGTGCTCCTGGAGAACAAAAAAGAATTCACATTTCTGGGTTCAGTTGGAAATATTTGTATATTTAGTAAGTGATAGCTCTTAGATATTTGAGTGTTAAAGAAGCATTGAAAAGATAACTGGAGATAGAGGAATACTAAAGACAGACTTGAAAGGAAAGATAATTGATATTTGGATATGTCCTACAGATGTATTTGAAGAAAGTGCACTGAGATAACTTGGTACCATTCAAAGGCATTGTAGTCACTGATTTTCTCATTGTGTGTATTCTGCTTAAACCTTGGTTCCCCTAGAAAAAGGAGAAAAGACATAGGCTCACAGGGCAAAGCATATGCATATTCATGTGGTATTCACAGGGTCAGAACATGCTGTTTGCTAGAATATTGAATATGACCTGTTGGCCTGAAAAACCTGAAAATTAGCCTGGTCTTAAGAGACATTATGGTGCATTAAATGTAATTGCAAAAAATTGGAAGCAACCTAAGTGTCTAACAATGGGGATGGGGGAGGGTGATTAAAAAAAATCTGTAATATATTAATACAATGGAATAGTATAATGCAATTAAGACAAAAAATGAGGAAAACAAAGAAATTAGGAAAGAACTTTATAAAGTAATACTAAGTGAAAAAAATAGAATCAGAAGAATGTAGCAGGTAATAAATAGGATCATAAAAGGAAAAATGAATAAGAAAAAATTACTAAGAATCTTGATGGGTATTTATAATGAGTCACAGGAAAAGGGTTATGGGACTTGATGCACCAAAATTACCTGATGGAGGGGAAGAATGAGTATTTATATAGTTCCTACTATGTGCCAGACACCATCCTAAACGCTGTACAAATAATATCTCATTTGATCCTCCTGACAGCCTTGGCAGTTGCTTTTCTAATGCCCATTTGATAGTTGAGAAATCTGTGGCAGATGGTGGTTAAGTGAGTTGCTCAGAGTCATAGCTAGTAAGTGTCTGAGGCTGGATTTGAATTCAAATCTTTTTTTGACTGTAGACCCAGTGTTCTATTATGTAGCTACTTCTGGGCCTGTGATTTCATAGATTGTGACATTTTCTCCAGTGATGAAGATGGCAACCTATACATGCCTGCCGATCCTCTGAAACCACTGTCTATAACCATCTGTAAGTTCACTATGAAAGGTCTCCCCACTATGCTAGAGGCCTACCTACTTTCTTCAGACATCTGGAGAATGCCCATGGAACTCTTAGATTGTCCACTTGTTATCTCTCATCTAGTACATGTCATAATCTGGGCAAAAATATCCATTTGCTTTTTCAGATGTCAATGATGGGTTCGAATTCTTTTCAGTGGTTGTGGATTCCAGGAGGCTCTGTGATGATCCTACAACAATCACCAAAATATCAACAAACGAGTATCAGAAGACTTCATTATCAACAGGAAATTCCTCTTCAACTTGGAATCTACTGGATCTCCATCGTAGATGTGAATACTTTTGGTGAGCATGTGTTGTTTGCTGTTCAATCATTTCAGTCCTGTCTGACTCTTCAGAACCCCATTTGGGGTTTTCTTAGCAAAGATACTGGAGTGAGTTGCCATTTCCTTCTCCAGCTCATTTTACAGATGAGAAAACTGAGCCAAAAAGGTTAAGTGACTTGCCCAGGGTCACACAGCTAGTAAAAACCTGAGGCCACATTTAAACTCATGAAGATGAGACTTCCTGACTCCAAGCCTGGCATTCTACCCACTGTATCACTTAGCTTCCCTTTTGATGAGCAAATGTCTCCCTTTTTTATATGTTGTCTCATGTTTATGGTCAAAAGTTAACTGAACAAAGTTATTTCTGTTGTTGTAACTTTCAAGGAATCTTGAATGATTTTGATGTATGGATGGGAGATATTCTATTGGAACAAAATCTTTAAGGTGATGCCTTGCTCCACCAAATTTAAAAGTTTGTATTTTTTTATCATTCACAAACAAGAAACACAGTGAGATCTTGTGTTCTCTGCAAATTTTAATTTCTTCGTGACAAGTGTATGATCCTTTGTAAATTATCATTAATGCCTTTCTTTTCACCACTAACTACTCTCATTGAGGTTGCCTTCAAAATATATGCAGATCATTCCCTTAAAGAGTTCACAAAGATAGGAAAGTAGGCATAGAGTTTGGTAGTTCCTGACATTCTATTATCTCGTTGCCTTTTTGCAGAACTAATAAAGTCCAAGATTTTCTCCCTGCTTCATGCCTTTAGTATCTTTCTGTCTTGATGCTTCTGTTGCCAGCAGCACAAATTTCCTTTATATTTAATTTGTTCCAATCAGCTGCTTTTCCCATTTTTGTTCTCTTTAGTGTTCTCTTTACCTTCTGTATAAGCACATCTGGGTCTGTGCTGATGCTTCTACTGTCCTTGATGAGAATAACAGTTTCTTGTAAAAAAATTGCTAATATTTTTCTGTTTTTTTCTTTTGTTTTCTTTCTTTAATTTTGACCTTGGAATGATTTTGGTTTGTTAGATGTCTTGCCAAACTTTCTTTAAGCTGGTTTTATGCTCCACTGCTTCTCTCTGCTAAATGAAGTGATACTTGTCATAACAATCTATCGTCCTTTATAAGATTTTATAAACCAGGTTGTATTCTAAACCAGTGTTGCCTTTGACCATTTTCTTTCTGCATTTGGCAAATAAGTAGAGGGCATGCTGATTAAAATGCTTTTTTGGTTTTGGTTTTCTTGTTATGACAATTGGTTTACATTGTTTGAACTTTTATATAAAATTGTTATAATTTGCAGATAGGTAGGTTGCGTAGTGGTTAGAGTACTGGGCCTGGAGTCAGAAAGACATGAGTTCAAAGCCTGCCTCAGTTACTTAATAGCCATGTGACTCTGGGCAAGTCAACCTGTCTGCCTTAGTTTCTTTAACTGTTAAATGGGAATAATAATAGAAATAATAATTATAATGTACTTAACACAGTAACTGGTAAAAAGTAAATGCTTTATAAATGTTTGCCATCATCATCATCATCATCATGATTGTTGCTATCTTTAGTACTTCTCTGTACATATTTTTTCAATATCCATAGTTTAAATAGGTCAGGAATGAGCAGTTTCAGATTTATGCTATACCTTTTGCTCATTATCCTTTTTTCTAGGTTTTTAAAAAACTAATTCTGATCTTTGCTCTGACAAATTTGTTGTCTAAGTGTATACAGATAGCTGATTCAGAGTTGACACTCATATTAATCATAAGTCTTCTGTCTTTTAAAATATAATCAGTCATGTATTTTGTGGAGTTGTTGAGTGCTTATCGTAACTAGTGTCTGCTGATTATTTTTCTGAAGAAAGTAATCATGATGAGGTGTGGTTTTGGCAACAAAACTGAATTTCCTTTAAGGATCAGCTAAATATAGAGAGGCTCACCACCAGTGATCTGGCCACTTAGTGATAAATTCTTTAGCCAAAGCAACCCAGGAAACCAAGAAAACACTAACAGCAACAATGAAGTGGCCCTTGATCCTTTCCTTCTGCTTCTTCAGTGATGCTGGCAGAGTAGCAGAAAAGTAGCTAGAAGGTACTAAAAATTACACTTTTAGAAAAGATTTTCTATAAATTTTAACTTGCTTTATAATGCTATAAACATAAAACACTTGTTCAACGACCCAAAGGAGTGGACATGCTGCTCAAAGAGCTGGATCAAATTGATATCCACATTCTTTCCATAAAAGAAACCAGAGAAGGGAGAAAATTGTAGATGAGATTTTGTATATATGGAATATCGAGTATAGAGGTCATTCTTTTGGTTGCCTTTTTGCTATACTAATAAAGTCCAAGATGCTCCCCCCACCCCCCATGCCTTTGGTATCTTTCAGATGAGATAATATTTTTAAGTTGCTCAGTACAATGTCTCACACATAGCAGATACTGTCTAAATGCTTATGATTTCCCCCCTCCTAGCTAAATGGAAGGACAGACCACAAGTAGGCTTTGGAGGGGCCAATAATAATGATAATAACAATTTCAACAACAACAAAGACCACCTCTTTGAATAGCCCTGGGAGGTGGGTGCTGTTATTATTCCCATTTTACAGATGAAGAAACTGAGGCAGAGAGCTGTTAATGCTTAGAATCACACAGCTAGGAAGTGTCTGAGGCAGGCTTCTAGCTCTGGTTTTCCTCAGTGCTGTATTTATTGACTGACCAAGTGGTTTCTCATTGTCAGAGGAAGACTGAGTTTGATGATATACAATAAGGCAATAAGAAATATTTTTTCATGGGACATTTGATCACCACTTGCTGTAGTATTTGTAATAGTTTTTGGGGAAATAACCATGCACAGCCATACATTACTGCCAGGTGCAGAGAATGAAGAGAAATTCTATGGAGAATTCATTAAGAGCCTTCAGATTATATCAACATATACTTTGATACTTGGTGATTTCAAAAGTGGGAATGATGAGAAATATATCTGAAGTGATATGTTGATATAATTGATGCTGAGAACAATGAGAAATATATTGGAAATCATGGATGAGGAAAAATGAATGAGAAAGGCCAAAGACTTATAGATTGCACAGAAGCCTCATGCCTTTACCTAATGCAGAGGAATTAATTTAATTGTGAATGGTTACTACGGATGTTTAGTTGTTTGTATCGATGTTCAATGCTAAGTTCTAATTAAACATTTAATTAAAGATTTGAAAAAAAAATGAAACAAGAAGAGAGCCAGGCAAATAACCATCTGCTTGACACTCCCGGAAGCTCTGCTTCTTTATTAGATGCACACTTCCTGGCCTGAATCTTTGCATCAGCTACTAATTTCCCTATTTGATTTCCTTAGATTTTGTTCCTTTGCAGATACTCTAGCAGTAATCTGACTTGGCTTATGATTTTTGACTTTGTTTCCTCCCAGTTTGGAACTTACCTTTGCTCTAAGCAGAAATTGTCCCTATTGCCATGGGTAGGATATAACCAGAGAATTAAGGATTTGGACTATAAAAGTAGTGTTTTTAAACACTGTTCTAGACATTGGAGTAGATACAAAGTTTAACTAAGTCCTTGACTCAAGAGCTGATAGTCTTACTAGGGGAAAAAGACAACAGTCCTGGTAGCAAAAATACATAGTAGGAAATGAGGAGAATATTAGAGAGTTATAAAGAAAAGTACTATGTGAGTTCTGTTTCATTACAAATGGTGGAGGGGGAGAGGAGAGAATGGGCCTTAAGTCTAGGTAGGAATTCATCAGGTAAAAATAGGAATGTGGAACATTCCAGGTATAGGAGGTAGTTTGATCAAAGGGATGGAAGCATGAGACAACAGTAGAGTCAGAGAGTTGCCAAGGTTGGCTGGGGTAGAGAGCATGGAGAGAAGAATATGAGATAACAGTGGAATGAATGGTGGCATCAGATTGTGCAAGTCTTTAAATATCAGGAAGAGGAGCATAGATTTAGAGTTGGAAGGAAACTCAGAGGTCACTTTATCCAATCCTGCCATTTTACAGGTGAGGAAACAAATGGACAGAGGTGAGGTTTTTGTCCAAGGTCGCACAAATGGACTTGGAATGCCCTATACATGTATTATTTCACTCGATCCTCAAACTAATCCAGGGAAGTAGAGTTGCTATTATTTCCATTTTAGAGATAAAGAAACTTAAGTGGCCAAGTGCCCTGGTTCTGATAGTAAGTAACAGTGAAGATTTGACCCAGGGTCTCTGACTCTAAATCTAATATGTTTTCATAGAAGTGCCATGCTCCTTGGGAATCAATAAGAGGAATAAGCATTTATTAAGTACCTGCTGTGTGTGAAGCACGGTGCTAAGTGCTTTATAAATATCTCATTTGATCCTCACCACAACTCTGAGGGGTAGAGGTGCTATTATTGTACTCTTTTGAGTAAACTGAGGCAAGTATCAGCTAATTGATTTTCCCAGGGTCTGAGACTGGATTTGAACTCAGATTTTCTTGACTCCAGGCTTCTCCCTCTATCCACTGAGCCGCCTAATAGCAGCAGCAGCACTAGTAGCAGTAGTAATAAAGTAATGATAATAGTAATAATATAATGATAGCAGGAATAGTAAACCATTTAAATTCTTTGAGCATAGGAGCGATGTGACCAGATCAAGAGGAAGGATAATTCAGGCAATGGTAATAAGGATGAATTAGAACAGGGACAGAATAGAATCAGGAAGACTTAGCAGAAGTCTGGTACAATAGATAGGGTGGGTGGTCATGAGAGCTTGTTCTGGTGTGTTGGTAGTGGGGTAAAAGAGAAAAGGACAGATTTGAGAGAAACGTATGTATAGAACTGACAGGACCTGGAAATTAATTGGGTAGGAGAAGTGAGACAGAGGGAAAAAGTCAACAAAGTTCCAAGCCTGAGAAACTGAATGGATGATGGTGTCATAGAAAATTGACTGAAGAGAGAAGGCAGAGCAGGCTTAGGGTGGAAGCGAATGTGAATGTGCTCAGTTTTAGACAGGTTGAGTTTTTGGAATGTTGGCAGAACACTTGGGTGCACATGTCCTGTAGGCAACTGGAAATGCAGATGCAGAATTTAGAAAAGGGGTCAATGCTCAGAGATATAGATCTGAGAGTCCTGTGTGTGACAATTAAAATTGTGGAAATAAATGAGATGGACGAAGATGAGAATGTAAAAATTAGAGAGCATACAGAGTACATACCTTTTCATAAGGAATATTGAAGAGGACCAGAAGCCAACAAGGACACAGAGATAGAACAATTAGAAGGGTATGCTAACACATCAGTAGTCATTTATTAATTGCTTACTACATTTCGGGCCACTGCACTAAGTGAAAGGAATATAAAACAAGCAAAAAAGAAAAAAAATTCTTAACCTCAAGGAGCTTATATTCTAATGGGAGAAGACAATATATAAAAGGAATCAGAAAGTTGGATGAAGTTCCCCACACACCAGCATGGTGGGGACAGAAATCCAGTTAGGAGTGGAGCCCAGAGAGGAACGAAGGAGTAAAAACATGGTTGGCTTGGGCTCTTTCTTAAAATGGATCATCCAGGAGGAACTGACTCACCAGAGGAAAGGGCCACGGGAGCAGTAGCATCTTCCAGGACGAGAAGTTGGTAGGCATAGAGGAATCTTCCAGGATGAGAAGGCTGCTGAAGCATGGTGTTGGAGAAATCTTCCAAGGTGAGAAGGTTGTGGAGGAGGAAGCCTGGAGTGGAGCCCTTGGTGGAATGAGGGAGTGAATATGACTGATCTGTCATAAAGATGACAAAATGGAGATTCCAGGAGGAACTGACATATTAAAAGGAGAACCAATAAAGCAAAGAGACTTTGAATCTAAGAGAGAACAGAATATTCAATGAGGTCTTTCAACAGAGGTCAGACAACCTCTTGTCATCTATGTTATAATCAGTTATGTTGGCTACAGTTATGGGGATTCCATTCCTTCTGTGTATGAATCAAACTGGATGGCCACTAAATTGTTATGAGGATCAAATGAAATGATATAGGTATAGTGCTTTGAAATCTTAGAGTATAGCTATTGAGACTAGATGAGATTTTTGCAAATTTCTCATATCCAGACATCCCAGGCAGAGAAGGACTGGGATGGGGAGGTAGATGGGGATGGCAAGATGTGAATAAGAGGGCAAGGGTCGCAACCAAATGTTTTTGCCCTGGGAGCAGAGTTATCTGGGTGTACCTAAGCTGATTCCATCTTAAAAGGGATTTCATTTGCAATGGCTTTTTTGTCTCAGATCCATCCAAGGGCTTGGACCTACTTTCTCTGCATACCTTGATCTTGGAGTCAGTCTTATATTCTGGGCCATTCTTGGATCCTGCACTGGCAACACAGGCCCCTGGTTTTTGCTTCCTGTTTCATCACTTCATCAATGACTTCTGGCTGAAACAAAAATAATCACCAGATGAGTCATACTAGTAATAACCAGGACTGGCCCCCAAATGGGTTAATAACCCAATCTTTGCCCCTACAACAGTACAGCAACATTGACTGAATGTCCCATGGGCCAATCTGTGTTCTCTGAGCCTAACTGTGAAAAGAGTCCTGACCTCAAAGGGCGTGTAATCAAGTGGAGTCAGGACATGAATATTAAAAAGATAAATACTAGGCAGTATATGAAATGGTGAATGAGTACTCTACATAATATAGATCTGTGTGTGGGGGCTGCCATAAAGAAACTTAATGATTTGATGACTTTTGCCTGATACGCTCATAGAAATATAGCTGGAAGTGGGGTTCAGCTAGTCCAAAAACTTCATTTTACAGTTAAGGAAACTGAGACCTAAGTAAGGTTAAATGACTTGACCAGGGTCACACAGATAGTAAGAATCAGAGATTGATTCAAACTTAGGTCTTTTGATTCCAGAGGCAGTAACTTTCTACTTCACTGCAGTATTAGGCAATAAAGCACTACCCACAATTTTTGGAGCAGAGGAATGGTATGACCAGATCTATGTAGGAGAAATATCCTGGTAGTAATCTGAAGGATGGATTGGAGAGGGGAAAGGGAGAGACCTGCATTGAGGCTATTGCAACGCTTTGGGCTAAGCAGTTAATAATGAGGGATTGGTGGTATATGAAAAACAGAGGAGAGGAAGAATTTAGGATGAAATCAATAGGATTTGGCAACTGATTAGATGCAAAAAGTGAGAGAAAGAAAATAATTAAAGATACCTTCAAAGTCATGAACAAAAGACAGGACTAACACACATTAAAAAATTAAGGAACAATAAAAGACAATTGGAGAGGCAATGTTCTACCAATCTGGAAAGTACAGTCAGAGCAACAGACTGCTCTCTGCAGACTGCTAACAGTGGGGAGGTTCATTACCAGAAAGTGGTTCAGAGGTGATCAACTTTTTTGGCCACGATGAAGGCAAAACAGACAAAATACATAGCTCACAGTTTTAGTGCTAGAAGAATCCTCAGAAGTGATCTTGTTCAACTTGCTCATTGTACAAATGGTCAAAGATTAAGGAACTTGCCAAAGATTATACAAAGTCAAAATTCTAACCTGAGTCTTCTAATTCCAAATAAAGAGTTCTTTCTCCTAAGTCATGATGTCTATATTATGTGGAAAATACTTTGTTATTACTCTGTCCTCTCTTTTTCTGAAGTAACAAAAGTGGTGGAAAAGGAGGGGCAAAGGATGCTAAGATCCACATAGTCATTAGCTTAGATTTTTTATAAACCTTAAGTTAGCTAGTGGTCCTCAATATACTTTGACCAATGACCAATGAGGTGAACCACTTTTAGATGAAATGGACAATGCTCATATTGAAATTCTTGCTACTCAACATTGTGCGATAACCAACTTCTATGGACTTAGCTCTTCTCAGTAATACAGTGATCAAGACAGTTCCAAAAGACTTATGATGGAAAATCCTGTCCACATTCAGAGAAAGAACTATAGAATCTGAATGCAGATTAAAACATTCTATTTTATCTTTTTTTCTTTCTTATGTTTTTTTTCCTTTTTGTTGTGGTTCCTTTTTCACATGTCTAATGTGGAAATATACTTAATATAATTGTACATGTAGAGCCTAGATCAGATTGCTGGTCATCTTGGGGAGGGGAAAGGGGAAGAAGGGAGAAAAAAATTCGTGAAATTCAAAATCTTATAAAAGTGAATGTTGAAAACTATCTTTACATGTAATTGGAAAAAAATAAAATGCTATTAAGTGAGAAAAAGGGAAAATTCTTGCTATTGAAGAAACCAGAAAATATGAAGTAGGTTCAGCTAAATGGAATTCACGGGTTTCTCTTGGAAAAGTAATTAAAGGAGTTGGTTTCATTGGCAGCTACATGGCCCAGTATTATTGGGTACTGAAGTTAGAGGCAGGAAGACTAGAGTTCAAATCCTGCCTTAGATACTTACTAAACTATGTGACTCTGGACAAGTCACTCAACCTCTCTCAGACTCAGTTTCTTCTTCTCTAAACATACATAATAATTTCTCCTACCTCACAGGGTTGTTGTGAGACTCAAATGAGATAATAATATATATATAAAATACTTTGCAAACCTAAGCGTACTATACAAATGCTAGCTGTCATTATTATGTATCCCAAGGCAAATGTCCCAATTCATGGTGGCATTTGGATATCTCACCTTATGATTCTCATGGAGAGTGATAAGCAAATGTATCATTCTGAAGAGAGCTATAGCTTATAGACTAACATCTGGTGTAGAGGATGGAGAATAGTCAGACCTTCAGTCACTCAGTGAGTCAATGAACATTTGTTAAACACTTATTATGTGCCAGGGACTAAGCACTGGAGATACAAAGAAAGGCAAAACCAGCTGTGCTTGTCTTTATAGAGCTCATACACTAAAGGGGGCAGATAACACACAGTTTGTAAAGCATTTTTCAAATGTGAAGAGCTATATAGATGCTAGTGCTTGTTGTTGCTTTTATGGCAAATGCAGAAGGAAGATACCAGCTTTGAGAAGGACTTGAGACAAGAAATAAAACAATTCTATGAATAGAATTCAGATTTTGTGCAATATAAATTTATAGTTCAAATTGACTGATGTGAAATTCTATGACTGACAGCCTTAGGCTTTCTTGGTATCTTCAAAACATTAAAAGAACCAGGGGTAGGCTTCCTTTGCATTTTGAGAATCCTCTATGGAGGATATATGGCAAGACCTGTATTAGAATCTTATAGTTTGAAAAATCACTCAGCAAGCATCTATTAAGAGACTACTATGTGTCTAGCACTCTGCTAGGTACTGGGAATACAAATCGAAAAATCAAACAATCCCTGCCTTCAAGTAGCTTATATTTGAATGAGAGAGGTAACATATATATATCTATCTCTCTCTCTCTATCTCTATATCAATCTATATATCTCTCTCTCTACATATATAGACATATATGTATATATACACATATATATGTATATATATATATATATATACATATATATAGACAGATAGATACAAGGTAACCTTGGGTGGAAGGGGAAGCATTAACTTCCTGGGTGGGGAAGTGTGGGTAGGGATAGTTAGTGGGAGGGGAATAGGAAAGACCTCATGTAGAATGTAACTCTGGAGCCAGGAGGAAATCAGACAAGGCATGGATAGATTATAATCCATTTAGAAAGGAATACCCCAAATGATGAGAACATGGATCCAGCTAAGTAATTTAGTGCAGGAAACAGTTCAGTGGCTACTCTGATTAGAGATGAGAATTTTTACTGATATGTTGTGGGAGCTGAAGCTTGGTACGTGAGTGAAGGTGAAGTTAGGTTATAGATTTTGGAAACAGGCTGATGAGCTTAGACTTGATGCACTGAGCAATGGGGAGTCTCTTCAACTGGCTGAACAAAGGAGAAAGATGATGGAAATTAGATGTAAATAAAAATTTTGATGCAGTCGACAGAGCACTGGGCTTGCAAATCAGGAAGATTTGAGTTAAAAATCTAGCCTCAGAAACTTACCAATTGTGTGACCCTGGGCAAGTCATTTAATCCTGTTTGCCTCAGTTTCCTCATCTGTAAAATGAGCTGGAGAAGGATATGGCAAACCACTCCAGTATCTTTTTGCCAAGAAAACCCCAAATAGGGTCATGAAGAGTCAGATATGACTGAAATAACTGAACAAGAACAATATAAAAGAAGTTAAAACTATCCGAAATAGAATGTACTGCACCAGGAGGTATGGTTTCTCTACCACTGGATATTTGCAAGTAGAGACTGAATAACCTCTTGTCAGACATACTGTCCCTGGAATCCCTTCTAAAGTATAGACAGAACTAGATGGACTCTGAGGTTTCTTTCCACTTTGAAGTTCTGTGATTCTGTGAAAGCGGTGTTTGAAGATTAGCTTTCCACCCAAAGGGAGCTGCCGGCAATATTTTTATACTCATTGGCCCTTTCCCTCTTTCTTGATCTACATGGGGTATAGACCTAGTAGTACAGTATATGAATGTAATAGAATTCGATTGTGTGATAAGGGATTATGGAATGGAAAACTTCAGAGAAACATGGGAAGACTTAAATGAATTTATTGGGAGGGAAATGAGGGGACCAGGAGAACAGTTTATACAGTAAAAATAACATTGTAAAATTGAAGAACTTTGAAAGACTTAAGACCTATGATCAATACAATGAACATCCATGATTCCAGAGAGCAGATAATGAAGAGTGCTTCCCACCCCATGACAGACAGGTGATGGACTTGGGGTGCAGAATGAGATACACATAACCAATGTGGGAATTTGTTTTGCCCTACTCTGCATGTTTGCCACAAGGGTTTTTTTTTTACTTTATTTGTTGAGGGAAGGGAAAGAAGAGAAGGGGGGGGGAAGTTTGTTGATGAGAAAAAAAAAATTAAATCAATTAAATTTTTTTCTTTTTTGCAATTAGATCTGAAAAAAAAAGATGCTTAGAGATGATTTTAATGACAATGCTTAGAATCATTTGAAGGGAACACAACCTGGAGGTGCTTAGGACTGTGAGGATGCTATAGTAACCTGACAAGATGTAAGAAAGAACTGGGTATGGATTGAAACAGTAGGAATGGAGAGGAAGAGGAAAATGCAAGGGTGATTTTAAAGAAGGAATGGACCACTTGGATGAGACTGACTAGTTGTGTGACCCTGGCCAAGTCAATTAAACCCTTTAGGCCTTTGTTTTCTTTCTATAAAGCTTCAGAGGTTAAATCTGATGGTCTCCAAGGTGCCTACTGGCTCTCAATCTGTGATCCTATGACCCTAAGTTTTCTTGTCTGGGAAACTGACAATAATAGTGGTGCCATTAAATGGAATCGGGAAACTTATTGCTGATTGAGTTCTTCATTTTTATCTTTTGTTGGAGGCTACTTGGCTTTGCTTTCCTTTAATTTTTTTTCTTCACTGACACTGCTTCACATTGGTGCGCTGATTTGCACTAATCACAGCTGTCTGCTCCTGCCAGAAAGTGACACTTCCAATGTCAGATTCTGTCTGTTAGCATCCTCAAATCTATGCTGGATTGCTTGTTATAATCTAGTCATTTTTTTGGCCTTTTAGTTAGTATGTCATTTTACAGGGTGCTGTTGAAGCAGTAAAATTCAAGTACACTCTTTAGCCCTGGCAGAGATTTTTGGACATGTGTAGCACTGACCTGCTTAAGGCTGACAGAAAATCTTAATTTTCTTTGGGATGATTATTAAACCATACTGCTATGCTGATTGACAGTAGGTGATTAAATAAATAGAGTGCTGAGTCTGGAGCTAAAAAGACCTGAGTTCACATCTAATCTTAGATATTTAGTAACTATGTGACCCTAGGCAAGTCATACCTGCCTCAGTTTCCTCATCTGCAAAATGAACGGGAGAAGGAAATGGCAAATCACTCCATTATTTTTGCCAAGAAAACCACAAATGGGATCACAAAAGAGCTAGACATGACCGAACTACTGAAGCTGTAATGATTCTGTAGTCCATGATTAGGTTCTTGTTTTCTGGTGTGAACTGAAATAGGCTGTATAAGATTTGACTCAGCCTACAATACAACTTCTCTGTATTAGCGAAGTCATAGGATTTAGATCTATAAGTGCTTTTAGAAGTCATCTAATCCAACTGCTTCATTTTATAGATGAGAAAAACTGAGGCTCAGAAAGGGTAAATGGCTTCTCAAGACAAGTAATTGACTGAACCAGGATTTGAACCCTGGCCCTCTGACTTCAGATACAATGCTTTTTTGGCCATACCATCCTGCCTTTCTGTCTCCTGGAAATTGACTGAGCAAGGTGGGAGCCACACTAATTCAACTAGCTATAATTGTATGTCTTGGAATTTAGCTATCTCAGGTCAATACAGAAGATTAGATCTGTTGGCAAGGTTTGTAAACAGTGGTGTCTAAATCAATGAAACCAGGACAGAGCGCTCAGGATTGTTTCCTGTACTTCAGTTTTTGTAACAGATTAGTCAGCAATCTAAGCAGATTTTAGCCAGGATCTCATCAGTGACAGGCTCCAGCAAGAGGCCCAGTCTTCATTAGAGCATCTTGCTCTCATCATAGGGTTTTAGAAATGCTCACTGATTGATCTAGGAGTTTTGCCACTCCTTGTATCTCTCTAGTGCTTTGTTCCTTAGAAGATGAAGATTTGACTCTAATATGACAACTTGGCAGTTTTTTCATATCGTGGTGTGGGCTTTTCATTGGTAATAATATACGGAGTTGATTTAGAGAGTGCTGAAGGATGGTTGCTGTTGGTATGGATTGGAGAGGCAGCATGGTTGTACTGGAAACATCACTGACTCTAAAGTTGGAGACTTAGGTTCAGTTCCTAACTCTGCTTCTCATTACCTGAATCATATTGGACAAATCTCTTAGCTTTTTGGGCCATGGTTTCCTCATTAGTAAAAATCAAGGGATTGGAGTAGAATGAACTCTAGGGACCTCTCTGGTGCTAGTGGATATTCTCCTTCCTTGTACATCCTAAAGTCTTTATTCCTTTGAGATGCTACAGGGGTATATGAGGAAACATTCATACTTTTTGACTCCAGTCCAATCAGCATTTATGTGTGCAATGATGGCAGCTAGGTGGTACAGTAGATAGAATGCTGGGCTTGGAGTCAGGAAGACCTGAGTTCAACTCCAACCTCAGATACTTGCTAGCTATGACCCTGGTCAAGTCACTTAACCTTGTTTGTCTTAGTTTCCTCATCTGTAAAATGAACTGGTAAAGGAAATGGCAAACTACTCCAGTATTTTTGGAAAATTAGAAGACCCCAAATGGGGTCATGAAGAGCTAGACATGATTGAAATGACTGAAGAACAACAACAAATGTACAACTATATTAGAGACCAGGGATATAGAGACAAAATGAAAACCAGCCCCTCCCCTCAGGGAGCTTATATTCTACTGGGAGGATACAGCATGTAAGCAGACATAACACTAATCTTACTTTTAAAAATCAGAATTGCAAAGTTTTCCCACTTGTCAACACCTTCCTTTTTTCATGGACTCAGTGAATTATAACCCAGTTCCCAATGGATGCCAAAAGTTATAAGGAAAAAAAATGGCAAGAGCCATAACCCAGATGATACCTGGAGATCTCCATTGTTATGTAATGTCTTACTGTTCATTCAGCCTGTGCAGGGGAGGTAGGGTGGTACAATAAAAAGAGAAGTCTCTGGGATTAGAGGATTTGGTTTGTATTTTATTTCTGATATTTATTCCATGTGTGAGCTTGGGCAAATCACCCTCTTCCCTTTCTTGTAATGTTAGAGGACTGGACTAAATAGCCTCAGAGGTCACTTCTTGCTCTAAATATATGACCCTAATATATGGGAAGTATGGCTTAGCACAGAGAACAGGAATACAACTTCACCACCTAGACCTAGACTGCCATCCTCACAAGGCAAAATGAGTGGGAAGAGGCAGATATATATAAACATCTGGAAAGGCAATTTATAATGATGTTTCCTTGCAGGAATGGTACCACAGCTCAGAGACTGGGTAACTGGCCAGTGGGCCAGTAACAACCCAAAATACCATCTAATTCCCCCATGATAGATGGTCTATCCAATTAGTGAATGGGAGAGGGCAGGCTAAGAGCATAAAGATTAATATATAAGGGAAATTGAGTGGTTTTTCTGGAGGCATACTACTAGATAATTTATGGTGGGCAGGTTTAAAAGGGTATGAGCTGTGCTGAAATTTTCTACAGCAAACTGGGGAGTATTGAAGAAACAGCCTCTCCTTCCACCCTCCAACAAAAAGAGGTCTAATTTCCTTTTTCCTTTTCACATTTGGAGGCACTTTATGGAATGTGGCTTAATGATTATTATATTTGCTATCTGTCTATTAAATATCCTAAGGTATTTGGCCATCTTTTCTTGTTCCCACCTTTATTACTTCTATTTTTTTCTAGCATTGGTTTTCAGAGGAAGATCATATTTTTAATGATGTGCTTAGCCTCTTCTCCTCTCGGTGTGTCTCTCAATCATAACAAGGCTATACAGCAATCAGTGAAGTAATTCTGAGCTACTCCTTAAGGAAAACATCCTGCAGGATGGAAACTTTGGGAATGCAAAGACTGGAGGCAACTATTAGAGAAATAAGACTTCGTGGCTGGTATTCTAAGGGCCTTAAGCAAAGTCTGAGGTGATGATGTTAAATATTCTAATGGCAGAAGCTCTTTCCTGATCACAATGGCAGAGAGGAAATTTGGGCTGGTGCAGTATTTGGATTATCGCACTTCAGTGGAGGCTAAAAACGGTCCCCCGCGATTTTCAAGCTCTTTCCCTTTTAAAGGGAAGCAGATGAAACTTGCTTTTTCATTGTACGCCCCGAATTTCATTAAATCGCTCTTGTGTCTGTCCGCGGGTGGCCGGCGCTACAGCTGACTTCCCCAGTTATCAGAACCTTCCAGCCGGCAGCCAGCTTCCCTCCATGCATGTTGTGTGCTCCTTACCACAGCCTGGATGTTGGCTGGGACTTTCAGAATTCGGACAGCGTCTGTTTCTGCCCGGATGAATGGCTGGCTCTCAGCTGTGCTAAGCTTACCTCCATCGGACACAGTTTTGCTCCTTGGTGTATCTGACTCAGTGATCTGTTACCCAAAAAGGATTGTCTTCTGAAGGCAAGGCTTGTGTAATGGCACATCAAAATGCTCCCTGGTCTTGGTATCAATTTTGGAGATAGCTGAGAACCGCACATGAGGGGGAATATGTCACCTGTAGGATGGTTTGATTCAATGTGGTTATGTCAGTCATCTTCCTGGTAAACTTGTAGGACCATGCATCTGGAAGGGACCTCACCGACTAGGAGTCCAGCTCCCCTTATTTTATAGATGAGGATTCTGAGGCCAAGAGATAGAAACACCAAAGGTAGGATTGAACCCAGGGTTTCTGACTCCACAAAGCAGGACTCTTCAAATTAGCATGCTGCCTCCAATGGCACACACATCCGTGTATATATGTATATGTATATGTGTACAGATATACACACTACACACATGCACATATACATATATGTGTATATACAACCATATTACCTCTAATGGGTGTGTATATGTGTATATATGTGTATGTGCATGTGTGTACATATTCACACACATTTACATTATATAATGTATTATATATGTATGTGTGTATGTGTATACATATAATACTACATGAGCTCCAATGGTGGGTGTGTGTGTGCATGCATGTGCTCACACGTACATGCATTTGGACATCTAGGTGACACAGTGGATAGAGTGCTGGGCCTGGAGGTGGGAAGGCTATTCATTGGGACTACCTAGCTGCCTCTGATAATATCAAGGGTGATACCTAGCAGAAAGGAGATTGAACAGGAAAGGAGAAGAAACTAAGAAAAAGATGAGCTACTTTCCTATGGTTAGCATGTAGAACTAGGACTATCCTAGAAGAACCTCTGTAATGTGGGAATTCTCCTATTATGTGATTATTCTATATATATATATATATATATATATATATATATATATATATATATATATATATATATATATATATATATATATATATATATATATATATTTTTTTTTTCCTTTGTTTACAATAAATACTTTTTTGCAGCAAAAGATCCTTTTCTGTTTTCTTTTTTTAATTTTCTAAAATTTATTTATTTATTTTTAGCTTTCAACATTCATTTCCACAAGATTTTGAGTTCCAAATTTTCTCCCCATCTCTCCTCTCCCCCCACCCCAAGACACCATGCCTTCTGATTACCCCTTCCTCCAATCTGCCTCTCTTCTGTCATACCCCTCCCTTCCCTTATCCCCATCTTCTCTCTTTTCTTGTAGGGCAAAACAGATTTCTATACCCCATTACCTGTATTTCTTATTTCCCAATCGCATGCAAAGAGAATTCTCAACACTAATTTTTAAAACTTTGAGTTCCAGCTTCTCTCCCTTCCTCCTTTCCCACCTGCTCCCACTGAGAAGGCAAGCAATTCAATATAAACTATATATGTGTAGTTTTGCAAAAGACTTCCATAATGCTGTGAAAGACTAACTGTATTTCCCTCCATCCTGTCCTGCCCCCCATTTCTTCTATTCCCTTTTTTGACTTTATCCCTCACCTAAAATGTTTACTTCTAATTACTCCCTGGTCCCATTTGCCCTCCCTTCTATCACCCCCCTACCTCATTTCTCCCCTTCTCCCCTACTTTCCTGTATTGTAAGATAGATTTTCATACCAAATTGAGTGTGCATGTTATTCCCTCCTTAAGCCAAATCTGACAGTAAGATTCACTTTTTCCCTGTCACCTCATCCCTTATCCCCTCCATTGGAAAAAGCTTTTTCTTGCCTCTTTTATGAGAGACAATTTACCCCGTTCCATTTCTCCCTTTCTTCTTCTCCCAATATATTTTTCTCTTACCCCTTAATTTTATTTTTTAGATATCATCCCTTCCTTTGCCCTCTGTCATATGTGTGTGTGTGTGTGTGTGTGTGTGTGTGTGTGTATAATCCCTCCAACTACCTAAATGCTGAGAAAAGTTTCAAGAGTTACAAATAGTATCTTTCCATGTAGGAATGTAAACAGTTCAACTTTAGTAAGTTCCTTATGATTTCTCTTTCCTGTTTACCTTTTCATGTTTCTCTTGATTCTTGTGTTTGAAAGTCAAAATTTCTATTCAGCTCTGGTCTTTTCATCAAGAATGCTTAAAAGTCCTCTATTTTATTGAATGACCATTTTTTCCCCTGAAGTTTTATATTCAGTTTTGCTGGGTAGGTGATTCTTGTTTTTAATCCTAATTCCTGTGACTTCTGGAATATCATATTCCAAGCCCTGTGATTCCTTAATGTAGAAACTACTAGATCTTGTGTTATCCTGATTGTACTTCTACAATACTCAAGTTGTTTCTTTCTGGCTACTTGCAATATTCTTTTCTTGACTTGGGAATTCTGGAATTTGGCTATAGTATTCCAAGGAGTTTCTCTTTTTGGATCTCTTTCAGGAGATGATTGGTGGATTCTTTCAATATTTATTTTACCCTCTGATTCTAGAATATCAGGGCAGTTTTCCTTGATAATTTCATGAAAGATGATGTCTAGGATCTTTTTTTGATCATGGCTTTCAGGTAGTCCCATAATTTTAAAATTGCCTCTCCTGGACCTATCTTCCAGGTCAGTTGTTTTTCCAATGAGATATTTCACATTATCTTCCATTTTTCATTCTTTTGGTTTTGTTTTGTGATTTCTTGGTTTCTCATAAAGGCATTAGCTTCCTTCTTCATTCTAATTTTTAAAGAACTGTTTTCTTCAGTGAGCTTTTGAATTTCCTTTTCCATTTGAGTAATTCTGCTTTTTAAAGCATTCTCTCCCTTTTGGACCTCTTTTGCCATTTAAGTTAGTCTATTTTTAAAAGTGTTATTTTCTTCAGCATTTTTGGGGGTCTTCTTTAGCAAGCTATTGACTCACTTTTCATGATTTTCTTGCATCACTCTCATTTCTCTTCTCGATTTTTTTTCCACCTCTCTTACTTGATTTTCAAAATCCCTTTTGAGCTCTTCCATGGCCTGAGATCATTGCTTATTTATTTTGGAGTTTTTAGATGCAGAAACCCTTACTTTTATACCTTCCTCTGATGGTATGTATTGTTCTTCCTCATCTGAAAGGATGGAAGGAGATACTTGCTCACCAAGAAAGTAACCTTCTATAGTCTTATTTTTTTCCCTTTTGGGGGCATTTTCCCAGCCAATTACTTGACTTTTGAGTCCTTTGTCTAGAGGAGGGTATACTCTAGGGACCTGTAAGTTCTCAGTTCCTCCAAGGTGGCCCAATCAAGGGAGAGGAATTTACTATTCTCTTGGCCTGTGCTCTGTTCTGGAAGTAACCACCAGCTTTTCTGCCCAGGATCTGCAGGTAGGATTCCCTCTTTAGAGCCTCCACCAGCTCTACCATGCCAGCCATTGCTCCTCCTCACCCCAGGACTGCCACTCAGAATTGAGACCCAGATTAGCAGGTTGATTCCCCCAAAGTCTTTAGCCCAAGGCCTCTAAAAATGGATGCTGATGCCTCCTGGGATCAGGGCCAGACCACATTCCCTTCTTATCCAGGTGAAAGAGCTTTCTCACTGACCTTTGAAGCTCTCTTTTTGCATTTATGTGTTGACAAATCTGGGAATCACAGCTGGTACCTGTGATTCCACACCCTGAAGCCTGCTCCAGGCCTCTCCCTGCCATGCTGTGCAGCCAAGGCTGGGCTTCTCTCCATTCTGAGCCCAGTGTGATAGATCTTTCCTGTCAGCCTTCCAGGCTGTCTTGAGCTAGAAATCTCTTTCACTCTGTCTTTTTGTGACTTCTGCTACTCTAGAATTTGTTTAGAGTCATTTTTTTACAGGTATTTTATGGGCTGTGGGGGGAGAGCTTCTAAATATCTTTCCTTTTATTCTGCCATCTTGGCTCTGCTACTACAGTAAATACTTTTAAAAGGACTAATGAAAGTTTGTGTGCTCATTTTAGGAAGTAGGGCAAAACCCCTTTCCCCCCATAATCTAACACAGAACCCAGTTCTGTATAAGTTGGTGGTTACAAAAATCTTAACAAAGAACAATGCAACAGGGGGTACCAGCAAGTCAAATACTGGGTTTTACAGATTTGGGGAGAAAAGAGTGACATGGACGGCAAATGGTCTGGTAAAAATTGTGTCTAAACCAGAATCTTATCATATGCTTTGATAACTTCCAAATTGATGTCGCATCATTAAAAAAAAAAAGCAAATGGAAGATTGGATCTTTCATAAGGTGGAGAATTTATAATCAAATAAGAGAAAGAGATGGTTTTAATAGACAAAAATAGGTAATTTTGATTATACTTCATGACTCCATTTTGGGTCTTCTTGGCAAAAGTACTGTAGTGGTTTGCCATTTCCTTTTCCAGCTCATTTACAGAGGAGGATACTGAGGCAAACAGAGTTAAGTGATGTGCCTGAGGTCACACAACTAGCACATGTCTGAAGCCAGATTTAAATTCAGGAAGATGAGTCTTCCTGACTCCAGACCTAGCAATCTGTCCAGTGGACCATCTACCTGCCCTTTGGTCAGACACGTTGTCCCAAAAGTTTTAGACTTACTCTTTGGTACCAATACTTTTGGAGTACCCTATAAACATATTCTAATATTTTACATAAACAAAATCAGTTCAAACAGAATACAAATGGATAAGACAGCATAGAATAACTATAATAGTATCAAGGAAAGCAATTTAAAAGACTTAGCCACTCTGATTGATGCAATGACCAGTCACAAGAGTAAAATCCTGATAATGTAGTATGCCTCTCATTTTTTGGCAAAGAGGTGATGACTAGAGATGAAGGATGAAAGATATATATCCAGATAAAGTAAATATGTGAATTTGTTCTATTTGCCTGTGCTTAGTTGATATGCAAGAGAGGATTTTTTGGAGGGGAGGTCACAGGATGAAGTTTGGGGATAGTGATAGCGATGAGAAAAGAAAGAAAAAAAGACATAATTGTCAATAAAACATTAAAGAAATGCACAGAAGAAATCAGAAGGAAGTTCAGAAGGGGTCAGAGAGAACCAGGGAATTGGCACTCTTCTGTTAAATGTGAATACAAAAAAAATTGCATGTTCACAGTTGCATATACATTTCTATTTTTATTTTCTTTGTATATTGAAATGTTCGTGTTTGTTAAAGTCCTAATTAAAGAAAAGAAAAAAATTAAATTACAGAATAGCAAGAATGTTCAAATATCCCCATATTTATAGGGAACTGACAAACAAACCTAGGAACCATTCTCTAATAGATAGTGGTAAAAGGTTGTGAATAATTTTCAAAATAAGAAATGCTATCAAGAACTATGTGAAAAATACTTTAGATCACTAATAATAAGGGAAATGCAAATTAAAACAACTGGCAAAGATGGTACAGGATGGAAATAGTCAGGGTGCTATGGGAAGACAGGCACACTTAATGCACTGTTGGTGTAGCTGTGAATAAGTCCAAATGTTCTAGGAAACAATGTGGAATTATGTAAGAAAAATAACTAAATTCTTCACGTTCTTTGACCCAGCAACCTTACTCCTGGGCTTATACTTCAAGAAGGTCAGTAACAGAAAGGTCCTGTGTATAACAAAATAATCACAGCAATTACACTTTTTTTTTTTGGTAATAGCAAAAAAGCTGGGGAAAAAATGTGCTGAACAAATAGTATATGAATGTAATATGATATTATTGTACTATAAAGAGTGGAGAATATGAGGAACCCAAAGAAACATTAGAAGGCTTGTATGAACTGATGGAGTGAAGTGATTACCATATTATTATTGAAAACAACATTAAAAGACAAGAATTCCAATCAAATAGAATGACTAACATTACTTCTAGGGGACAGATGTTAAAACACATTCTATATTAACAACTGACACACTGTAAGTAAATAATGCTTTATGATTTATCAGTCACAATTCCTATATCAGACAGTTTTGTTTAGCTTTCTTTTTTTTAATATATGATATTTGGGGGGGACTTAGGATGGGATTGTTTTATTAAAACAAAACGTATTAATGATTTGTTTTTGTTATAAAAAATGATAAATGTGAATAATTCAGAGAAGCTTAGAAAAACTTTCATAAATGAATGCAGAGTGAAGTAAGACGATCCAGTAAAAATTTATACAGTGATACAAGGAAAACAACATTTAAAAGCTTTCGAACTCTGATCAAGGCAAGGATCAATCATTTCTTTAGAAGACTGGTCTTGAAACCTGCCTCTTGCCAATGTTTAACTCCTTGAGTGTACTTACACTTAAGTTCAAGGGAAAGTTTTATTATTGGTAGTAGACAGTCATTGGTTAGTGACCTCGATGGAAAAAAAGGATGAATAAAAGAAAAATGATAAAATATTGCTTATGTAAATAATGTTCAAAACCAATGTCTACTGGCTGAGTAGCAATTCTCCCAGAATTCCTTTCTTCGACCCTATAATGGGGCCAGAGTATTATTGATAAGCCCATCTCCTACTCTAAGAGAAAGGAGATTTATATTGGAGCTTTCTTACCTGAATTCAAGGATTAGCACTCAGTGTCCCGTTAAATTTTTTAAAATCAAATTTTAGTTTTTTAAATTAGCCATAGTCTATCTTCTCTCCCTACCATATCCTCTATCCCTATCAAATGAAAGAGAATCAAAACACTAGTAATAAATACATGTAATCAATTAAAACAAATTCTAATATTGATCATATCCAGTCTTTAACACAGTGTCTAGCACATAGTAGGTGTTTAATAAATGTTTTTTGAATGATATCCAGAAAAAAAATATATCTCATTTTGCATTTTGGTTCCATCACCCCTCTCTTATGAGGTGGTAGCATTTTTGGCTATGAATCCTCTGGAATTGTGGTTGCTCACTGCATTGATGAGAACTCTTTTGTCTTTCAAAGTTATTTGTTTTTACAGTGTTGTCATTATTGTACAAATTGTTTCCATGGTTCTGCTTGCTTCACTCTGCATCAGTTCATACAAATCTTCCTGGATTTCCCCTTTATCATTTCTTACAATACAATGTTATTTCATCATATCATATACCTTGACTTATTTACCAATTCCCTGAGAGACACTCCCTCAATTTCCAGTTCTTTGCTACCACAAAAAGAGCAGCTTTAAATATTTTTGATCACATGGGTTCTTTTCCTCTATCTTTGATCTCTTTGGGAGATATAGGCCTGGTAATGGCATCACTAGGTCAAAGGGTATGGTCAGTTATATAACATTTGGGACATAGTTTTGAATTGCTTTCTAGAATGACTAGACCAAGCCAAGTCTCCACTGATAGTGTATTAAAGTGCCTGTTTTCCCAATCCCCCCCAGTGCAATGACCAGTCATGAAGACTGATGTTGAATATGCCTCTCACCTCTTAGAAGATGTTATTATAAACTAGAGACAAAACAGGACACATTTTTAGACAAGGCCGCCGTGTGGATCTGTTTTACCTGACTATAATAATTATTCAAGTTCTGACTCTGGAATTATTTTTTTTTGTCTCTGTGACCCTGGGCAAGTTGCTTAAATTTTCATTGCTCTAGTAACCCTCTAAAACTACAAATTGCTGAGAAGGGACTGAACAATGAAATCACAGGCTCTGTCTCCAATTTGTTAAAGGCAAGACTTTAATATTTTTTTTGAGGGTGGATTTGGGTAGAAGTTTTAAAGTGGAATGGGCTAGTGTTGATAACAATAAAGCAGAGCATCGATGAAACATTTTAAAAATACATAGACATGACCAGAAAAAAGCCCAGAATGGCATCCAGAAAGGCAGGGCAGTACCATGTTAAATTTAATATAATTTAATATATTTTAATTAATTAATTATATTAATAACATAATTTAATATAATTAATATACACTTAAAATGTACACAATAAAAAAGCTATATGTAATAGAGATTCACTGTTTCATATACAATCTTCTTTTTCTCTTTGTATCTAGAAAGTGACATTTGTCAAATTCATAATAGCTAACAAAGTAAAAAAATGAATAGCTATTCACTGGTCACTAAGTCACTGTGGTAGAGAAGAGCGTGGGTAAACCCCAAACTGCAAGTTTGGGGAAAGGTAGCAATAGAGAACAATGAGGTGGGCTCTATTCTTTTGAAATGCAAATGTCATTAGGAAAGGTGAACTTTTAATGCATTATCTGATGATTATCAGCTACCTGGCCTAAAGGAGCTCATCAAAAAGATATGTAATTGGAAAACAGGTGGGCCTGTCAAGTAGTGCCAGACAGTCTGAATGCTCCATTGATATTCATTCAATGTCAAACAGTAGAGAAGGTCTTTAGCACTTTGAGAGGATTTCCAAGGAGGATTTATGGACGGACATGGATGAGAATCAAATAAAGTGAAAAGGTTTGGACAGATTGTGATCTGTATCTTTTGGAGAGATTAGCCACATAGATGAGACCACAGATCTATGAAAGTATTGATATGATGAGCATATTTTCGAGCCTCAAACATATGTGCTATGATAAAGACTTTCTTTTGAGAGGAGGGTCAAGGAGACAGAATATGCAAAATTTCAATAGTGCTAAAAAATCTCAGGTTTATATTTACTGTAGCTTTAGTTGTCAACAAAGGGAAATTAAGAAAAGTTGCCTCAATGGTATTATAACTTTAGTGCCTACTGGTTGGCAATGTACTGGATGGAGCCCTGGATTTGAAATAGGTTCAAAACCTGATCCTATTACTTATTACCTATATGATCTTGGGCAAATTACTTAACTTCTGTGGGTGGGCCTCAGTTTGCTCAACTGTCAAATGAGGAGGTTGGACTAAATGGCATCTGAGCTTGCTTCCAACGCTGAATCTATAATCCTATGACCCTGTGACATTCAACTAGTTCTAGGATAAGTTCTAGGGAGGGAGAATCTGGGGTTGGTTGGAAGTCACCCTGAAGGGGATACTAAAAGTACAGGTAAAATGATGCTAATCTTTCTACTTTATGATTTTACCTAGGTAGGCTCTTAGCTAGGTGACTCAGTAGATAAGAGCCCAGTCTAGAGTCAGGAAGATTCATCTTCCTGAGTTCAAATCTGGCATCAGACACTTACCAGTTGTGTGTCTGTAGGCAAGTCACTTAATCCTGTTGGCCTCAGTTTCCTTACCTATAAAATGAGCCAGAGAAGGAAATAGCAAACTATTCCAGTATTTTTGCCAAGAAAATCCGAAAGAGGGTCAAGAAGATTCAGAGGACTGAAAAATAACTGAAGATATGAGGCCCTGACTATACCAAAAGTACTTCAAAGTGGTACATAAAAAACATCACCTGGACAAACATTGTGCTAGTTTCCAATCTAGTTCTAGAGGGGTGCTGAAGCCAGCTCATGGGGCTCCTGAGAGCTTATTGTTAAATTTTTAGTTTGAGCTAAAAGAAATAGGCAAACACTATAAATCAGGGCTTGGTTTCTTGTTTTGTTGATTATCTCAACTTAAGAAAGCACTAGAGGAAATGCTAATAATGTCAATTTGCATTAAAAGTGTGTTGTGGGGGAATTTTCATTATTTTTATTTTTTTGAATCAATTGTTAAACATTTACCAGCACATCCTCCTCTAGTTCCATTTCAGTCCCTACTCATTATTGACTTCAAGGGAAGAATAGTCATTGATTCAGCTAGCTGCATGAACCTGCAAGGTAAATAAATAGTAGCTCATTCTGATAAGAATAAGAGAGACCAATCAAAAACCAAAACAAAACAAAAAAGCAAACCTCTATTGTCATTCCATCTTCCAAGTCTTTCAAGATTTCAGAGATGTTGTCTTTTAACTACTGGGAATATACTGCATGTATTGCCTCAAAAGGTTTTCAGGCTTCAGCTCATGAAGCATTCAGGCAATCTTCCTTTCTGTGTGTTTTCAAAATCTTATCTTGAGAGTCTTGAACTTATCAGTTAGATTGACAATTTTTTTCTTCAAGTTTGCTGTCCCTATAGTTATTGCACACTTTACTACCTACAACTTAACAGACATATGTGGGGTCTCTGTCAAGAAAAGAGGAAGTTATTCAGCCATAGAAAGCAATAGAAAGCAAAATCCTGGGTGGCAGAGTGGGATGAGGGGGAGACATTGAGCCAGAATGAATGTTCTCTTTTTTGTGGCTGTCAGAGTCCAGCTATCTTTTTCTAATAATTCACTAGCAGGCATGCAGAATTATGCAGGAAGACATATAAACTGTTGGAAAGTACAATCTAGGGGTTTGCAAGGTCCTTCACCTGGGTGGAGGTCTATGGACCTATCTATGGAAAGATTTCAGGGAGTTCTGTTAACTTGAATGGGAAAAAATATATCTTTATTTCCATTAACCCGAAATGAAATTTAGCATTTCTTTCCATTACGAATTAAAAAGAAATACATTATTTGAAGAATAATAAAATGATAAAAAAAACCCAAAAATTTGGAGAATAAATATTAATAATAATCTCCATAACACACAAAAACAGGTTATGCAGGGTTAGAATCTGGACCTGTAATTTCATTGGTATAGGTAACTTCCAGGTGAGAAAACTACCACTTGCCATTGCAGTTCTATATGTTTTCAACTTAGAGAGTTACTTAGGGTGCCAAGAGGTCAGTGACTTGCTCAGAGTCACATAAGTAATGTGCATCAAAGACAAAATTTGAACTCAGCTCCTCTTCTTTTCAACATCTGTTCTCTATCTAACTATATCATCCTGCTTCTTGGAGATAGACCAACACTTTGGAAATATCTTTTTCTAGTTCTAGTTCATGCATCCTAGTGCATGACTTACCTGGGCTGTACTCCTTAGTGTGTGTCAGTCAATCAGATAGGACAGCTATCTGTCAAGAGCTACAGAACAGTGGCTCACAATCTAATGAGATAATAAAGGGAAAGGATCTTCCTTAGGAGTATCAGAGCAGGGCCACAGGAGGTATACCAGAATGGGGCTCATTCCTGAAATATTTTTTTAAGGGGCTTTTTAGGATGGTGATAGGTCAAATCAACATTTATTCAACAGCACAAGCCATTATGCTTGGCATTGTAGATATAGAAAGGTGAAAAAAAGGTAGATCCTGCCTTCAAGGATCTAATAATCTGTTGCAGAGATAAGGTACCTATACAGATAACTATATAATAACTTAGGATGTCCTAAGTATATAGAAATGGTCAAGCAGAGAGTGAAAAGAATTTGAGAAGAGAAGGAAAGGTTCATGGAGGACTTGGCTCATAAGTTGAATTTCAAGGAAGAGAAGGATTCCAACAGGCAGAGATACTGAAGGATTTTGTTCTAGATATGAGGCAGCGGCTAATATTATTTGAATGGATAAAAATAAGTACAATGATATGAGTGTAATAAATTATAATAGTTAATATTAATCGTTAATGGAAAGCATTAAGATTTGCTAGATACTTGATATAGATGATCTCATTTGACTGAATGCAGGTTAGAGACAGATTGTGGAGGGCCTTGAATGTTAGAATAAACAAAAGTAGATGAGAGAAAGTTTGCACAAAGAGCATCACTATTTCATCCTCTGAACTCAATGGCAAACATGATGTGCAGGGCCTGGCATGTATTAAGTGCTTAATAAATACTTGTAACCCAGACCTCAGACTCAGCCAGGGTAAGCAGTAGGGTTGGCATATCTCCTGTAGCAACAAAAAGGATATTGAGAGACCCTGTGCCATGATGCAAGGCACCTTGTCAGTTATCTAGTTAGAGAAATATTTCTATGGGTAGTGGCCACTGGGATGGTATAGATTTCTCATCTGCTTGCATATGCTCAGTGATGCCTCTTCCCTAGCTGCCAATGTTGGCGATAGCATAGTAATGTGCCGGGGTTGGGGGATAGTGTCTGTTGACTCACTCTCTGGACACATACCTCTCTGCTACGGTGTTCCAATTTGACTCTAACACTAGGAGTAACAAATTCCAGGAAGGAGAGAGGAGCCCTGGGCCAGTGACTTGGTTGATGTAAAAAAAGAGTGTCTCTGTGACTCTCAGAAATGCCCATGTGTCCTCCATGGGGAATATCTTTCCACTTGTGGCTTAACAAAAAGCTACAAATATGAGGAAAAAGATGTAACTGGGGCTTTGTTTGTTTGTTTTTAAAGAAACATACACACCTGTAGGGGAGGAATGGGATAATATAGAGAGAGCTGTATGTATGCCATATAACCATTGACACATAATTAACTTTTCCAAGCCTCAGAAAACTCTTTAAGACTACTGAATTATAAATAAGAGTTCTTAGCATATTTTGGTGTCATAGACTCTTCTGGCAGCCTGGCAAAGCCTATGGACCCCTTCTCTGAATAATGTTGTTAAATAATTGAAGGAACTGCTAAATTTCAGTTGAAGGTTAGTGAAAATAAAGATGTCAGTTTATCTCATCATGAATCTCTTAAAATATGCCTGTCCATCTCTTGAGGGTCTGTGTAAACCAGGTTAAAAAACACTGTTGTAGGTGCTTTGTGTCTCATGACTGTCAAAGGCCCTTGATACAGAAATCAGAGATGCTTGATATAGTGACCCAAATTTATATGAACATATGGATGTTGCCCTTTTGGGAGGCCATATGCTTATGCTAATGTTGCTTTTTTTGGTCAGAATATGTTTTAAATTAATCTTTTGGAATTGACTTCATGGCCAGCTGAAAATCACATGAATAAAATCAATCTCATTCTTTTTTCTTTTTTTTTTGGTAAATACATCTAATATTTTATCTCCAAAAAGTGTTAGCCAGTTTAGTTTTCAAATATGACTCTGAATGACATTTGGATATTCCTAAGACTTGTCCAGGGTCAGTTAGTGTCTATGGCCAGATGAGTCTTCCTGAATCCAGGCTTAGCACTCTGTCCACAGTACCACCTAGCTTACCCCAAAGAAAGAATTTCCAAAATGTGTTGAACTTTTGGAGTGAATGTATAGCCTCAAAAGCTATACATTCTGATCTGAAAAAGACAGTGATCATTTAGATGTCTATGTTCTGATATGATCGTTAACAAATTGGCACCATTTCTCAGTAATCACCTTGTACAACCACTGTTGTTGTATCAGAGTCCCATTGTATGACAATCTACAGTCATGTCGCCGGTTTGTTTACATTAATTTAGCTATGTATGATTGCTGTCAACTTGTCATACATAGCCATCATGACTATCATGAGCGTGGACCCAAACCTCATTTATGGTTCTGATCTAAGTTTTTTGATTTTACATATGTTTTAAGGATTTTTTTTGGTATATTACATCAAAATCATTTCTGGATATGTCTTGATCTTCTCTCTCAGCTACTGAAGCCAAGAGGTTGAGTGATCTTGTCTGATGGAATATGAAGCATTCATATGTTTCATTGATGTTTCCCACCTCTCTGCTGAGATCAGGGAGGAATTTTTCATTTTATGTTTTCAGATACCAAATTTCTCCCTATAATTAACTCAGATCATAGAATAATGGGATCATAGAATTAGAGCAGAATTTAGTTTTCTTTTCATTTATATTCTAATAGGTATTGCATATATTGTCCTCGTAGTACTGCTTACTTCTCTTTGAATCAGTTTATGTATCTTCTCATGTTGTCAACAATTTGTTTCAATTATTTATTTATTTGTCAATTTATTGAGTATGAGCCAAAGCATTTCCTCCCATTCTATCCCAGGAATATTAAGTTGTCTTAAGAGTAAATAGGATGATACAATAGGACCTTTACAAAATGAGGGAAGGACAGAATTTGAAACCAGGGCAGAGATTAAGTTGGTGTGGAATAATAACAGGTTATAGATTTTCCTTGGTTCATGTAAATACCTCTTAACAGAATGGCAATCCAATTTGTTAAGTTATGAGGTACATTGGAAATATTGCTTGCTAGTAGGGTTCATGAGAAACTTATCTTGTTTTACAGACTAGTAGGAGACATCATAGGATGTGATCTAAGAAGGCTTTCGTCTTCAGTACAGCACATCACAAACAATATCATGTAGAACATTCAGGCTCTTGTTGTTGGTGAACAAAACACTATTTTGGTTCTTTTGACTGGAATGCTACACTATGAATAATATTTTAAGAAATCCTACAGTTGTGCCTGTTTTAGTGGAAGAAGTTTCTTATTTCTAACATGAGGGTGTAGTCCCCAATGACTTGATAATCACATTCAGTGCCTGATTATTGACTATTCCCTTGTGTATAGAAATAAATAACTGTGTACTGGAGATGCACGTGAATCAAAGGAGAGATAGAAATATTCTTTGTTCACCTGTACACAAAATGAGGCATATAAACTAACATGGCTAGCCTGAAGTAGCTACCAACCAAGGGACTATGTGTGTGCATGAGAGAGAGAGAGAGAGAGAGAGAGAGAGAGAGAGAGAGAGAGAGAGAGAGAGAGAGAGAGAGAGAGAGAGAGAGAGAGAGACAGAGAGAGAGACAGAGAGAGAGACAGAGAGAGAGACAGAGAGAGACAGAGAGAGACAGAGAGACAGACAGACAGAGACAGAGACAGAGAGAAGAGATATCCCCATGCTTGGAATGCTCTCCCTCCTCATCTCTTTCTCTTCAAGTCTCAGCTAAAATCTCACCTTCTACAGGAAACTTTCCTGGTCCCTCTTAATTCCAGTACCTTCCCTCTGTTGATATTTCCTATTCGGTGTCAAGCTTGTTTGTACATTGTTGTTTACTTGCTGACTCTACCATTATTATTGTTGTTGTATAGAGGACTGGAACTGTCTCTTGCCTTTCTCTGTGCTTAGCACAAAGTCTGGCACATAGCAGGTACTTAATAGATGTTTATTGACTGACTCAGTCCCTCTTTTCCACTTCCCAAATTCTCTTCCTAGGAAGGAATCCTCACTGTGGCAAGGAGGAGCCAGCCTCTTACTGGTCCTCAGCTCTAATTTTTTTTCGCAGTAGAGAGAATAGACTGTGGCACAGCAATGGTAACTCTTTACAAGGTCAAAAGACTACCAGAAGCAAAACTTAAAGAATGCTGGGAGAGGGAACTTCCTGTTTGTGTTGCTGCCCAGATCCTAGATGAACTCTTCCAAAGTCTGTATGCTAAGCATTGTGGTAGAATTCAGTCCTTCAGGATGTAGCCGTGTAGGAGAGACAATGTCCACCGCCCCCACTCCCACCCCCAACCCTCACCCTCACTGTTACCATGTCAGCACGCGTTTATTGGATCCTTTTCCCCTTCCATTATTCTTCTCTGGCGCCTCATTAAAGGAGAGAAACATAGACGGAGAGTATAGAATTTCTGCTATAAAAGATAAGGTCATCTTAATTTCCTTAAGATTCTCCTATCAGTAGTAAGTGATAAGAAAGTATTCTTGCAATGTACTTTATTTAATGCATTTAATCCATCAACCTGCTTTGTTTACATACAATTTAATTCTAGGTATTGTGTATTCACTGCGTAAATTAAAGAGCTTGTCAAAAAAAATGAAGGCTTTCAAATTAGGTGGAGGAGAACCTATTATTCAGCAAATCAAACAGCCAATCATACTACTCTTCAGTGATGGCTTTTGTGCCATTGAACGTCACCCTCCCATGTTTAAAAATAGACTTAGTACACTCCTTGACTCGTGCCACCATTTCTTCTCAAAACTATCTGCAGGTGTGTGACATTTGTCTTGCTACCATCCCTTTTTCAAAGGAGTTGGCAGTTGGGTTGGTTTTGAATGGCCCTAACAGTTTTGCAGAAAAGACCCATCTGGCCATTCACAGTTTTGCATGTTTCTCTGTAAGTGGGCAGCTTTCCACATATGGGTTGTAAACAGCACAGAAAGAAAATTGTAGGTTGTGTGTCTGCGCACTGTCATCCTTTTGTGTTTGAAGATGAATCAGTTGTGTGAGTCAAACAGACAGTGCATCAGGAGCCTGGGACACTAGAGGGCTGAGAGGTGAAAGGAGACCCAGATGTGACCTGTGGAGGATTACTTCCTCTCTGTTCTGTTCTCTACCATTGTGGGGAGGGCAGTAAGAAGAAGTCAGTGGATATAATCCTGTAGGGGTTATTCAGAAACGTCAGTAAGCAGCCTCAGGCCTGCAGTATATGAATTGGTGGTTTAGCAAACCAGCTGGAGAACTGGGGTTGCTGCAGTGTGGAGGGAGAATCAGCAAGCTGGATGTTCTGGGAGTGCGTTGGGGGTTCAGAATGGGCAAGTGTGAATGTGGAGTTTGTGCATTCAGGTGAGGTTAGGAAGGATGATAAGATGACAGATACAAAGCTAGAAGAGACCTTAGAGAGTGTCTAGCTCAATCTACTAATTGTATAGGGGAGGAAATGGAGGCCTGAGGAGATTAGATGACTTACCTAAGGTCTCAAAGATGGGAAGCATCAGAAGTGGAATTTTTTGCTATTTATATCCAGAGAAAGAACTGATGGAGTCTGAATGCAGAGAGAAGCATATTATTTTCACTTTCTTAATTATTTTATGTTTTTTTTCTTATGGTCTGTTTCCTTCTTTTATAACATGACTAACATGGAAATATGTTTTACATGACTGCGCATATATAACCTATATCAAATTGCTTACCATCTTACTGGTAAGGGGCGAGAGAGAGAGAAAATTTGGAACTCAGAATTTTTTAAAAAAAAGATGTTAAAATTTGTCTTTACATGTAATTGGAAAAAAAACCAAACAAAAGAGTGGGATTTTCTCTCAGGTCCTTTAGCTCTTCAGTCCATAGTAACAACACAACAATAACGATGGAAATAATAATAGTAATGGTTAACATTAAGAGAAATGATTATTAAATAACAAATTATTGGGGTAATCCCTGATCTTTCCTCCAAATTTACCCCACCTAGAGCATCTTCTCTAGGTACAATTGTTGCCCCATCTAACTGGAGAACCTTACAAAGAATTTAATCTAAAGTGAATTCCAGCCCATTGTGTTTTAGTGAGACAGATCTGAGCAGAGGTGGATCCCCTTTTGTTTAGATCAGGGGTGGGGAACCTATGACCTTGAGGTCACATGTGACTTTCTAGGTCCTTTTGACCTAGTCATGCAGCCTTTTGATTAAGTTCAAGTTTTACGGAACATGTCCTTTTATTAAGGGTATTTGTTCTGTGAAGTTTGGATTCAGTCAAAAGGCCACACTTGAGGACCTAGACCTCAAGGCTGCTGGTTCCCCATGCCTGATCTAGATTGTCCTAGTCTGGATAAGAGATGAGTCTCTTTGTCTAAGAATGAATGATCAGAATGACACCCCTTAACCCCTTATTAGAATAAGCCCACCTCTCATTATAATATTCATTATCGTTAATTGTTAACCAATCAGAGTTGATCACTACCCTCAGCAACACCCACTCTTGCAAGAACATACAAGCATCGAATGGGTTCTATGGAGGGTCTTTGGCATTCCAGAATGCCACTGATCCCTTTTATTAATTATCGGTTAGCAATGACCAATAAAATGTTTAATTACCCAGAAACTACATCTCTCAAAGTTTTATCGTCACAGCATTTATATAGCACTTTAAGATCTGCAAAGCACCTTCATATATTACAACACTTGATCCGCACAACAACCCTGAAGGTGGTACTGTCATTACCTTCATTTTACAGATAAGAAAACTGAGGCAAAAAAAGATTAAGTAACTTGCCCAGGGCCACATAATTCCTTGCTGCCTCCAATTCTAGAGCTTTCTCCGCTACACTAACTTTATCATGTTGCCTCACGTTGTGGTGTTCAAAACAAGACTGATTTTATGTTTGTGATTGGCTTGACAGAGTAACAGTGCTGGTATTCCCTGACTGGAAAGATATGGACCTCTGATTTCCTCCTAGTTTCTTTTTTGGAAGGGGAGTGCTTGGGAGGCATTTTGTGTAAGAAGACTGGGTGTTGTGACTCAGGGAGTTTAAAATAAGTGGGTAAGTGAAGCAGAGATTTCTATACATTAGTCTAAGATATGAACAGTTGATGCAAGATTGAGTAGGAAGAGCATTTTAGTTTCTTCAGAACTGGGTCTTCACAGGGGAGCTTCATTATTTGGGTTAAAGATTGCTTGTGATACAATTTCCTCTTGTTAGTAGGGATTCCATCCAAATCAATTGAACAAGCATTTATTAAGCTCCTGCTATGGACTAAGGACTAAAGCATTGTGTTAGGATCTAGGGGCACAAATATCATCAAACAAAATCAAAGAACACAATAAAAACAGGTTGCTGAGGAATTCAACATGGAGGGAGAGAGAGAACTGAGGGCATCAGTAAAAGTTACCATAGGTGTTGTCAAGTGAACTGAGACTTGAAGGAAGCTAAAGGTGAGGTGAGTGCATTCCTGATATGGGAATAGCCTTTGTGCTGAGCTGTAGAATAAACAAAGAGGCCTGGTTGGCTGTAAAATAATGAGCAGAAGAGGATTAGTGTGAAATAAACCTGGAAAGTAGGCTGGAACCAGAGGACAAGGCTCTAATTGCCTAGGTGAGGAGATTATATTTTTATCCTAGAGAAAATAGGGATTCACTGAAGGTTCTTGAGCTGCATAGTGACATGATCAGACCTGCGCTTTAGGAAGTTTCATTTGGCAGCTATGTGGAGGATGGAAGAGAGAGGGCTGCGCAAAGACAACCAAAGCATCTGTTGTGTACTTCATTTATAGGGGTGATTGGCATGAATGCGCCATTGGAGTATATTTTTAGATAGCTATTTTTTTTTTTTGATTTATTAAGCAATAGTTACTTTAAGGAGAGATTTTAATGCCTTTTTTAGATTATTACACTATAGCTGAAATTCACTTTTAAGTAAATACTGAATTCACAAATTAAGAAAATATGAACTTCTATTCTATTTTGGGTTTCAATCAGCGAGTGGGTTGCAGTGAAAGATCAGTGAACCTGGTGGAATTGATTGTAATGCCTTTCAGATGTCAATCCCTGAAGGGCACTATTCCTTCTGAAAAAGCCTCATGTGAAATTTCCATCCAAAGGCTCAAGTTAATGGCCAAGGTCATTCTCCCTGGGATGTACCAGAGCAGCTGCTCCCAGTGCCCAAGGCAGAACTTGAAAGAACCTTCCTTCTACACCTTCCCTACCTTTGTCTAGACAATATTCCTACCCCCTGCCAAAGATCTACTTAGGAAATTATTCTAAAGAAAATTCCAACTCTCCTAACTAATACTAATACCCCTCCTCCCCCAAATCAAACCAAAACAACAACTACGAAAACCCAACACCCTTCTTTTTCCCCTGGAGGCTCAAATCAAAGACAATTTTCACTTTCATTTGATTTCATTGGAGAATTTAAGGACATTTGCATTAAACATCAAGACAATGGCTGAACTCTCTTTAATGTGGCTGTCACACTATTATTTTTTATTTTCTTTCAGGCCTGAATTAACTAAATTATCTGTCTGTAGAGCCTTAATTCACCCCATAATTGCTAACTGTGCATTTCACACTGCAATGTATGGCCCTTGGCAGAGCTAAGCCAGCACCCCATCTAAGGACAGAACTCAGGTGTTTAAATCTCTAGTCAGAAATGTACCTATTAGAGCAATCTGCCTCTGCTTTATGATTTAAATTAGGCACAGAAATGAATTCACTTATTCTCTCCCTGCCTAACAGATCTCTGAACCAAGCCTTACCTGAGGTAGTGGGAGAGTTTCCTGGGCTTTGGCTAGAAACCTAAACTCCTGACTCAGCTAGTAGAAGAGAGGTACTGGGAGGCCTAAGTCTAGGTGAGGTTTCTAAGAGGCTGATTGGTGAGCAACCACATATTCAAGAAAAGTGTGAGCCGTTCCCTAAGCAAGTGCCAATCTCCCAGCCCTCTCAGAGGCTTCATCTGAGAAGTTATACATTGATTTGTGAAAAAACAAAACAAAACAAAACTCAGTTACCCTGGGCGTAAGAAAACATTTTATGACTGAAATGGCACAGCACCCTGAAAGGGAACACACAGGAGGTATACTGAATAGAGGCTTGAACTTGTAGTCAGGAAGGCTTGAGTCTGAATTTTGCCTCAGATGCTTATTAGTTTTGTGACCCTGGGCAAGTCACTGTCCTCTCTTGATCTGTTTTCTTATCTGTAAAATGAAGATAATAATAGTATGTACCTCACAAAGTTGTTGTGAAGATTAAATAAAATTCTATCTATCTATCTATTATCTATTGATAAAGGTATACATATATCTCTATATATCTACATGTAGACATATGTATGTCTATATATGTATATCTATAACTCTCTCTTTCTCTGTACATACACATATGCAAACCTTAAAGTGTTATATAAATGATTCAATAAGGACACACTTGTATATTGCTCCCCCACTCACTTTTTAAAAGAAAACTCTTAGATAACATGGTAATAGATGGATGAATGGATGGATGGATGGATGGATGAATCTTCAAACAGCAGTCACAGCTGCCTCATCTCTTTTTTCTTTGTGGCTGAGCACAATCTCCTCCCCCTTCCCCATTATCTAAGTCCTAAGGAGGAGAGGAAAGGACTGAAAGAGTAGAGATAATCATATCGGATTGAATCTCAACTCTTTTTTGCTGTTTGGATGACCTTGGGTAAGTTATTCTACTTCTCTGGGCCTCAATTTCCTCTCCTGAAAAATGAAGAGTTGTACTGGGTGACTTCTAAGCTCCCTTCTGGCTCTAATCCTATGATCCAATCGTTAGACCAAGCCCTGGGGCCCCTTGTATATCTCAAAACTCCTGTGGCTGAAGACATGCACACACATACACATATGCATACACACACACACACACACACACACACACACACACCAAACCCAAAAGGAGAATATAAATAAATATCTTTTAAGAGCTTGCATAATATCAACCAATGGCAACAGCAGGTTTTTGACAGGACTGTGAACTTCCCCAAAACACCATCCTGTCAGCCTGGCAGTGATTCAGCAGCATGATTCAACTCCTGCAAGGTGGGTTGCTGCCAGCCAGAGTATCCAGCCGAAACCAAGTCCCCCCACCCAGAGCTGCCAGCCGATTAACATTTAGAATTGGGGGCTGCATCCACTTGTGAGTTGAGTCAACTTGTTATTAACAGGACTAGTTCCCCTAGAGGTAATACAAAGGAATCTTCTCTTCTGAAGCAAAGAAGAAAAATCAAAGAGGAAATGACATTTCTTCCATCACTGTTATCTCTGATTTTTCTTTTAAAAAGGGAGGGGCATTCTCCCTTTAAAAAGGGAGGGTAATTCTTTACAGCTGGCACATCATGTTAAAGGCAGAGAGAGAGAGAGAGAGAGAGAGAGAGAGAGAGAGAGAGAGAGAGAGAGAGAGAGAGAGAGAGAGGGAGGGAGGGAAAGGGAGGAGAGGGGGAGAGGGAGAGGGAGAAGGAGACAGAAAGCTTTACCCTCCCACCCACCCCCTCTGAAGTCTTCTTATAATGAGACCCAGACATCCCATCAACTTTCTGTAATCCAAATGAGGGATGGTGCCTTCTGAACTATGAGGAAATGGAACAGACATCATCAGAGGACCAAATGCTGTGGAAATAATTTTCTTAGAGTTATTAGGCTTCTCTTGTCAGAGCCACCTTTCTTTATTTTTCACTGCCTTTCTTAAAGGCAGAATCCCCTACCCCCTCCAGTTTGAGGATGCGGAAGAGCAGTGAAGGACAAATCTTAATTCTCACCCTTGACTCTAGACCCATGTACAGCACACTGAGCCTGGATGGTCCATCCCTGCAGCCATTAACTCATGATAGACTTACAGTCCATCAAATGAAATTTTCTCCAAGTAAATATCCAGCAAAGAAAAGAGGCATAACAGAATGAAGAACAGTATTCTTTGACAGCTCTTTCTCTCCCTATCTTTCTTTTGTGTGAGAGCTTAGGAGTGATTTCTCAAAACCAATTGCAGGGAGAAAGTGAGGGATGTGGTACAAAAAGGGAACATCTTCCTTTCTCCTTTCCTTCAACCTCTCAGCTACCTCATACCCTGTGTTGTTTGGAGGACTTTTGTCTGGCTCTGTTCTGTAGCCTAAAGTACTGTGCAGCTTTCTGGAGTCTCATTTTGCATAATGCCCTGGAAAATACCCCAGAGAGTATGGCTTAGTCGGACAAAATCCTGGTTTTGCAAAACAGCATTTCGATCATCTAAGACCCTCATGGGCAAATACCAGTGGCTTTAATTCAATATTTTCTCATGAAAAACTCCTATTGAAAATCTTTATCCCTGGAAAGGATTTAAACATTTGGGTAATTGCCCCCAAATTCTCAGGTGTATATGTGTGCTTGTTTTTAAATTGGGGCAGTCATGTCAGAAGGAATCCACAGTAGGAAAATTGACCCCATGACCTGTTGGAGTATATTTTATAGAATCATAGATCCAGAGTTGCGGAGGACCTCAGAGGTCAGCTAGTCTAACCTTTTCATGGTATATATGAGAGCATCGTGACTCATGAAACTTAAGGGACCATAGTAGGTCACATAGGTAGTAAATTCTCAGAGATGGGATTCAAACCTAAGTCCTCTGACTCCAAAGCCAGGGCTTGTTCCATGATACCACATCACTTCCCTTTTCTTATATGAGACATTTTGTGATTTTTCATTGAAATGGGAAGTGTTGAAAATGTGCAAGCTATTTTGAGAGTATAGTGCTAACCTCAAGAGTTAATGGGGGGGGAGGAGTGGATAAAGGGCAAGTCTTTGCATTAAAAAGACTTGGGTTCCAGTCCTGCCCTAGTGCCCCAGCCAACTCTCTGTAATGATGAGCTGCGAATTAGTTATTTAGTTGCATCCAGGAGAGAAGTTCCTCATGCCCATTGAAATCATAGGTCTGGTCCATGAAATAAAATGGCCCAAGCATGTCCTCAAATTCTGCTCATCATCTGATATCCCCACGTTATAGAGGTTGATTCAGCTGTGATGATGCACCATGCTTCATCAGTACCCTCAGTGCCCCTTGATTGGAGGGTCAGAAGGCAGAGAAATAAACTTCCTCCCAAACTTGCCAGAATTTTCCAATCAGTTTAATTTCCATCCACTCTTCTACTTGGCTTTTACTCCATGAATATCACACTTTTTAGCTTCCTTTTGTGAATTATCTTTGCCCATTTGATTTTAAACTCCCCCAAGGCATGGACCATTTTTTGTTTTTTTGTGTCCCCTGATGCTTAGCCCAGTAATCAGTATATAGCAGGTGCTAAATAAATATTTATTGCTTATTTTGTTCAATGTTCTCATAATGAGTGTTTTCAGATATGATTGACTTCTAGGAGTGCAGGAATGACTCCAGTGCCAGAAGAGTGAGCTAAAGGGTCTTGAAGTCCCTGGCTGTGGGCTGCTGCTTTCAATGTCCAGCGGCGATATTGATGGCTGCAGTGATTGTGAGTGGTACTCTCGCTGAAGATGCTACTTTCCAACGAGTCAGGCCCCCATCTTTGGCGCCTGCCAGGGTGTGGGTGGGATGGACTCTTTTCACAAGTGCTGTTCCTTTGTCTTTTGTTTTTGAAAATGTAGTCCTTGGTGTTTACTCCAGTTTCAGAAACAGTTTTTTATTTTGAAACCTAACTTCAACTCTGCGGTAATTGGTCCCCTCCTCTGTCTGTTTCAGAGAAGTAATATAGCTTCAATCCTGAAATTAGTCCTGTTTATCAGCAGTCAATATCCAGAGGAGAGAGAGCAGTGAAACCTAATAGTAATGGAATACAGCTCGCTAATATGAGCTCTCTCATCTTCGTCCCCATCATCGCATTTATTTGCAGCCTGATTCTCTATCTTTTCTGGCCTCCTGTCTCTGCAGCTGCCTCCTCTTCTCTCCTTCCTGATGGTTACAGATCTCTGCTTATCGTTCATTTCCATGCTCGGCTTTGTCTGCCTCTTTGTGTTCATCATTCTGGTGTAGGTTTCTTGGCTCTACATGGAAGCCTCTTATTTCCCAGGCATTGTCAGTGACTAGACGGCACAAGGGGCTTGTTGGAACCATTCTAGGCATCCTTTGTCTTGTTTCTTTTCCAAAGATGGCCTAATTTCACACACGTTCCAAATAAGGACTCTCTTTTCAATCTAAGCAGTCAATATGGACGTGCTATTGTTTGGGGAGGCAGCCAGATTATTATTATTTTTAAAATGTATTCACTGCATGAATTTCTCATGAAAATAAAATCCTCCTATTGAAAACCATTGCCCCTGGGAAGGTTTTAAGCATTTGGGTAATTTCCCCCAAATTCTCATGTGTATGTGTGTGTGCGTGTTTTTAAATTGGCGTCGTCGTGTCAGAAGCAATCCATAAACAATATTGATTGCACAAAACCCCAGAACTGCCAATCTCCTGTGTCTCAGAGGAAGCTCTTTCGATATCCCCTGCTGCTGCTCCATAATCTCTGAGAAGATAGACTTCAAACCACTCTGGCTGCCTCCCCCTTCCATGGGGTCCTGAAGTAGCATGTCACTTTGCACTCACATTTAACAGGTTTCAAGCTTCACTGGGACTCTACCTACATTTTTCTCAGTGATAGCCCTTTGACAGCTTTAAAAAATGGACCAAAAAAGGGGAAATAATCTCACACATGGATCCAACCAGCTCCTTTTTGTAACTCAAGCAACAAAGACAAGTGTGAATGAAATAATACACATTCTAATCCAGGCACAGAACATGAAATGCATTGGCTTCGCCTATTCCACTTGATGTGATCATCAAGTATGATTTAGGTCTCTAATAAATTAAATTGTTTGGAAACTTGGTTCATTGCTCACTTCTCCTCCCCACTCCCCCATCCCCCCCAAAAATCTATGCAAGCCTGAATTGCTTAATGATATCTTTCCTTCTGATCCCTGTTTTGTCTTTTGGCTAACTTTGCCTAATGAGCCCTATGATCTTGGAGGTTAATTTGGAATCACAAAAATATCACACTTCTCGTTGGAATACCCATATTTGTATGCCTTTCATTTAGTTCTGTAGTCCTACCTCATTTTCCTTCTTTCCTTTGGTGCTACCAAGTAGGGGTCATTGTATTCCTGGAAACCTGCTGCACACAGGAACATTTCACATCTCAGAAATATCTCAAGCGCAGGAGGGCTAAGGTTAGCTTTTGATATGAAGTTTCTTTTAGGGAGCTATCTGTCCTGTAACCCTTTGGAAATCTCTGTCTCAAGACCCATCAACCTGTGGGTTTTCCCTGTCACCAACACACATAGAGACATATACAGAGACATGCATACTCTATCAGGCATTTCTTAGGATGGAAATTCAATCCGAAGTTGAAAAAATGGGAAGTTAATGTATTGATGAGCAGAAACTCCATAACTCCATCCTAAAGCCTACTGAATCCTAGTGATGATGTTTTAATGACGGGCGGGCTGCCTTTAGGACAGCTGCTGCAACGTTCTGCTAGGCTAGAAGCTGAATCTTGGATGAAAAGAAACTTTGGAATGACTCACACATTTTACTAATTTATAAGTGCAGTCTTCCTTGAAACCCCAATGTACATACCAGAATCCTGATCTATGAAAGTGAATAGAACCTTGAAGTCAATGAAAACAAGAGTTTTGTTCACTGAATATAAAATCCCTAGCTTATCTCTTTTTTATTTTATTTTGTTTTATTTTTTTACCCTTCCCACATCTTCCAGGTTTTTATTTTCTTTCAATTTCACATGAGGGACTATACGAAAGCCCAAAGCAAAAATCTGATTTCTGGAGGTTTGTATAGCAACAAACAAACAAACCCTTATCTGGACAGCTTACCAGAAAAGGCTCAGTGCTGAAATCTGTTTCAAAACAGTGTCAGTCTACTTGAGTGGGCATTTGGGATTTTACCCGATGGCTTGCTGAGGGAGAATGGAGAAGCAACAGTGAGAGAGGAATTCTCTCTTTTTCTATTTATCTACGAGCTGAGGGGCTTGTATTAGATGAGTCAATTCTAGCTCCAGATCTATGATTCTATGATAGGATTCTTCCACTTTAGCAGTCTAAGGCCTTTAGTTTTCCTCCTTATCCTTTCTTGTATCTCTTTATAGTTGTTGAGTCATTTCAGTCATGCTGAACTCTTCATAACTCCATTTGGTTATGGTTAAGAAGACTCCACTTGGGGTCCTCTTGGCAAAGACACCAGAGTGGTTTGCCATTTCCTTTTACAGTTCATATTACAGATGAAGAAACTGAGGCAAACAGGATTGAGTGACTTTCCCAGGGTCACACAGCTGCTAAGTGTCTGAGGCCAGATTTGAACTCTTGAAGATGAATCTTCCTGATTTCAAGCTCAGTGCTCTATCTACTGTACCATCTAACTGCTCTGTATCTTGAAGGACCCATATATACACTACCAAGGGTTGTCATTGCAGATGATCCAAGAATCCACCACTCATTTTTCCTTAACACCACACCTTATTCTCTAATTCAGTGCTCTGCTATTTTAAAAATAGAGTCAGGTCACATATAAAATCAATTCTACACTTCAGCATATCAAAATCAGGTTTAAGAACAGACTTACTAAATGCTTGTGCTTATGGGAGCACCCTCTGATCTTTTGCCATGTCTAATGTTCTTATCATAACATCTTTGACAGAAAAAAGCGTAACTCTAGTGAGGCTAACAAGCTAACATTTTCAGTTAGTGAGAGTGGGAAGGTGGGTTCCATTTACCAAAGAGAAAGTTATATTTGGTTTAAAATGCAGCAATTGCAGTGGAGTGGGCTGGGTGTCTTCACTGAGTTTTTCTTGTGAAATTCAACAAAATCTTTCTTTCACTCAGTCAGCAAGTCACAATAAAGGGGGCATTTTTGACAAACTTGTTAGAGTAAGATGATTATCTTAGATGTTCACTTATTCATTCAACAAGCTATTATAGAATACCTACTGTGTGCCAGGCACTTATCCCAGTATCATAGGATATAGAAAGTATGTGTAGATTGTGGAGTATTGCATATATTGTCAGACACAGCTGATGTGTTGGTTGTTTTTGCTGTTACTTTTTTTTCCCTTTCTTTTTTCTTCTTTTATTTATAAGGAATGATTCCCTGGGCAGGGGAAGGGAAAAGATATATTAAGAAATGAATGCGATATAAAAATAAAAGATATCAATTTTTTTTTAATAAAAGGAAAGCATACTTAGACCAAGGTTAATAAAGACAGATGGGCACCCATGCAGTGGTGTTTTGGGGTCTCTTGCTGAGACTAAAAGGAGTTTTGCACAATAATTAGATGAGTCAGTTAATGCTAGCAACAATAGGCCCTTAAAAATTGTTTTTTAGGCCACAAGGAACAGCATTCAGTAGCACATACAGACCTGGTCTTGGACTAAGGAAGACCTGGGTTCAAGTTTCCCTTCTGATACATAATAGTTGTGTGACCATGGGCAAGTCATTTAATTTTTCAGGGTCTTAGACACCTAACTAAGATTCTAAGATAACTAAATTATAGAATAGGTACAGATCTGCATTTGTGGGGGAGCCCCCTCACTGGGAGTTTCCTATTCCATAGAAATCAGAGGTCCAGATTTTTTTTTAAAGAGCGAAATGTCAGGTAGCTAAATTAATGCCAGGGCAATTAAATGGTGTAGTGGATAGAACTCTAGCTTTGAAGTTAGGAGGATCTGAGTTCAGATTTGACCACAGACATTTGACCCTGGGCAAATCAGTTAATCCTGTTTGCTCAGTTTCCTCAAATGTAAAATGAACTGGAGAAGGAAATGGCAAAGCACTCCAGTGTCTTTGCCAAGAAAACCCTAAATGGGGTCACAGAGAGTCAGACACAACCGAAACACTCAACAACAAACTGATGCCACACTAGGGGAGCATTACAGGTGAATCAGGGGCTGAAAAGGAAAGATGAGACAGTATGATATAGTGGATAGGACACTGGATTTGGAGTCAAGAAGAATGAAGTAGAAATCGTGCTGCAGACACATTACTAGTTGTATGATCCCGTCATATCATTTAATTTCTCTCAAATTCATTTTTCTCATTTGTAAAAAGAGAGGTTCAGTCAGACTCTATAGCTTATAAGATCCCTGCCCTTTCCAGACTTAAATCTATTGCAGTAGAGAAGCATCCATTTCCCAAATTGGGTCTGGGATAGACACCCCCACAGGCAGATGGGGAAGGGCATGAAAGGGATACAACTAGAGATGTTACTGAGGAATCTTGGGAGTGACAGTACATAATGGTCTTATAAGAGACTGTTTCTGGGACTTGATACATGTTTATAACAAGCTCTTACTGAGATTTCTGGGTCTTTTTTCATTCCATGCATTAAGACAGCTCAGGTATTTTACAGGGAGTTTTTTTTAAAACTAAAAAGATTTATTAGAAGATATTCTGGGTGAGGTTTGAAACACAGCAACTATGGGAGAAGATATGATAACTTTTAATTAATTGTTTCACACAAAACTGATAATATAACTAATTGCTCATAACTTGGAACACAGACATTAAGTCCAGAGGTTCCTCTGTTCCGGTAATAGCCTTCCTTACATCTTGCTGTTTTAGCAGGTCAGGGTACATTTTTGGTGTCTTTCCATTTCAACTCAAAAGGGTCAACATGCCACCATCATTTTACTTTATACCCTTATCCTGTTGATCAGCTAGGATTTGGGCTGAAGACTTGGCATCATAGAAGAGTTCATTAATTTTGTCAACATGTTCTTTCTTGATACTCTTTCCCATTGATCTTTTCCAGCAGGTTGGCTGGAGTCAGGAGCTGCACTGAATATCCTAATGTTGTCTTGGTACTAATTTTTTCCAGGTGGTTCAATGTTTCCTCACTGATATTAATCCCTTTTGTCTGGGCTTTGATTCTTATTAATCTGTTTCATTTCTTGTGGGGTGTGGATGTTCATCATTCAGTCCAGAAGGTCAAGGGAAATTCTAAGAGGAGAGATCACATCCTTAGTACAACTGACGACATAGATGCTCTGGTTGGAAGAAAAATGATAATGGTGGTAATGGAGGATTCCAAGGCGTAGTGCAGATAGGTGAAGCATTCAATGTCCAACGTGTGCACCTTGTTGACAAATAGCACACCAGACACTAACTCAGCTATACCTAGGTCAGTGAACTTGTTGACCATCGTGTTTATCTCCCCTTCCATCTTGTCTTTGATTTCCATCTTTGACTTTGTTAAATGGCCCATCATGGAAAAGATGGCTTGCCCATCCTGGGGACTATCGTTGGCAACATCCAAGTCATGGAGGGTCACAACCTGAATCATTTATTTTCTTTTCTTTCTCTCTTTTCCTTCCTTCCTTCCTTCCTTCCTTCCTTCCTTCCTTCCTTCCTTCCTTCCTTCCTTCCTGCCTGCCTGCCTGCCTGCCTTCCTGCCTTCCTGCCTTCCTGCCTTCCTGCCTTCCTGCCTTCCTGCCTTCCTGCTTTCCTTCATCACCCTTTGTCAAGGGAATCCATTCTTCTGCTTTGGGGTCAAATTTGGTAGCATAGGTATCACACCTGCCTTGACTCTTCACAGTACCATTGTTTGCTTATATGTATATCACATCTCCAGGCTCCACTTGCTCTTCCTGCAAACTTTCAAAATGCTGGCATCCAGTTTGATATTTTTTGCTGTTTTCAGTCTTATAATTACATGGCTGATGGCTTTGCCATATCCACCCATAAAGTTTTCAGGCTCAGATGGAGTTAGCTCTGTGACTTCATCTTCATAAACTTCCATGATTTGTTTTATCCTCATACCAATTGCCATTTTGAAGTTTTCCATTGGAACTTCTGTCTTCTTAATTTCTGCAGAGAAGACTTTACTTTCATGGAACATGCCTTCCTACCTAACTCTTGGCTAGGGCTATCTTGCCAGTTCCAAGAGATCCTGCCAACAAAACAGGTGGATCTGATTGGTTTTCCACCCCAGAGGTTATAGGCAGGGAGGTCAGTCAGCTAGGAAGTTGAAAATTTCTAGCTTGGAGGGTCCAGATACAGGATTATCCCCAAAGGGGAAAGTTAAGGCTGGAGGGAGAAAGTACTGGGCACATAAAGAGTGTTGACTAAGGCATAGACAGCTTATTGGACAGAAAAATTATAGACTGGAAAAATCAGGTTCCCCCCCCTTCAGCCCCCCCCCACTTTAAAGGGGTAATCAATCTAGTATCTGAATGTAATTGAAAACAATAATGAATTTGAGGAACCAAATGGCGTCCATTCCAGAGCAAGCAGATTAAGTCTTTTAGATGATTAGGGAGCAATGTACATAAAAGATCTAAATCCAATTGTGTCATTATTTTAAAAAAAAACATGGAGTGGTGGTCCATGCTTGTAACCACTGCTATTGGGGAGACTGAAACTTTTGTATTACATGAGTTTGGGAGTCCCAAGTTGTAGTAGGGTTGTTACTAACTGGGTATCCTCACTAAATCTGGCACCAATACAGTCACCTCCTGAGATCAAGGGGTGACAAGGCTGCCTAAGGAAGGATGAACTGGTCTAGGTTAGAAACAAAACAGGTCAAAGTTTCTTTGTAGATCAACAGTGAGGAAGAGTTCATGAATGGATGCTGAACTTCTAGCCTGAGTGAGATAGGGACACCCACTCTAAAACAAAAACTAAATGAACGGATGAATGAATAAATCAATCAATTAATTAATAAAGGAATGAATGAAAAGTAATGAGAGCTTCAGTTATACGAAACCAGCTAGTTGGATTTGATATGTGAAAATTCTGTTTTACAAGATGAGAACTGAGAGACCATTTCCAAGTATTCTTCACTTGTGGTCCATGGTGATAACATCTAGGCCCCTATTGGCCATGGTCAGAATGATGGACAAGGATTAACTCACATTTTGTGGCTTCTCAATCTGAATGCCCAGCATCATTCACCCTTACCTCTCATATAGGGCTCACTGTGTCTAGACTCTGAAACAGTGTGTTAAATGACACCCTTAAAACTTTCATCCTATTAGGACAGCAGAACTAGAGATATTCAAGCACTTGCTTCTATAGGAGGAGTTTTTAACCTGGCATCTCTGAATTTAAAAAAAAATTATAACTATTGTAATATAACTTATTTCCTTTACAATCTTATGTTTTTAATTTTAATCATTTAAAAAAATTATTCTAAGAAGGAAGTGGTTGTTGTGTTCATCCTTTATTTTCAAAGAAGACCATGACATCAGAGAAATGATGGCATGACTTGCATTTAACTTTGATTTGAGTGAGTGAGGGCTGTGCAAGGTCACCAGCCTCACTTTTTCCTCTTGAGCCATCTGGGTCCAGTGACCAGATATTCCTCAGGTTGACTGGAGATGGCCCACTATGCAATGGGAGACCTTGGACTTTTCAGGTACACACTTAGAGGGGGGTAGTGCCCATTGAGTGAATAGCTGTCTTTAAGAAGTAGTCAGAGAATGGCCCTTTTCATGAACAAAAGAAAAAAATAACTAAATCAAGCTGCAAGGGAAACAGAAACTGTTACTATTGATAATCACTGTAAGTCAGCCACTAAGTGGAACTTGGTCAGGGACTATTGTTGTCCAGCCTATGGGTTTCAGAGTGCACTGGGTTTAAGGTTTTGGGAACAACAAGGAAGGAAGGAAAGAAGGAAGGAAGCAAGGAAGGAAGGAAGGAAGAAAGAAAGGAAGGAAGGAAAGAACGAAGGAAGTACATCTAGCCAGTAAACCCCAAAGGAATGGTAGGGGGAGACAGAAGGGAGAGTATGAGCTGGGTTACTCAGCTAGATGGGTCCCCACACAGGCAGCTCATTCTACTCACAGCCTGTGTTCATCCTTCATTTTTGAAGAAGACCATGACATCAGAGAAATGATGACATGATTTTCTCTTGACTTTGTTGAGTGAGAGAGGGCTGTGCAAGGTTACTAACCTTACTTTCTCCTCCTTAGCCATCTGCAAGAAGGAGTAGGGACTATGAGGAGCAGGCTGGTTTTCAGTTACAAGGGACCAGGGACCTTTTTGGCCATTCCTGGGAGTAGTCTGAGCCCTAGGTGAGAGAATAGCCAGATATTTTGATCTACTCAGATATAGCTCTGATGTAATCACCCTGATTATCTAAGAGTCATCTAAGAAGAATTGTCTTGATATAAGGTGCTTTCAGCTAGTAACGTATTTCCTGGGTCTGCCATGGATAGATTTGTTCTGCTGGTTCAATACCTTGGCTCAGGCCATATGCCTGGACATCTCTGCCTTCTTCCTTTCCCTGTATTTGCACCCCTTCCTCTATTCTCCCATAGATCTACTTTATCACTTCCATAATGCTAAGAATCAGCAATGGAAAAAAACAAATCTTTTCCTTCCTTTCTCACTGTTTCCAAGGCCCGTCTATATACAGGATACATATAATAGGTCGGTAGCCATGGAAGGTCCATAAATGTGGAGAAAGCAAGACCTTTTCAGTAGGCACTTTGTATCCTGATAGAGGAAAGGGCTACAGGAGCAAATCAATAATTTTAAAAAATTTGTTTGTAAATCAATAGCTTTGCTGAAAAAAAAAAAAAAGCAACCCAATATCTTGAATAAGATCCTGAGGGTGGAGGAGAATGAGGACTGATTAAGAACTGCCTCAGGTTGTGGGAACATCTCATCACCTTCCCCCATTAGATTTCCCCTTCCCAGCTGGCCAAGCCTCATTGGCCCTTAAAACATTTTACATATTCTGAAGGGCCACAGACCATTCTTGCCTCTCCACTCACCAAATGATAGAATTGTTGACTGACACGCATAAAGCCTCCAGAGGCAGGATGACAACTGGTCAGTGATGGTATATGGAGGGTAACCAGTTCCTCAGTGAACTTGCTGGGATGTTCTTAACCCTTTTTGTGCCATGGTCCTCTTTGGCAGTCTGGGGAAGTCAGTGGATCTGTTCTCAAAATAACATTTTTAAATGCACACAACACATAGGATTACAAAAGAAGCAATTATATTGAAATATAATTATCAGAATACATATTTTTAAAAATAAATCCTAGTCCCCAGGTTGAGAATCCCTAAGTTGTCTTCTTACTCTGTATCTATTAATTTACAGAAGATCATTAAAGTACTTGAGAATTGATGTAGTACAGTGGAAAAACTGTTGTTTGGAGTTGGAATTCCAGGATTGAAACTTGATTTTTCTTCTTATTGCTCGTGTGATCTTGGACAAATGCCTTAACCTCATTAGTCCTTGGTTTCCTCTTCTATAAGACAGGGATGGGGGAATTGAATAATATGGTCTCTGGGGTCCCTTTCACTGCTTAAATGAGGAAATCAGCACAACTATGATTCCTAAAACGTGGCCATTTTTTAATGATTGAATCAGTACCACTTGGAAACCAAAACACTACTGTATAGGTAATAAGTATGTAATAAATGTTAATTTAATAGCAATATACTACAATTGCTTTTTCTGCTTTTAAATTTAGTTGAAACTGATCATGTGTTTTTCTTGATTTTCAAATTATAGCCCTGAATGTGGAGTCAAAGAACTAAGGTTTGAGTCATGTCCCTGGACCTGAGTGACCTTGAGCAAATCTCTCTGAGATTTAGCATCATCTTCTATAAAATGAAATTGTTGGACTAGATTACCTCAGAGTTTTCTTCTAACTCTAGATTCACGATCTTGTGTTTCTCTTAAAAAGATTTATTTATAGCCATACATTGTGGCAAAATCTGCTGATTAATTTGTCCTAGGGATGCCATGTTAGACACCGGAGAGAATTCCACTGTATCATATGATTTTAGAGTTGGAAAGGACCTTAGATATTATTATATGGGAATTTGGGGTTTCCTTTTATTATTCATGCCTCAGGGCCATTGCTCCTGCAAATTTTGGTTTAACTAAAAGTCTGTCTTAATATTAGCTTCACTTGATCAAGACCTATACTGTGGGATATAAAAAAAATGTACCTAGAGCTTTAAACATTCCTCAAATAAGAAACCAGAGAAAAAATTTCAACTGTTCCTAACTTCTTGGCAACATGTAAATCCTCCTCCTCAATCACCCTATTTGTGAATCCTCTAAATGCAGTTAAGTTTGTAACTTGATTAACCTAGAGGTTGTTTGACAAGGTTTGTTACCTTGGGGGTCGTAAGAGATTATTTGGATATTTCAGTCATCTCTGACTCTGTCATCCCATTTGGGATTTTCTTGGCAAAGATTACTGTAATGGTTTGCCGTATCCTTCTCCAGCTCATTTTACAGATGAAGAACTGAGGTAAACAGGGTTAAGTGACTTGCCCAGGGTCACACAGCTAATAAGTGTCTAAGACCAGATTTGGACTCATGAGGATGACTTCCTGATTCCACACTAGTGTTCTATCTACTTCACCTCCTAGCTTATGACTCTGTTTAAGTTTGTTCAGCTTTCATGACATTGAAGGAAGTATGGAATTATGAATCTGTCTTCTCTTTAACTTTTTTGTCCCAAGAAGAATGTTTGCATAAGGTTGCAGTTTGTAAAAGAATTTTTTCCCTCTAATTCTGTCATAATTTTGCATAGAAGAAGCCTGGTTAAAGTCCTAATCAGGTTTTCTCTGGGACCTGAACGTAGGCTTGAGCATAATCAGAAAGCCTAGGCTTTTACCTCTATAATTTCTGCATTGTGGTAAATATATATTTGACAGTAGTTACCCACTTTATGAACTCAGAGAAGAGATATTTCTCCCATAACGATATCACCTATGGAACAGCATTTTACAGGCTAAAAAATGAGACTCAAGAAAGGATGTGAGATGTCTTAGGTTGCACAGATAGTAAGTGACAGCTAGGATTTGAGCCTAGGCAATGTGACCAAAAATTCAGAGTTATTTACCTTGAATCATACTTTCTCTTACGAGATGGAAAAAACAGGGGAAGGTAGGGGTTTGGGATAGGATATATCAGAATCATGAGTCACTGGTACATTGGAAGCAGCCTTAGAAAACATCTACCCATTTCCTTCACTTCACAGATGAGACTAATGAGACCTCATGAAGGTTAAGTGACTAGTCCAAGGTCACAAGGATAGGTACTAGAAAAGATACAGCAGAATACTGGTCAATTGCTTGCCAGCCCAATATTTTCTTTACTATAACATAAAGCTCTTTTCTTTTGTTTCAAGTTTTTGTATTCATCCTTTAAAAATTCCATTGTATTTTCTCCTTGTGACATCACTCATATTCATATTGTTTATGACTCTGCACAAATCAAGAGAATTTAGGAAAAGGTAGTGAGAGCAGGGGGTCAATGGTCCAAGCCAGATACAGTTGTTGTGAGAAGTGTTTCTAGCAGGCAGTTAGGCTAAAAGCCCTTTCTCTGTCTTGTTTGGTTTATGTAGGAAACGTCTGGGCAATTCTACCTTTAAAAAAAATTAAATCACCCCTTTTCCCTTAAAACCGTTTCTGTCTTGTTTTCTTTTCCTTTAAAAAAAAATCCAATCCAACTGCCAGTAATAATAATAGGGTTCTTTTTTATTTCAAATTGTCAAAACTCAATGCTATTTCAGTAATTTTATTCTCAGAAAGTTCTCACTACTCCAGATTGACAATTTTATGCTCCCCCCTACTAAATGGCAAAGACTAAAAATGGATTAAATAAATTCAGACTCCATTTATTTGGAATTTGGACAATGGCCTGGACAAAGTTTACCTTTGAATTACCTAAGAAGAAAGGTTTTCTGAGCAAATTAAAGGTTTAACCTTATGGGAGAGATTGTTTAAATTCCTTAAAAGAACAATTCTAAGCTTATTAAAAGCATAATTTACATACAATTGATATGCTAATTACACAGTCTTATCTATTCATTAAAGCAGTTCCTCTAAGGAAATCTACTAGGCACCATTATTAGCCTAGTTTGACTGATAGTATGTACTTGAAAGTAATAAAACTGGACTTTTAAAAAATACTCTGATTCAGGATTTCCATAAGTCAGACAGGGTCTCCCTCTGACTTGTCCAAATTTGTTGTATGTGTGTCTGATAGACAGGACCTTTTGAAAAAATATTGAAAAAAATGATCCCTCAAAAACGAGTATGAGGTATCATGTCTCAAATATGGAAAAGGACAAATTAGAAAAGTAAATTGCTTTCTAATGGCTTCTTTCTTTTTAGATTCTGTCAGTCACACTAGAATCCTATAAGAGAATTCACAGTGATAGAAGGGACTCCAAATCATGGAATCCACTTCCCTGTTTTCAAGGAGGTTAGTTAACATTTGTGACGTTTAAAAAGTACAAGAGACATAACTTCTGGTAATTTAATCATTTTATTAGGAAGATTAGCATGTTTATTAATAAAAAGAGGTCAGTGGAACTCTTGAATTCCAAGGAACCCTCATGGTGGTGAGCCCACAGTTATGTGCTCTTAGAAGAGTGGCTGTTCTAAAGGGTGGCAATCAACTCTGATTGGTTAACAATTCATGGAAGAATGAATATTACAATGAGAGGTGGGTTATATTACAATGAGGGTCTTGAGGTATGTCACTTGGATTACCCAAGTGTGAGTAAAAGAGACTTATTAATTTCCATATTGCCTATCTGACAAAAGTGAGAATCCACATTTTCCCAGATGTGTCTAAGTAAACACAATGAGCAGGAATCCACAGTCTTTGCCCACTTTGCACACTGCTTGACTTCTGGATAAGGAAGTAGGAAAGGGGAAAACCTTTGGTCTTGATTCAATAAATAATTAGTTATTAAAGTAAAAGAAAAAATAATCATTTCTCTCACATTGAAACCAGAGTCAAGATAATGGGAGACACCCTGTTTTCCAGAGTTAAGGCCCAGCAGGCAAGCTGTGCCCTGAACTTGGCATAACAACAATCCTTTGTGCTTACCCTCTGGATGATCTCACCCTCTGGCAGAATCATATAATTACTGTATTGCTTTGACCTGCACCAGGTGTTCTCTGAGTTTGGACAAGCTCTGCTATGAATCAAACTTGTCACACTGTTGTTTATCTCTTATTGTCAGGGCTACAGCTCACTGTGCAGCCATTGGTGTAAGTATTGAGATGTCCCCACACTGCCTTAGGTCCCCCCACTGGGGGCAGCGCCTTGGCACTTGTGTCTAATCTGTCTCCTTGCTTGCAAGCCTTTCCCCTCACTTTGAAATTAAACTTCTGTTCAATTCCTGACTCTAGCCTACTCTATTTGGCCCTGGCCATCCATAGGCTGGTTTGGTTCAGTGGACACCAGGCTTCTTAACTTTTTTGGTGTCCTGTACCTCTTTGATAGTCTAGTGAAGCCTATTGGCCCCTTCTCAGAATAAGGCTTTTAACCGATTTTGGGAAATGCTAAATTTCAGTGAGGGGTTGGTGAAAATAAAGATGTAATTTTTTTTCTTATCCAAGTTCACAGTCCTCTCTCCACTAAAATCTATCCATAGACTGCTTGGGAATCCTTGAACCTCAGTTTAAAAACTCCTGATCTAAGACTTCCATGACTACTGTTTTTTTTATCAGTGATTACCAAGGAAGAAGATTCTACAACAGGGGTTCTTAACTTTTTTGTATGTGTGTCATGACCTCCTTTGCATAAGATAAGCTGGTAGTATAGGGAGAGTGTCTCCTAGGTTCCAAGAGTAGAGTTGAGAATTTGATTTAAAGAAAAATGTCTTTAAAAGTTATTTTAAAATCATAGCATCTCAGAAAGAGAGAGAGATCTTCGTGGTCATCTAGTGCAACTCACAAATGAAAAGGAAAATTTTGCTTCAGTCTCTCATAAGTAGTTATCTAGACAAGGTTCAACAAATGCTTATTGAGTCCCTGTCGAAATCCTTGCACCATCTTGTGCACTGTGGGGATGACATATGATCGTAGATTTAGAGCTAGAAGAGAACTAGAATGATCAAGATTGATTTCTTCACTTTACAGGTTAAAATTTGAACTTGGGTCTTCTTGTCTTCAAGTCTGGGGTTCTGTCTACTGAGCAAAAAAGTGTAAGATATGGAGCCTGTCCTAAAATAGTGCATGTATATATGTGTATGTTTATAAATGAATATGCACATATGTACATATATATATGCAAGTATATATATAAATATATGTGTATATGTGTGTGAGGGTATGTACAGTCACATATTTAGCAGACTTCAGAGTCCCAGGGGTGGGGAACCTGTGACCTCAAGGCCACATATGGCCTTCTAGGTCCTCAAGTACCACCCTTTGACTGAATCCAAAGTTCACCAAACAAATGCACTTAATAAAAGGATTTGTTCTATAAAATGTGGACTCAGTCAAAAGGCTGTACCTAAGGACTTAGAGGGCCACATGTGACCTTGAGGTTGTAGGTTCCTCACCCTTGTCCCAAACCATGCTCCTCATCCCATCTAGCTTTCCACCGTGGCCATCTTCTTGTCCTGCTTTTGAGTTTGTACTATTTCTCAATCTCTAACTAGCACCCCACCCCACTTTCTACCTTTTTGCTTAGGGAATTGTAATAATGTCGATGCAACTATTGTTTTTGGGAAGGACATGCCAATACACTTCCTTAGTGCCCCAGACAGCATTCTTCTGACTTGCTAGGTCAAAGTACCTTTCTCCAGTCCCATTCCCCTATATCCATTGTCTCCTCCTATGAAAATGTAAATTCTTTGAGGGCAAGGACTGTACTGATTTTGTATTTGTATCTTCTAAACTTGGCAAATAGTAATCACTTAATAAATGACTTCCTTCCTTCCTTCCTTCCTTCCTTCCTTCCTTCCTTCCTTCCTTCCTTCCTTTCTTCCTTCCTTCCTATCTAATTGAGGAAATAAGATAGAATGTACAGTCTAGTGATAGTGAATTTACTGTGGGTAGTCAGTGTCGTGTAGTGTGGGTTTTTTAAATGAGGAGATTTACATTGCTGGGAATTACAGATTAATTGTTACTTTGGAGCTTGTAGTAGTTTTTAAAAGTCTTTTATTTTATTTTTTAAAAGGGCTATTTACTGAAAAGATACAACAAGAATCAAAGCATAAACACATTCCTTTGAAACAGTGGCATTCTCTCACCTTTACTACTTCAGTTCCTGGGCAGAGTGGGCTCAAACTTGAAAAATTTGCTACACAGCATTCACCCCACTAAATTCTCCTTTGATTATGACATAGTCACTGGTGAAAACAAGTCACTCCCTTGTTTTCAAGATATGAATTTGGTTACTGGATCAATTCACAGGTTTCTCTTCTGGGAGGCTCTGATGCATCTCTTGGAGTAGCTTTTGGTATGGATGCCATTTCCTGGGCCACTGGCATTCCTCTAGCCTTTTGAAGCTAACAAAGCCACAGATTAATCCTTTTACCTAAGTATAGGAAAGAAGGGTTTCTCTCCCTCCGTCCCTTTCTCTCCCTCTCTTTACTCTTTAGAACATTATTCCAACTCTGGGAGGACTTTGGGGTTTGGGAAGGATTATAGATCTAGTGTTCTGAGGGATCTGAGAATCTTTCTAGTCCAATCCTCCATTTTGTTCATGAAGAAACTGAGACCTGGGGAGGACAAGTAGCTTGCCCAGTGACACACAAGTAGTAAACATTACAATTGAGATTTGGATCCATGTTCTCTGTTGACACAGCTGATGTACTTTCCTCATTCTACTCTGCCTCCTAAGCCTAGAGCATGGCTGTATTTTTAGGATCCCCAGTAGATCTTCTTTGCATCGCATTTGTATTTAGTCCTTTGGTATTTGATGTATGATGGTGGCTTCTGTGGCACCTCCTCAATGGATAGGGTAGAGGTATCAACAATATTCTAATACTGAATGAGTTTTTATGATAAAACTTGTTTGAGAAAGCCAGGATTACCTTGCTAATATAACAACCATCTGAAACTCTTTCCCATTAAACTCGGGGTGGTTGGAGAGCCACAGATGTATTCATGTGCGTAAATAAAGGCACAGAAGTGGAAAAGAATAGAACATATTTGGGATGGAGGTGGGGAAAACAATTGTCAAGTTTGCCTGAAACTAGAGTGAGTGGAGGGGAATGATGTATGGAAAGTTTGGAAAGGTAGGGTGCCTCTAGACTATGGGGGGACCTTAAATATCAATTAGAAGAATATGAACTTTATTTGGTAGATAGTAGGGAGCTGTTGAGGATTTTCATTGGAAAAGTGATAAGCCTACACATATACATAAAAACATTTTTTTAACTATAGCATAAAGGATTTGTTGAGGGTTGGGAGAATTCAGGAAAGAAAATCTATTAGTAAGCTATTATAATAGATGGTAGATGGTAATGGGTCATCCTATATCAAAGTGGTTTCATATCAAGAAGGCAGATGGGTAAGATGCTTCAGAAGTACAGTAAGACTTGGTAAATGATAAGATATGCGAGATGAAGGTGATGGAAGAGTCTAAGATAGCACAAGATAGCACACAGGAGGCAGTGAATGGTGGTACCACAGATTAAAATAGCAAAGCCAGAAAGAGGAGCAGGTTTACTCCTGGTTCTGCCTTCTGGGGCCAAGCTGAACAAGTCTTATCTCTTTTCCACAAGACAGCCTTTCAAATACTTGAAGACTGTTATCATGGCCCTCTTATACCTTCTCTTTTTCAAGCAAAATTTCGTATGCTTCCAATATCACCAACCTGGTCATTCTCCAATGGATACACTCCAATTTGTCAGCATCCATCTGAAAATAGGACACAGCCAAAGTAACTACAATGATCTAGACAATACTCAGAAAAGTGGAAGAACCAATATGATAAAATTTTGTCAAACATGTTATGTGTTGGGCACCAGATATGTGTGATATAATGAAATTTTGAGCATGGTTCCTGTTCTCAGAGGATCTCATAGTCTAGTTAAAGAGACAAGAAACAACCTAGTTACAGTGCAAAGAATATTGGATTCAGAATTAGATGAGTTAAGTTTAAATGCTGATTTTGTCACTTAAAACCTAGGTGACTTTATGTAAGTCATTAGTCCTTTAAGTTTTTTCATCTATAAAATGAGGGAGTTGAGCCCATCTAGTTCTATGTCATGCTAGTCTATTCAGTGATTTGCTGTATCATATGCACTTACACACACATATACATACCTGTATATGTGTACATATGTATGTATGTATGAATGACAAGTCATTTGATAGTGCAAATCACAGGCTTGGAGAGGCTTTTGTGGACTATGCCTAAGTCACACAATTCTATATGATCCCAGAAATCAGTGCAATGTAAGAAACTCAGTATTCTGCAGGAGGCATGTATTGGCTTGTGGCAGGAGTATTTAGCAGATATTCACCAAACTTGGAATCAGGAAAGTGTGAGTTCAAAGCCCATTTCAGACACTAACTATATGGCCCTTAATTATTCTTAGATGGTTTCCTCATTGATAAAATGAAGGAGTTGATGACCTCTAAGATTACTTCCAACCCTACATCATGATCCTATGAGGTTTTAAAGAAATATATTCTATTCCCCTACCCCCTACATTTGTTTTCTTAAAAAGTTTTGAGTTGCAGTTTTTTTTTAAATTTTTAGTTTTCAAAATTCATTTCCACAAGACTTTGAATTCCAAATTTTCTTGCCATCTCTCCCCTCCCCCACCCCAAAACACCATGCATTCCGACTACCTCCTTCCCCTAATCTGCCTTCCCTTCTATCACACCCCTCCCTTCCCTTATCCCCATCTTCTCTTCTCTTGTAGGGTAAGATAGATTTCTATACTTCATTACCTGTATTTCTTATTTCCCAGTTGCATGCAAAAACAATTCCCAACATTCATTCCCAAAACTTTGAGTTCCAGCTTCTCTCCCTTCCTCCCTCCCCACCCATCCCCACTGAGAAGGCAAGCAATTCAACGTAGGCTATATATGTGTACTTTTGCAAAAGACTCCCATAATAGTCATGTTGTGAAAAATTAACTATATTTCCCTCCATCCTATCCTGCCTCCCATTTATTCTATTCTCTCTTTTGACTTTGTCCCTCCCCTAAAGTGTTTACTTTTAATTATTCCCTCCTCCCATTTGCCCTCCCTTCTATCATCCCCCCCATATCCCACTTATCCCTTTCTCCCCTACTTTCCTGTAGTGTAAGATATATTTTCACACCAAATTGAGTGTGTATGTTGTTCCCTCTTTAAGTCAAATGTGATGAGAGTCAGCTTCACTTTTTCCCTCTCACTTCCTCATTTTCCCCCTCCATTGAAAAAACCTGAACTTGCCTCTTTTATGAGAGATAATTTGCCCCATTCCATGTCTCCCTTTCTCAATATATTTCTCTCTCATCCCTTAATGTTATTTTTTTAAATGTCATCCCTTCCTATTCAACTTACCCTGTGCCCTCTGTCTATGTATGTGTATAATCCCTCCAACTACCCAAATACTGAGAAAAGTTTCAAGAGTAACAAATATTATCTTTTCACGTAGGAATGTAAACAGTTGAACTTTAGTAAGTCCCTTATGATTTTTCTTTCTTGTTTATCTTTTCATGCTTCTCTTGATTCTTGTGTTTGAAAGTCAAATTTTCTATTCAGCTCTGGTCTTTTCATCAAGAATGCTTGAAAGTCTTCTATTTTATTGAATGACCACTTTTTCCCCTGAAGTATTATGCTCAGTTTTGTTGGGTAGGTGATTCTTGGTTTTAGTCCTAGTTCCTTTGACTTGTGCAATATCATATTCCATGCCTTTCTATCCCTTAATGTAGAAGCTGCTAGATCTTGTGTTATTCTGATTGTATTTCCACAATACTTGAATTGTTTCTTTCTAGCTGCTTGCAATATTTTCTCCTTGACCAGGGAACTCTGGAATTTGGCCACAATGTTCCTAGGAGTTTCTCTTTTTGGATCTCTTTCCGGTGGTGATCAGTGGATTCTTTCAATATTTATTTTGCCCTCTGGTTCTAGAATATCAGGGCAGTTTTCCTTGATAATTTCATGAAAGATGATGTCTAGGCTCTTCTAGATGTCTACTCTTCTCCTGACCTGTGCTCTGGTCTGGGAGCAACCATAAGCATTCTTCTGCCCAGAATCTGTGAGCAGGGTTCCCTCTCCACAGCCACAACTACCTCCACTGGCCAGTGCTCCTCCTCACCCCAGGACTGCTACTCAGGGCTGAGACCCAGATCAGCAACTTGATTCCCCCAGGGTCTTTTGGTTGAGCATGACAAAAATGGATGTTGCTGCCACCTGGGATCAGGACTAGACCACATTCCCTTCTCAACCAGGTGAAAGAGCTTTCTCACTGACCTTTGAAGCTGTCTTTGGCTTTTGTGGGTTTAGTAATCTGGGTACTGCTGCTGCTTCTGGGGATTCCACCCCCTGAGGCCTGCTCTGGTCCTGTCCCTGCCATGCCACACCACCAAAACTTGTCTGGTTTCCATGGGCTGTGCTCTGCCCTGAACCCAGTGTGATAGACCTTTCCTGTTGGCCTTCCAGGCTGCCTTGGACTGTAAATCTATTTCAGTCTGTCGTTTGGTGGCTTCTGCTGCTGTAGAATTTGTTTAGAGTCATTTTTTACAGGTATTTTATGGGCTGTGGGTGGAGAGCTTTTCCAAGTCCCTCCTTCTACTCTGCCATCTTGACTCTGCCATAAAGGCAACTTTCAAGGGGTTAAGAATTTAATCAAGAGCAGTATCAGAGAAAATCAAAATCAAAATTTCAGAGAAAATGCAAAGAAATCAAAAGTCAACAGACATACTTCCAAAATGTCTGACAATTACATATATACAGATTTACCAGAGAGGGAAGCATCAACTTCTGGGTTTTAGCAAGGGGGCTCCTTAGCAGCTTCCCAGAGTCTCTCTGGCCAAAGAAACACTTCCAGTCAGTAAGCCCCCTTGGGTTGCAATTTTATCCCTCCCTCCCTTTTCTCTCCCTTCTCTGAGACACTAAGCAATCAGATATAGGTTATACATGTGTAATCTTGTAGAATATTTCCATTTTAGTCATTTTGTACAAGAAGACAAGTAAAAAAAAAGAATGAAAGAAAGAAAAGTGAAAAATAGAATGCTTCAGTCTGTATTCAACAATATCCAGTTTTTTCCCTGGAGGTAGATGCTATCCTTCATCATTAGTCCTTTTGGATTTTCTTGGATAATTGTATTGCAGGGAATAGCTAAGTCATTCATAGTTCTTCATTCATTCACAATGTTCTCTTACTTCTGTTAACTTTACTTTTTGCCAGTTCATGTAAATCTTAACAAGTATTTCTAAAATCATCCTGCTTATCATTTATTATAGCACAACACTATTCTATCACAATCATATACCGCAGCTTGTTTAGCCATTCCCCAGTTGATGGGCATCCCTTCAATTTCAAATTCTTGGCCACCACAAAAAGAGCTGCTATAAATATTTTGAACATATTTGTCCTTTCCCCTCCCCTTTTGTGGCTGTCTTGGGATAGAGACACAGCAGTGGTGTTGTTGGGTCAAAGAATATGCACAGTTTTGTAGCCCTTTTGTCATAGTTCTGAATTGCTCTTCAGAATGTTTGGATCAGTTCACAACTCCATCAGCAATACATTAGTGTCTCAGTTTTCCCATATCCCCTTCCACAATTTATCATTTTCCTTTTTTGTTGTATTAGTCAATCTGAGAAGCATGAGGTGGTGCCTCAGAGTTAAGTTTGCATTTCTCCAATCAATAGTGATTTAGACTATTTTTCATGACTACAGATAGCTTTGATTTCTTTGTCTGAAAAATGCCTGTTCATATCCTTTGATCATTTGGCAACTGAGAAATGACTTCTATTTTTATAAATTAGACCTTGTTCTCTAAAATTTGAGAAATGAAACCTTTATCAGAGACGTATGTTACAAAAATTTCCATCCAGTTTTCAGCTTTCCTTATAATTTTGGTTGCATTGGTTTTGTTTGTTCAAAAACTTTTTAATTTTATATAATCAAACTTAATTATTTTACATTATGTAATGTTCTCTCTTTCTTGTTTGGTTATAAATTCTTTCCTTATTCATAGATGTAAACTATTCCATGTTCTCCTGTTTGCTTATGATATCACCTTTATGTGTAAATCATGTTTTCTTATCTTGGTATATGGTTTGAGATATTAGTTTGCTGTACTGTTTTCTAGTTTTCCCAACAGTTTTTGTGAAATAATGAATTTTTGTTCCAAAAGCTTGGATCTTTTGGTTTACCACTTACAAGATTACTATGGCCATTTATTATTATGGAATTTGTATCCAATCCATTCCACTGATACAGCATTCTATTTCTTAGCCAGTACCAGATTGGTAATTACCACTTTATAACACAGTTTGAGATCTGCTATTATTAGTCCACCTTCCTTCACAATTTTTTTCATTGATTTCCTTGACCTTTTGCTCTTCTAGATGAATGTTGTTATTTATCTTTCTAGCTATATAAAATAATTGTTTGATAGTTTGATTGGTATGATACTGAGCGAATTAATTTAGTCAGAATGGTCTTTTTTTTATTATATTACCTCAGCCTTGGCCTACCCATGAGTAATTAATATTTTTCAAATTGTTTTGATCTGACTTTATTTGTGTGGAAAGTGTTTTGTAGTTGTGTTCATATAGTTCCTGGTTTTGTCTGGGCAGGTAGATTCCCAAGAATTTTATAGTGTTTACTGTAAATTTCATTTTAAATGAAATTTCTCTTTACCTTGTGCTGTTGGGTTTTGGTGGGCATATAAAGAAATACTGATAATTTATTTGGGTTTATCATGTGTCCTACAGTTTTGATAAAATTGTTAATGATTTCAAGTAGTTTTTAAGTTGATTCTCTAGGTATAATATTTCATCATCTGCAAAGAGTGTGTAATGGCAAGCAAAGAAAGCTCTTTTGCTGTTTTTGTTTTAATATAATCAAGTGTTTCTGATTGAATAATATGATTAAAAAGATCTTACCCTGGGAAGATTTGCAGGAAGGCCCACACCTTTTGTTAATGAGACACTAGTTCTCAAGGGTTGTGATGCTCTCCGGCTCCAAAAAGTGTATAAACACTTTGAGGTGTGGTTTTACTTTGGGGTTTAGTTTTTGGAAGAAACTTTGTATGCCAAATGAGACTCTGGGAAGCTGCTAAGCAGTCCCCGGCTTTGAAAACCTGGGTGTTGGTGCTTCCCTCTCTGGTAACTATGTATGTATGTAATGGTCAGACAGTTGGATCTGTTTGTTGATCTATGATGTATGTATTACTTATGTCAGACAATTGGAAGCATGTCTGTTGATTTTGATTTCTCTGTATTTTCTCTTAAGGTCAAGGTGCTGACTTTCCCCCCCGAACTAAGTGAATGATACATGTGCTTGATTGAGGTGATTGTTGACCCCTCAAAAGTTGCCTTTCCTTTTAGAAAAGCGGATCTAAGAACCTATAACAGCAGGGCCTCCTGTGTATGTCAGGGTTCTTGCTTTTACAGAGTGTTAGCTTTGTTTCTTCATTGCTTATTCTAATTCCTTCAATTCTTTTTCTTCTCTTACTGCTATAGCTAACATTTCTAGTACAGTATTTAATAATAGAGGTGATAATGGGCATCCTTGTTTTACCCTGATTGTATTGAGAAGGCTTCACACTTATTCCCATTACAGATAAAGCTTGCTGATGATTTCATATAAATTTTTCTTATCCTTTTAAGATAAGCTCCATTTATTCCTATGCTTTCTAGGGTTATAATAGGGGGTAATCAGGTAAGCTCTAGGAGATAATCCTGATTGTAGCTCTATGTTATTTGGATTGTTTCTTTTTGACTGCTTGCAGTACTTTCTCCTTGATCTGTAAGCTCTTGCATTTGGCTGTGATGCTACTAGTAGTTTTCATTTTGGGAGCTCTTTCAGGTGGTGATCAGTGAATTCTTTCAATTTCTATTTTCTCCTTAGTTCTAATATATCAGGGCAGTTTTCCTCAGCAATTTCTTGAAAGATGTCCAGATTCTTCTTCTTCTTCTTCTTCTTCTTCTTTTCTTCTTCTTCTTCTTTTCTTCTTCTTCTTCTTCTTCTTCTTCTTCTTCTTCTTCTTCTTCTTCTTCTTCGTTGTCATCGTCGTCATCGTCGTCGTCATCATGTTCTTGTCAGTAATGGGTTCAAGGCCTGGCTAATGGCTTGTGCTAGGAGTGAGGCTTCTGAGGTGGATGGAGCCTTACTGTGATGAGAAACTGCTGGTTTGCAGGAGGGTGGGGTCTTGGTGGATTTCCCTAGCCTCAGAGCTCTACTATAGGTCTCCTACTGAGAGACTGAGTGCTTCTGTTCTTGGATCTCACTCCCTTATATCCCAGTGAGACAGACCTTTCTTCCTATGCTGGTAACTTGCTTCTCTGCTCCAAGAACAGTTCTGAGGTGGTTTTCAAGTTTTTGGAGGAGAATTTGGGAGAGCTTCAGATGGTTCCTTTCTCACTACACTGTCTTGGCATTGAAAGCTTGATGATCCTGTGAGTTTTGACAGACATTCTAGCAAAAAGAGAAAGCAGAAGAAAGCCGGGGAGTGACAAATGGAGTAGCATGGCAAGTCCTGATGGGGATTTAGAGGACTTAGGGATTTCTTTCCCTTTCCAGCTGAGGTCAAATGCTAGGAACTAATGCAACAGTACTAATACAGTCCTAGGAGACTTCATCCATACTGGACATTCATGGACTGGAGACTTATTTTGGTCTGCATTCTTTCAGATCCTGAACAGATCTCAACCCCTGCCTCCTTCCACCATCCTTGACAGGAGCAATATCCCTGTATCTAGTAACAGTAACTACCAGATTTGGAAGATGTAATGTTTTTCTGGTGATAAGTAGATTGTCATCCTAGTGTTTCCAGCTTGATCTTGGGAGCAAGGCTGGCTTGTGGACCCTGAACCAGGAGAGACTTGTAACTTTTCATTCCTAAGGGATTGGGAGGAGATGAGGTGGTTTGTTTGTAGCTATACATATTAAGAGTGCTTGCTGTCAGCGTGTTTTCTTGACATCTCAGTGTTTGCTATTTCATGCAAATTGTTTTTGTTTCACCCTTGTGTAACATCATGTAATTAATGTTAAAACAGCTTGGTCTTTTCAGTAAAGAATTTAGAGTTAAAAGGCAACTCAGTGATTATGAATACATTGAACCCAAAGCAGAATAGATTTTTGGGATGATAGTTTAGGGGTACCAGCCACATGTACTGTTTGTGAATATTATCCAAGGCAGCTTAGGGTAAGTGACAAGTAAATAACATAAATAATCAATGCATGGGCAACTCAGAATCCAGCAATGAGCAGAATAAGTGTACTAAACAGGTGGTTTTCTATTGACAGTGATCAATTAATCAATTAATAAACCAACAAACATTTATTAAACACTATGTGTCAGGCACTGTGCCAGGCACTGGTGATACAAAGAAAAGCAAAAAAGAGTTCTTGCTCTCAAGAAGCTTATATTCTTATGGGGAAGTTAACATATAAATAAATAAGGTACTACAAGTTATATGCAGAGAAAGTAGAAGATTATTTTAGAGGGCCCTGGCTCTTGCAGGAAGGAGTATAGTTAAGGAATAAAGTCATAATTCCTTCCATATTGGGAATTAGAGAAGGCCAGTTCCAGCTGGGAAATCCAGCTCCCTCTCTCCCTCCTTCCTTCCTTCCTTCCTTCCTTCCTTCCTTCCTTCCTTCCTTCCTTCCTTCCTTCCTTCCTTCCTTCCTTCCTTTCTTCCTTCTCTCCCTCCCTCCTCTCCTTCTGTTCATACAGGGAATCATACACTTACTGGTGGGTGCTCTGCCCAAAGGAATATAAATTTTGACCATAAAACCTTGAAAAGCATCTTGGGGTTTACTGGGTTTATTTTTTTTTAAGGATCATACCTTAAACCCAAATCCCTCTGACTCTTGTCAATTGGCCAACAATAGGTCCCCGCCCAAGCCCCACTTGGTCATTGTTTGGGCCTTGATGGCTCAGAGTGAGTGTAAATATCACTTGTTGCTGTTTTGACCAGAAACCCTGAGAGTCTTCCCTTTCTAGATTGATTTTTTTTAACTATGTAAAAAAGAGATCATTTTTTTGGCCTCATTTTTTCTTATCAAGCTTTATTCATAGAATGGGCATTGCCTGAGACAAACTGAGACCTGGGAAAAACCTTAGGTTAAAAAGGTCAAGGTCTCCCACTACATCAGGGGCTATCTCCAGTCATCACGACCTATATCTTGCCACTGGACCCATATGGTTCCAAGGGAGAGAGTGAGGCTGGTGACTTTGTACAGCTCTGTTTCACTTGCAAGCCATGACACCAACTTTGAATGTCATAGTACTTTTTGAGAACAAAGGACAAACATCAACAACCTTTTTCCATCTTCTGGAAGAAATCATCAGCCATGGGTGAATGAAATGCAAACTGGTCTTCCTGAAAAATGTGAGAGGGTTTGAGGAACATCTATGTTTTTAATTCAGTTTACTAGTAAGGCAATCAAGTATCTTGATGGGCTACAAGAAACGATGCAAAAAATAAATAAAGGAAAAGCTTCTGAGGCTTTGGAAAGGAATTGAAATAAGGGTTAAGAGACTAGCAGGTGAAAGAGTATGAATTGGAGGAGTAAGGCAAAGAGAAAAACTGTATCTATAAAACCCTTTCCTTCTGTCTTGCAAATTCAAGGTATGATGTCTAGAAATCTGTGGAGACTAATTAAACTGCTACCTACTATACCCACCAGAGGACCCCACCAGAGGAAACTTTACAAAGCTCTAAGGACTATGAACTCCTGTGCAGGAAACTGAATGGTTTTAGGGCCACAGGAGTTTTAAAATTACTAATTTCTATGAAAGGTTGGAACTTTTGAAGAGACAGGAAAATGTGACAAGCAAATAGCTGATTATGCATGTGATGTTGAAGAACAGGGTTGGATTTTTTGGATCATAGTGGATGAAGTACATGTCATAATAGCTGCAAAAACATGTTTGGACAGAGACTTGCCAATTTAATTATGTGGGTTTCAATTAAGATTAATTGAAAATGGAGAGGGAAAGAGAGAAATGACCAAGGTAGGAGGGTGGGAGTAGGGTAGGGTAGGTGAATATGGGAGAACATTGTAAACCCGGATATTTTGGAGGACATTAGGTAAAATATAGAAAATAGAAAAGCAGATCACCTTTTCTGGCTGGGCCACTGCACTCATGTGCCAAACTGCCTGTGGCCTCACAGATGGCATGGCACCTCCTGAAAGTGGTGACAAATAGCCATGAATAGTTTACCCAGACTCTTTTGTACAGATTTCTTTTTGGAGGGGATTGCAAAAGATTTTCAGAGTGCAACTTCAATTTGTTTCATTTTATTAAACATATATTAAGTACCTACTCCATGCAAGGCATCATACTAACCTCTGATGATGGCAGAGATAAAAACAAACCAGCCCCTGCTCTCAAGGATCTTAGGAGTATGGAATATATCCTTAACTAAATAGACAGGCAGAGGGCACAAATTCAGATGTCAAATAGTTTTTCCATTGTTGTGCATTCTACTTCCAAAGATATGATTCTTGACCTACTTATGATAGAATTCTAAGATGTGTTAGCTTAGCCTTCCTTAGAACTCCAGTTTGTCCATGATCTTATTCAGCCTGCAGTATATTAGAGAGGACAATGGGGTCAGAGAATCAGCACCATGTCAGAAGCACAGTCAAAGAAATCTCTGAAAGCTTTTTCATCACAGACTCAGCAATCACTAGAACATTGTCCTTTCCCTATATAACAGAGTACCAAGTACAATTTTAAGACTACAGAAGGCTCACAAAAATGTTCCCTGTCTCTTTTTCACTCTTAATTTTTTTTCCAGCTATTGTCTTCCCCATTAGGATTTAGGCTCTTCGAATGTAGGACTTGTTTCATTATTCTATTTGTATCCCCAGCACCCATCACAGTATCTGACACACAGTACATACGATAATTATTGATTGATTTATTGATGCATCTCTATTGTCTCAATCAGTTTCTTTTATTATGGCTTCATTTGCCCTCATATCCAACCTTGTACCTTTGATTTGTCACTTTAATGTCTTACTTGTGACTACTCTATAATTTTTTTCATCACCCTGACCTTCTATCATTTTTGATTAGTCAACTCTCAACCCTTTTAAACCTCAACATGTAATTTCATCCATTTCAAGAAATCTGGAGAAAATCTTGAAATCAAACAGATTTCATCCATTACAAACTCATGGTACAAAACTTTTTCAGGATCTAATGCTAGACAATTCTTCTACTCCAACTTTATCTAATTGCCCAGTTGTGTCTCACTGGCTCTAATAAATTTCCAAATTTTGTATATTGCATGGCCTCTTTCACATTTATCCTGTCTTCTCTATTTACCTACTAATAACCTACTAGGTTCCTATATTTATTTAGCCCAGAGAAATGAAGCTACACACAGAAATGCTCCAAGAATATGGGTTCCATGTAGACCACAGTACCCTGATCCTCAGATTGTCATCATGTGTTAGAGACTGTGTTTTTTTTTTGTTTCTGTTCTTTGTTTAGTTTTTTTATTATTAATTTTATTTATTTTCGCTACCATATAACTTAAATTTTTTCCCTTCCCTTCCCCCTCTCCCCCTGAGATGGAATACAGTTTTATATAGGTTCTACACATACATTCCTATTAAATACATTTTTATCGTAATCGTGCTGTATAGAAGAATTAAAATGAATGGGAGAAATCATAAAACAAACCAAAATGTAATACAAAAGAAAATGATCTGCTACATTCTGTGATTGAATTCCATAGTTTTTTCTCTGGATGTAGAAGGCATTTTGCCTTAAAAATCCTTTGGGAATTTTCTTAAGTCCTGGCATTGCAATGAAGTTTCAAGTCTACGAGAAAAAAACTCTTGCACACCATGGTTGCTGTTGTGCACAAAGTTCTCCTGGTTCTGCTCCTTTCACTTAACATCAGATCATATAAGTCTTTCGAGGCCTCTCTGAAGTCTTTCTGTTCATCATTTCTTATAGTGTAATAGTATTCCATTACATTCATATAGCATAATTTATTCAGTCATTCCCCAGTTAATGGGCATCCCCTTGATTTCCAGTTTGGGGCCACCACAAAGATTGCTGCTATAAATATTTTTATACATGTGGGACCCTTTCCCATTTTTATGATCTCTTGGAGATACAATCCTAGAAGTGATATTATTGGGTCAAAGAGTATGCATATTTTTGTAGCCATTTGGTCATAGTTCCAAACTGCCCCCCAGAATGGTTGGATCAGCTCATAGCTCCACCAACAACAAATTAGCATTCCAACTCTCCCACATCCTCTCCAACATTTATCATCTTCCTGTTCTGTCATGTTAGCCAATCTGATAGGTATGATGTGGTATCTCAGAGTTGTTTTGATTTGCATCTCTCTAATCAATAGTGATTTAGAGCATTTTTTCATATAACTATAGATAGTTTTAATTTCTTCCTCTGGAAACTGCCTGCTCATATCCTTTGACCATTTATCAGTTGGGGAATGACTTGTATTTTTGGACGTTTGACTCAGTTCTCTATACATTCCAGAAATGAGACCTTTATCACAGACACTAGCTGCAAAATTCTTTTCAAGTTTTCTGCATCCCTCTGAATCTTGGTTGTGTTGGATTTGGTTGTGCAAAAAGTTTTCAGTTGAATGTAATCAAAATTATCCATCTTGCACTTCATAATGCTTTCTATCTCTTCTTTAGTCAAAAATTCTTCCCTTCTCCTTTAATCTGATAAATACACTATTCCTTCCTCCACCAATTTTTCCATAGTATTGATCTTTATTCCTAGATTGTGTACCCATTTGGACTTTGTTCTTGTGTACAATGTCAGGCATTGGTCTTATGCCTAGTTTCTGCCGCACTTTTATCCAGTTTTCCCAGCAATTTTTGTCAAACAGTGAGTTCTTATCCCAGAAGCTGAGGTCCTTGGGTTTATCAAACTGTAGATTGCTATATTCATTGCCTACTGTGTCTTGAGCACTTAGTATATTCCACTTCTCTACCCTTCTGTTTCTTAGCTAAGTGGTTTTGATAATTGCTGCTTTATAATACAATTTGAGATCTGGTAGCCTAGACTACCTTTCCTGGCATTTCTTTTCATTAGTCCTCTTGATATTCTGAACCTCCTGTTCTTCCAGATGAATTTTGATATTATTTTATCCAGCTCCAGAAAATAATTGTCTGATAGTTTGATTGGTATTGCACTAAATAAGTAAATTAATTTAGATAGAATTGTCATTTTTATTAAACTGGCTTGGCTTACCCATGAGCAACTGATGTTTTTCCACTTACTTAGATCTGACTTTATTTGTGTAAATAGTGTCTTATAATTGTGTTCATATAGTCCCTGGGTTTGTTTTGGCAAGTAAACTCCCAAATATTTTCTAGTGTCTACCCTAGCTTTAAATGGGATATCTCTTTCTATCTCTTGCTGTTGGACTTTGTTGCTAATATACAGGAATGCAGAAGATTTGTACGGGTTTATTTTGTAAACTGCAACTTTGCCAAAGTTGTTTACTATTTCAAGTAGTTTTTTATTGAATCTCTGGGATTCTCTAAGTATATCATCATGTCATCTGCAAAGAGTGATAACCCAGTTTTTTCTTTGCCTATTCTAATTCCTTCAATATCTTTATCTCGTCTAATTGCTACAGCTAATATTTCTAGTGTCATATTGAATAACAGAGGTGATAATGGATATCCTTGTTTCACCCGTGATCTGATTGGAAATGCATCTAGCTTATCTCCATTGCATATAATGCTTGCTGAAGGTTTCAGGTAGATACTGTTTATTATTTTATGGAAAATTCCCTTTATTCCTATGCTCTCCAGTGTTTTTAATAGGAATGGGATTGTATTTTGTCAAACTCTTTTTCTGCATCTATTGAGGTAATCATGTGGTTTCTCTTAGTTTTGTTGTTGATATGATCAATAATGCTAATAGTTTTCCTAATATTGACCCAGCATTGCATTCCTGGTATGAATCCTACCTGATCATAATGTATTATTCTCATGATAAGTTGATGTATTCTTTTTGCTAAAATCTTATTTAAAATTTTGCATCTATATTCATTAGAGACATTGGTCTATGATTTTCTTTCTCTGTTTTGTCTCTTCCTAGTTTAGATATCAAAACCATATTTGTATCATAAAAAGAATTTGGGAGTACTCCTTCTTCCCCAATTTTCCCAAATAGTCTATATAATATTGGAATTAACTGTTTTTTAAATGTTTGATAGAATTCACTTGTAAATCCATCTAGCCCTGGAGATTTTTTCCTAGAGAGTTCATTGATAGCTTGTTCAATTTCTTTTTCTGAGATGGGTTTGTTTAAGTATTCAACTTTCTCTTCTGTTAATCTGGGCAATTCATATTTTTTAAAATACTAATCCATCTCATTTAGATTGTCAAATTTATGTGCATAAAGTTGGGCAAAGTAATTTCTAATTATACTTCTAATTTCCTCCTCATTGGGGTGAGTTCAGCCCTTTCAGTTTTGATATTGGTAATTTGGTTTTCTTCTTTCTTTTTTCTTTCATCAAATTGACCAAAGGTTTATCAATTTTATTAATTTTTTCATAAAACCAGCTATTAGTTTTATTTATTAGTTTATTCAATAGTTTTCTTAATTTCAGTTTTATTGATCTCTCCTTTGGTTTTCAGAATTTCTAATTTGGTATTTACTTTGGGATTTTCAAATTGTTCTTTACCTAACTTTTTCAGTTGCATGCCCAAGTCATTGATCTCCTCTTTCTCTATTTTATTCATGTAGGTATTCAAAGATCTATAACTTCCCCTGAGAACTACTTTTGCAGTATCCCATGAGATTTGGTAGGTTGTCTCATTATTGTCATTACCTTGAATGAAGTTGTTGATTGTTTCTATGATTTGTTGTTTATCCTACTCTTTCTTTAGGATTAGATTTTTTAGTTTCCAATTAATTTTTGGTTTATCTTTCTATGGCCTTTTATTACATATAATTTTTATTACATTATGATCTGAGAAGGATGCATTGACTACCTCTGCCTTTCTGCACTGGATTGTGAGGTTTTTATGCCCTAGAACATGGTCAGTTTATGTATATATGCCATGTACCAGTGAGAAAAAATGTATATTCGTTTCTATGCCCATTCAATTTTCTCCAGAGATCTATCATATCTAACTTATCCAGTGTTTTATCCACCTTCTTAACTTCTTTCTTGTTTATTTTAAGGTTTGATTTATCAAGTTCAGAGAGGGGAAGGTTGAGGTCCCCCACTAGTGTAGTTTTGTTGTCTATTTCTTCCTGCAACTCCTCTAACCTCTCCTCTAAGATTTTGAATGTTATACCACTTGCAGCATATTTTAGTAATGATATTGCTTCATTGTCTATGGTGCCTTTTAGCAGGATATAGTTTCCTTCCTTATCTCTTTTGATTAGATCTATTTCTGTTTTTGCTTTGTCTGAGATTAGGATTGCTGCCCCTGCTTTTCTTGCATCAGCTGAAGCACAATATATTCTGCTCCAACCTTTGACCTTTATCTTGTGTGTATCCCCCCATTTCAAATGTGTTTCTTGTAAACAACATATTGTTGGATTACGGCATTTAATCCATTCTGTTATCCATCTCAGTTTTATGAGAATGTTTATTCCATTCACATTCACAGTTATGATTACAATCTGTGTCTTTCCCTCTATCCTTTTTCCTACCATTTGTGCTTTTAGTTCTCCCGTCTCCCTTCCCCTCCTCAATAGAGTTTTCACTTTTGACCACTACCTCCTACAGTCTTCCCTTCCTTCTTTCAGCCCTCTTCCCTTTTACTCCCCTTTACCCTTACTGCTTCTTCCCTTCCTTTTAGTTTCCCCTCCACTTTCTTCTCCCTTCCCCTCCTACTGCCTATAAAGCTAGTTAGATTTATACACTTAAGTTTGTTTACCCTCCTTGAACCAAATCAGATGAGATTACCTCTCAAACAGTGTTCATCTCCCTCTCATCTTTTCCCTCCACTATATAACTTTGTACTTTTTCCTGTAATGTAATTTATCATTTTCTGCTTCTTCCTTTTCATATCTCCTGTTACAATCCCTTCACATGCTTGAATCATATTTTTATCCTCACTTCATTTACTTTATACTCGTTCCCTCTATCTATGTATGTCCTTTTTATACTTCGTAATAGATGTGCAATTCTCAAGATTAACAAATATCATCTTCCCTTATAGGGAGGTAAACAGTTTGCCCAAATTGAGTAACAAGTTTTTCTTTTCCCCTCTTTACCTTTTTATGCCTCTCTTGAGACCTGCGTTTGAAGATCTAATTTTCTATTCAGTTCTGGCCTTTTTGTCAGGAAAATCTGGAAATCCCTTATTTTGTTGAATGTCCATCTTGTTGCCTGAAATGTTATGCTGAACTTTGCTGGGTAGTTGATCCTTGGTTGTAGTCTCATTCTCTTTGCCTTATGGAATATTGGATTGCAATTCCTTCGATCTTTTAATGTAGAAGCTGCAAGGTCCTGTGTGATCCTGACTGTAGCTCCTTGATATTTGAATGGTTTCTTTCTGGTTGCCTGTAATGTTTTCTCCTTCGCTTGATAGTTCTTGAATTGGCAGCATAATTTCTTGGCGTTTTTAGTTTGGAATCCCTTTTGGGAGGTGAATGGTGGATCCTTTCAAAGACTATTTTGCCCTCTGGATCTAGCACTTCTGGTCAGTTTTCCTTGATGATTTCTTGGAAGATATTGTCCAGACTCTTTTTTTCATTATGGCTTTCTGGTAGGCCAATAATTCTTAAATTTTCTCCCCTGGATCTATTTTCCAGGTCAGTTGTTTTTCCAGTTAGATAGTTTACATTTTCTTCTATCTTTTCATTCTCTGGATTTTGTTTGACTGATTCTTGATGTCTCATAGGGTCATTAGTTTCTACTTGCCCAATTCTAATTTTTATCAAATTGTTTTCTTCAGTTAACTTTTGCATCTCCTTTTCCATCTGTCCAATTACTCCTTTTAAGGAATTATTTTTTCAAGTTATTTTTTGTACTTCCTTTTCCATTTGTTCAGTTTTCCTTTTTAACAAGCTGTTCTCTTCATAGAATTCTTTTTTCATACTTTTAAAATCATTGGCCAGTTTTCCTTCTGTTTCCTTCTTCAGCTTTTCCAGGGGAGCTGTTTGTGTATGTGAGTAGTTCATAGTCCCTTCTGAAGTTTTAGATACAATACAGTACAGTCTCAATACTGATCTCTTTGATATTTGTGTTTTGATCCTTGTCCCCATAGAAAGATTCAGTTGTCTTTTCCTTCCTCCTTTGCTTCTTGCTCTTGGTGGTGAGGCTTTGTATGTTGTGGCCTCTGATTCTTTCAGTTAGAAGCTGGAGAACCTGGTGTTGAGATACTGGTGTGTGATAGCAAAGGGCAGTTGCCTTTTTTCTTTTTCTTTTGTGTTTCCCTGGATTATCCCTGGGGCTAGCTTGTTAAGTGTGGGGGAAGGGTGATTTGGACATGGGAAATCTCCTCAGCTGAGCTAGAGCAAAAGCAAGCTCAGTGCTTGGTGATCCCAGCTGCTCTATTGTCTTCCTGTGTCCCCTAGAGTGCTTAGGCACACCTTGGTCCTAGTGTGAGTTTCCACCCCTCTGGGGCTCCTCTCCTTCCAGTTTATCTCCACCACAGTAAGAGGAATGTTCTTCAGTGATTTTCCTAGCCTCAGGTGCTACAAGACTGTTTGCCCCTTCTGATGATCCCACTGATCCAGAATTTTTCTGGAGAAATATTTTATGGATCTTTTGAAGTCAATAAGGGGAGGGAGAGAGAGCATTTACCAATCACTCCATCATTCTGGCTTTCAGAATTTCAAGTAGGTGACTTACAGACATTTCATCTGCAGGCTGAAAGTCTCAGGAGAGGCTGATACCTGGGGCTCAGCACCTGTCACTCACTTGGCTCCCACTGGTCTCCTGCCCTTGGCTGCCATTCTGCCTTGCTGCCATTGTCTGAGGCCACCCTCGGGGTTTCTTGCTTGGCCATGCTGAGGCTGGACACACTGTGCTGTGGGCTGTGTGTACTGTGGGCTCACCCTTGTGGAACAGATCCTTCCCGTTGATCTTCTAATCTGTCCTGATCTGTGGATCTGCCACAGTCTGTCTCCTATTGGATTCTGCACCTCCAAAATTTGGTTAGATCCTCTTTTTAGAGGTATCTGAAGGAGTTTGTCTAAGAACTTAGGTTAGTAGTTGCTCTCACTCTGCCATCTTTACTTCACTCAGGGACAGTGTTTTTATACTGTCACAGGCAAAGGAATCTGGTGTTCCTATTAGAACATGCAAATCTGAGACACCAGTCATGAGAAGGTCAAATAGTTACATACAGAGGTTGGGAAAAATCCCATGTAGTTGTGGAAGGTACTTGTGGATGTTCATAACTCACTCTCGCTATTTCTATATGCATATTCTTTAGATAGAGGGGCCTGATATAATCAGTCTACATCATTAATTGAGCATATATTTAGTCTGTATGAGAGCAAATCTCCTGACTTAGACAAACTACTCATTTCTGAAAGAAAACAACAACACTTTGTATATGTGGTTGATAACTTCTGATGGTGATCTTTGAGGAATTGTGAAGAATGGGAGATATGCCAGAAATATGAAGAGAGCAACATGTTTTATAACCAATTCACACAACACTTTTGCTTCTAAATCCTCAAAATTCTATGTTTAATAATTCATTTTCAATTTTTCCTTGGGTAAATTATTAAATGGATATCTCTTGAGCAGTTAGAAAGAAAAGTAATGTGAGGAGACAATATAGATTCACCATGAAAAAATCATATTAGACTTTCCTCGTTTCTGTTTTTTATTTTTTTTAGCAGGGTTACTAGATTGGTCAATTAGGTATAATGTGATTATACTCTGGAGTTTCATGTGAATTATGCATTATGTGCATCATGATATTTTTATGAAAAAAATAGATAAATGTTGGTTAGATGATAGTATAGGTAAGTGAATTCAGAAGTGGTTGAATGATCTCATTCTCCAAAATGTTGATTAATTGAGCTCTGTTAACTTAGAGAGTAGAATTATCTAGCAATCTTGCTCAACATTTTTATCAGGGACCTGTGTTTAGTCATTCAATCAGTCAGTCAAAAAGCATTTATTTATGATTTACAACATGCCAGACATTGTACTAAGCAATGAGAATACAGAGAGAAATAAAAACAATCTCTGCTATCAAGGAGTTAATATTCTAATGGAGGGAACAACATGTAAAATACACACACACACACACACACATACACACACACATATATATATACACACTACATATAGCTAAGTGGGCTATAAAAAAATAATAACTCTCCATGTATTATAAATATGTATGTATATAAATGTATCATATATGAAATAAATATAAATACACTTAAAATATATTATACATAAAATGTATATTTGAAATATATAAACATATAATATTATATACAAATATATATGCATATAAAAACATGTCATTTTATATTATATCTTATTTTATAGCCAAATACTTTTGCATATATATACATACACATACCTATCCCCATACTTCTATATGTATACACACATCTATCTCTACATCTCTATACACACATATTGTGGCAAGCAGTATGAGAGAAAAAAGCATTAACAGCTGGGAGGACCTGGAAAGACTCTGGAATCAGGATATTTGAGTGACATTGTGAAGAAAATCAGGGAAGTCAGATGATGGAGTGATGTGGCAGACAATTCCAGACACAGAGATCATCCACTCCAAAGGAACAAAGATGAGAAATGGAATGCTATATTACTGGATCTGAAAGGAGGAAAGTGTAGTTGAATTATAGAACATGTAGAGGTGACTAATGTAACAAAGGGCTAGTTTGTGCTTATCAGATTCACAAATTAAAGTAAAGAAGAACAGCTAATAAGTTAGAAAACAGAATTGAGTTGTAAAAAGAACTTAATAGGCTAGAATTTTAGGCCCAAGGTAATAAGATAACATTTAATCACAAAAATTTAAAATTTATAGAGTCAAAAGATGCTTTCTAACTTCTGAAATTATTAACAATATTGCCTTATAAAATAGCATCCCCCTCCAAAAAAAATCTATGGAAAATACAAAAAAACTTCCAAAACTTCTGGCACGACACCCAGTTGAGCCATGCCATTGTTTTGGCATTTAAGATTAAAATTGGAATGACAAAAGGGTAAAAAATGGCAAAAGCCTGCCAAAATTTACACAACAAACTTTTTTTCTCCATTAATGCAGTGTGAAGCCATGATATTTGAACTCTAACATTACTGTCATGTTTCAGGAAGTAGATATGATGCTGGAGAAAACAAAAAAAATTCTTCTCCAACAAGGAGCCACCAACTCATATGTCAAATTGTCCAAGTTTCCCAGAAATATGTGATGTAACAAAAATTATTTTCTTCAATGATGCTGCAATTTTTAAGATTCAGTGAAGCTTCAGTCAAAAGCTGCTTTGCCTTTGGGAAATTATACCATGTGTGGAATGACCTCTAGCTTGACCCCAAAACAAAGGTCCATTTTTCTAACCTCAAAAATCTTCTGCTAATACTATATGGCTATAATTCATGGAATATAGTCATAGGACCATAGATCCAGAGGTGAAAGGGACCTTAGAGACCACTGGATCCAACATTCTCCCTCTTTTCATATGAGGATGTTGAGGCACAGAAAGGTTAAGTGACTTGTCCAGGGTTATATAGCCACTAAGCATCTAAGATAAGATTTGATCCCAAGTCTTCCAATTTCATTGCCCTATGCACTATGTTATGCTACTTTTTCAGAGTCTACAACAAATTAAAGTTGTAGGTGACCAAAAGGCACTGGAGAGATGACAAATAGACTGAAGCATATTGGTTATAAGTTTGGCACTTGTTTAACTGTACCATACACGCTTCTTATGAACTTGTATTTTGCACCAGGTCAGAAAACATTTGGAATATTGTATTCACTTGTGATTGTTCCTTTTTGAGATGGTCATGGACAATATAGAGCACATCCAGCATAGTATGACATAGGCTGAGGAGGGGATTATGAGTTATGTTATGAAGTTTTGTTGAAGAAATAGTTCAGTGACTATAGTCAGGGACTTTTTCTAGCTTAGTGCCAGCAAGGCCACAAGTCTCTGTCCAACTGCTGAAATTCTACTCATGTTGCAGGCAGGGAGACACAACATTTTGATGAACTAATGCTAATTAACTTAGATGATGCTCCATCCTTTGTACAAACTGATGCTCCCCATAGTGAAAGCTCATAAGAAGCATGACATTTTGCTGGTCAGTTTGATATTGACCCCCTTCTAGCTCTGGAGAAAGGTTTTCTCGTTTGAAAAATGTTTAACTGATGCCTATTGTTTTTATAGCATAGTCATTTGAATACTCCCTTCAAATTGAACTTTCTCTTTTGACAAAGAAAAATGATTAAGAAAAAAAACTGATACAGTGACCATATCTAACAGCATTTATAATATTCTATCCTAGTTATTTCCCACATCTCTGCCATCAGGGGGTACAATAGTTTTCAATTTTTTTCCCTCTAGACCCATTGATTGAAGGATTCTTTTATGAATACTCTGAGCATTCATGTACTACCCTGATTTTTGCTTGGGAAAAATATCCTGAGAATCTTTTCCCCATTTAGTTTGGTGGACAGCCATGTCCACTCTTTGAATGTGTGATTATAAATGTTTGTGTTGATCCTACTCACTTCACGTGTCTAGGTTATATGTATATCTAATCTTTATCTTGGATAGATCAACTTTCTCATGGGACAACAATATGTTGTTTTTTGTATGGGACCAGAATGAACTGGAAGTGGTCCTGCGGTGTATCTTGATAATTACAGGTAAAATTTAATTGCCACTTTAAGTCTTATAAGATGTTTTCTACGGAATAACCACATGAGGTAAGCAATGTAAGGATAATGACTATTTTATAGATAAGAAAACATGCAAAAAGAAAGTAAGTGACTTGGCAAGGGATCCATAATGAGTAAATGTTGGATTTGAGAATTGAACCAGTTCTTATGAATTTTCAGGCCCAAGATAGATGCTAAAGGTCTCAATCACTATTAGAGGTTACAATTTGAGAAAGACATAATTTTCTTATTAATTTTGGTTAACAACAGCATTTATATAATGCTTAGTATGTGGTGGACCCTGTGCTAAGTGGTTTACAATTATTATCACATTTGATCCTCACAACAACTTAGGAGGTAGATACATGATTATCTATATTTTTACAGAAGAGGAAACTGAAGCAAACTGAGGTTAAGTGATTTGCCCAGGATCACACAGTTAGGAAGTGTCTGAGCCCAGATTTGAACCATGGTTTTCTTTACTCCATGGTCAGACATTTAGGAAATATTTGAGGCCAAATTTGAACTCAGGTCTAGCTGAATTTAGACCCAGTGATCTATCCACTACACTGCCTAGTTGCCTAAGAAAAGATGTGGAGGATGAACATGAAGAATTGAGAGAGGCATGGGAAAACTTATAGAAACTGATGCAAAGTAAAGTAAGCACAACTAGTAAAACAGTCACTACAACAGGGTAAATGGAAAGAAAAACTATAGCAAAAAACATAACTGTATATGCAGTGTAATGTTAATAACCAAATATGGCCCCTGAGAAAAGAGGAGAAAATGCATCTTCTTCCTTTCTTTGCAGAGGTAGGAAACTATGGTTGTGGAACACTGCATTCATCTCAATCTCAGTTGATATGCTCCTTAAGTTTTGCTAAACTGCCTTCCCCTCCCTCTTTTTGATTTTTTGTTACAAAGATCAAATTTCTGGGGCCTGGGAATGATATGTATTTAATGAAAGTGACATAAAAGCAAAAGATTTCAACGAGAAAGGTTTAAGAGAAGATGTGGAGATATGAAAGTTGTGTTTAAGTAGTTGACTGTTTTGTGTAAGAGGAAATAAGTTTATTCAGTGTGGTTCCAGAGGGCAGAGCTCTGCCAAAGGAAAAAAAAAAAGAAGTTGCAAGAAGATAGATTTTAATTCAAATTAAAAGAAGAGCTTCTTATTCACTGAAGCTGTATAATAATGCAATAAGCTTTTTTTAAAAAATTGAAGGAAGAAAGAGAATGATCATATAAATCTATCATGCCTTCTACCATAGAGCTTATCAGGTAATGTATGGGAAGAAAAATATCAGTAGCAAAGACTAGTAATTTACAGTAGATAATATCCAAGAAGAAGGACAGTTACAAAATTCCTGACCTTGGTGTTTATACAAAAGTGCACAGAATAACAAAAAAGGTGTTTGTAAAAGATGGGTTTTTAACTGGAACTTGAAGGAGGTCAGATAAGCTGGGAGGTAGAGATGAGTAGGCAGAGCATTCTAGGTAATGGGGGATAGCCAGATAGATTGTCTTATTCCGGGAACAAGAAGGCCAGTATCACGGAATCACAGAGTGCAGGGGTAAAAAGTATAAGAAACTGGAAAGGTAGAGTGTGGTAGGTTATGAAGACCTTTGAATGTCAAATAGAAGATTAAATATTTTATCCTTACATAGAAGGATAAATGGATAGATGATATTGTCAGACTTGTGCTTTAGGAAGACCACTTTGACAGCTGAGGGGAGGATAGAATGGAGTAGGGGAGAGACTGGAGCTCTATTAGGCTATTGCAATAGTCTAGGTATGAGGAGGTAAAGGCTAGCACTAGAAGAGGGAGTATTCAAGAGATGTTAGGAAGGCAAAACTGATAGGTTTTGGCAACGAATTGCAGGAAGGGAGTGAGAGAGAATGAGTTGAGGATGGTATCTACATTGTGAACTTGGGTTACTAGTAGGATTGTGTTGCCCTTTACAGTAATAGGGATGTTTGGAACAGGGGAGGCTTTGGGAGGAAAGATGGTAAGTTCACTTTTGGAAATGTTCAATATGAGATTATATGACATCCATTGTGAGATGTCCAGTAGTTGGTGATGTTAGACTGGAGGTCAGTAGAGAGGTTAGGAGTACATAAGTTGATTTGAGGCTCATCAGCACAGGTGTGATAATTGAATCCATGAAAAACAATGAGATGCCTAAAGTAGTAAAGTGGGAGAGAAGACAAAGGCCTGGGACAGACACCTGAGGGAAACCCTCAGGCCAGCAGGAGTGACTTAGAGTTCAGAAGAGTTAAGAAGAGAGTAAGAAGAAACCAAGTAGATTACTCATATTTATGATGATGTTTTATGTGCACTCTTATATGCACACACTACATATATGTATATATACGCATATATATTTGTGTATATATGCACACACATATATGTATAAATGTAATGAATTTATTTACATTATTAAACAATTATAATGTAATCTTTTCAGTTATACATGCTTATTAATATATAAATACTAGTGGCTAACAACAAATAACAAAAATGAAAGTGAACATATTTTAAGAGCTATGAAATGGTTTATTACTGTTGTGGAAATTATTCCTGGAGTAGTATCCATATACAGTCAGATCACTGATTTGTTAGAACAAAACTAAAAATAGTAGAGAATTAGAAGAATAAAAATGAAAGAGAAATGATGAACAATTAAAACAATTTCACTCTAATCTACCTAAACAAGGTACTGATAATGAAAATGGCAAATGCATAGATAAAAAGGAAATCAAAATCCATCATAGTAATTTCATATGGAAGTTTAACAAACGCAAATCCACTGGTAAACAGAAGAGACAAAAACAAGGTAGAAACCACCAATATTGATCTCCTTGACAAGTAGAGAGATTTGAAAGTCAAGGGCAAGAGTAGTTTAAAATATGAACTTCTTTCTAAAATCTTCCAGATAAAAGTGGTGGGAGTTCATGTACACTTTTGCCTCATAAACACTGAGAAGCAGTGGAGGGAAAAACCAGTTTAAAGGAAGTTTGTGGAATGACTCAACTAAGCCAAGTCATCCTGAGGGCATTTAAGGATGACACTGGAAGAACAATAAAGAGATGAAAAATGGAAAAGATCCCAAGGGCAGTGGAGTGGTTCATTGGTAATATGTTGTAGCCTATTTGTACTCACCATTCATCTATCTTCCTTTTGCCCTTTGGGTGACCTGCAACTTTAATTCTTTGGAGGCTATTATTCCTTGATTTACAAAACTACCAGAAGAATATTTATGTCAAAAAGGTGGGCCCTTGTTTTGAAGAGAAGCTTGAGATTATGAAAAGAATTGTACAATTTGCCAATTGTAATCCATTCCACTCTTCTCCTATTAAATTTTGGGCCCAGTTCATCACTCATCTGAAGTGCTTATCCATAATTTATTTAAGGAGACATTTGCTCTATGGTTTGTCCACCCAGACTGCACATCATTGTCTGGACCATAAGAATTTTTCAAGCACCTTTTAAACTACGGTTAATTAGGACAAATCTTTTGAGTGGTTAAGGATCACTAAAATTGTAAGCTGTTAGCAAAAGTGTGAGCCACTATTGGTAGATGATGTTTTCTCACTCAGAAGTTCCCAATCACAGTGCAATCACAAGTCCATTTACAAAGCATGAATTGGATCCCAATGGATTTCTTTTAGGAGGCTATCCAATGTTCAGGTACTTCATGTGATCAACATAATGCCATCTGCAAGTAGGAACCACTGGACAAACCTCACATAAGGAAACCTGCTGTGAATTGAATATAAACTGAAAATTTTCCATGACAATGGCAAATAACTATAGGGACCATATGTGTCTCTATTATGAGCCTTGCTTGACAATAACAAGTACCTTTCAAGGAAGCTTATATGATTTTGACATATTCTTTGAAGATAGCTTGTTGGAAGAGGACTTTCTACTAAATCTTCTTCTCGTGTATTTTTTTGGCAATCAATAAGCAGAAAGTAGTGTGAGATTTTGTATTTTTTGCACCTCTCTGTCAATTGTGTCACTATAAAGATTTAGTCTGATGAATATTACTTACAAAAAAGTCTGACTGTTGCTTTATTGTATTATTATATAGCCTCAAATCCTGTTGTGAAAGTTATCCTATGAGGGATAGGATACTCTCAAGAATGGAATACTAAGGAAAGAAGATATTTCAGGGACGAAGAAAGAAAGAATCAGTCAGTCAATAAGCATTTAATGACATGCTCAGAATCACAGTTATGTAAATGCTTAGTATGTGCTAGACACTGTGCTAAGTACAAGGGCTGCAAACAAAGGAAAAGAACCCCACATGTCCCTGACCTCAAGAAATCAGAAGGAAGGCACTAATGGTGAGAATGGGAGGGAGACTAAAAAGGGCCTCTTAAAGAAGGTAGGATTTAAACTGCATCTTGGGAGAAGGCAGGAAAGTCAGGAGGCAAAGGTAAGGAAGGAGCATTCCAGGCATGGGTGACAGCTAGTGAAAAGGCAAATAGGAGGGAGATGGAGTGCCCTGTTCCAGGAACAAGCAAGAAAGCTACTGATGCCAGATTACAGATTATGTGGAGGGAGGTAAAGTATAAGAAGGTCAGAAAGGTTAGAAAGGACCAAATTGTGAAGGGTTGTACAAGTCAAATGGAGGATTTTATTTTTGATCCTAGAGGCAATAGGAAATCATTGGAGTTTATTGAATTGGGATAGGGTTGATGTGACCACACCCTACATTTTAGGTAGATCATTTAGGCAGCTGACTGGGAGGATAGATCAAAATGGTGAGACTAATCAGAAGCTTGTTAAAACAATCAAAGCATGAGAGGTTGAGGACCCGAACCACAGTGATGGCTATGTGGGTAGAAGGAAGTGAATGTGTGGGAGAAATGTATAGGGAGAAAAAAACAAAACAGATCGGATATGTGGGATGAGTGCAAGTGAGGAGAGCACACTGAAGGTTGTAAGCCGTGGTGCCTGGGATGGTGGTCATACCCCTGAAAGTAATAACAAAATTCAGAAGAGGGGAGGATTTGAAGGGAAAGGATGACTTATTTTATTTTTTTCCAGTCAAATAATTTGAACTTTATTGAAGGATTTCATTTCTCATGGAGTTTATAGATATTGACAACAGCTGAGCAATCTGATCCTAGGAAGCTTTTCCCACGTATTATTATTCTGTTTTATCTCTCCCAGTGTCTAATCTGGCTACCTTTTGATCCACACTTGTTCACAAATCTTTTTTAATTAATTAATTTTTAGTTTTTAACATTCATTTCCACAAGATTTTTAGTTTCAAATTTTCTCCCCATCTCTCCCCTTCCTCTTTCCCAAGACACTGTGCATTCTGATTACCCCTTCCCCAAATCTGCCCTCCCATCTATCACACCCCTCCCTTCCCTTATCCCCATCTTCCCTCTTTTCTTTTAGGGCAAGATAGATTTCTTTTCTTTTTTATCAATCAGCATTTATTTGCTGTTCAGTCATTCAGTTATGTCTGATTCTTTATGACCTTGTGAATCACACTGTTAGTGAGGTTTTCTTTTTTTTTTAATGTTTATTTATTTATTTTTAATTTTTAACATTAATTTCCATGAAATTTTGTGTTCCAAATGTTCTCTCCATCTCTCCCCTCCTGCCACACCATAAAGCCTTGAATTCTGATTATCCCTTCCCTCAGTATGCCCTCCCTTCTATTACACCCCTCCCTTCCCTTATCCCCATCTTCTCCCTTTTCTTGCAGGGCAAGATAAATTTCTACCCCATTACCTGTTTCTTATTTCACAGTTGTACACAAAAACAATTCTCAACATTCGTTCCTAAAATTTTGAGTTCCAAATTCTCTCCCTTCTTCCCTCCCCACCCATTTCCACTGAGAAGACAAGCAATTCAATGTAGGCTCTATATGTGCAGTTTTGCAAAAATCTTCCATAATAGTCATGTTATGTAACACTAACTATATTTCCCTCCATCCTATCCTGCCCCTCATTTATTCTATTCTCTCTTTTGGCCTTGTCCCTCCCCAAAAGTGTTTACTTCTAATTACTTCCTCCTCCCATTTGCCCTCCCTTCTATCATCTCCCCCACCCCACATGTCCCCTTCTCCCCTGCTTTCCTGGAGTGTAAGATAGATTTTTCATACCAAATCGAGTGAGCATGTTATTCCTTCCTTAAGTCAAATGTGAAGAGAGTAAGCTTCACTTTTTCCCTCTCACCTCCTCCCTTTTCTCATCCATTGAAAAACCTTTATCTTGCCGTTTTTATGAGAAATAATTTGCCCCATTCAATTTCTCCCTTTCTCCTCCCAATATTTTCCTCTCTCCCACCTTAATTTTATCTTTTTAGATATCACCCCTTCTTATTCAACTCACCCTCTGCTCTGTGTGTGTGTGTGTGTGTGTGTGTGTGTATGTGTGTGTATAATCCCTCCAACTACCCAAATACTGAGAAAAGTCTCAAGAGTTAGAAATATTATCTTTCCATATAGGAATGTAAGCAGTTCAACTTTAGGAAGTCACTTATGGTTTCTCTTTCCTGTTTACCTTTTCATGCTTCTCTTGATTTTTGTGTTTGAAAGTCAAATTTTCTATTCAGTTCTGGTCTTTTCATTAAGAGTGCTTGAAATTCCTCTATTTCATTGAATGACTATTTTTTCCTGTGAAGTATCATACTCACTTTTGCTGGGTAGGTGATTCTTGGTTTTAATCCTAGTTCCTTTGACTTCTGGAATATCATATTCCAAGCCCTGTGATCCCTTAATGTAGAAGCTGCTAGATCTTGTGTTATCCTGATTGTATTTTCACAATACTTGGATTGTTTCTTTCTAGTTGCTTGCAATATTTTCTCCTTGACCTGGGAACTCTGGAATTTGACTACAATATTCCCAGGAGTTTTTCTTTTCAGTTCTCTTTCAGGAGGTGATTGGTGGATTCTTTCAATATTTATTTTACTGTCTGGTTCTAGAATATCAGGGTACTTTTCCTTGATAATTTCATGAAAGATGTTGTCTAAGATCTTTTTTTGATCATGGCTTTCAGGTATTCCTGTAATTTTGAAATTGTCTCTCCTGCATCTATTTTCCAGGTCAGTTGTTTTTGGATGGTTCAGAGTGAGTGTAAATAAAAATTGTTTCTGTCCTGGGCAGAAACTCTGAGGGTCTACCTCTTCGTCATTGATTTTTTTTGAATAGGCAAACTAGGCCACCTTTTGCTTCCTTTCTTACCTAGCCTTAAATCACTGAATTACTGAATAGATGTTGCCTCAGATAAACTGAGACCTGAAAGAAATCTTAGCTTAAAAAGACTGAGGATGCCCCTCTGCATCTGGGGCCACTTCCAGTCATCCTGACCTATGTCTTGCTACTGGACCCCAGGCTGTGGAGGAGAGAGTGAAGCTGGTGACTTTGCACAGCTCTGGCTCACTGAAATCCAGTTATTTTACAAGTCAAGACACCCTCCTTATGTCACTGATCCCTTTTCAGATTGAAGGATGAACAACAACAATAAGTGATTTAGTAATTAAGAGATCACTGATAACTCTGGAGACAGCAGTTTCAATTGGGGAGCTATCTAAAGTGCTGTTATGGATATATAGACAATTTTTGACCAACTACGATTAAACAAAAAGACATACAATGAAAATGGAACCAAGAGAAATAACCGAATGAATCCAAATGAGAAGTACAATTGTGTGAGAATAGTTTCATCATAGCTAAAGATCAGAATAATACTTAGCTTGTGATGAACCCTAAGGACACAAATTTTAAAAGCTCTTTTGGGGCCAAGAAGGAGGTTAAATATGGAGAAAGATTGATGTTGAGTCTAGATAGGATGTTGGCAGAACTATTCAACTCATATTTTGCTTCTGTTTTCTTCACCAAGGAGAATAAATTTATGACTGGGAAATATGGAACAAAATGGTTAACAGGAAAACCCAAATAAGTGAGAGTATGACAAGATTGTACCTGGCTACCCACAATGAGTTCAAGTGACTAAGTAAAGATGAATTAAATCACAAAATGCTGAAAGTACTGGTAGATGTGAATGCCAAGCCACTGTGAACTATGTTTAAGAATTATGGAGGATGGAAATGATGCCATAAAAATGAATATTAATATAAGTTCTATTTTTTTTTAAAGAGAAGATATACTTATTTTCTTCTTATTTTTATCTAGGACAACTAGGTGGCACAGTGGATAGAGTATTAGTCCTAGAGTCAAGAAGCCCTGAGTTCAAATACAGCCTTAGTCACTTACAAGCCACTTAAAAGACCCTGGGCAAGTCACTTGATCCCGTTTCCTCAGTTTCCTTATCTGTAAAAAAAGCTTGAGAAGGAAATGGAAAAATACAACAGCATCTTTGCCAAGGAAACCTCAAGTTGGGTCATCAAAAGTTAGACATTACTAAAACAACTTAACAACAATTTTTATCCAACTAGATATAATTGCACCTGATATTAGGTCCTGGGATATTTTCAATTATTTTATTAAAGGTTTGCTTTATAGGCATTTATAAAGAGAAGTAGTAATCATTAAATGTAACCTTATGAAGAATGGGTCACCATATGGTTTACCATAGAACAAATTAATTTCCTCTTTTTTTAACTGGGTTACTGCACTGGTGGGTCAAGGAAATAATATAGTTGTAATACATAGAGAAATTTGTGCTGGATGAAACCAAAGTCAGTTGTGTTAGAAAGTGAGTTGACCCTGATTAATTTCAACCTGGAGGACCATCGTTAGAGGGATCACAAAGAAATCTATCCTTGGTCTTTTTTTGTTTAACATTTTTATCAGTTACTTGGGCAGTGGCATAAAAATGTCATGAAATTTTGAGATGATACCAAGCTAAGAGAGATAATGAATACATGGGATGACAAAATAAGAAGACTAAAAAATTTTGATGAGTTAGCATGATGGGATAAGAATAAGATGAAATGGACTAAGGATAACAAAAAGTTCCTGTACTTAGGCTCAAAACATCAACTGCACAGAATGAAGGTGATATGGACAAAGAGCTCACAAAATCTAGGAGTTCTGGTGCTCTCTGTACTCAGTATGGATCATTGGTGTGTCATAGCAGAGGAAAAAGGCTAACTCAATCCTAAGCTACAAAAACTAGAGATGAGAACTTATCCTTGTGGTACCCTGGAAAAGGAAGCTAGGTGGCATAGTGGATAGAGCTGGGCCTGGAGTGAGGAGGACCTCAGTTCAAATACAGCCTCAGACACTTGTTAGCTTTATGACTGTGGACAAATCACTTAACCCCGTTTACCTCAGTTCCCCATCTGTAAAATGAGTTGGAGAAAGAAATGGAAAACCACTCCAGTATCTTTGCCAAATGGAGTCATGGAGATTCAGGTATGACTGAAATGATTCAACAACAACCAACAACAGTGGAAAGAGTAGTGGTTCTGGAGTCAGAAGACCTGGGATCAAATCTTACCTCTGATTCTTACTACTTTGGTCACCCTTCAGTTTCCTAAATTATAGGAAGGAGTTGATGTAGATAGATTTTGAGGCCCCTTCTAGTTGTAGATCTATGAATCCATTATCTTGTTATATTCTATCTTTGTCAGATAAAATCTGGAATATTTTATATTCTGGGTATCATGCTTTAGGAAGAAAATTGGTAATGAGTGTATTCAAAGAAGGTGGACCAAGATGGTAAAAAGAATGGAAACCACACTTTATGAGCACTGATTGAAGAAACTGTGGTATTTAATCTTGAGAAGATAATACTTGGGAAAGGTATGACAGCTGTCTTCAAGTACGTGAAGGATTGTCCTGGGTAGTAAGGTTATTTTTGTTCTTTTTGGTTTTAGAGGAAAAACTAGTAGCATTGTGTGGAACTTAAGGAGAGACAGATTTAAGCTCAATAATAAAACTTCCTAAAAATTTGATCTGTCTCTGGATAACATGGACTGCTTCCAGAGATGATGACTTTCTCATCACTGAGTGACCACTTATGTGGAGTGTTGGAGACAGTTTTATTTAGTTTTTGGTGTTGTTGGTCAGTAGCAGTTTTGGCTAATTAGCCTCTGAAGTTTCTTCTGACTCTGAGACTACAATTCAGCCTCATAAATTAGACTTGCCATCCCTGGAGTCATTCAGATGATGCTCTTCACCTACATCATAGAAGAATTTCATGTTTTCACTAAGTGTTTGACTACATGACCTCTGAGGTTCCTTTTAATTCTAGAATTCCACAATTTGATCAGAGTTTAGAGTAGAATGAGTGATCACTGTTGACTGAACTTTGAGGACCAAGTAGAATTTAGGTAGGCATGGAAACATTATTCCAGTTTGGAGGAATAGTGTGATCAAAGGTGTGTAGGTGAAAATATGTAAGGTGTATTTGGAAATGAGTAGATCATTTTGGTGGAATAACTCATTTATCTGAGTGAAAAGGGTTAAGTTGTGAATAAATTAAAATCAAATTTTGGAGGAGCTGAGAATTCCAGAAATTTAAACTTTATACAACAGGCACAGGGGAGCCATTAAAATCTTTTGAGCAGTAATGTCAAATAATGAAAGAGGTATTTTGGGAAGAATTTTAGAGTGAGTTTGGACCAATCATCTATCTTGTTGGAAAACTTAAATTCCCAACTATAATTTTTGTTCTTAACTGTATTTGGGTCATATTTACTTATGATTCATTGCTATAGTTAGTAGGCACTTATTATTTGGTGATAGCTTGATAATCATGCACTTATCATTTCTTTCTCAGATAAAGTGTTCCTTACTCTGTGTTTGCATATCTTTACTCCTCAAAGAGTCTTACCTTTCTTCCAATGGAACTTCTGTACGCTATTTTCTAATCATTTTCTTATTCTGAAGTCTAACCATATATTCTAAATAACAGGCCATTCTTTGGCAAATTGAGTGAGCATTGTTGCTATAACAACACTCAAATCCTCATCAGTGGATTATTCTCCCGAGTTTTTGAGGACGAAATCATTATAGTTCACTGAGATTTATCAAACAGTAACTAAGCATTTAATGTGTATACAGCTAGGCACAAAGCTGTGCATAAAGTTCAGAGATATAGTCTCTTCTTTCATGGTGCTTACCATCTTTGTTGTTCAGTCATTTTCAAGTGTGTCTGACTCTTCATGACTCATTTGGGGTTTTCTTGGCAAAGTGACTAGAATGGTTTTCCATTTCCTTGTTAAGCTCATTTTGAAGATGAGGAAGCCTAGGCAAACAGGGATAAGTAACTTGCCCAAGGTCACACAGCTACTTAGTGTTGGAAGCCAGATTTGAACTCAGGAAGATGAGTCTTTGTGACTTTAGGCTTGATGCTTTAACCAGTGAGATACCTAGCTGCCCAAAGAGAGATAGTGGGGGACTGACAAGTTGTCAAAGGTCTTAATGTTGGACAAAATATGAAGGCATCTTATTTTTGAAAATCTTGTTCACGGTTTTAGGTTATAAGATCAGATATTGAAATATAAAAAACAAGGCTAGAGGCCATCTAACCCAACCTCCTCATTTTGTAGATAGAGAAATTGAATCTAAGAGGGGCTAAATGACTTATCTCACATAATACAATTAGTAAATGAATGAACCATGATTTGAATCCAGGTCCTATGATTTTGGATCCAATGCTCTTTCTATAGTACTAATCTTCCTTGATTGAAAGGAAAATGAAGAGATGCATGGCAGACACAAAGAGGTTCTAGTATATTGTCAATGATGACACATACAAGATTACAAAAGTTATATCATTCAGGAAAAATAATATCAGAAAGGGAGGTGGGCTGGTCACATAGTGAAAGTGAGGGAGAAATGAAGGACAATCCTAGTGTTCTACTGGTGCCCAAAAGAATGCTAAAAGCACTAGATAAAGGCCTCCAGTATGTTGAGTAAGGGTCAGCTAGGTGGCACAGTGGATAGAATGCCACACCTGAAGTCAAGAAGACTCATCTTCCTGAGTTCAAATCTGACCTTAGGCAAGTCATTTATTCCTGTTTGCCTCAGTTTCCTCATCTGTAAAATGAACTGGAGAAGGAAATGACAAACCACTCCAGGATCTTTGCCAAGAAAACCTCAAATGGGGTCACAAAGAGTCAGCCATAACTAAAAAATGGCTGAACAACAGCAATGTTGAATAGTTCAAAGATGAGGGATTTCTGGAGTGCATGGACAAAAATCCTACAGCATGAGTAGAGAAGAATGGGTTTTAATCTATACCATCGGAGAGGTAACCCACAGTGATGAATCACAGAGCCATTGACATATGAACATGTTTTAAAACTCCAGAAGAGGATAAAATACATTTCTCCTGGTGAACCACTGTTAATGCCTGACCCACTACACTCCTACAGCTGATCGACACCTAGGTCATTAATGTCCCCCATTTTCACTGAGTTCTGTACCTTAGCAATTTTGATAGGCCACTTGAAAATGACCATGCCAGTTTTCTCATCTTATTTTTAAGACTTATAACAAATTCTTGCTTTGAGGTCTTCTTAGCCCCATTCACTGTCCTTTCAACTGAATCCTTCGAGATTATATCCTTTAATATCCATCAGTTTTTAGGAACTTTCTTACTTTCAGATGTTTACTCATTACTCCATATTCAATTAAGTTCAACAAGCATTAATTAAGTCCCTGTTACTGTATGCAACAAATATTGCACTACATGCTGGTGATACAAAGACAGAAATGAAGCAATACTTCCTCTCAAGGAAATTCTGTACTACCAGGGAGAAATAAAATACACATAGATGAGTAAATGCAACATATATGTAAAGTAAATCCAAGTAGCAAAAGGGGCAGATGCCACTAACATCTGAGTTGGAGATTAAGAAAGATCTTTTGCAGAAGGTGGTGCTTGAATTGAACCTTGATGGAAATTAGACATTCTACTTTAGAACTATGGATACTCTTAAATCCAGCAATACCACTTCTAGGTCTGTATCCCAAATAGATTTTTTTAAAAAGGGAAAAAGGACATATTTATTCAAAATCATTTATAGCAGCTCTTTTTGTGGCAGCTGAGAGTTGGAAATCGAGGGGATGTCCATCAGTTAGGGAATGACTGAACACACTGTGGTATATATATATGATTGTGATGGATTATTATCATTCTATAAGAAATAACAAGCATGATAATTTAAGAAAAACCTCAAAAGACTTAGAGTAAACTGATACAACGTGAAGTGAGCAGAAGCAGGACCGTGTTGTACACAGTAACAGCAGTATTGTATGATAATCAGCTGTGAATGGCAGCTATACTCAGCAATACAATGATGCAAGACCCAAAGGACTCATGATGAAGCATACTATCTGCCTCCAAAGAAAGAATCAATATTGTCTGAGTATAGACTGAAACGTTATTTTTTGCTTTCTTTCATTCTTTTTTTATTTGAGTCTTCTTGTACAAAGTGACTAACATGGAAATACTTTATATGATTGCGCATGTATAACCTATATCGAATCACAGACTGAAGGAGGGGTGAGGAAAGGGAGGGAGGAAGGGATAGAATTGTAACTTAAAAAACCGACAAATGTTAAAAATTGCTTTAACATGTAGAAAAATAAAATATTCTTTAAAAAGAAATTAGACATTCTAAGAGGCAGAAGTAAGGGAATGGGCAGAAGAGAAGCAGCCCATACAAAATCAAAGAGATGGAAGATGGAATTTTGAATATGAAGAATAGGAAATAGGCTAGTAGTGAACATAAACAGAGCACTGTGCCACAAGACTGGAAATATAGGCTGGAGACAAACATGAAAGTCTTTAAATGTAAACAGAGGAGTTTAAGTTTTATCCCAGAGGTAATGGGGACACACTGGAGCATCACAAATAGAGGAATTAATTATAGGGTTAGATGACATTGGAAATGTGTTAAGTCCTTACTACATGTCAGTCTCTTTGACAGGTGCTGAGAATACAAGACAAACAAACAAAAACAATAGTCCTTACCCTCAAGGTGCTTCCATTCTACACTGGAGAAATAGCATGACAGATGTTAATACAAAATATGTACAATGTAAATACAAAGTAACTTTTTTGCAGGGGAGAGAGAGGGAAGGTTACCCCACAGGTAACCTATCCTTGCTCAGAAACTGTATTTTCTATTGTTATGCTACATCTCAATTGTGTCCTTTAAGGTATATGTAAAGATACAATCCCTTTATTTCTTCCATTCTTGCATCTGTTTACCGTCAGGGAGTCGTTCTCTTCTGTTCATTACACCATATTTTACTGTCATTCATCATTATTTCCTACTTCTTTACTGGAAATAGGAAGCTATTCTATTAAATGAGTGGTTTTCATGGAGGTATTTGAAAAGACTTCTTTTTCTCACAGTTCTGCTTCCTTAGATAAAATTCAAAGTCTCTCTTGCACAGGGACACCTTCAAGTTCATTTCTGAATAAATCCTGTCAGCTCATGTACTGGCTTGAAGGAATCAAAGAGTAGGAGGCTATTTGCCTTTCTTTCAAGGCCCCAGAGTGCTTCCCTGGTGGTAACTAGTAGCTGAACCCCTTGATGTTGAGAAGAAATCCAAAGCTTGACTGACATTTGCAAAACGTGCTGAAGAAATCCTCCAATCATATCTTAGAACACAAAGAAATTATGGAACTTCCTTTAAAAAATATGCAGTGCCCCTGTCTGAACAATATTAGTTTTATTTTCTACTAATCCAAAAAAAGGGGAGAAAGATTCTGTGCTAGCAACTTAAACAACGCTTGATGGTTGCCTTGTGGAAAATATTTTCAATTATTTGGAACTCCACTTATCCTACCCTCTGATTCTTATTTCATTTCTCTGTCAGAGCTTTTCTCTAATAACAACTCCAAAGCACACCTTTCCAAAGCAAAGGTTTGGTAGTGTGATGTAGCAAAAGTGCACAGAATGTGGGGTCAGAAGGAAAAATGGAAGGAAGCTAGAATTTATTAATGATCTACTATGTGCCAAGCACTGTGCTAAGCATTTTGTAAATATTATCTCATTTTATCTTTATATCAACTCAAGGATGTAGGGGCTAAACCCCCGTTTTAGAGTCTAGGAAACTGAGGTAGACAGTGATTAAGTGCTGTTCCTTGAGTCATATAACTGGTAAGTTTTTGAGGTTAAATTTGAACTTAGGTCTTCCTGACTCCAGGCCCAGTGCCTATGCCACTTAACTTTGAATCGGTCACCTCTTTGGGCTTCAATTTGCTCATCCAATAAAATAAAGGAGATGGGCAGTTGTACTAGATGAACTTTCAAATCCATAATGTTATGGCCTAGATCTAAGGGCCTATGATTCATCCTCCATAAATAATAAACTGGTTTAGACAAAGCCAAAGAAATAGGAGGCTTCTGTGATTGATTAGAATCAAATGACGTCAATATCATAAAATCCACAGAGGAATTTTACTTTTCTTGCCTTTCTGGAACTGTGGGCCAAAGCCGAGAGTTAGCTCTAAAATCCCAAAGAAACTGCTACAGGGTTTATTGCTACTTCTGAGCAAGGAAAATCTGAAGCTGATAGGAAATTACATTGCATATGAGTATCTGGAGTAATTTCTGATGCTTCTTTCTGAGTTCAAACCTATCCTCAGATCTTATTAGCTGGGTGACCCTGAGCAAGTTACTTAACCCGGTTTGTCTCAGATCTTCATCTGCAAATGAGCTGGAGAAGGAAATGGCAAACCACTCCAGTATCTTTGCCAAGAAAACCCCAAGTGGGATCATGAAGAGTTGGATGTGACTGAAAAACAGCAAAAGCAAATGGCTATTTTTGCAAGAATGTTGACTAGTTTGGGGTGCAATGGATACAGCACTGAGCCTGGAGTCAGGAAGACCTGAGTTCAGATCTGATTTTAGATACTTCTTAGCTATGTCATCTTGGGCAAGTCATTTAACCCTGCTTGCCTCCATTTTTTTATTTTTAAAATGAGCTGGAGAGGGAAATGACAAAAGACTCCAGTACCTTTGCCAAGAAAACCTCAAATGGGGACATGAAGAGTTGGACATAATTGAAACAACTGAAGAATAACATCTGATATGATATTACAGTAGCCTAGTGTGTTAGTTTTTTTTTAACTTAAGGTAATGCTTCTAATGGCATTTCAGTTGATGTGCACATATGGTTAATGCATTGTGATGCCCATCATTCCATATTTTCATATCTGTGCAGCTTACCTAGCTTACTCCTATACTTAACTGCTCTTTTTTCCTCCTTAGAAATGTTAGCTTTTAAAATTTTATCACAAGGGTACCAAAGAATCCATTTTAGATGAGTACAAAGACTGGCATTACAAATTGGGTTGGACATTAATGTCTTACCACTCTGGACTCCTTTACTCTGCCCTAGAAAACTTTTCATCCTAGGAGATTACTTCAGCCTTGGAATTCATACCTTGGAAATACCTTTTGGCCCCTCCCTCTGGTTGGATAACTTCCCAAAACCTTCATTGAAGAAAGGCACCCAGGCCAGGTATCAGCCTGGTGAGAAATGAGGAGATACCATCCTGCTTCCCACCTTTTGTTTCCTTTTATGTATTTTCTTCCACCATTAGGAAGTAAGCTCTTTGACATAAGGGACTACCTTCTTGTTTGCATTTGAATTCCCAGTGCTTAGCACTTTGCCCGGCACATAGTAAGCAAAAGTTTAAATAAACAATAAATTTTTGTTGACTGATTTTCTAGGTTTGGAGGCCAAAGATAATGGATAGGCCAGGTAAGACTGTAGGCTTCAAATATGGAAGGGCCATGGATCAGTACTTCATCATGATTAATTGAAGTGCCATTGCTCTGTATATGCTAAGGGTATGTTTTGGGTTTTTAGCACAATTATAGTTGGTATGCTCTTGGACTTCTCATAGTCCTCTCCTTATTTCCTTCATTCCCTTAGAAAATAGCTTCCTATTCATGAAAACAAACAAATAAAGCACCCTCATCCCAAATTAGTGGCACACCTGCCATAGGGGAAGGCTGACATATTTGCACTGGGGAGGGTTGCTACCAACCCTTCTGAGATTAATCAACATTTCTTAGTTGTTGTGGTGTGGTTTAGTTGTTTTCAGTTGTGTTTGACTCTTCATGACCCCATTTGGGGTTTTCTTTGCAAAGGTACTGGAGTGGTTTGCTCTTTCCTTCTCTACCTCATTTTACAGAGGAGGAAACTGAGGTAAATAGGGTTAAGTAACTTGCCCAGGTTCATACAGCTCATAAAGTATCTGAAACTAGATTTAAACTCAGGTCTTCCAGGCCCTATTATTGCACCATCTAGCTGCCCAAACTTCCTTAGAGCTTACTTCTTATGGTGGTTCTAACAGTAATCACTGGAATCTCTCAACTCTCTGCTTTCTCCTTCAAGTCTCAGTCACTGCTTGTTCCCATCTATCCATTCTGTAGCTCTCATGCTCTCAACCTGTGTTCAGGACAGATACTGATGCCTGGAAAAGTTATGGTCGATTTCTTCACTAGGAGACTATTGTGGTTTTCTTTCTTCTGGCTGTTTTTCCTTTTCTGAGTCTTAGGATCATAAGATCATAGATTTAGAGTTAGAAAGGCCCTCAAAGACCTTTATTGATCTACTGTGGCTTATGGAGCCCTCACTAAAGCAAGAAATATCTTCCCACATCCCCTAGAGCTGCATCTACATCATCGAGAAGCAAATCATAGACAGAGCTGTAACTGGAAATTTTGGCAACTAGGGCAGGAAAAATAAAATATGCCTCTGCTCCAACATACATCAAAATATTTGTAGTACCTTTTTTTGTAACAGCAAAGAATTGCAATGGATTGGCTGAGGGAATCCTAAACAATTTGTGGTAAATGGATGCAATAGAATATCACCAAGCTCTAAGTAAAGAGAAATGTGCTAAATTCAGAGAATTGTAGAAAGACCTCAAAGAGGACCAGTGACATCATATGACTTCTGTGTGAATTGAAGGCAGAGTTGCACAAGAGTCATCAGCCTTACTTTTCTTCCAGTTATCAAAGTGCAGTGGCAAGCAAAAAGCAGGATGACTGGCAATGACTCGGAGTTCAGTGGATGAACTTGGTGTCTTCGATGTCTGACCAGGCTTAAAGTGCTCCATAGTGCCTGCTTCAGCAACTTTCATGACCATTGGAACAAATTGTTCTCATCCAACCCATTCTTCTGGGTCAGGTCTTCACATGCTTGGGTTAAACAATCACCTAACTTACCAACAGGTTTGAGGTCTGTCAGTTACCTCAACCTGATACAACCTAGCTGCCAAGATGGTTTTACTAGGGTATGGAGTATGAAATAAGCAGAATCAGGAGAACAACCCAATCATTACACTATTGTAAATGGAAACAACAACAACAAAAACTAAAAAAAAAAAATCAATGTCACGAAATTTTAAAGAACTAGGATGGCTTTAAAGAAGAGTTATAAGGAGATATTTCTACCCTACCCCTTCACATAGGTGGGAGGTCCACAAGTGTTAAACATTGCATAAGTGTTCAGATTATTCAATGTATTGGTCATTTATACTGATTTCTCTTCTTTTTCTTTTGTCTTTAAAAATGCTAATTATGATATGGTATGACTTTCTGGGAGGAAGAGAGGGAAGGATTCTGGGAAAAATATGATGATTAAAAAACCAAAAAATATCAATAAAACATATTAAATGTCTTTATGACAAACAAAATGAAATGTATCCTCAAATCAACTTTTAAAAACAAATTCAGCTGAATTTGGGGCAAGAAGAACCCTAAGCAACATCCAGAGGACAGTTCTGGGTAGGTGGCTATTCTTGGGAGATGTCAGCAGGGACAGGGCCGAGTTAGGGAAGGAGATCAACTAGAGCTAAATCTACAATAGCACCCAAGGGTAGTGAAGATGATCTGGCAGGATCCTGCAAAGAAGGTGAGAGGGAGAAAATGGCAGATCTTGTGGCAACATTTCATTATATTGGGCATGGAAAATGGAGTTTCTGGAGAAGACATTTTAAAGAACTACTGTCTCTAAGGTTTAGAGGCTTTCTTCTGAAACTGTAGAAATTCTTGTATTAGTTAAAATGGTAAAGGGAATCAGTATAATTGATGACTTTTCAGATTTTATAGATTTGAAGACATTTACAGTGGATTTGTTTGAAGAATTGGAAGTTGGTGAAGCATATAAGCCAGAGTGTATATAGTCATTTTGGCTAAAGGCTTTAGCCATAGAGTTTCAGTCACTTGAGGGGTGGAGAGGGCAGAAACTTACCATTTGCCAGCTCTGTTTTAATGTCTGTATTATCTAAATGCTAAATCAGTTGTTTCTATACTATTGAGATGGCAAATTAAAGTTCAGGGACCAGGGTCAAAAATCTTAGTTGCCCCACCCTAGTTACAGCTCTGTTCATGGGGGAACTTCGGGATAATAAAATCCTCTTTGCCTTAACTCATTATCAAATGAAGTACTAAATTAGTCCCATTGGACCATAAATGTACCAGCTAAATTATTAAATTTAACAGAGGATTTAATAATATAAATTGTTAAATTAATCATTTCTTTAGAATTTATATTGTGCCAGGTATGCTGCTATGATAAATTGTTTGGAAAATTTTTCAGTCCCCTGCTCAATTTCTCATTTTATAATTATAATTGGCAGAATGGACTGAACACTTCCCTTTTATCCTGGGAGACTAACTTATTATCACTTGACTTTCCCCCATTTTGAAGGATTGCTCCCAGCATCTGTACAATTAAAAAACATTCATATTTCCTAACCTTTCATCCCTCACACCTATTTTTCTATTAAAATGTAAATTCTCTTTGTATGTAAGTTCCTTGAGGTCAGGGACTGTTTTGTTTTTTGCGTTTTTATCTCTAGTACTTAACTCAGTCTCTGGAACATAAGTAATGTTTAATAAATACTTTTTCATTTATTTGGTTCATTCACTTATCTTTTCCTTTTCTTCTCTTTCCTTTTCCTCTTCTTTCCTTTTCCTCTTCTTTCCTTCCTTCCTTCCCTCTCTCCTTCCTTCCTTCCCTCTCTCCTTCCTTCCTTCCTTCTTTCCTTCCTTCCTTCCTTCTTTCCTTCCTTCCTTCCTTCTTTCCTTCCTTCCTTCCTTCTTTCCTTCCTTCCTTCCTTCCTTCCTTCCTTCCTTCCTTCCTTCCTTCCTTCCTTCCTTCTTTCCTTCCTTCCTTCCTTCCTTCCTTCCTTCCTTCCTTCCTTCCTTCCTTCCTTCCTTCCTTCCTTCCTTCCTTCCTTCCTTCCTTCCTTCCTTTCCTACCAAGTTAAAACTGAATAGCTTACTATCCCACAACCAGTTCTTTTGAATGTTGAAACTGACTGTGTGTAGAGAACCCCATTGGCTGTTAGTTTGTCTAGGAAATGAACCTGATGTTCAGAGCTAACAGGTGAATAATAAAACTGCTTATTCCATGGAGAACACATTCATAAATCCCTACTGCTCAGCCCTGTTTGGGGTTTATGGATATGCCCTTCATGGAATAAATGGTTCAGTCATTCACCCAGTAGCTGTGAACCACAGACTCTCAAGTCTACTCAGAGTTCAGGACATTGTGGGGGAGTCGTACTAACCTTCTTGCCAGGTAGTCAGCTCTATTTGTTATCCTGGCATAACATACTGCATTTTATGAACTGTAAAATGGCTCCAATTCATGTCCTATTTTACTCATTCATCTTCCACTCTTGCTATGTGGTCCAAGACAGATTGCTCAAATATGCCAACTACCTAACTTTTATTGCAATGACTTTAATATTGTAGCATAATAACAAGGTTACTTTTTTGGGTTCATGATCACTGATAAGCTCCTCACATGCTCCACAAATGTTTTCTGTATTCCACACATTCCAAATGTTTCACTGTTCTACACAATTCACAACCCTAGAGCTAATCCCCAGGAATAACAGGTCAGAAATGAATTCCAAATGCCCTAGATAAATGAGTATTACTGTAGTGCAATAATAGGGTTGGAATTTCACAGTGGAAAGTTGATAGAAATATGAAGGTAAAGGCTTCCAGGTGAATATTCAAATAGAACAACCCAGATAAAAACTTGTAAACATATTTTCCAAGAACATTAAGGATCCTAAACTGTTGAAGCTTATGTTTTGCAGATAGTTGTGAAAATGTAGCACCTAGAGCAATTCTTGGTGAAACTGAGAAAATATATGTAATACCACTGATTTTTCATGTCTTTTGTATATAATTTTGTCTTTTTTTAAAGAGTAGATATGGAATTTTGAAGGGAGGAAAAGGGAAAAGTATACATTTTTAAGGAATACATTCCATTGGTTCTTATCCATCAAATAAAATGAAAATTTTCTACCCTACATTCACATTTCTCCATTAAATGCTGTTCTACCTTTTCTGGTGCATCTCACATTAATTCTAACTAGGCTTCCTTCTGTTCCTAAACATACCTACCACTCTCATACCTCCATAACAGTTTATACATTTCTCCTACCTTAGTCTTCCTCTAGTAAGTCAATCAGTCATTAAGTATGTAAGTTGTTACTATGTGCTGCCCATTCTTCTAAGTACTGGGGATGAAAAGAAAGGCAAAAACGATCCCTGTTCTGATGGAACTCATAATCTAATGCAAGCAACTATGTACAAAAAAGCGTAAACAAGATAAATTGAAAATGCTCTCATGGGGAAAGCAACAGTATTAAGGGAATCAGGAAAGACTTCCTGGAGAAGGTGGGATTTTAGTGGACTTGTAGAAAGTCAGGGAAACCACGAGGCAGGGTATTTCAAGAATGTGGGACAGCCAGTGAAAATGTATGGAGTTGGGAGATGAAGACATATATGTGTATAATACAAAAACAAATTACACATATGGAATATATGTAAATATATTACATATGTCCACAAAATGCTTATATCACCTATACACATATATAATATACATATATATATAATCTACATATACATATATACTGGGAAAAGAATTTATGTCATATATATTATATATAATATAAATCATTACCAACATATCACATATATATCCCTCTACCAGTTTATAGATGTATACATGAAATATATATTTTATTAACAATATATTACATATATCCATTTCCCAGCTTATAGATATATAGGCATTATTATACATATGTAATATATACACATATTTCTTATATGTGTATGTGTGTAATGCATATCACTCTCTCACCTCCATGCATTTTCATTTTTTGTATTATACATTCATTATATATCTATATATGCATACATATGTGTATACATATACATATGCATATGTATATGTTCATATATACATAGATATCATGGAAGTTGATGAGATCACCAAATATCATAGTATATAAAGAAAAGACAATTCTTTAAAACTCCTATCCACTGCTACCTTCTTTATGAAGCCTTACCATTTCCCTGAGATGAGCAATAATTATTCTCCATGTGTTTCACATAGTACCTCTTTAATGCTCATGTGATATGGTAATTTTTAAAATATTTTTTCTCTACGTGATATGGTATTGTAAAGTGTGGCTCATTGTGTTGATATCTCTCCTCTTACCAGATTACAAGTTCCATGAGGTCAAGAACTATATTTTGTCCAGACTATGTTCCCCTCTGTTGTCTAAAACAGGACCTGGCACATAGCTGGGGTTAATAGCTGTTTTTTAGTTGGGTGAAGTGTCATACTGATTCTTAAAGTTAAGACAAATGTGGCTTTAGTCTCTCTTAATCCATCAAACATTCTTCCTTATGGTTTGGGGGTCTTTAAATCCTTATGCTATTTTCTGGTACACTGTAGGTGCTTAATCAATGCTTAAATCCATCACAGCTGATGAGACCATTCTAGTCTTCCCTTCTCCAATATGGGTTTATCTTGATTTCATAAATTTATGTTCTGAATTTCAGTTTACAGGGAATGCTTTGATAGCAGCACATCCTTCTTCTCAAAGTCTGTACCTTTTCACCTTGTGTTTATACAAGGACACACTTTCAAAGCTTGGCGAATTTTAAAATATTAATAACTATTAATTAATTAAAAATATTTCATGTCTCCAAAGCCTTTCTTATGGAGGTCAAATGATGGGAACAGTCATGATACCATTTGGCCAGCTTTCTATTGCTTCCCACCTGAGCAAACAAAATGCTGAGTTCAAAATTTTTTATCATTAATGCTGCCTGAGTGGATTCTCACCTCATACTTTTCCAACACCTTCAGAGAGTTATATGACTTAACTGCACAGGCAGAAAGAAAAGAAGTAAAAATGAAAGAAAAGAAACAAAGGAAAGGAGGAAGGAAGAAAGAAAGGAACAAAGGAGAAAAGGAAAAGCATATGCACACATAATAGCTTTATTTATTCTACTGCATTAGCTTCTCTAAATGCTGTCATATTATTTCTAAGCTCATGTTTCACTTGTGTAAGTTCTCCCTCATTGCATGATAATGAAGCAGGGTCATTAGAAATATCACTATTAATAGCATTATTTTTAAAGTGTCTTTAATATTGTAAACCATAAATCTCAAACTACCACACTTGGGTTTTTAAAGTGCTTGCTCACATGCCATATTAATCTTTATTACAACAATCCTCCTTTATCATAGCCAAAAGGCCATATTTTCTGTAACACTGTGATAATGAAGGCATGATGGTGAGAATATCCTGCTGTTAACCTGGCAATTCATCACCAGGAAAACCATTTTCCTCAATGATCAATTGTCAAGCTATTTTCTGGTGGTTGTGCATAAACAAGAGGGTCTTTGCTGTCCTGCTCCTTCAATCTAGTGCTATTAAACAAATTGATTCAAAAAAAAATATATCCCTGAAAGCTCTGTAGATTCTTCTTCTCTCTGCCCCGAATTCTACCCCCCCCCCAGTCTGAAGAAACCAATGGTGTTCAACTTCTGTTTTCCTGTTTATTATAGAATTCATGATAATACCATCCCTTGCCTGATTCCTTACCCATTTTTCTTGTCTTTTTTTTTTTTTTTGGTCAAAATTAATTCATCTAAAGGAGCATCATTAAGCACCTATTATGTGGCTGAAATATTCTTAGAACTGAGGTTACAAATAAAAACCCAATGTGCTTCCTTTTCTCGACACTTAATATTCTACTAAATGCAAAATATGAGTTCGGATATGGACTGAACATATGATTTCTTAAACATAGGGGATTCCCAGATGAGGAAATTGCATCTATCAATACAGATCACTTCCTTCTATGAATCTTCTAGTTTTAGAAGATTCTGCTTAGGCACAAGCATCAAACTCATAACTGAGGGGTGGCAAGTTCTAGCAAACTCCTAGATATAGCCACCAGATTAAAACATAACTGGGAAATGTTTAACAAAATGGATAAAAATGTAATACAACATGCATAATGTTAATTTGTGATTTCCTAAGGATCCACATTTCTACTTGAGTATAACACCACTGGCTTAGAGCACTGAAAGGTTAAAGGAACTGGCCAAGCATCATATAGCTGGTATGTCATCAAAGGCAGAATTTGAACCCAGGATGGTTCTCTATCCACTATGCCATGTTTTCTATTTTATAAAATATATTTTAAAAAGTAGTGTTGGTGGTGGAGAAGAGTATGGTTTCTGTTTATCTTATTTTTTAACTAATGTTTTATACATACATGTTAGCACTAATGTGTAGAGGGACATTGGTTCACTAACATGGCTCAAAGATGCAAGGCAGCATTACTTAGTCCCTTTATATATAATGCAAATGTGATTGAGGTCTAAAATTCCACAAGATGGCAGGGTTTCTGAACATTCCTCTCGTAATGAAGCTGGACATGGTGGCATAGTCATAAACAATGGTATGTTATGAGGGATGGCCTTGACCACTTTCCTTGTACAGGTAAAGGTCTGTTTGGAAGTACTTTCCTGAGGATGGAATTTCATATAGGATTTTTGGCATATTCTTCATTGTCAGACAATTATATTTCCCTGTTTTCTCTGTACCCTCAAATCAAAAAGGCTATGGAAGGCAAAAAAAACCAAACCAAACCAAAACAAACCCCAAACCCTCTGCAGTTTGGTAGATGCCATTTGGGAAATGGAATGGCTCTCGGTAACCCTCAGGCTGAAATTTAAGAGTTCTCTGCTGCTTGTGGCTGCTGCTTCATTCCCATTCCCATGGAAACAGGCCCTAAAAATGATTCTGCCATCACTATTTTTAAGCACTTTACCCTGGTCCTGGGGATCTGGTGCTCTGTCCAGGGGAGTCAGAAAAGCATTGAGTATCAGTCTAGTTTGAAAGCTGATGAATGCTGGAAACACTCAGCTAATAAGCAGAATAACCACTTTCCAGGATGGCTTTATAGGTTCTGGACCTTAATGACTTAAAAGCAAATGCTAGACTGAATACGTCTCCCCACATATCACACCAGTGGTGAATGTCATTGTGTCTTTTACTCACACTCAAAAGAAAATAATACTGCATCTCAAAGCTGATTATTTTCTAGTTCAGGTCAGGTTGGTAGAGAGTTGAAATCCAAAAGTTTCTGAAGGTTTTTATTCACTTCCAGATGAGTTAAAGTTTTTATTCATGTAGAAGACCTAAATTCAAATCCTACTTTATTCTACACATTACCTTTGTGATCTTGGGCAGGTCTCAGCCTCTCTGGGTTGAGAGGTTTCTCCTCTGTTCAATGTCAGGGCTAAACTAATTGACCTCTAAGGACCCTTCCAATTCTATGTCCATTATCTTAAAAGACCCATAAGTCAAAGTCACCAGGTGACTGCTTTTTGGTTTAAGTATGATGAGGAAATAAAATGTTTCATTTTTGATCTATGAAGATCTCAGAAGGATCAGTGTTCTCATCAGAACAGGAGTTCTCTCCAACAGTGGAAGTCATAGCCCATCCATGGCTGCCATCTTTCATAACGCTTGACTGTGATTTCCCATAAGTTTGGTCAAGGAAGTCCATCTATTGTGCTAGCGTCCTATCTGGCTTTTCCCTAAGACAGCAAAGATACCAGTGAAGCATTCAGGGTCCCTGCCTGTTATTCTTCAGTCTTGCTACTTGACCAGGACATCTTATTTCCTTATCATATACTTATCTGATAACATCTTTTAGTCTGATTCTTCTTTTAAATTCCTTCTTATATGGTATAGCTTGCTTGTAACCCACTCAGAGCCTCCCATATGCTCTTGTGATACTCATGAATGAATGAATGAATGAATGAATGAATGAATGAGTGAATGAATGAAAGAGTATTCAATAAGGGCTACAATATGCCATGCACTTTGCTAAGTGCCATGCTCACTTCTAATTCTTCAGCACTTGCTGTATTCTATGTATACCAGCTATGCATAAAACACCAGTAGAGTATTAATTTTAATAAAAATATGAGTCTTTGCATCTGAGAGAAGTTTAAGACTGTTTTAAAAAAACTTTAAAATTTTCCTGATAGCAAAATAGGAGTAGGCAGCCACAACATGAACTACCATAATAATACCTCCAAGCCCAACTGTTTTTAATCCTTCTTTTTGAAGAAGAATAATGACATCGCAGGGTGATGTCTTGACTTGTGCATAAATTAAATTTAAGAGAGGTGGAGATCTATAAAATTATCAGCCTCATTCTTTCTTCTAGAGTCACTGAAGTCCCATGGCAAGACAAAAAGTCAAGATGACTGGCAAAGACCCAGGATTCAGTGTATGACATTGACATCTTCAGTGTCTGACCAAGTTCTAAGTGCTCCACAGTACCTGCTTCAGCCACCTTCAGGATCGTTGGAACAAATTGTTTTCATCCACCTATTTCACTGAGGGAAGTCTTCATATGCTTAAAGTACACATCCCCCTAACTCACCAAAAGGCTTGAGGTTTGTTGATTATCCTTGATTTGGTTTAGCCTATCTGCCAAGACAGTTTCACCAGATTGTGGCTGCTGTGCATGCTAGTTTCTTGGAGAAATAGGCAGAAGTTGGTGGAGACCAAAGATGATGAGTAGCCCTGACAAGGATTCAGCAAGCCTTCATGCCAAAGGTGCTAGTCCTCCCTGAACATCCCATACACCCCCAAGACCAATATATTATTCATGTCACGGAGGAGGTCAACAGCAAAATAGGGAATGCCAGTGGGGATATACAAAAGGAATTTTGTGTGACCCAGCTCCATTGTAGTAGATAGGAAAGTCCAACGGGAGTCATCACATTCTGGCCAATTAGACTCTGATGATACCACTGATTGGGTTAGTACCCTGGTTTATATGATGAAATTGTTCCATGAATCTAAGAAGTACAAAGGGTATCATTGGGCTGCTAGCTGGTTTCACCTGAAACTTTTCAATAATGATCAGCTTGACTTGGACAATGGAATAAGTGGTTCTCCTTTGTGTTTTGGTATCAAAAGAAGGTAAGATACATTGGGACAAGTCAGAAATATGAATACCCCACCTACTGAAAGTGTTTTAGTGTAGGTAATTCTGATCTCCAAAGTGCATAAATCATGTTTCCTTGCCAAGACTAATTCTTCTATATGCCTAAGTTAACCCATTCTATCCCATCTTCTCCAACAGATTGTTCCCTCTGTCACCTCTACTCCTGCATTAATCTTCAATTGCTCTCTGTCTACTAGTTGCTTCCCTCCTGCCTACAAAACACCCTCTCTCTTATCCTCAAAAAATCCTGATTTGATCTATCCTTTCTGCTAGCTATGGTCCCATATCTCTACTTCATTTTGTGTCTTTCCTCCTTGTGAATGCATCTACATTAGGCTCCCCTACTTCCTTTCCTCTTGCTTTTTTCTTTCAACAATCTGGTTTCCATTAAAACTCCCCTCTCCAAAGTTACTGACAATTTATTAACTGCTAAATCTGATGGCCTTTTTTCAATTCTCATTTTTCTTGACCTCTCTGCAGCCTTTGTCATTGTTGTGTACCTTGTCTCCTTTCTTTAGATTTTTATATGACTACTCTACTTATGTTTCTTTCCTACCTGAGGATGACTCCTTCTCAGTTTCCTTTAATGGCTCTTCATACAGGTCATGAACATTAACTGTAGGTGCTCTCCAAGGTTTGCTTTGGGGTACTTTTCCATATATTATCTCATTTGGTGACTGCATCAACTCCCAAGGATTCAATGATCATTTTTATGCTATATAAATTTTTCAGATCTATTTATCCAGCCCTAATTTCTTTCCTGGCCATCAGTCTTGCATCATCAACTGCCTATTAGACATCTTGAATTGTATGTCCCATAAACATTTTAAACTCAACACATCCAAAATTGAATTTATTCTCTTCTCCTCTCCCTAACCCTTCCCTTCTTCTGAACTTTGCTGTTACTGTTGAGGGTACCACCGTCCTCCCAGGCGTGCAACCCAGGTGTCATCCTGGCCTCCTCATTCTCTTTCATCCCTTCATCTACCCCCCAATTCTAATGTGTTGCCAAGTCCTTTTTCTTATACCTTTATAACATCTCTCATGTACTCTCCTTTCTTTCTTCTGAACTTTCCATCACTACTGTAGATCTTCAATACCTTATCCCTGGACTATTTCAATAGACTGCTGGTCTCCCTAACTCCTCTCTACCCACTCCATGTATCCCAAATTCATTTACCTAAGGCATAGGTATTAATCTCCTATTCAGCATGTCTCCCTTTCACTTCTAAGTTCAAATACATGATCCTCTCTTTGGTATTCAAAGATACTTCTTATCTTTCTGCCCTTCTACCATACTCACTCCCATTTACTCTGTGGTGCAGTGATATCAACCTTTTTGTTATTCCTTAGACAAGATACACTGTTGTCTAAATCCAGGCATTTTCTCTGGCTATTCCCTTTGCATAGATTTCTTTTCCATTTTATCCACCTCCTGGCTTCCCCAGCTTCCTTCAAATTCCACCTGACATCTAGTCTTCTACAGAAGTTTTTCTTTATCTCCTTTCATTCTAGTTCCTTCCCTCTATTGATTGTCTTTAATTTATCATGCATGTAGCCTGTTTGTACATGCTATTTGCATGTCTGTCTCCCCCATTAGGATTTAAACTCATTGAAGGCAGGAAGTGTATTTTTTCTCTCTCTTTATCCCTAGATACTTAGCACAGTGCCTTGTACACAGTAGGTGCCCAATAATTGTTCGTTGACTGAATGAGTGTATGAAATGTACTAAAGACATGAATAATTTCAGTATGTTCTAATATTTCCTAACAAATATCAAGATTCACAAGGTGATAGTTAAAACATCAAAAAATGAATAAAAAAGGTTAATTATAACAACAGTAGGTGACAAAACTGATGTTTACTAGTTTTAAAGTTTGTAAAATGCTTTATGTACATATCCTATTTAATCCTCACAAGAGTTCTGTGTGGTGGATACTAAGGTGTTATTATACTCATTTGACAGATGAAGAAACTGACATTACAATAATAAGGAAAGATGATTCTAGGTAAAATTATGAAATTCATGACCTATCCTTGGTACTTCTCATCTCTTCCTCTTCCTTCTTTCTGCTTTCCTTGTTTTTCTCCTCACTTTTGATATCATTCTCATGGGGGTCCATTTCCCTTATTTGGTTTGGGCCTTCCTACTGCTGTGCTCTATCTGGGTCTGCTTTGAACAGAAGTATTCTTCAACATTCTGGCCTTCTTCTTGCATCAAAATTTACCTTCTGTCAGCAGTTCATGGGGGAGATTTGACATGTAGGGAAAGATAAGAGTGGTCATTTTATACCTCTCTCCCAAACTGCCTTTCCCATATGTAATTATATACCATGGAGGTGGCTATTGAAAAACTCAGGACTAAGGATAAATATTCAGATTATTATGAGGAAAGAGCATCTGTAGTCATGAATTGGGAAATGAAATTTCTCCTTCTCATGATAGCAAGAAGCCAATTAAGAACCCATAGCAGGCACATCCTAATTCAGTTATCTGATCTGGCCACTTGTCTCTGCTTTGGTATGGCAGGGTACTGTTGAATGAAATGCACTGTGTTCCAGATTTGTGATCATATGAATGGAAGAGCTCTACAATCCATCAAGGATTAATTAGAATGTTAGATCTTGGTCATTTGCATTTACTTTTAGGGATCAGTGATATATCTGTATGTTCCTGGGAGAATGAGAATCCACTGATCTGGGTTTATTTGTGAACAGTGAGAGAGGACTTCCACCATTGACCAGAACTAGACAGATTGTGAAAGGAAGTAGCCATTGATGAAACTGAACTTTAGGGTCATCCAAGAGTAGATCTGAGTTGCTCTTGTCATTACTTCTATGGCAACTGAGGAAGACTTAAGGACTCTCAAATGAATACTGTGTCCATGTCCGTCAAGGCCCTGATTCCTGATAGATTAATTTTGTTGTTTCTCAGATGTGTCTGACTCTTCATGACTCCTTCTGGAGTTTTCTTTGTAAACATACTGGAGTGTTTGCCATTTCCTTCTCTAGCTCATTTCACAGATGAGAATACTGAGGCAAACCAGGTTAAGTGACTTGCCCAGAATTATGCAGCTAGTAAGTGTGTGAGGCCAGAATTGAACTCAAGTGTTCCTGACTCCAGATACAGCTCTTTATTCCCTACACCACCTAGCTCCCTGATAAATTGATTACATCTAGTTAAGTATTCTAAGCTTCCTCTCTCATTTGTTTCTCCTGGCTCCTCCTCATTTCCTATATTTAATCAAATTTCTACGTGTTGCCTTTAAGACAACTTTAGGACAACTCATCTTCCTCATTTTCCAATCTTCCCTCCTCAAGATCTACCTAGTGTCTGTCTGTCTGTCTATCTATCTATCTATCTATCTATCTATCTATCTATCTATCTATCTATCATTTATCTATCTATCTATCTATCTATCTATCTATCTATCTATCATCTATCTATCTATCTTTCACTCAGATTTAAGGACGAACCTGTACTAAAGGCAAGAGACCTGAATTCAAACCCCATGTTTGATACTTATTACCTGTGTGACCTTGGGTAAGTCATTAAACTTTCCTGACCCCAGTTTCCTTATCTATAAAATAATGGGGTTATACTAAATGGCCTCTAAAGTCCTTCTAGATTCTAGACTTGAAATGTAGGCCATCCCTTTTTACTGTGGAATAACAACACACACACATCCTTTTTGTCAAATTTAAGTGTTTACCTTCTCACATAAGGTCCAGGGAGAAATTGGTGGCGTGTGTTCAAGCTGAGCCCAGTAAAGCAGACAAAAGAGCTGCCTGCAAGTCTGAATGCCAAGAAATCAGCTTGGCCAAAAGTGCTGATGGAAATGGAACTTTCTCCCAAGCAGAAAGGAAGGGGAGGGAGTTTTCATCATCCAATCAGCACCAGCCCCAAAGAACCATAGGAAAAAGGTACAGATGACCTCATTAACTACAGTTGGTTCTTTTTACCTGGAATGTTCCCAAAACGTGGAATACTTCCTTCCACTTCAATTTGCATATGCTATCCCAAACCTCTGGGGTGCCTGAATTTGTTTATTAAGAAGTTCTGATATGGCAATAATTTCCAGAGTGTACTGACAACTGTAGTGCCCCTAAAATCATGCTTTTCTAGGTAGCTGCATACTCTCTTTATGAGGATAGTGACCAATACAGTATTATCCATAAGATACAACATCCAAAGCCCCAGTTCTGGCTTGAAATCAACAGTATGTCAATGTCTTGGCTCTCCTATAAAGGTTATATTTTGTTTTATTATTTTAATTTTACATGTTATTGCAGCGGGCTACCATAATGCTGAGATTTATGGATTATAAGATTTTGGAAACATTTTCTATTGTGAATTCCAAGATAATCAGAGACTTTGTGCCCCAAGTCTGTAGTTGTCATGATAGCCAAGCACAGAAAATGCTTTTAGATAAATGTGCCATGAAACCACTTTATATCTGTGTTCAAGAACCTTGTTTAAAATTGTGTCTATAGTCATCTACTCTGTGGCAGGTTCTTGAGTTGATCTCGATCAGGACCTTAGAAAAGAGAAAGAAGTCACACATTTTTTCTTATCTAAATATTGTTTGTGTTGTGTCCTTTCAGTCATGTCTCATTCTTTGTGACTCCATTTGGGGTTTTCTTGACAAAGATGCTGGAGTGGTTTGCTATTTCTTTCTCTAACTCATTTGACGGATGAGGAAACTGAGGCTAACAGGATTAAATGACTTGCCCAGAGTCACACAGCTAATAATGCCTGAGGCCACATTTGAACTCAGGTCTGCCTGATTCCAGGCCCAGTGCTCTGTTCACCTGACACCTAGCTGCCCCTTAATATAGGATTTATAGCAACATTTAAATATGGAATTTAGTAACAACATTCAGGCTACTGGTGGAAGATTTATGTTTTGTAAGGATATGAGAAGTCAAGTGCTTTGCAACTCAATTTTGGTTTGGTTTTGAGAAATGAAGATTACGTGCCTAATCATACAACCTCGAAATCCAACCCTTTCTCGGGCCATAGTCTGACTCTGTGTGGCCTGAGGTGGCCCAAGAATAGTATTATGTTATACTCAGGGAGATGAGTGCAACAAAGGACCCCTAAAATCACATCACATACATAATGGAACTGGATGGGACCTTAGAAATAATGGATCACCTCCTTTCCCCATACTTAGATGAGAAAACAATTGCTGAGAGATTGAATGACTGGTGTCCTTTCCACTTTACCATGAATTAGGGGTCAGAGAACGTGGATTAAAATTTTCTCCTTACTACTCATGTGATTGTAGTCAAGTAGTCAAGTCACTTAAACCCCCTCTGGGCCTCAGTTTTCTAAGCTACAAGCCAAGGGGATGGGGATGAGGGACACATTGGGCCAGCTCCCAAGGATTAATCACATAGGCCTCTAGAAGATGAATTTTGCTATTGTGGCAAAGGCATCTGGCAAGATTTGGGACTGGATGGCATAAGATTTAGTAACCATATGGGTTTTTCTGGGGAGGGGAAGAAGAAGGAGTGAAGTTGAGCCAGAGGCTTGGGCTGACAAAGCAACACAGGAAAGAAAGAAGTGGGAAAGTTAATAGACTTGCCTTGGGTCAATTAGCATGCTTCTCTTCCACAGGCAGATAGAACCATAGCAAATAGAGCAAAAGAACCCAACTAGTGCTGGACATTACCCATTTTGACTGCAAAGTCAATCTGCTAAGGAGTGTGGTGTCTTCTTTCTTTGCCCATGATGCAAGTGATTGTCTAGGTATTATCTATAAGATACAGTACCCAAAGTGTGCCTTCTTTCCCCTTCCATCCTTCCAGGTGGAATTTTAAATCTAGAGCCTTCTAGTTCATTATATAGATCTTTTACTCTCACAATGGTGTTGTTTTTTTGTTAAGTATCATTCATCATGACAGGGGACTGGACAATAAAGACTTATTCCTAGAATCTGCTTTGGGATGTGCCAGAGACATGAAATGAAGGGACTTGGCACTTCACTTCAGAGCATGTGCAGGTATTCTATGACAATTTCTGGTCCACTGGTCATATGGTAAAGAAACAGACTTTTGATTGTCTGGTGATGCAGTACTGGGCAGCTAGGTGGAGCAGTGGATCCAGTGTTGGGCCTGAAGTCAGGAAGATATCTTCCTGAATTCAAATCTAACCTCAGATACTTGCTAGCTGTGTGACCCTGAGCAAGTCACTTAACTCTGTTTGTCTCAGTTTTCTCATCTGTACAGTGAGCTGGAGAAGGAAACAGCAAACTACTCCAGTTTCTTTGCTAAGAAAACCTCAAATGGGGTCACAAAGAGTCAGACATGACTCAACAACAACAAAAAATAATTAGTACTTTTTCTGTTAGAATTGCTATATCTACTAGGGATTAGTAGACATGGACTGCAGACTGTGGATGGAAAATAATTGACTACTGGGCAATTGTTAATTCAACCAAGCAGGTGACTTATTTGTGGAAGGGCAGACAATGAAATGAATGGCAGCACATTATATAATCTAGAATTCTAGATGAAGGAAAAGCTGATTTAATAAATGAAAGGGGAATAGAATCATCACTCATTTTAACTGATATTGGATTAAAATCAGAGGAAAAAAAGACATCACCTGAAGCCTAGAATGTTATAGGAAGGTGGTCCTTTTTCCCAAAACTGGGGTCTCTGGCTCTCAGCTAACACATATCTAGGTTCAGTATTGGGAGAGCCTAACCCCAGAAAGAGTTTACCAGATTTTTCTTGGTCTCTTTGGCTCATTATGCCTTCATCACAAAGTTCCTGAGAAAATCTCTTAGAAGGGGCACAGGTATGCTCACTTCTAGTATCTTTCTTATAACAATGCCCCTCTAGAAGACATACTTAATGTACAAAATAGATATCAGGTATAGGACAGCTATTTATTTCCTCTACCACAAAAAGAAATGATTAAAAACCCAAAGACTGATAAATGAGCTTTAACAGCTCCTTAGAACATGAAACAACAAAAATGAAACCAGATGTTGTGCTAGGCATGCATGACTCTAGTTCTTTTGACTGCATAATCCTTTTGGCACTGTCACCAAGAGGAATTGCTTTCTCTTAAAGAAATCTGTTCTTGAGCATCCATCTCAGGAGCTCTCAAACTCATAAGGAAGCTATTGAGACTGGAAATGTACATCTCTCAGAAAAGTTGCAGTGATATATGCTTAGGAAAGAAACACAAAATAAAAGAGGCAACTAGAGACTTCAGGCCCAGCCTTAGGTTTGCCTAAGCAAGTATATTTTCTTGCTGACATGTATGTAGTAACCTTTGTTGCTAAAGAGTGGCAGTGTGTGTGTGTGTGTGTGTGTGTGTGTGTGTGTGTGTAGTGTGGATGAATGAAATAGAAATACCAACCCATTGTTTTGAAATTTCAAGGAACTTGTTCATAAGGGGGAGGGAAGAGGACAGAAGGAAAGGGAGAGGGAGGGAAGAGAGAGAGAGAGAGAGAGAGAGAGAGAGAGAGAGAGAGAGAGAGAGAGAGAGAGAGAGAGAGAGAGAGAGAGATGAGAGAGAGAGAGATGAGAGAGAGAGAAAGAGAGAGAGAGAGAGCTGAGAGAGAGAGAGATGAGAGAGAGAGAGAGAGAGAGAGAGAGATGAGAGAGAGAGAGATGAGAGAGAGAGAAAGAGAGAGAGAGAGAGCTGAGAGAGAGAGAGATGAGAGAGAGAGAGAGAGAGAGAGAGAGAGAGAGAGAGAGAGAGAGAGAGAGAGAGAGAGAGAGAGAGGTGGAATTGTTCTCTTTTCTTACATAGCTTACTGAGTGGGGTGCTCTTCTTGGATCAGTTGTGAGTGTAACTGGGCTTTGCATATGCCCAGATCACCTGAGGTAGAGGTACCCATGTGAGAGATTCTAGAGATATGTTTCTGGAAGAAGACATCCTGATGGTTCCCCTAACAGGTAAGTATGAGCATTTTCTTTTCATTGGTTGTGTAGCTGCAATTGGCTATATCATTAAAACTACTAGATTGAGACAGTTTCTATCTCTTTCCTGCAACATACAGGGGATGAAAGTTCATCTAAAGCTTGGGCACCATGCTTAGGTGTGGGTGAAGGGCTACTGGTCTCTCTCCCTGTGAATCAGGTTTAGGATGTTGGTCTGTCTTGTATTTTGCTTTGCACTTCTAGACATAGTTGAAAGTAGAGTCTCCAGATGGGAGAGCTTGAGCCATGCATGGTGACCTTGGAGTAGTTTTCCAGACCAGATGTTGCTGCCAGTCAAGCAGGTAAGTCCTGGGAAGCCAGGGTGCTGGGATGCAAACCCAATGGGCTTTGGGTTTGGAATTTGGATGGACCATGCTATATAGGAAATGAGTTAAATTGTGAGCCTAGCCTCCCTCCCCTTCCCAGAAACTGAAGTGGTATAAGAGGGAGTTCAGAACCTCCCAGATACTGGGGGCAGGGTTTTTGTATGTTTGTTCTTGCTATATCTGTGAAGCAAATATTCCCCTATAAAAAACAAATCTGACTGTTAAGTGGTTAAATGGAACTAGATGCAGAAGAGCTCTAAAATAGGGAGACACAATAGATGGAGACTTGGGCCAATGCCAGATCAGACACAACTCAAAGTGGGGAGGAGTACTAGAGAACCTCAAAAAGGGGTGAAATGTGATATAGCTGACTTTTGGGCAGTGGGAACCAGGGTAGCCATTGTTGCACCATTCATTTTCAATACAACTCCCATTGGAATACACAGAGACCAAGTGGGTGATAGTCGTGCATGCCTTTTAGCAAGAAGCCAGAGCATTCCAAACCCTGAAAGGGGCCAAGACTTATGTTTAGCCCCATTGCTCCTGTCACATTAAATATTTAGGGCTGAAAGAGACCCAGGGAATTATTTAGTCCTACTCCCTAATTTTATAGCTGAAGAAACAGAGGTCAAGAAAAATGAGATGACTTATTCCATCAGTGGCATAGCCATGATTCAAATCAAAGGCTTTTGACTTCAGAGTCAGCTAGGAAGAATGAGAAAAGCATTCTTTTACTGTAGCACATGCTTCAAGGAAGGAAAGAGGAGATTGGTGTTATATTGGGATCTCTCCCATCACTGCTCTTTTATATTTATGCTTCTCCTTCTACATATGTGGTAAAAGAATGTCAACACAGGAAAAAACTTAGGAAAGAAAAAGGGTCATCTAGAAGCATGAGAAAAAGGGCTAGAGAAGAAAAACTGTATGAAAAGGATGAATTTTAAAATAGTTGAATATTTCATGAATTTTGAATAGTATAAATGTAATATAATTTTGGGAGAGTCAGGCAGAAGGTCATTCGAAAGAAACTGGAAGTTAGATCTATTTAAGTCTACACACATACGTATGTATGTATATGAATCAATATAAAACCATACAGAGAAGTGATTCCAAGTTTTGCCACTAGTGTTCAGGTGTCAGTGAATTAGGATAGAGGCAGGGATGGGGAGGGAACAAGAACCAGGCATCCTTTGGTAAGGGGAAAGTGAATTTTGCGTTCTCTAGGCCAGTTTAGGGTAGTGATCTCAGGACCTGTGTTTGTAGAAGGTGAAATGACCTCTGAAGATGGTAATGGAAAAATATGATTGAAAGTTGGCACTCAGAAGTGATCAAGGAAGCAAGGAGAGAATTTTTGTTTGACTATGGCCTAGGAGGGAAGTGTCTAACATAGTGAAGGTGAATTTACTAAGTTTTGACTCTCCATTAAGTCCTGCTGTGGGAAAGAGAGACTAAATGTCAATGTAAGGTAGACTGGATCCTACTACTTGTCCCTCAACCCCCCAAATCACTTGCACACAAGTAAAGTAAGTAATGATGAGAAACTGTTCATCAGATTTTTGTCTTGTACAATGTATAATAATCTAGTGGTTTCTGGGATTCTTTTAGCTCTGTTTTGGGAAAGGGGTGCCTAGAGTTGGACCCAAGGTTATTCAAGGCATGAACAATGACCAAGAGTTTAAGGGCAAAGGGATTGAACTGCACTGGGTTCAGCTTTTTGGAAGGTTACTTGGAACCAAAACATCCTCTCTACCTTTGAGAAGTTTTAAGAAAGTCAAATGAAATGCTTAGGAGTCAAGATGATGCTTTATATCAGTCTGAGGGGTGATAGAGTTCAATTTCACCTTGGAGTGGAGAGTATGGAGAACTTCATCCTAACGGCCAGATGAGAAAATAGTTTTCCATGCCTTTCTAAGTGTGGCTTCATTGTTTGTTTTCAGGTTTTGTAAATTCCAGCAACACTGGACATGTTTACATTTACATGAGAAAAATGGTATATTCCAAAGTTTTGTCTTATCATCTATCTATCTATCGTCTATCTATCTATCTATCTATCTATCTATCTATCTATCTATCTATCTATCTATCTATCTATCTATCTGACTATCTCTATATCTATATGTAATTATGTACACATATCCAATCCAATTCAATAGACATTTATTAAGTATGTACTTTGTGTGCACTGTGTTAAGCTCAGGGGATACAATTAATGAAAAGAAAGACAAATCCTGTTCTCAAAGAGCTTATAATCTAATGAAGTGGAGGAGACAACACATAAAAGGAGGCAGGAAAGGGTTGGGTCCCAGGGAGGACCCAGTGGGCATGTTGTTTCTTGGAGTTAAAACAAGGCAGAGCTGCTGATGCAAAGTGGAATGAAAATTTGAAAGAACAGTTTCTCTATAAAGGAAGGCAGTAGGAGGAGTTTGGCACTCTGGTCTCTAGCCCTCCAATCCCAAAAGAGAGAAGGATGAATGAAGTGTATCAGTCGAGGATTTGTATATCTATATCTATCTATGAATGTTGTTGAGGTCTTCTTTACAGGGGTATGGCTCTTACAGTTGCATGACAGATATTAAAAACACTGAGCAATTAAGTCCTCACTTGGAATTTCTCAGTCCTTTATAATTCTGACAATAATTTTAACAAACTAAAGGAATAGAAAAGTGAATTATTCTTAACTCATGGTTACACATGTTAGTGAGGGGCATGTATTTATAAGTAATCTGTATTGAATATATTTATGTGTGTATTTATTAAACATACACATTTATGTATAAAATCATTAAATAAGTATGTATTTACATTTCAAGTTATTGACAGGATGATAAAGGACTGAGAAACTGCAGTTGGGAAATTACTCAGCACTTTCAATGATCACAAGCTGCTCTCTTTTACAGGCATGACATAAAATGGCATCTTTTCAGCACCAATTATGGCTGTAAAGTGCAGACAACCACAACTTCTGAAAAAAAAGATAAAATTGGAGGCAGATCAAAGGAATTTAAAAATTCAGATCTCCGAAGCATACTATTTTTCACTTAATGTTTTTGTGGTGGTTATTTAGATCTATATTCTTTCATAATATGACTAATATGGTCATATATTTTTACATGACTTTATAATATAACCTATATAAAGTTGTTTATTGTCTCAGGAAAGGGGAAGGAGAGTTTGGGAGGGAGAGAATCTGGAACTGAAAATTTAAAAATGAATGTTAAAATTGTTTTTTTTCATGTAATTGGGGAAAAATAAAATATCAGAAAAATTGAGATCTCTGATACTCATCATTCAAAATCCTAACATGATAGGGGCATAAGGAGTTAGCCCTCCAAATGAGCTTTCCTCTTATTAACTATGTCATTAGTTTCTCATGACACTTTCGTGACACTTTCTAGCCAGGGATATTCCTAGGCAAATTGTGATGTAGAGAAAACTTGTCTTCGTCATCTTTATTCTACTCCTTTTTTCATCCTTCTTTCTGCCTATTGTGACCTCCTCTGCTCCTTTCTCATGTGGTACTTAGATTCAACATCTCTAACATTATATATTCACAAAAATAGGTTCTGTTCACTGAATCAGAGTTAGAAGTTCTGTTATTGTCAACCTCTTGACTTGAGTTTACGTGGAGTTGGAAGAATTCATCTCTTCTCTTTGACAAAGGAGAAAAGGGAAAATTCTCTTCCATCTTGGGCTGTGGAACATGTGTTGAATCCTATAGGACGGAAAGTGGCAGGATGGGATGAAGGTAATTAAATATAACACCTTTGGCTGTGCACAAAGATGATTGGATCCAAGCTTCTTGATCTGTAGATTCCAGTGATTTTTTATGCATATTAAAGATAAAAGAGAAATGAATTCTGCTCCAATTCACATTAATTATATGTGGCCTTTTGGCTCCTTGCACATTGCCAAGAGTTTGAAATCCTCAATATCTATTCTACTGAATGTAGAAAAGAAAAATACAGCAACTGGGATAATAGCATTTGTCAGTTTCATTTACAGCTCATTTAGCTTGGCTGAATTAATGAGTACCTGTTAGACTGACTTGCAAGGATCTCTTTACACATTCTTAAAGAATACTATACAATTAAATATCATAGTGGCAGAATCATAGATAACAGAGACAGTTCCTATAGCAGTTGCTTTTAAAGTGGCTGTAGTTAGTCAATCAACAAGCATTCTTTAAGCATCTATGCCTTGTAGATAGAGCACGGTACCATGGGGCCATGTCCTCCATGAACTTTCCTACATATTCCAAGATAAACATAATCTCTTCTCCATCTGGACTCCTACAATAATTCATGTCTTTATACTAGTGTATAAGCAGACATCTCCTAAAGTAAACTGCTCCCTCCACAGGCACATATTTATTGCTTTGCTTGATATTTGAGGAATCTAGTTGGCACAGTCAATAGAGCGCTGGACTTGGAGTCAGAGAGATGGGAGTTCTAATCTAGCCTCAGAAGTTTGCTGGCTTTGTGGGCCTGAAAAAGTCACTTAGTCAGCCTCATTCAGCCTTAGTGTCCTCATTGTAAAACAGAAATAATAATAGCACCTACATCACAGGACCACTATGGAGATTAAATAATATCTATATAATGCTTTGCAAAGCTTAAGGGTCTATATCAGTAGTAGTTATTATTAATCTCTTTGTCTTATTCCCTACTAGAATGTAGGTTTCTGAGGACAAAGTGTATGCTCCAAACATCTCTGTATGTCTTATGGCACCTCAGCATCTTACAGATTCAGTAAATAGTTAGCACTCTTAGCACTTGATAGATTGTTGTTAAATAAGTGAATGAATGTGTGCCAAAGAAATAGAGGATAGAATTGTTACCCTAGGGGCTTAATCCTTTGTTAATCAATCAACAGCATTTATTAACTGCCTACTATGTGCCAAATTGTGGGAACAGAAAGACAAAAAGACATCCCTTCTCTCAAGCATTTCACAGTCAGATGGACTGGCAACATACAAACAGCTATATACAAACCAAATATATAGGATAAATTGGAGGTGATCTCATGAAGAAAGCACTAATCTTAAGGAAGATTGTGAAAAGCTTCTTGTGAAAGGTAGGATTTTAGTTGGAACTGAAGGGAACCCAGTGAAGTCAGGAGAGGATGAGGAGGGAGAGAACTCCAGGGATAGGAGTAGCTAATGATTCTGGCCAAAGTTGGGAGATGGCGTGTCTTGTTCAAGGAACAGGAAGTAAGCCAGTGACACTGGATCAAAGAGCAATTTGTAAGGAGACTGGACAGATGGGAGGGGGACAGATTTTGATATGTCTTAAAGGCCAAAGAGCATTATATATTTGATCCTGGGAGTGATAGGGAGTCACTGGAATTTATTGAAAGGGAGGATAACTGGATCAGATATGTATTTGAGAAACCTGTCAGTTTGACAAGTGAATAGAAGGTACACAGGAATAAGGAGAGACATTAGTTAGGGAGAACAATCAGCAGGTTGTTACAATGGTCTAGGCCTGAGGTGATGAGGGCATGTACCAGTATGGTGTCAGTGTCAGAAGAAAGAAAGGGGCATATGTGATAAATGGAATGGAGAAAAAATCTATAGGACTTGGCAACAGATTAAATATGGCGGGGAGAGGTGGTGGTGAGAGAGAGTGAGGAGTAAAGGATATCATCAGGCTTGTTCCTGGTTGACTGAGATGGTAGTACTCCTCATAGTAATAGGATAGTTAGGAAAAGGATAGAGTTTGAGGGGAAAGATAATGAGTTGAGTTTGGGACATGTGTTTAAGATGTTTATGGATCAAGAAAAAGGCTGGGGGGTGGGTAAGCAAAACCAGCATAGACATGATAATTGAATCCATGGAAACTGATGTAATAGCATTAGAGAAAATGAAATAATATAGAGGGAGAAGAGAAATGGTCCAAGACAGAGTGCTGTGGGACTCCTATTGCCAACATGCATGACCTGTCTGAAGATCCAGCAAAAGAGACTGAGAGGAGTGATCAGACCGGAGGAAAACCAGGAAAGAATAATTTACCAAAAAAACACTAGAGACTGTCAATGAGAAAAGGGTGATTGGTAGCTTCAAAGGCTGAATTCAGGTCAAGAAGGATGAGGATTAAGAAAAAACCATTGTCAGTGGCAGAGAGCAGAGCCAAGATGGCAGAGTAATGACAGGGAATTGCCTGAGCTCTCCAAAATCCCCCTCCAAACAACTTAAAATAATGCCTCGAAATGAATTCTGGAATGGCAGAAGCAACAAATGAAGGTGGTGAAACAATTTTCCAGCCAAAGACAACTTAGAAATTTGAGAAGAAAGGTCAATCTCACTGGGGTGAGGGGGGAATGCAATTCAGCACAGTCCAATGCTGGTGGTGCCCTGGTAATTCAGAGGGAAGTAAAGCCTTAGCAAGCCAGTGCAGTGCTTAGGGATGATTGAAATCAGCAACAGGGACTTCTGGAGCTCTTAGGCCAGAGGGGACCTGAAAACTGGTCAGAAGAGGATTACAGATGACCCTTGCTATCACTGGGTGCAGGGCTCTGTTTTGTTGCCTGGGTAACAGTCTCTGGTTGTAGTCTCAAGGTGAAGAGGAGCACTAGCACACTAGAGAATAGGGTTATAGGGGAGCATGGAATCTGGTTACAATTCCAGGCAGAGAAAAGTCCTTATGGTTGTTCATAGACCAGAGCACAGGCCAGAAGAGTAGTAACCACACCTCTCCTTAGAGCATACCACCTTGCAGGAGCTGAAAATTTACAAATCCCCAGAATTAACTCTGAAAATAGCTGCAGAAAAAACCCTGACGTTTGGGACAGTGCCCCCTCCAGCCCAGAAGCAGATCCCAACTTTAACATAAAATTAAAAATCAAAAAAATAAGTTGTAAAAAGAGGAAAAACAAAAACAGAACATGAGCATAGAAATTTGCCATGGTGACAGGGAAGATCAAAACACAAACTCAGGAGAGGAAAACAATGTCAAAATGACTACATGCAAACCCTCAAAGAAAAATGCAAATTGGTGTCAGGCCCCCAAAAGAATTTGTGGGACAGCTCAAAAAGGATTTAAAAAATCAAATAAGAAAGGGAAAAGAAAAATTGGGAGAAGAGATGAGAATGATGCAAGAGAATCATGAAAAAAGAATGAACAGCTTAGTAAAGGAAACAAAAAAAAAAATGGAAAAAGATATGCAAAAAAATTTACTGAAGAAAACAACTCCTTAAAAAGTAGAATTGGCCAGATGGAAAAGGAGTATGAGAGCTAGCTAAAGAAAATTATTACTTAAAAATTATATTTGTGAAGGTGGAAGCTAATGATACAATTAGACATCAAGAAACAATAAAATAAAATCAAAAGAATCAAAAACAGAAGAAAATGGAAAATATCTCATTGGAAAAACAACTGATCTGGAAAATAGAACAAGAAGAGATCATTTAAGAATTATTGGAGTACCTGAAAACTATGATAAAAAGAAGAGTCTAGTCATAATATTTGAAGAAATTATTAAGGAAAACTGCCCTAATATCCTAGAACAAGAAAGTAAAATAGAAATGAAAAGAATCCACCAATCACCTTCTAAAAGAGATCCCCAAATGAAAACTCCCAGCAATATTATAGCCAAATTCCAGAGCTCCCAGGTCAAGGAGAAAATATTACAAGTAGTCAGAAAGAAACAATTCAAATATTGTGGAGCCACAGCCAGGGTGACATAAGATTTAGCAGCTTCTATATTAAAGGATCAGACTATTTGGATTATGATATTCTAGAAGGCAAAGGAGCTAGGATTATAACTAAGAATCATCTACCAGTGAAACAGTATAATCCTTTAGTGGAAAAAATTGATATTTAATGAAATAGAATACTTTCAAGCACTCTTGATGGAAAGACCATAAATTAACAGAAAATTGAATTTTAAAATATAATACTCAAGAGAAGCATGAAAAGGTAAACAAGAGAGAGAAATCATAAGGGATTCAATAAAGTTAAACTGTCTACATTCCTACATGGGAAAATGATAGTTGCAACTCTTCAAAACTTTATCATTATTAAGGCAGTTAGAAAGAGTGTACATAGAGCGCACAGGTATGAATTGACTATGATGGGATGATGTCCAAGAAAACAGAATTAATGTGTTAGAAAGAAGGATGGGTGAGAAAAGGAGGAAGGGAGAGGGAGAAGAGGGCAAATTATCTCACATGAAAGAGGTGTAAAAGAGCTTTTACAGTAGGCAAGGAGATGGGGTGGGCAACACTTGAAACTTTCTCTCATTGAAATTGGCTGAAAGAGGGAATAATACAAGCACTCAGTTGGGCATAGAAACCTATCTTACTTTACAGGGAAGTAGAAGAGGATGAGGACAAGAGAAGGAGGGAGTGTTGATAGGAGGGAGGGCAGATTAAGGGAGGTGGTGGTCAGAAACAAAATACTTTTGAAGTAGAACAGGGTGAAAGCAGAAAGAGAGAAACAGAGAGAGAGAGAGAGAGAGAGAGAGAGAGAGAGAGAGAGAGAGAGAGAGAGAGAGAGAGAGAGAGAGAGAATAAACAGGGAGGGTGCAGAGAAATAGGTAGTAATCATACCTGTGAATGTGAATGAGATGAACTCTCCCATAAAACGGAAGTGGAAAGCAAACTGGATTAAAAAACAAAATCCTACAATATGTTAATTACCAAAAACACATTTGAAACAAACACATATACAAACACACAAAGTAAAGGTAAGAGGCACTAGAACAGAATCTATTCTGTTGGAATAAAATAAAGCAAGCATAACAATCATGATCTAAGATAAAGCAAAACAAAAATAGATCTAATTAAAAAAGATAAAGAAGGAAACTATATCTTACTAAAAGATATCATAAACAATGAAGCAATACCAATACTGAAGATATTTGCACCAAATCATATACATTGAAATTTTTAAAGGAGAAATTAAATGAGTTATAAAAAGAAATAGACAACAAAATAATAGTAGTGGGGGACCTCAACTTTCCTCTCTCAGATCTATATAAAGCTAACTAAAAACTAAATAAGAAAGAAGTTAAGGAGGTCAACAGAATTTTATAAAAGTTAGATATGATAGATTTTTGGAGAAAACTGAGTAGGAATATAAGTAAATATACTTTTTCTCAGAGTTACGTGGCACCTACACACAAATTATCCATATATTAGGGCATAAAAACCTCACAACCAAATGCCAAAAAATTAAATGTACCCTTTCAGTTCACAAGAAAATGACTATGGAAATATAAATTACAAATTAATTGGAAATGAAATAATTTAATCCTAAAAGAATGAGTGGGTCAAATATCAAATTATACAAACACTCAACAATTTCACCAAAGGGAATTACACCAATGAGACAACATAGAAAAATTTATGGGATTCAGCCAGAGCAGTACTTAGGGGAAAATTTATTTCTCTAAATGTTTACATCAACAAAATAGACAAGGGGCAGATCAATGATGTGAGCATGTAACTAAAAAACTAGAAAAAGAACAAATTAAAAATCTTCAATTAAACAACAAATTGGAAATCCTGAAAATCAAAGAAGAGATTAATAAAACTGAAAGTAACAAAACGATTGAACCATTGAAATAAAACTAGGAACTGATTGTATGAAAAAATCTTAATAAAATAGATAAACCATTACATAATTTGATTTAAAAAAAGAAAGTCAAATCACCAGTGTCAAATATGAAAAGCACCAATATTCACCATCAGTGAAGAAGCAATTAAAGCAATTATTAGGAGTTATTTTGCCCTATTACATGCCAATAAATCTGAAAATATAAGTGAAATGTATGAATATTTACAAATATCTAAATTGCCAAGATCAACAAAAGAGGAAATAGAACACTTAACTAACCCCATCTTAGAAAAAGAAATGGAACAAGCCATAAATAATCTATGTAAAAAAAATCCCCAGGGCCAGATGGATTCACAAGTGAATTCTACCAAACATTAAAAAAATCCTAATCAATTCCAATAGTATATAAACTTCTTGGAAAAATTGTCAAAGAAAGAGTTCTAACAAATTCTTTTTATGACACAATATATGGTGTTGATTGTTCTTTGTTGTTAGTTCTTCATTCTTGAAGAGGACCATGACATCAGGAAGGTGGTGCCATGACTTGAAAGTAAATTGGATATAACTGAGGGATGGCAGTGCAAAGTCACCAGCCTCAATCTCTCCTACGGAGCCATCTGGGCCCATTGGCAAGAAATAGATCAACACAACTGGAGATGGCCCTCAATGCAGTGGGAGATGTTGGTCTTTTTAAGCTGAAGTCTTTCCCATGTCTGTTTGACTGAGGCAATGCCCATTCAGTGATTATGACTAAGCAAAATATGAGATAAAGAATGGCCTCTTTTACCTACTTTTTAAAAAAAAAAGCAATCTGGGAGGAGAAGACTCTCAGGGTTTTTGGCCAAAACAGAAACAATTGCTTTTTACATTCACTCTGAGTAATCAGGGCCCACACAAAGACCAGGTTTGGTCTGGGACCTATTGTTGGCCAATCAATGAGAGCCAAAGTGATTTGGGTTTAAAGTCATGGCCCTTGGTAGGGTGTGTGTGTGGAATCTAGCCCATAAACTTGTTGTTTGTTGTTGCGTTTGTCCTATGACATCAGAAATGATGACACGACTTGCACTTGACTTTGTTTTGAGTTAGGGAGGGCTGTGCAAGGTCACCAGCCTCACTTTTTCCTCCTGAGTCATCTGGGTCCAGTGGCTAGATATTCATCAGGATGACTGGAGACAGCCCAGTCTGGGAGACCTTGGCCTTTTAGGCTAAGGCCTTTTCAGGTAGCTAGCAGAGGTTTCAGTCATCAAAATTTATATTCCTTGGGCAGAGCAGCTCAGAGTGAGGAAGGAGGAAAGGAGAGGAGAGGAGTGAGAGAATGGTGATGAAAGAGGACGGAATCTTTTAGACAAGATAGGATGGAATGATTGCTTGTATACACAGAAAGCTTTACTTTGACAAGGAAAAAGTCTACTTTTTCATGTGCAATGGTGGAGAAGAAGGAAATGGAAGTAGAAGGCCTCTGTGTGATGTGAATGAAGACGAGAGAAGAGGGCACTTTTGATGAATGATGAAATATGAGTCAGTGTTCTCATTTGAGAAGGTAGGGGGAGCAATGGAAGTGTGAAGAACTATAAAAGGTCTGGAAAAGCTGTTGTGGTGAGTGAGTAAGTGAGGGAGGTATGAAAGGATTGACTGCAGTGAGGGACCAGTTGAGATTATGCAACATCAATTTGTGGTGGATCCAGTCAGTAAGATTTCTTGATTTTCTTCATCTTTGTTCAGCTGCACTTTTGCAGGAATGAAGGGAGCAGATAGTGGATGTTATCCAAGGCTGAAGCTTGGCAGGGTAACGTTGATGATAGCTTAAGGAGGTAAGAGAGCAATACTACTTTGGAATCATTTCAACTATGATGTTTATAGAAATTAAGAGTCCAAAATTATTGCATGAGGAAGATGAGGTGGGGGATGGGAGGTGAAATTATCATTCAGAAGAGTGACTATAAAGCCAGTCATTAATAATGGTCACATATTTGTGATGTAACTGCAGTACTTCTTAAATGAAGGCAAAATGTATTGAATAGCATATGTACACAATACATACATGTATATATATTTAAATTTATACTATTATCCCTTTGTAACTTATTATATCCCCTAAATTGGTAAGGGACCCCACAGGACAAGGTACTTGACCTTTACAACTATATTTATGTGCCACCTGCAATTCTGTATAACCCTCCTTTCTCAGTGCTATTCTAGCTGTCAGGGCTAAATGCAAGATGAGCCATAGCAACCTTATTATAATGACCAAACGCCCTGAAGCATAGATGTGAAGCTAAGGGAGGAAGATGAGCTTGAGGATAATGGCAATAAAAATTTTAAAAATGATGATGATGATAATGATAGCCAGTATTTATACAGAACTTTAAAGTTTGTAAAACCCTTTGCATATATTATCTCATTTGACGCTGATAACAGTCTTGTAAAGTTATTATTATTAAGTTATTATTATTATAAAGTTATTATTATTCCAACCCCACTTTACATGTGAGGAAACTGAGTCTGAGAGTGGTTAAGTGATTTGCCCAGGATCATATAGCTTATAATTTTCTGAGGCAGGATTTGAACTCAGAGTATATGCATCATAATTTTTGCCCCTAAGGTATAAAAGCACAAAGATCAGTTCAGTCTCTGCTTCTTTTGCTCATGGTTGCTTTGTATTGGTGTTGGCAGCAACAGTCTCAAGAGATATGCCCCCTTTGGAAACTGGAATAAGCACAGTTAAAGGGGCCAAAAACAGTCTTGTCTCTTCCTATATAAGACTGGCCAGCTATGGGCCTTTATCCTCATAGTATCGCCAATTAAAAATGAAGCCAAGGACATGCAAGGGAGTGTATTGCCTTATTTCCCTTCTGAGAGGAATACCGGATTTTCACAGTTGTACATACTTCAGTGGGAGGGAATGATGACTGTCCACCTTGCTGAAAGCTGAGTTATAGTGTCTGCTCACTTCAGTGCATTCCAGTAGCCACTCACCAGCCTCAAACATTCTAAGTGCCATAGAACATTGAAAGACCCCAGATAAGTTTCCTGATTTAGTTCATAGGGATAGAAATGGGACCTGTGACCTCACTAGTTCAGGGAACTCCCAAATGAGGGAACCCTCTCCACCAGCGCAGTTCAGCACCTACTCTGAAATTTCTAGTCATAGAGAGTTGCCCAGAGCTGAAAGGGAAAGATATATCCATATGGATTTGAACTAAGGTCTTCAAGACCAACTTTTTATCTGCTATGCAATGCTGTCTTTACGGATCTGAAGAATATTAAATGGGTGAGAATATCTTCTCTGTCTTCAAATTCCCAAACATTCTGGGCCTTGGTATCTATATAGGAATTTCCAGACTAGTTATATCTAAAACAAAAAAGACTTTCTAGCATTATCTTGATATTAAACCTTAGCCAGAGGTTCTGCAGAAAGGAAAGTATGCAGTTTGAGATGCTTGATCAAGAAAGCTCTCAAATTCTTTAATGGCTTCTTTCAATGTTTATCAATATGTTTTGTGGTATAGTGGAAAAACCACTAGCTTTAGAGTCAGAGGACCTGGTTTCAAATCCTGCCTCCACTACTTTCTACCAGGATTTCATTGAACATGTTGCTTGTCATTATGGGGCTCAATTTCTTTATCTGTAAAATTAGGGGATTAAACTAGATGACATCTGAGTTATCTTCCAGGTCTGGACATGTGATCCTATGATCTACTGTGAGCCACATAGGCTAAATACAGCATTGAACTTGGTGTCAGAAAGATGAGTTAAAATCTGGCCACAGATTGCTGACTGTGTGACCTTGGGTGAGTCACTTGACCTCTGTCTACTTCAATTTCCTCATCTGGAAAACAGAGATAATAATGGCACCTGCATTCCAGTCTGCCTCTCACAAAGGTTGTTGTAACAACAGAGCATACTGACAAACACAGAGAAAGACTTCCATTTGGGAAACTAGTACCACCATTTGCCTTCTCCCTCTTCATCTTATCATATAATGCTTTCTCTTTGACAAAATTGTAAGGGTCTAATTATCTATATTCTGAAAATAACTGAATTGTCTCTTCAGCTACATAGAGCTTTAGCATGGGAAGAATAAACACGGCATCAACCATCCCTGCTCCCTTCCTGCCTTTGTTACTGAGTTGCATAAACTCCCTCCACAGAGTTGACAGTCATACTTTTAGACAAGAGGCTAGTTATCTTAGTCTGAAGATTGTTCTTTTCAAGAGTTTTAAGCCACAGTGGTCTGACCAACACAACTTAGGTTTCTGGTTCCTTCTCATTTTGCACAGGGAGATGTAGCATATAGAGGCTCCTACCTGTGATTCCTTTTCTGAGAAAAGACAAGTGGACTATTTGCCTCATTCCAGCTCCAAATAGGCTGACCCAGAGGGAGACATGCAACTCATAGAGTTGGTAGAGGGGTACCAACTATTGAAGAAGGTGAGCCATAAAGTTTCCAGGGTCCCTTATGAGTATCTTGAATGTGAGATGGCAGAGAGTTTCTGCTTTGCAATAACTTTACTCAAAACAGCTGGAGAAAATGACTGACCATAACATCAGGATCAGAAGCGTTTTTGATGCAAGTGTTTATAGGCAACTGCTTCATTTAAAATTTTTTAATTTAATACATTTTATTTTTTCCCAGTTACATGATAAAGCAATTTTTAACATTTAAAAAAAGTTTTGAGTTCCAAATTCCATTCTTCCTTCTTTTCCTGTCTTCCTCTCTCCTTGCGACAGTAAACAATCAGATATAGGTCATGCATGTGCAATCATATAAAACACTTATATTACCAACTGTTTTCTCTTAAAAATTATTTATTTTTAGTATTTATTTAAAAAATTTTTTTGTTCTAAATTCTTTCCCTCTCTCCAATTTCTCCTCCACACGTTAAGAAGGCAAGAAATGTGATGTCAATTGTACATTTGAAATCATGTAAAACATATTTCTGTTTTAGCCACATTGCAAAAAGAGCAAGAAATCATGCAAATAAAGTCATTTCTAAATAACTGGAAAAACATTAGTTGCTTATGGGTATATTGGATATATGGGTATATAATAAAAATATGGGTATAATAAAAAGGACAATTCTACCTAAATTAATTTACTTATCAAACTACCAAAATTATTTTTATAGAACTAGAAAAAATAATAACAAAATTCATCTGGAAGGTCCAGAATGTCAAGGGAATAAATGAAAAGAAATGCAAGGGAAGGTGGTCTAGCCATACCAGATCTTACATTGTATTATACAGCAGCAATCATCAAAACTACTTAGTACTGGCTAAGAAGTAAAGTGGTGGATCAGTGGAATATGTTAGGTACACAAGACACAGTAGTCAATGACTATGGTAATCTACTTTTTGATAAACCCAAAGATTCCAGCTTCTGAGTTTAGAACTCACTATTTGGCAAAAACTGCCAGGAAAACTGGAAAATAGTATGCCAGAAACCAGGCATAGACCAACATCTTATACTTTATATCAAAATAAAATCTAAATGGGCACATGATTTAGATATAAAAGCTAATACTGGGTAAAGATTGATATAAAAGTGAACTGTGAGAGCAAGGAAAAGTTTACCTGTCAGATTTATGCAGAATGGAAGAATTTATGACCAATCAAAAGGTGGAGAACATTATGAAATGCAAAATGGATAATTTTGATTATATTAAATTGAAAAGGTTTTGCACAAACAAAGCCAATGCAACCAAGATTAGAAGGGAAGCAAAAAGCTGGGAAACAACTTTTACCACAGTGTCCCTGATAAAGGCCTCATTTCTAAAATATATAAAGAAATGAGTCAAATTTATAAGAATACAAGCCACTCCCCAATTGATAAATGGTCAAAGGATATGAACAGACAATTTTCAGACAAAGAAATCAAAGCTATCTATAGTTATATGAAAAAATTCTCTAAATCACTATTGATTACAGAAATGCAAATTAAAATAGCTCTTGGGTACCACATTACACCTATCATATTGGCTAACATGGCAAAACAGGAAAATGATAGATGCTAGAGAAGATGGGGAGAAATTGGAACACTAATGCATTGTTGGTGGAGTTGTGAACTGATCCAACCATTCTGGAGAGCAATTTGGAACTATGCCCAAAGGGCTATAAAACTATGCATATCCTTTGATCCAGCAATACCATTTCTAGGTCTGTATCCCAAAGAGATTACAAAAATAGGAAAAGGACCCACATGAAGAAAAATATTTCTAGCAGCTCTTTTTGTGGTGGCTAAGAATTGGAAACTGAGAAGATGCCCAATAATTGGGGAATGGCTGAACAAGCTGTGGTATATGAATGTAATGGAATACTATTGTTTCATAAGAAATGATGAGCAGGTAGACTTTAGAAAAACTTGAAAAGACTTGAATGAACTAATGCTGACTGAAGTGAGTAGAAGCAAGAAAATGCACACAGTAGCAACAGTATTGTATGATGACCAACACTGATAGACTTAGCTCTTTTCAGCAATGCGATGAAATAAGACAATCCAAAAGTTTCATGATATAAAATGCTATCCACATCCAGAGAAAGGACTGTGGAATCTGATACAAATTGAAGCATACTATTTTCTCTCTTTTTTCCTTTGTTTTTTTTCTTTCTCATGCTTTTCCTCTTTGTTTCTAATTCTTCTTTACAACACAACTAATGTGGAAATATGTTTAATATGATTTATAATCCATATCAGATTGTATGTTCTATTTGGAAGGGGGAGGGGAAGGAGGAGGAGAAATTTTAGAACTCAACATCTTATAAAAGTGACTGGTGAAAACAAAAATTAAATAAATAAATATTTTTTAAAAGAGCAAGAAAAATTAAATGAAAAAATTATGCTTCAATCTGCACTCAGATTCCATCAGTTCTTTCTCTGGAAGTGGATAGCATTTTTCATTTTAAGTCATTCAGAATTATCTTGGATCATTGAATTGATCCAAATCTCTAAGTCATTCACAGTTGAACATCATATAATATTTCTATAACAGGGTACAATGTTCTTCTGGTTCTGTTTATTTCACTTTGCCTCAATTCATCCTGTTCATGATTTCCTATTGTACGGTAGTGTTCCATCATAATCATATACCACAACTTGTTCAGCCACTCCTCAACTGAAAAGCATCCCCTCAAGTTCCAATTTGTTTTTGCCATTGCAAAGAAAAGCTGCTATAAATATTTTTGAACATAGATATTCCTTTCCTTTTTATTTGATTTCTTTGTGATACAGACCTAGTAGAAGTATTGCTAAGTCAAAGAGTATGCAATTTTACAGCCCTTTTGGCTTAGTTCAAAATTGTTCTCTAGAGTGGTTGGATCAGTTCACAACTCTACCTACAATGCATTAGTGTCTCCTTTTTTTCTACATGCCCTCTAACATTTATCATTTTCCTTTTCTATCTCATTAGCCAATTTAATATGTGTAAGGTGGTATCTCAAAGTTTTTTAAATTTGTATTTCTCTACTCAATAGTGATTTAGAACATTTTCCCACATGACTATATATAGCTTTGATTTCTTCTGAAAACTGCCTATTCGTATCCTTTAATCATTTATCAATTGAAGAATGACTCATAATCTTATAAATTTGATTCAGTTTTCTATCTCTTTGAGAGATGAGGCCTACATCAGAGAAACTTCTATAAAATGTTCCCCACATTTCTTGTTTTCCTTCTAATCTTTGCTGCATTGGTTTCGTTTGTGTAAAACTTTTTAAATTTTATGTAATCAAAATTATCCATTTTACATCCTGTAATGCTCTCTGTCTCTTGTTTGGTTATACATTCTTCTCTTTTCCATAGATCTGACAGGAAAAATTTTCCATGCTCCCCTAATTTGCTTATAATATCACCCTTTATGTCTAAATCATGTACTGTTTTAACCTGATCTTGGTAAATGGTATGAGATGTTGGTGTATACCTAGTCTCCACTGAACTGCCTTATAAACACTTTTCAACTGCTTTCAAGATGGACAGCAGTTGAAGGGAGGTTGACTTCATTTGGGTCCATGTGTTATTGCTTTCCTTGTGCCACTTAGGTCTCTCTGTCTCTGTCTCTCTCCTTCCCAAATCTTCTTCTCCTCCTCTCTCCCTCCCCCTCTACTCTCCCCACCCTGGTTTTTCCATGATGATAGCCAGCATTGCTGTCTTTGATTCTGTACTGGATGTAGCTTCCATGCATGCACATGGATTTGTGTACCTGAATTCCAATGCCCCAGGGAACTGTTTTCCTATTATCAGTCATGGAAAATTTGTGACATTGACATGTGTTTTAGGTAGTAATTATATATAATACAATAAAAAGTAATTTAATGTAATGTTATATAATACAGCACAATACAACAGTGACATGACATATTTATATGTATATATGTATGTATTCATGTGAGTGTGTGTGTTGTGTAAACACTGGTTGGGTAGTTTTTCTCATATGGGGAACTCAACATGAGGAAATCCCTTATATCAATGCAATTCTGCATCCATTCTCCAATATATATTTTTAGTTACCTGGGGCTCCTGAGGGGTTAAGTGACCTGCCTACTATCAGACATCTAGGATATGGCACAGGCAAGACCTGGATCCAGGTTTTCCTTACCCTGAAACCAGATCTATCCTGTGTGCCATATAGGCTCTAGAGCATATATCATACATACACGAAAGTGGCTTTTAAAAATTGTAATTCTCCATACCTGATATTTGAGAATATATTGTTATGCTCCCTATGTTCTTTCTACTTCTGGTAATGAGACTTCTTACATAGAAGTATCTTTTTTACAAGAGGTATGACACATCTTGTTGCCAGTTTTTCATGGTATATCCATTAGCCTCCAAAAGGCAATGAATTTGAGGTGTATATTTCCTCAAGACTGACTATAGTTCCACTGAATTTTAGCTTTAACAAATAAGAAAACTCCAAAGTATTTTTCACTAGTAAGGGAAATAACAAAAGGGGAAGCTATTGACAGAGTGGAGGAAACTTGGGATTCAAGAATCAGTAAAAAACTCTGCTCCTTAGAGTCAAGATCTTTAGTGAGACAGAAACAAAGGAGATGATGAACTGACATATTAACTCTTAGCTTCAAAGAGTTTTCTAGGGTTCCTCCTATCAGGCTTTATTCAAGGTCAATCTGGCAAGAACCAAAAGCAGAAGCAGAAGCTGTATAGACTTCTAGCTCACTAGTCAACATCCACAGCAACATAGAGATCTGGCCTTTTGAAACTTGCTTGCCAAGAGCTGTCTTAGCTGGTTAGAGAGAGAGCACTTTAAATATTTAAATGAAATTATTCAGGAAAAGACTAAGGAAACAGAACCAAAGCAACAGTCTATGCACTGATTACAACATTGTAAACAACAATAATAATAGCAACAGAATCCAGGGAAGAATGCAGAAGATAAAAAAAAGTCAAAATGGGACATGAAAGCAAACAGGATGATTTGGTTTCTCCCTTGCTAATGCTACTATGCACTCCTATTATAATTATTTTTAAACAAGCTGTCAATAATGAAAATGTATGATTTAATGTATAATTCTTCCCCGTTTTGTCCTTTAATGTTTATCATTTATTTATAAATAACTAATGTATTCATTTACCCACCTATTTATTCATTTATTTTATTCATCCATCCATTTATTTTCTCATATGTTTGCCTATCCTTTTACTTGTTCATTTATTTGTTCTGCAGTATTCCCTCTTTTCTAATTTCTAGTGTTAGAGAGTGGTTTGGGGATACAGAATGGGTAAGTGCTTTGTCTTTGGTCACACAGCTGGTATATTGCAAAGGGAGTATTTCAATACAGGTCTTCCTAAGGCTGAATTAGATGCCCTATTCACTTTTCTATATTGCTTCTGTTGATACTAAGTGTTTGATAAACATACTTAAAGATAAATACAATTAAATTTAATTTAAAAAGTTAAAATAAAGATTCATAGTTTCAAATTTTACTAAGATTTCCATGGTTTTGGACATTGTAATGGTAATTATGAGAATTAAAGGTCCTCCCAACCCATTAATAGGCCTGCCCATTAAGGGAAGCTTGATTAGGGGAGGCCCACACCTTTGGTGAATTTTGTAATAAAACACTGGTTCTCAAGGGTGGTGATGCCCTCTGGCTCTGAATAGTGTATAAATACTCTGAGGTGAGGTTATACTTTGGGGCTTACTCATTGGAAGTGTTTGTTTGACCAGACGAGACTCTGGGTAGCAGCTAAGGAGCCCCTGGCTTTGAAAACCCAGATCTCTGGGTGCTTTTATCTCTGGTAACTATATATATATATGTAATAGTCAGACAGTTGGGTATGTCTGTTGATCTGTGATGCATGTATTGCTTACAGTCAGACAATTGGAAACCCTGTCTATTGATTTTTATTTCTCTGAAGTTCAGGGTGCTGACTTATTCCCCTGAACTAAGTGAATGATATATGTGCTTGATTAAAGTAGATTGTTGATACCTCAAAAATTGTTTTCCTTTTAGAAAAGCATATCAAAAAACCTGTACAGCAGGCCCTCCTGTGTATTTTGGGGTCCTTACTGTTACAGACATGCAAAAGAGGAGTCCATGATGACCAGCTGCAATCATTGGAGATAATGATTAACTCATTGGCACAATCTCCTCCCTACATCACTCTCAGCACTGCCTCCCTCTTTGTCTACTTGCAGCATCTGCCCTCCTGACCACTCCTTCCTCTTCTTAATAACAAGACAACCACTACTTCCGTACTCCCTTTGTGAGCTGATGGTTTTTGTCATTATTACTTCATCTTCTATCAGTCCCCCCCATCACACCTTTTCTCTCCTGAGCTGATAACAACAGCAATACAAAGGATATTACAATTACTCTTTCTTTCTCAAAATCCTGAAAATGTTTCTGCTTTTGTTGGTAGATGTGTGTGTGTGTGTGTGTGTGTGTGTGTGTGTGTGTGTGTGTGTGTGTGTAAAGGTGACATGAGAGGAGGAAATTGGGGAAGCCCTAGAGTAGACTCAGAATTAAAGGAAATAATTATTGACCACTGTCCTGTGGTCTATAATTATAATAATAAACATTATTCATAATATTATAATATAATTATATTATAAATAATTATACCAAATACTGTAAATGATAATTGATTATTCTATATTATATAACATACTATTGCATGTAATAAATATTAATACTATATGCATATGTAATTAACTCTAGACCAACCAGCTTGTGGTCAATTGGGTTGCATCCAGTCTATTGACGTATTTCCGGTGGTATTTGATGCTATTTTTGTAACTTAACCCTCTCAAATTCAATCTGCTGCTGCTTACCATTTTCCTAAACCTCATCTGAGTTATTCAGTTAAGACAAACGCCATCTCCCTCCCATACTGTCCTTCTTCTATATCCAGTCACAGAGAAGCATAAGCTAAACACTTCTAACTTTAACTTCTGCTATCCAACTTGCAAATTGACTTATCCACTATGCTGATTTACTGTTATTTTTCTGGAGGGGTCATGTAAAAAATTCCTAGTGACAATCAAGAACTACAGTCAATTTTACCTTTTCATTGAATGTGAATGCAATTTAAATCTGCATTATTTATTTACTGCAGTCTCTCCCCAAACAATAAGCCCATTTCTTTGCCTGAAAAATGGCCTTGTATTTAATGAAAACAAAATGTATATGTCCCTGCACAGAGTTGAAAGCTGAAGTTGAAAAGACTCATTCTTCCCTCTGTAATATTTTTTTTCATTACTCCCACCTTTTTTTTAATAACCCATGTGACAGAGGAAGCTGACTCATGAAAGGAACAGGGAGAACAGAAGAATGCCATTTTTTTCCAGAAAAAAATTCCCACTCCTCCCTGAAACCACTAGGAACACAAGAAAAATATATGACAATAGGGACATATGTGGGATCTAGAGTTTATAGATGATATGGACATGTGAACCCATACTCAATATTAAACAAAAAAGAAATGCCCAAAAAAGTGTTATTCATGAGTACAAGAGATACCTCTAATGACTCAGATCTTTTAATTTTTCTAATCCTGGATCTTTGTCCATTTGAGGGGAAGTGTGCCATTACAGGTGCTAGATGAGTTTCACAGTTCCCCAAGCAATCTGACCTCCATCAAAACTGGTAACAGTTTTGAATATCTACATTGCCGATCTTTGCTGAGGGCCAAAGAAGTGAAAGAGATAAATTATGAAGTTTATATCAGTTATTTGTGCAGTCATGATAACTCAGAGCCACCAGTTAAGAAAATTCTGTGCTGTAGAGACATATTTCCAAAATGGTGTCCCTATGTGGCACTCATGTGGAAGCCAAGAACACATTTCATTCTTTAAAAACAAAGTACCATATTTTAGAAGCATGGACATTTAAAACAGCATTAAGAGGTGCATTAGGGAAACACTTAGGATAATACAGGTCTCATCCTTCATGCAAAATGAGATTCTAAAATGGTGTAAATCATACTATAGTGGAAGAAAATGTTTGAGGCCAGTAATTACAAAAAAGGCCAACTTGAAATCAGAAGTGGAGGTCCTGGGTCCTTTTATCTTTCCTGAGGTTCAGTTCTCACTTGTGGTCAGCCAGGAAAACTATAGCCACTATTTTGAAGGTCTCAGACTGGAACATGACTAAATAAAATAATTTCTGATTGGATCAGCCCGATTACTGGGTGAATTTGCAATTCACTTTCATTGCAATTATCATTCATTCATCATGTACCAAACACTGCTGGACTCTGGGGAATATAAAGGCAAAAATCCAAAACAAAACTGAGCTTGTCCTAGAAGAGCTTATATTCTACTGAGAAATATGCACACAGCTAAGTAGACAGGAAATATTTGCAACAAAATATCAAAGGGATAAGTGTGAGTCTTTAAAAACTTGGAGGAAACTAAGGAAAGACCTGAACATCTGAGTTGAAGTTTTAAACTTGGAAAAAAAATTAGAACCAGTTTAACATAAGTAGGTATTGTGATGGACTTTAAGTCCTAAACAAAGAAGTTTGATTATGTTTCCTCCTCAGGGGCAATAGGGAGCTCTTGGAGGTTCTTAAGCAGAAGAAGGGCATAGTTAGATCTGGGCTTTAGGCATCTCAGCTTAGAGGATACGGGAAAGATGATTTGGAGAAAGAACAGTTGCCAAAAGACCAACTGAACCTCTGTGTCTTCTGAGAAGTTTTTGAAGCAGTTTTTCACTTTCATCATTATTGAACCAATGCCAAGACAAGAAGATGGAATTTTAACACATTATCCCTGTTTTGTAACACTGATGCCTATCTATGGAGGGTAGAGTTGGCTGATTGATACCAGTTCCTTTGCTTCTGGATTGGGGCAGCACTCAAGGCCTCATGTGACCTTCTACATCCTTGGGTGTGGCCTTTGGACTGTGTCCAAGTTTTACTAAACAAGTCCTTTTATTAAGGGAACTTGTTCTGTTGAGTTTGGAATCAGTCAAAGGGCTACCCTTGAGGACCTAGAGGGCTACGTGTGACCTCAAGGCGGCAGATTCCTCATCCCTGGTTTAGGGTGCTTCAGCTACCACCCTTTCCTCTCTGCTCCACTCCTACTTTTTCTGGAGATTTAATTAGTCATTCCCTGTTACAAAAATTAGCTCATGTTCAACCTTGTGGCAATATGATGACCCTCTGGTCCATGTGGTCCTTTTCTCTGATATTTACAAAGTTTCTCTTAGTTATTCATACAATCACAATAACTCATACTTACCAGTTAGGAACATCTTTAACATTCAGACAAAGATTTGGCTCTTTTCCCTAATTTATTCCTAGTGCTGTAGCTCCAAAGCTTCTACCTGTGGACTCTACATCAACAACGCCCATAGACACCAATTAGAGTTTAGATAAATGACTTACTGAGAAGATATAGTAAGACCAGTTGGTGTAAAACACTCCTCTCAAAACCTGGAATGTATTTCCCCATAAAGACATATAATAACCATAGGAGGAATGATCACGAACTTAAAATTTAAATGCAGTGAGGCAGACATGGAGACAGTATATATGGCAAAGGGGTACCATCTGTCTCCAAGCCCTGGAAGCGATTTTTTTTTCTTTTGAGGGTCCTCATGAAATCTCCTATGGGATATGGCATTAATTAATGGGTAAATCACTCTGCTGGGCTGGCTCTTTGTAGGGTGTGGCATTTCTGCTGGACAGATTGATCTGCTTCTGGGCTGTACTGATCTGTTACATGGCCAGATTGCTCTGCCTGACTTTCTACTAATGCATTATTTATTCTTTGAGAGGCAGTATGGCGTAATGGATAGAGAACTGGCCTCAAAGTCAGGAAGACCTGGATTCAGAACTACCTCTGATATACTTTGGCAATGTTATCCTGGGCAAGCTAACTTCTCAGTGCTTTAGAAAACACTCCAAGACAGGTGCCAACTTACATTAATACAGGGAATTTCCTCTATACCAATGAGATTATAAGTTCAGTTCCTATCTTTACCCTTTTCAACCCTGCTTTCAAAATGCCAAATGTTCAAAACATGCTCGGATGAACAAGACAGTTTACTTAACATAGCTTTACTTTGGTCATGAGATCTTTTACTTTGTAATGAGATCTTGCTTTTGCTTCTGAAATGGTTCAGGAAGGCCCCTTGTGCTTCTGCCATTTTGTTCTTTATTCAGGTTTTCTAGATTAGTTTTTCCCTTGAGACATATATTGGATGCATCTTCCCAAGGGATGCATCTGCTTTACAGATGATAGTGTTGACTTTCCAGATTTGTTGAGGTGGAAATACTAGAGTTCTTAAGTGTCAAAGCTAAATCTGATAGTATTGTAGTAGCTTAGGTCAATAGTTTTTTCCTTTGTTTGTTTTGTTTTTTTAGCTATGCTGGAAGGAATTTCACCTCCTGGGTAATACAAGGTTGGTTGTTTGTGTAAGCATTCTAACCACTGCTGAAGGAAAATTGTGTCACTGACTCATGAAAGTGTACATTCAATCCAATGGCATCTGATTTCAGTGTAGCCACTCTTCTGAGAATACATTTTCAGGTCATCACAAGTTAAGGTATGCATTTATTGGAAGCATTTTAATTTTATTTTTTTGCTTAAGGTAAGGTCTTAAAATAATTCATACTCAATTGTTTATTTCACTTAAGCATTCTGAAAGTAAAACCAGTTCATAAAGTCAGATTGAGGAAGAAATCAGAAGGAAACTGATTTTTAAAACCAACAGATGCCACTGATACAATATCTGAGAGGCTGGGAATCTGGTCCACTTTAGTCTCTCATCTCTTGCACCTTCTACTAAAGTACCACCCACTTTTTTCATTCATTTCAGCCTGTTTCCCAATATACCATCTGTCAGCCTCATCCAAGAAAGCTCACAGACACAAGAGGAAAATAGAGTAATATAAAGGCAGCCAGTTCGTGCTAGAGGGTTATATCGTCAAGATCAAAGATTCCCCAGCCCCTTCCCTTGACTACTGTGCACAATTGTGCACACCCCCACACACAGTCTATGGATATAATTAATGCCCATACAATCTGCAGAGAGGCAGTCTGGAATAATGATCTCTAGAATTCAGAAGATACAGACTTCAGGTTAGGAACTTAATATTGGTAGATTTTTTCACTGCAATGCAGAGAAGAATAGGTAATTCAGAGCACACAGAGATTGTGGGAATCTCTAGGTGATTTATTCCTATTTCAATCATCTCAAGAATATACTTGAGAAACAGTGATTGAAATTTCCAATGGTTTTTTAATTCTTACAGTACTCTGTGATCTTGGTATGGATTCCTTGTCACAGAGTCCAATTTCCTCATATGCACATTACATTTTCCATCACCATGTCCTGTCCAAACTGAATATTTTTCTTAATTCAATTTTATGTAATTATGACAAATAAGATAATCTTTCCTATCTTGGCATATCCTTTTATATATTTTCCCAACAGAATTGAATATCATTTCCCCAGACTTGACAGATTTCATCCCTAGACCATTTCTTCACAAGCCAGTCTAACCTCTTTTGTTGTTCTTATTCTATTCTCTCTCTCTTTCTTTCTCTCTTTCTCTCTCTCTCTCTCTCTCTCTTTCTCTCTCTCTCTTTCTTTCTCTCTCTTTCTCTCTCTCTCTTTCTTTCTCTCTCTTTCTCTCTCTCCTCTCTCATTCTCTTTCTGTATTAGGCAGTGCTTTGTACTATGCAGTTGGCATCTAGTAAAAATAAAAGAAAAGGTGAAATTATCCCCCTTCCCAACGCTTGCTGATGTCCAAAGATTTCCATTCTGGGGCCACATTTACTTTTCTAATTGTAGCCCAGCATGGAGGAACTGACTTAAATTTTTTATCAGCTTTCGCCAAAGTCTTTTTATGCACTGCTGGTGTCCAACCACTGCTTTCCTACATCCTGCTTAGGACTGTGGTTTTCTCTTCCTCTTTGGATGGCTCCATCCTTCTCTCTGTGAAATTCCATTTTGCTCTTTTATGTTCAATCTTCTTTTTATGCAGATCAAGTTGCATTTGTCACTGGATATTAAAAATGATTACGTTTTCCTTCTTTTTTTTCTATGTGTACTTTGGGCACTGGGTCAATGTATTTCTTCCATCCCCTTTCTGAGGTTCTATGATAAATAGATCAAATACTGAATCAAATAGCATTAGACCTGAGGACATAACTGCTCAACTACAATGATTTATTGGGGAAATTTCTTAAATGCGGGGAATCCATAGAGGTCTTGAAACTATATATTCAAGTAAATAGCATGTAGGGATACATTTAGCAAATGATAATGACAATTATCAAAGCAAAGAGAAGAAGGGGAAATATATTCCCTAAGGCTGGGAATTAATTGAACACTGGAAGCCATAGAACAGATTCCCCTTTCCCTTCCTCCCTCCCCTCCCCCTCCTGACTTCCATCATGTATAAATCTATTTTGACAGTAAAGCAAAGACTGGAATGGACTCTGGAGTTTGACTCTTTTTTTTTTTCTTAGAGTATTTTTTTTTGGGGGGGGGTGTTGTTGAAAGGCAAACTATCAACAATTTTTATAGCCATTCTGCTTTAAAGAACTGCCTGCTATAACATTTAGATGTCTTTTGAAATCCATATATGAGCTTCTTACCTGCTGTGCTCAATTTCAGAACCCAAGGCTGTTATTAAGGAAAGACAGCAACCTTTGTTCTTTCTACCAGGCACAACGTGTTGCACAATTTTTTTTTAGTTGTGGTGATTGTTACTGTTTTGTTTTCTGGCAGGGAGAGGTATTTGCTAACTTCCCTTGTATTCTTAGCCTTATGGAAATAGACCAAAACATTTTATACCCCTGGCCTTCCCTGGCACTGGCCAGACCGCAGCAATATTTGCAAAATCCTCTTCATGTATTTTAAAGTCCCACATGGAGACATCAGGCCACTTACTGTAACGAATGGTTTTCATTCTTTGTGCACTAAAAGCACATTCCTGGGATAGGCATTGCCATTAGAGCTGGTCAGCATCAAAAGTTTCAGTTTTTGAAGCCCCAAAGGTCAGTTGCTTAGATTAGGTAGACCTCTGAGACAGAAAAAATGGGCTGGAGATGTGGATTACACAGCTTGTGTTAGTTAATTTGACTGGGCTTTAACTGCCTGTGCTCACTCTTGTTCTTTTCTTTCTCTTGGTGGGTTTGTCTTTCTCCTAGGTTCTCTCTCTCTTTCTCTTCATCTTTCTGTCTGTGCATCTGTCTCTATATCTCTAATTTCACTATCTAATTCACTAATTTCACTATTTCTGCTTCTAATTAACATCAGGAAATATAGACTTCCTATTTTTTTTGCCAGAATTGAAATTAGAAAAAATTAGGAAATTAACTGATTTTTGAAATAATTAGACTAAGCTCCAATATGTACTTCAGGTGGGGAAAATATTTTCTAACATTTTGTACCCAAATTTAATTGTCAAATCTAAAGATGATATTTTAAGATTCATAAATTGGAGCTACAAGGGAGATCATACCTCACCCAGTTTAATTCCCTTAATCTGCACATAAGGAAAAAGGGCTTGTCAAAACAATCCATGTCAGCAAATAATGGTTTGGGAAAAGATTCTTTGTCACAAATTATAAGAGAAATATATATTGTAAAAACTAAAATTTGACCTAAAAATTGATCTGGATCTATAATTTTATTAGTGTAAGGAATTCCCAAATCCAAACTTCCCATGCCACACTTATCAGCAATTTCTAAGAATTTCTATTCTTAGTGCCTGAGCCACTGAGAGATGGAGTATATCAGAGTAAAGGCTTGAACTCAACATACACTAAATTGTCCCAAGGGCAATTTGATCTTTTCTTTCACTCTGTCTCCTCCATTTTACTTTTCATCCATGAAATTGGCAGTTTGATGTAGGGGATAGAATGCTGACCTTGAAGTTAGTGAAGTATTTGAAGTTCTGACATATCCTAGCTGTGACCCTGGGTAAATTAGATAACCTCTCTGGCGTACTAAACAATTTTCTAAGTAGTTGTAGAGAAGGTGTAGAGAAGGTGCTGAATTGAATTGATGGAGGGAGTCCCTTCATCTGAGAGTTCCCTAATCCAATTGAACCACAGGTTCAGTCCTTACTTCTGTACCTAATAATTTCATAAATAGTTATTATTGCAGAGACTATGAAAAGGCAGTATACTGACATACTATTGCTGTAGAATTGTTGTGCAAATACATAAGCAAAGTGAGTAAACTGTTTATACTTCATGACCTAAAAATTTCAGTACTGGTTGAAAGGCAAAAATAAATGTCCCATATATGCTAAAGTTTTCATAGCAAGTTTTTTTGGTAGAAAAAATAACTCGAAAGAAGGCAGTTGCTCATGGATTGAAAATGGATGAAAAAATTATAGTATCTGTGTGAAATGAAATGTGTTTTATTTTGTCTATGTATTCCCATCACCTAGATGTAATCATGAATTAACCTTGCACATATTAGGCACTTAATGAATGCTTTTTCAATTAGATTGTTGTGTGCTGTGTGTTCATCCTTCGTTGCCGAAGAAGACTGTAAGAGATGGTCAAGCATGCAGCCGAGAAAGCAGAGATAATGTATAAAACAAACTAATGCAACATTAAATGGTAGCCAAACTCAGATTAATTTCAATGACCAATCTTAGACCCAGAGAAGACATGATGGGACACATTTACCTTCTCTTTGTAGAAACATGGAAGACTATGGGGACAAAATGTTGGCCATTCTGTTGAATGCAGTCATTGTCTTAATTTTCCTTAATCTTTTTAAAGAACAAATGGGAGATGATTGTGACCTGAAACCCAAAACATGTCAGTAAATCTGAAAGAGAGAATTACTCTCAGAAAAACAGGTAAACAGATTATTTAAGGGTTAACCTTCCACAAGCCATGTTTCCTCTTTTGTGTCCTCCTGGTGCCTGCGTTTTAGCATTTTTACGGTTGATCTATCAGAGAGAATAGGTAAAAGCGAGAGGAAGCAAAACAAATCCAAGAAGGTCTAATGAGAGAAGACTGAAACTAATGGATAAAAGGTGGTTTCAATTGCACCTATAGATTTCTTGTATCCATGGTTTTCCTCTGCCTCAAAGTCAGTAGTAGGCAATATTGCAAACAAGGCAATTTGACTTGTATACTCTTCTATTCCCATTCAGAGTCTCTTTTTTCTTTTTCAGCATCCCATCCCCACTGCCATGAGGACCTGCTCAAAGTCTCCTGGGTGCTCCAGAGACCTACAATAGAGCCATATGCTTTGGACCTTGCCTTCCCCATCTTCCTTGGTACACTCCTGGCTAGTTAGACAAACTAATTTATTGTTGTGGTGATTGGTTGATAAATATAATGCATTTACCCCTCTCAGGTAACATATTGGCATTTCAGTAGAAGCTTTAAATGACTAAATTGAGAGCAGTACCTAGTGAGTAAATTTCAGACTTAGTTTCAGGTCAGTGGGAAGGATATTCTGTGGTAGGGGGATACTGAAAGGTCCCTCAGATCAAGCTTGGCCTTACTGATAACCTGGCTGTTCTGTCTTTCATTAACATAGATGTAATCACGAGTTAACAATTTGTCAGACAACCAGTTCTGTTTCTAAGCTTGAGGATCTGATACTATTCCTTTGGGATCACAGTTTTCAGATAAAGGCTCCTGTCTACTTAATGTCTGGCAAAGTAGAGCTTGTTGGTTGACTGCTGAATGAGAACAGGGTATGTATACAAATGACATGTGTAGTCATGGAATCCTGGTACATTCTTCCAAGTCCATGTGGGGATTTATTATATTGGGCAGAACATACTGTGTTTGCTCATAAGAACTGAGTATTCACTGGCCAATCTCCCATTATATTACCTTCCCCAAATGCAGTTCAGGAAGGTTATTGGCAGTAGAAGAAGCAATTCCTTTATCTATATCTCCCCTACCCAGATGACCATAGTAATTCATCCTTCTCATTCAAACACAGTCTGAGAGCTCAAGTACTTCCTCTAGCACTGATCCCTCAGTTGCTAATATACAACCCTCCCCTGCAAAAAAATTATTTTGTATTAACTTTTATTTCTAAGATGTCACCATGGAAGACATTTTGTATAATGATGAACTTTCTCTGATCTCTCTTCAAGAGAGTAGGTAGAGTTATTTCTCTTTGATCATACCTGTTGATCCCACCCTGATCATTGACCACTGGGAGCTGGTTCTACCCCCTTATCCTTTCTACCTAGACCACTGGCCTTGTTTGTTTCTCTTTGTTTGTTTTTTTGCCACTTCTGTTCTTTGAAGGCAAGAGATTTAGAAGAGAAAAGCATATTTGAGAAGTGAACAGCTGGTAAAAAGATGGTTTTGGAGATAGGATTTAGATTTTTGGACCATGGCTTACATTGCAAGAATGACATGGTCTTGGCAGGGACTGAGTGCATTTAATAAGAACTTGGAAGCATGTATTTGCCTGGATTCTTGTAAATCTAGTCAACAGAACTTTCAACTAAACAGGATGATGAGGGAAGAAAATTGCCTATGTATATTCAAATCATATGCCATAGAGAATACCTATAACAAGAAAGAAGAAAATGGTTATGACACTCAAAATCTCTCTGGTGACAAAAATCTGAGAAAGGAATCAGTTATAGGTAGCAGTCAAGCAGAAGTAGATAGTATAAAGAGAGGCAAATTTGCCCTCATAGGTATCAATGGAGTTTGATAAAATATGATCTATGATTGAAATATGGATCTGAAATGGTATGCTTTAATTTAAAAAAAAAAAGAGATAAAGTAGAGATTTAGTATTGTATGTCTTAAAGACATGCTCCTGTGAAGACATCTAAGGCAGGGGGAAGCATGTGTGTAATGCTAATGAGGAAGTTTGGGGGAGAGTTGTAGGAAGGCTTATACTTTTTATTAATGAGGCAATGGTTCTCAAGGATTGTGATGTCCTCTAGCTCTCAAAAGTAGATACTCATTGGAAGTGTTTGTTTGGCTAGAGGAGACTCTGGGCAGCCATTAAAGAGCTCCCCGGCTTTGAAAACCCAGATATTGGTGCTTCTCTCTCTGGTAACCATGTATGCATGATCTGACAGTTGGATCTGTCTGTTGATCTGTCATGTATGTATTGCTTATAGTCAGACAGTTGGAAGCCCTGTCTATTGATTATTATTTCTTTGTATTTTTTTTTTAACATTTATTTTCACAAAATTTTGGGTTACAAATTTTCTCCCCTTTTATCCCCTCCCCCCCCCAATCCCAAGCATTCTAATTGCCCCTGTGACCAATCTGCTCTCTCCTCTATCCTCCCTCCCTGCCCTTGTCTCCATCTTCTCTTTTGTCCTGTAGGGCCAGATAGCTTTCTTGACCCCTTAACCTGTATTTCTTATTTCCCAGTGGTAAGAACATTACATTTGATCCTAACACTTTGAGTTCCAACATCTTTAGCTCCCTCCCTCTCCACCGCTTCCCTTTGGAAGACAAGCAATTCAATATAGGCCAAATCTGTGTAGTTTTGCAAATGATTTCCATACTAGTTGTATTGTATAGGACTAATTATATTTCCCTCCATCCTATCCTGTCCCCCATTTCTTCTATTCTCTTATGATCCTTTCCCTCCCCATGAGTGTCGACCTCGGATTGCATTCTCCTCCCCATGCCCTCCCCTCTATCCTCCCCCCCACCCTGCTTGTGCCCTTGTCCCCCACTCTCCTGTATTGTGAGATAGGTTTTCCTATCAAAATGAGTGTGCATTTTGTTCTTTCCTTTAGTGGAATGTGATGAGAGTAGACCTCATGTTTTTCTCTTGCCTCCCCTCTTTATCCCACCACTAATAAGTCTTTTGCTTGCCTCTTTTATGAGAGATAATTTGCCCCATTCAACTTCTCCCTTTCTCCTCCCAATATTTCTCTCTCACTGCTTGATTTCATTTTTTTTTGAGATATGATCCCATCCTCTTCAGTTCCCTCTGTGCACTCTGTCTCTATGTATGTATGCGTGTGTGCATGTGTGTGTGTGTGTGTGTACTCCCACCCAGTGCCCAGATACTGAAATGTTTCAAGAGTTACAAATATTGTCTTTCCATGTAGGAATGTAAACAGTTCAACTTTAGTAAGTCCCTTATGACTTCTCTTTGCTGTTCACCTTTTCATGGTTCTCTTCATTCTTGTGTTAGAAAGTCAAATTTTCTTTTCAGCTCTGGTCTTTTCATCAAGAAAATTTGAAAATCCTCTATTTCATTGAAAGACCATTTTTTCTCCTGAAGTATTATACTCAGTTTTGTTGGGTAGGTGATTCTTGGTTTTAGTCCTAGTTCCTTTGACTTCTGGAATGTCCTATTCCATGCCCTTCGATCCCTTAATGTAGAGGGTGCTAGATCTTGTGTTATCCTGATTGTATTTCCACAATACTTGAATTGTTTCTTTCTAGCTGCTTGCAATATTTTCTCTTTCACCTGGGAATTTTGGAATTTGGCCACAATGCTCCTAGGAGTTTCTCTTTTTGGATCTCTTTCATGCGGCGTTCTGCGGATTCCTTGAATATTTATTTTGCCCTCTGGTTCTAGAATCTCAGGGCAGTTTTCATTGATAATTTCATGGAAGATGATGTCTAGGCTCTTCTTTTGATCATGGTTTTCAGGTAGTCCCAGAATTTTTACATTGTCTCTCCTGATTCTATTTTCCAGGTCAGTTGTTTTTCCAATAAGATATTTCACATTATCTTCCATTTTTCGAATCTGCGCGGTATGTTCTGTGATATCTGTCTTTCTCATTAAGTCCTTAGCCTCCATCTGTGCCATTCCAGTTTTGAAAGACCTATTTTCTTCAGTGAGCTTTTGCATCTCCTTTTCCATTTGGCTAATTCTGCTTTTGAAAGCATTCTTCTCCTCATTGGCCTTTTGAACCTCTTTTGCCAATTGAGTTAGGCTAGTTTTCAAGGTGTTAATTTCTTCAACATTTTTTTGGTTCTCCTTTAGCAGGGAGCTGATCTGCTTTTCATGCTTCTCTTTCATCCCTCTCATTTCTCTTCCTAGTTTTTCCTCCACCTCTCTAACTTGATTTTCAAAATTCCTTTTGAGCTCTTCCATGGCCTGAGCCCATTGGGTGGGCTGGGACACAGAATCCTTGATTTCTGTGTCTTTGCCTGATGGTAAACATTGTTCTTCCTCGTCAGAAAGGAAGGGAGGAAGTGTCTTTTCTCCGAGAAAGTACCCTTCAATAGTTTTATTTCTTTTCCCTTTTCTGGGCATTCTCCCCAGCCAGTGACTTGACCTCTGAAAATTCTCCTCACACCCACCTCGCCTCCTGGTCCTCCCAGCCAGCGTTTGGGGACTGAGATTCAAATGCTGCTTCCCGCCTTAGGGTTTTTGGCAGGGGCAGGGCTGCTATTCAGTGTGAGAATTAAGTTCAGATGGTCAGGTCGGGGCAGGGCTGCCTCTCAGGCCCAGTTCCCTCAGGGGGTTTATGCACAGACCTTCCACAATGGACGCCTGCTTGGGGAGCCCCTGTCTGCAGCCGCCTCTCAGCTTCTACCTCCCAGGGGGGCCCAAGCCATGGGGGCACCCCACTCCCCTCTTGACCCGCCAAAGAGACTCTCTCACCGACCCTCGTCACCTGTGAGTGGGGGGGCTTGTGCCACCGCTGGAGATCCCGTCTCTGAAGCCTGTTCGAATCCGTACCTCTCGGAGCCGTGGCCGCCACAGGTCCGGGCTGTGACCGCAGCGCGACGGACCTTTTGCGAGAGGTTTGCAGGTCCCTCTGTGGGTGGAGGGACCCACGTGGCCGCTGGAGGTCCCATCCCCGAAGCCCGCTCAGATCTTTTCCTCACGGTATTGCGGCCGCTGCAGGGCTGCACTCAGCTCCCAGTCCCGGCGCCCAGTCCGCAGCGCGAAGGACCCCCCGCGAGAGGTTTGCAGGTCTCTCCGGAACAGAAATCTCCCTCGCTCCAATATTCCGTGGCCTCTGGGTGCAGAATTCACGGTGGGTTGGTCCCCTCTAGCCGTTCTGTGAGTTGTGGGTTCGGAGCTATGTGTATGTCCGTCTTTCTACTCCGCCATCTTGGCTCTGCCTCATTGTATTTTCTCTGAAGTTCAGAGTGCTGACTTTTCCCCCTGAACTAAGTGAATAATATACATGCTTGATTAAAGTGATTGTTGACCCCTCAAAAGTTGCTTTCCTTTAAGAAAAATAGATCTAGAAATACACAGCCCTCCTGTGTATGTTGGAGTGCTTGCATTTACAGCATGGTGGATAGCATTTAGGAGAGGATAAATAGAGGCAAAAACTGACATTAAAGGATGCTACAAACCACATGGACAGAAAGAGGAACTAGATGAGGATTTTGGGACAAGGATCACAACACAAATACAGACATGATGAGGCAGTGATAGAGAAACTGAATTGTTGACACATATAGTCTGTAGTTTTCTTTCTACTTAAAACAGAGATGCTAGTAATTCCTTTCTTAAAAAAATTAGTAATTTCTCCCTCTAAAAGATGGAATAATTGAATGAGATTCTATTCTGGATTTTGTCCTCATCAACAAGGAAGAACTTGATTGCTGGGGTAGGAATGATGGCAAACAAGGTTAATTTGTGAAATACATGTTCGTGGAACTCTCACTTTTCAAGTATTTGTTGTTGCTTTTATCTTTAATTTTTGTTTTATTTTTTCTCAATTCCATATAAACAAAATATTTAACTTATTTTTTAAAATTTTGAGTTCCACACTCTCTTCCTCTTTCCTTCTCTCTCTCCCCTGAGAAGAATAGACAAAAAATTTAAAAGTGTGTTTCAATTTGCATTCAGATTCTATCAGTTCTTTCTCTGGAGGTGCATAGCATTTTTCATCATGAGTTCTTTGGATTTGTCTTGGATCATAGTATTACTAAGAATGCCAAGTCATTCACAGTTGATCATCATCATTTCTTATTGTATACAATGTTCTCCTTATTCTGCTCATCTTACATTGCATCAGTTCATGTAAGTTTTCCAGGTTTTTCTGAAATCATCCTGCTCATCATTTCTTAGAAGGTAACAGTATTCCATCATAATCATATGCCACAACTTGTTCAGCCATTCCCCAATTGATGAGTAGACTCTCAATTTCCAATTCTTTGCCATCACTAAAAGAGTTGCTATAACTTTTTATAACTATTTAAAATATTTTTCACCAGACAGCTAGGTGGCACAGTGGATAGAGTGCTAGCTTAGAATCAGGAAGACCTGAGTTCAAATATAGCCTCAGAAATCTATTAGCTGTGTGACCCTGGATAAGTCACTTAATTCTGTTTGCCTCAGTTTCCTCATATGTAAAATGATCTGGAGAAGGAAATGGCAACCCACTCCAGCATCTTTGCTAAGAAAACCCCAATTACAGTTACAAAGAGTGGACACAACTGAAATGACTCAACAACAAATAAATATTTAACACATAGGTCCTTTTACTTTTTCTTTGGTCTCTTTGGGGTACAGACCTCATAGTGGTATTGGTGGATCAAGAGGTTTACATAGTTTTATAACCTTTGGGCATAGTTCCAAATAGCTCCCCAGAATAATTGGATTGGTTCATAATGATGTATTAGTGTCCTGATTTTCCCACGTCCCCTCCAACATTTTTGTCATTTTCCTTTTATGTCATATTGGACAATCTGAGAGGCATGAGGTGGTATCTTAGAGTTCCAATTTGTGTTTCTCTAATCAGTAGTGATTCAGAGCATTTTTATATGAATATAGATGACTTTGATTTCTTCTTGTGAAAACTCTCTGTTTGTATTTTTTGACCATTTGTCAATTGAGGAATAACTTGAATTCTTATAAACTTGACTCAGTTCTCTATATATTTGAGAATTAAGGGCTTTATTAGAGAAACTTGTTATAAAAATTTCCCCCCAGTTTCTTGTTTTCCTTCTAATTTGACTGCATTTAGTTTTGTTTGTGCAAAATATAAGCAATATTATCCATTCTACACCCCATGACGCTCTCTTTTTCTTGTTTTGTCATAAATTCTTCCCTTATCCATAAATCTGTCTGGTAAAATTCCACACTCCCCTAATTTGCTTGTGACACAACCCTTTATTTCTAAATCATATGCCCATTTACTCTTCAAGTATTTGAAAAGTCATCACCTGAAAGAGGAATTAGACTTCTGCTTAACTCCAGAGGGCAGAACTTGAGTCAATGGGTGGAAGGTGCAGAAAAGCAAATTTAGAAAATACGAGGACAATATTTTCTAACAGAGTTATCCAAAAGTGTATATACCCTTTTGAGAGGTAATAGATTCTTGACTTCATAGGAAGCTCTCAAGCAGAGATTGTATGATCATGTGCTGGTAATATTCTGGAAAGGATTCTTGTTTGGCTTTGGGTGGGACTTGTTGACTATTGAGCCTTATTTCTAATTCAATTCCTTGAATCTGTTGCTATGAGTCAATAGAAGTATGTTTAGGGGTGTGCTGGTAAGTGTTTAACAATCCATTCTGCCAATGGGGAGAAAGAGCAATCATCATATTTTCACATTAAATCTACATTACTGATATTCCCCCATCACTTTCATAAGACTAGACAATCAACAAATCAATAAATGAATCCCTTATTTTTTAATTTCTAAGGTGAAAGTACATTGAACATCTAACTATTGGCTCTCCTGAGACAGTTCTAGTTGACTCCAGCACACTCTTGCCTAGTTTCAAGTCACAACTCTGCCAATAACAGGCTGAGCAACATTTATTACCTCACTCTTTGCCTCAGGAAGAATTGACCAAGTAGGCTAGAATTAAATTATTAGATACCTGATCATATTCAGAAATTACCCTGGCAACTCTAATTGAGAGGCTATTTGTTCATTTTTAATGACATCTTCACTAAGCTTTTATAATGGAAAATTTTCAAAATGCCCCTTTGCATTTGAATACATTTTTTATTTGCACAAAGCTATATCTTTAACCATCTATTTCAAAAAGCTTATATTTTCAATGTACAAATTAGCCTTCAAATGCATGTTTGGTATTGTCCAGTGAAATGAGTAAGTAATGCAATTAGCACCTAAAATGTGAGGAGTTAAGAGTGATTGCAGAAACCATGATCAGTTTAACCAGTCATCAATGTGAGATTAATCTCTATGGAAAACAAAGGATGATTCAGATAATTTAATCTGGATCTTTACTGGATGGTGACTAAGCAGAATTTGAGGACAAAATATGGCAACAGAATATACAGGAGCAGTGGTAGCATGACATTGGACCCCTTTTCTCTTCAATTTGGGAGCTTAGAAAGGAAAAGCTAAAATTGAAATTATGACTTTTTCTACAATTCTCTTTTCAGTGGTTCCTGGTTGTACTGAAACTTGGAGGTTTGCTGTGTAATCATTTAAGAAAGAGTCGATGATAACTTTTGCCCTATAATTGATTTTAGAAATTGTTTGGAAATGTTGGTTTTGGAAAGAAGGTAGTTCAGAGGTCTTAGTGCAGTGTTAAGATTATTGACTTTTAACCTTAGTTTTGACAGCAAGGCACTTTGCCACCATTGGCATATCTCTTTAAACCTATCTCCTACTCATATTTGTTTAAAAACAATCTTAGTTCAGGGATTTGAGTAAGTTTCTGGACTTTAATGATTTCTAAACAACAACAAAATCACTTTCTCCTCCTCAAATGAAACAGTGGGGAAAATAGGACTTCTCTGACTTTCTATCGTCTACACTGGTTTTGTCATTTCTGTTTCACCTTTGACCCCTCCAAGTCTGGGTACTCCAGAAGATAAGTAGGGGAAATAATTTCCTTCCTCTGAAATGATGCCTATTGATGAGTTGCAAAGGGGTAAGGGCAATCAAGCAATATGCATTTATGAAGCATCTACTATTTGCCAGGCACTGTGCTAAATACTAGAGATACAAAAAGAAACAAAAAGGAAAGATAGTCCCTGCCTGCAAGGAATTTATATTCTAATCAAAGAGAACAACACATAAAAAGAGGTTGGGAGGAAGCATCTATGTTGGGGCATAGTGAAGTCTAGAGAATCAGAAGCACAGCTAGGAGGGGAATGAAGCATGGCTTGCCTAGGTCCGCTTCCCAAATGGAGGTTCCCAGAAGGGAACTCACCAATGAGAGAAATAGTTTGGCGTAGAAAGGGATGTTCCTGCTCAGGGGTAGGAGGGAGTGTGTGTACCAGGTGCTGAGGGAAATTCTAGGGTATCTGAGGAATGATGGCAAAATCTAGAGAGAGGGTAACAAGGAATAAGAACAAATAATCAGGTTTATGTTATTCTACGATACTTGGACCAGGATAAATATATCTTGAATATTTCCATATTGAGCCTAATCCACATGAAAAAAGCCAAAGAGGTGTTCAACACTGGAAAAACTAGAAGCTATTTTTTTGGAAAAACAATAAAATACATACACTATTACTATTTTGCTTAAGAAAAAGAAAAGTAAATTACCAGCATTTAAAAGATAAAGAAATTCAGAACAAATAAAAAAATGAGTGATATTATTAGAAACGATTTTGCCCACCTACACACCCATAAAACCAACAATTTAAATAAATTAAATGAATATTTTTAAAAATAGAAGATATCCAAATTAATAGAGCAATAAATAGAGAATTTAAACAAATCAATTTCAGAGTGAAAAATTAAATAAAATATAAACAAATTTCCAAAGCGAAAAGAAATCAAAACCAGATGGATTCACAAGTGAGTTCTACTAAACATTCAAAGAGCAATTAATTTCAATATTACACAAACTATTTTCAAAAATAACAAAAGAAAAGATCCTTGTCAAATTCCTTCTATGGCACAACTATGTTTTTGATATATTAGCCAAGGAGAGTCAAGACAGAAAAAAGAACATACAGACCAATATCCTTGATGAACATCGATGTAAAAATTTTAAATAAAATATTAGCAAAGAGAATGACAATATATCACAAAGATTATATACTATGACTAGGTCAGATTTATACCAGAAATGAAGGGTTGGTTTAATATTAGGGAAACTATAATCTTAACCATATTAATAACAAAGTCAATAAAATCTTATGATTAAATCAATAAATGCAGAAAAAAACTTCTGACAAGCTAAAATCCCTCTTAGATTCTGATCTCCTTGAGAGCACTGTCCTTTGTCTTTTTAAAAAATTTCCATTTCATACTATAGTACCTATTGCATAGTATGTGCTTGATAAATGCTAGTTAACTGACCCATCTTTGATAAAACATTAGAAAACATAGGAAAAATAGACCTTTCTTCAAAATAATAAGCAGCATCTATCTAAACCAAGAGCTACTATTATGTATAATAGAGATAAAGTAGGATTCTTTCCAACACAATCAGGGGTGATACAAGGAAAACCACTGTCATCACATATTTGACGTAATACTAGAATTGATGACTACAATAGGATGAGTAAAAAACTGAGGCAATAAGCATAAAGTGGGAATAAAACAATCACCTTTTGTATATGATGTGATGGTGTACTTAAAGAACTCTAAAGAATCAACTAAAATTAATTGAAACAATAACTTCAGAAAATTTACAGGATAGAAATTAATCCATATAAATCATCAGTATCTCTATATAACACCAATATAATCCAGTGTTAAGAGACAGGAAGTGAAATTCCATTTAAAATAGCTGCAGAATATGTATAATATTTGAGAATCTATGTCCCAAGATACACACAAGACCTAAGTAAATATAACTACAAATCACGGATTACAAAAAGAGTCCTAAATGATTGGAAAAAAATATTATTTGTCCAAGTGTAGAAAAAATCAATGTAAGAAAGCAACAATATTACATAAATTAATTTACTTATGCAATAAATGGATGGATGGATGAATAAAACATTTTTTAAGCACTTACTATGAGTGAAGCACTGTACTAAGTGATGGGGATGCAAATAGAAAAGTAAGACTGTCCCTGATCTGAAGGAGTTCACATTCTAATGAAGGAAGCAACACATATGGAAAGTTTCCTTGCAAGTCAGCTGGAAAAGTTTCATGGTCTTTAGGGTATGGTGGCAAAGTAGATACCTCTTATTTAATGTCATTTTAATTGATACAGTTGTATGTTTCTGATATTGGACTACTTGTCAATGCCAAAGACTTGGTGGCAAGATCTTTTCTTTCTGGGTCTTTGGTATCTGTAACTATTGCATCTTCAGGAGCAATTTCCAGGCTGCATCTCCATAGGGGTTGCTCCTCAGGGTGTTGTTTGAGGTCACTAGTCCGGAAACAATGTTACTTCTAAGACTCTTGGGTGTGCGGTCCTGGATTATTTCCTTCAGAGTCTGGGGTAAAATGGTAGTCAAAGTGGTGGTGGTGATTTGACTTCTCTGGAACATGCTGCCTCCTGTCTCTCCTTCAAGGTGTCTTGCTGCTTGAGCTAGGTTGGCATGCTTCGGCCATGTATGTGGAAGTCAGATGGCAACTGGTGGGGTTGGCTGAACCCTTCTTCACAAGAGTTGCTTTCCAGGATAATGCCTGTAAGGGCTAGGCTGAAGCAGGATTGATGGTCTGGGTCCACCCTTCTCAAGGTTTCTGTTCTTATTTGTCTACTGGTGGCAGATAAAAATAGTTACTGGTGATAATAAGGAAGATGGGGCCCCTCTCTGTAATGATTTCTGCCTTCAATAACGACTGTTGAGTCTGCATTGGAAGCAGGTTTGGAAAGTACTGGTATTGACAGCATCGTATCAGTCAAACTACCAAAGGATTACTTTATAGAATTAGAAAAAAAATAATAAAATTCATATGGAGATGAAAAAGTTCAACAAATTAAAAGGAAATAATAATCTTTAAAAATGGGAATAAAGGGAGTCCAGTAATGCCAGATCTTAAACTGTGCTACAAAGCAATAATTCTCAAAACAATTTGTTTCTGGTTAAAAAAATAGAGATTGATCATTGGAACAGATTAGGGATACAATACAGAAGGACATTTTTCTAGTAGCCTAGCATTCAATAAATGCAAAGACCTCAGCTACCGGGATAAGAGCTCACTATTTGATGAAAAACTACTAGGACAATTGGACATCAGTATGGAATAATTAGATTTAGACCAACATCTTATACTTTAAAAAATAAACTCCAAATGGGATAGGTAATCTAAATATGAAAGATCACCTATAAACATATTAGAAAAACATAGATGATATTACCTATCAAATCAATGGATAGAAGAGAAGTTCATGAAACAAGAGATAGAGATGATCTCCAAAGATAAAATGAATGATTTCAATTACATAAAATTTTAAAAGTTTTGTACATGTAAATCCAATAAGGTAAGATTAAAACGAACTCAATTAACTGGATCAAATCTTTTCAAGCAAGTTTATTGGATAAAAATCTCATTTTCAAAATATAAAAGAAACTGATTAAAATTTATAAGAACAAGAGCCATTCCCAAGTTGGTAAATGGTGCCTATAGTCATTTAGAAAAATTTTCCAAATCACTAATACTTAGAGAAATACAAATTAAATAATTTTGCGAGTCTACCTTATACATGTTAGATTGTCAAATATGGCAAAAAAAGAAAAATTTGAAAAGTTGGAAGGGCTTTGGGGAAACAGATATATTGGAGGACTATTGGTAGACATGTGAATAGTTATAGTCATCTGGAAAGCATTAAGTTTACTAAATATGCAGCATGCATGTCTATGTATGAATACATACACAGTCAATGAGTGAATTTGTTTTGCTTAACTATGAATTTTTTTTCAAAGATTTATCTTCATTTCCCCTTTTTTTTCCAGTGGGGGTGTGGGTTGGGAGGTATTTCTATTAATTGAAAACACTAAAAATGGAGAGGTTGTGAGGCTATAGGTATAGAATATTTTTATATGCTTTCAGGTTTTTCAGTTTTACTTCATTACTTTACTTTGCTACAAGAATTCTCTCATAGGGTGAGGATAATTTGAAAATATTTGTAACATAAAAGCAAAACATATTGACAAAACTTAAAAAAAATAAAAGAAAAAAGAGACTAGGGATGGGACCTATAATTTCATTGGTTCAGGAAATACCTTCTACCAATGCGGAGTGATACCTAATCTTCATCTCATTTTAGAGAGGTTAGTTGACTTGCCTGGAGTTTCATACAGTCAATATATGTCACAACCTGGGTTGTAGCTGTTGTTGTTGTTAACCTCACACCTAGCAAACTGGCAAAGATGGAAGGGCTTTGGAAATGAAACTATGAATTGGTCCAATTATTCCAGAGAACTACTTGGTGTTAAGCTGAAAAAAGTACCCTTTGACACAGAGATCCTATTGATAGACATATACTCTAAAGAGGTCAAGAAAGGAAATATCATATACACAAAAACATTGGTAGCAAAATTCTTTTGTGGTCACAAAGCCCATCAACCAGACAAATTGTGGCTTGTTAATGCAATGCAATATTAATATGCCATAAGAAACTTTGAATGTGAAGAATTTAGATACACATAAAGATTACATAAATTGAAGCAGGGAAAAAAAAAAACCCAAAGAAACCAGAGCCAGGAAGCAATGTTTGCAATGATTACAATAAAATAAATGAAAAGAAAAAAATTGTGCACTGGACAATGACAAAGAAGTTTTATTTTACAGAAAAGTTGAAAAAATGCACATGCTTCTTTTCAGAGGTGGGGGACAACCTCAGTTGATATGTTAATTGATTTTAATGAGTGGTTTTTTCCTTTTTTTTTTTTTTAAAAATGTAATAAGGAATAACATGTTAGGGGAAAGGGAGGTTATTACAGAATGAAAATGATCTAAAAACCAAGAAATCAATAATTAAATAACAAATGTTAAAAAGTAGAAAGTTTGACTAGATGACATCTAAGGTTCTTTTCAGTCCTAAATTAATTATTTTATGGTCATGTAAATTTTTGTTGCATATCTACCAATTTCCTCTTCAGGCATAATATGGACTAGATGACATCTGAATTGTCTTCAAATTGGACCATTCTGTAAGCCTATGGTTCTATGTGCAAAGGGCTATACTAGCCTGCTAAGACAAGAAAATATGTGCAAGGCTGTCTTGGCCTTCAAAGAGCTCAAGGAACATTAAGATTGGACAGAACTGAGGCTTATTAGGACCCCTTGGGGAAGCTAAACACTTAGCTATTTATCCTACTGTGTCATGAAGCTCTACATAGTCAATTGTTTTCCATGTTTATCTCCATTATACCCATCCAGGATTTTTTAAAAAGAAATTAGAACAAATTTTAGAAAAATGAGACTGAGCAAACTCCACCTTGAGTTCCTATAAGTCCATCTGACCTGGGCAATTGTGAATAGCAAAAGCCATAGCAAGAGAGGGGAAAGCTTCCATTGATATCCTGCTGTGTAAGTTAGCTTCTCTAGACCCAGTACCCCCCAAATGCTGGGTGGTGACAGCTTGCATACAGTTAAGAGGCTGGGAAGGCCGACTTACTCAGCAGGATATCCCTAGGCCCTATTACCTTATAGAGAAAGGTTCCAAGACACTGTTCCAGTGACTTGGATTTTTCTAGTTTCTTTCTGGAATCAATCAATTTGGAGACACCAAGCTGCCCTCTATAGCAAATTCCTTTTCATAAATTCCTACTTATAAAGCCTAGTATGATGAAAAACTTTATTCTCAGTTATATGTCCATAATTATTAATTTTTTATTAAAAAAGATTTTAGGGGTAAATCTTTGAAAACTCCCTTAAATGAAGAAAAAAAGAAAGTTATATGATAACTTTATTATATATTTTAAAGGAATGGCAAGTTGAACATAATAGAGTTGCAATTTTATATGCAATCATCTTTTTTCCTATTCTATATAATTATTTTCTATTCTATGTAATTATTCATAAATATACAATTATCCTTATTCACATAAATTCTTCTTTTATTTCTTAAGGTCAGAATAAAAGAACAAAATTTTAAAAATTAGAAAAAAGAAAATAGGCACTATTTTTTTTGTCTTTGTACCCATAAATGTCTAGCACAATGCCAGGCACCTAGTAGGGATTTAATAAATGTTTATTGAGAGGAATACAAGGGTATTTGTTAGGAGAGATACAGAGATAATAGGTTCATAGCATGTCTAATGGAATAAAACCTAGAAGACTCTGGTTGGTTAATAACTAGATGACAAGATTATATGTGGCAGCAGCACTATTAGGTTAGAAGTGAAATCATTGAGCCAGTTATGGAAAAGTCCTTGTATTCTTTCAAAAGCCATTAAACAAGTAGCAAACGGAGAAGAGTTAAGCTATGACAAGATAATAGATTTCTTTGCCAGGGAGACCAAAAAAAAAAAAAAAACAAAACCCAACCAAACCTGAAAAGAGAGTCATTACAAGGAAGAGTAGAGAATGAAAAACAGGGAGTAAAACTGTGACTTTAAGGGAAGCATTTATGAACAAAATACCTGTCTATCCTTCCCATATATATTCACTCTTATGTGTGAAATGTGATGTGCCCTGTCCCTAATAATGAGAAAGTTATCACAATGACATTGCTAATGCAAAGAATATGCATATGATTAACTGCTTTCATCAGCTTGAATTAAGTGCTAGAAATTAGGTTAGATAAAAACTGTATTTCATATCAAAAATTACTAGGGGGAAGGAGAAAGGACTAATATTTTCCATTAAAATGAATCTCATAAGTTATTCACCATAGTGGCAGCAACAAGGAGAAATAAGTCCTAGACAATGTCTTCTAAGGAAAAACAGCATAGAATTAAACCTGAACCAAACCATATCAAATCAATCTAAAACAAAACCTTGGGTTCTCAAAAGCTGTGCCAATACAGCTCAAGGCCCAGCAGAGTCTATCAAATTGTAGAGACTTCAAAGAAAACCCTTGTGAAATACTCTATGTCTGCTCTCCAAGAACTAGCCTACTGAAATACAGAGAAACCCATCACCAGAAGACTATGAGGGAGGAGCAAGTAAAGGCCAGAGCTCACAGAAGGACCATTTTACATCAAAGACTGTTCTCCTTTCCCCACTCCCATGTGTAGTTTTCCTCTTGACCGTGATTGTATAGTAGACCAACAATGGGCATTAACAATTGTCAAGGAAGGAAGAGAGCAAACGGTTCACTGGAGGAAGGGAGGATAGGAGCAACAGGAATATGAGGTCTTGTTGCAATCTATCATAGACCATCCTATTCCATCATAAACCTTCTCAGCAGTCACAATAATCAGTAAGAGACAGGTGAGACTTCCAAGATGAGCAAAACAGCTCATGAAATATTGTTACCCAAAGTAAAAAAAGCTTCTTTTCAGTGACCTTTCTAGATTTCATATTTGACCTTGGTTTTCTTCTGGGTTTTCCATTTACCTGGTGAATCCTGCCCTCCCCTACCATAAACCTGAAATTTAAAGGGAGGAAAAAAACACCTGAAGTTCCCATTCCCTTGGTCTTCTGTCAATTTCATAGAAGATGCTAATCTTATTAGCAACTCTGTAGACCAATGAAAGCACAGATATAGCTCTTTCTCTATTCTGATCAAATGAGACAATATTGTAAAGTGCTTGGCATAGTGCCTGGCATAGAGCAGGCACTATATAAATGCTTATTCCTTCCCCATCCCCCTGTCCCCATACATATAGTTTGATACTGCATGTGGATGAATGAGCTGGGCCCAGAATTGAATTAAAAACTTTTTGTAGCGTTTTAAATGACTTGCTCTGCCCCCACCTCCAAGGTACTCACTGCCACAACGGCCCTTCTAATTAAAATCAATCCTCCTCTAGTGATGCTATAATGCAATAAGTCTTGAAACACCATGATCCTGGAAGATCAAAAATTACATGGAAACCAAAGTGCCAAAGAAAGATTCATGGTGGATAATGGGCAGTTTGCTGCAGTGGAAAGAATTCTGGATTAGAAGTCAGAACCTGGAATCAAATCTATATTTTACCTCTTATTATTTGTTTAATCTTGGCCAAGTTGTCTAACTTCTCTTAGACTAAATTTCCTCATCCACAAAATCAGGGTGTTGGGCTAGATGATGTCTCAAGCTCTTTCCATCTTTCGATCTACCAATCAAATAGGCTACAGATTGTTAATAAGGGTTGAGGCTGATCAAGCAACTAATTATCCTACCCCACTTAAATTGACAAGATACTTTATTAAGTGAAAATAATTATCCTATTAATCAAAGGCTTTATGCTACATGCAGGAAAAGTCCTTGATTCATTTAAAAGTTTTTGAAAGCCATTGGACAAAGTGAAATGTCATAACCCAGGTTATGTGTTGGTGCTGGTTAGAAAGATGTGGTTTTTGTATAAAATAGAAGACTAGTTCAAAACTTGGGAATTTTAGAGTCTGGTAGCTTAAGGGAGAGAAATCTTGTAGCAAAGCTCCTGAGAAGGAATTGTTTTGGGGGCAAAAGAAGAGCCCTAACTTTGGCCTCCACAGCCCCCAATTTGGTTGCTTTGTGAGCTCTGAAGTATCTGGAGGATTTTAGACTTCCTGTTGTCTTCCAAGGAGTATCTGGAGAAGAGCTAAAATCAGTATCTGCATTGCAAAGAAGGAACAGGATGGATGAAATGAAGAATTTGTTCCTCTTTTGGCTCTGCTCCTGATGCTAAGGACGTCTTCATCATCATCCAGCAGTCTTCTTATGCTAGAAGATCACTCTGATACCCTGAAAAATCACTCTGCTCCTGTTGTACCTTCCTCTGACTGGTCAATTCCTTCCAGAACTTCCATTTTAAAGAAAGTGTCTAGGCGGGATATATTTATTCCTTTTTCTCTAGGCTCCACTCCTGAATCTTCAAAATTGCTTCGTTATCATGCCCCTCTCTGGTTACCTTCTTTCACTGTCCATAAATTATAAGTTTTCTTACATATGTCATCTCCCATTAGAATGTAAACTCTTTGGGTACATGAAAGGTATTTCTTTTTGCTTGCATATGTAATCCCAGCTTAACACAGTGCCTGGCACAAAGTAAGTGCTTACTTAATAAATGCTTCTTGATTTGATGGGAGAAAAGCAGATTCAAGACTGTAAGAAACCCATCAGAAAAGTTATATTAAGAGTAAGGGCATGGGGCAGCTAGGTGGTACAGTGGATACAGCACTGGCCCTGGAGTCAAGAGAACCTGAGTTCAAATCCAAGCTCAGACACTTACTGGCTGAGTGACCTTGGGCAAGTAACTTAACCCTAATTACCCCCAAAAGCAAAACAAACAAACAACTAGGAGGAGTATCTTGAGGACTTTAGTAAAAGAACCTCCATGAACTCTGAGTTATTCCTTTTTCCAGATGTACTCTAAGCTTGAGCCCACTTTCCCTTGGATGCCATATATGGACTTGTGGGATAATGTGTCATAGATTTGACTACAAGTTGTTTTTGTACCAATTTTGACACTACTGTTGTTGTTTAGTCTTCATGACTCTGTGGACTCTAGGTCTTCCTATCCTACATTATGTCCATGGGATTTTCTTGACAAAGATTCTAAAGTGGTTTGCCATTTCCTTCTCTAGTGAGTCATTTTTTGCCAGAACTCTCCACTAAGACCTGTCTGTCTCTTGAGTAACCCTGCACAGTACAACTTATGGTTTCATTTAGACACACAAGCCACTCTGCCATGAAAAGGCAGTGATCCAGGAGGGGTATACCATCATAACAAATACCAATTTCTAAAATCTAAGTGACTGATATCAGTGAGGATAATCATGGGGAGAAAGCATACTGGTAGAGTTATGTGAGTTACACAGCATTAGAAAATAACTCCCAACTCTTAGACCCTGGTGGGTGGAGGGAACAAATAGCAGACATGCTTTGGCTACCCAGCCTACTGGTGTGAGTAGAGTGTGGAAAAGAGGCTCCAGATCATCTGATAGATTTACACATGAGAAAACATTGAGAATATGTTTGATCAGAATAGTTCATGAACCAGCTATTTACCGAGAATGAGAGGCAAAGCATGGACATTTGTGAAAGTGTAATTCAAAAGGTATGAACACCAAACAGTTCTGCTTGGCTTCCACTCCACAGAACATGATGCCCCCATTGTAGGTACCACTTGGTTATGTCACCCCCTCCCTTTTCAGCTTCCTTTTGTGTTTTGCCTTCCCCAATTAGACTGTAAACTCCTTCAGGGCAGGAACTGTATTTTTCTTATTTATATCCCTAGTGCTTAATATAGCACCTGGCACATAGTAGGCACTTGATAAATGTTTATTGAATCAAATACAAAGGTTGTTTTGTTTCTTCTTCACTCTTGAAGGAGACCAGGACATCAGAATGATGACATGACTTGCAATTGACTTTGATTTGAGTGAGGGAGGACTGTACAACATCACCAACCTCACTTTCTCCTCTAGAGCCATCTGGGTCCAGTGACCTGATATTCATCAGGATGACTGGAGATGGCTCAGGATGCAATGGGAGACCCTTACCATTTTAGACTAAGGCCTTATCAAATATTCGCTTTGAGTGAGATAAACCCATTCAATGAACAGGCCTCTTTAAGTAGTTACTCAAGGGATAGTCCCTTTTAATAAAAAAAAAAAATCAAACTGGGAGGGGAAGACAAAACAAAACAGAGGAAGGTCTCCTTGTGCATCTGGCAGATCTCTTATGAAGGACTTATGGGAAAAGATGTTGGGGCAGCTAGGTGGTGCAGTGGATAGAGCACCAATGCAGGAGTCAAAAGGACCTGAGTTCAGATCTCACCTCAGACACTTGACACTAGCTGTGTGACCTTGGGCAAGTCACTTAACCCCAATTGCCTCATCCTGGGTCATCTCCAGTCATCCTGATGAATATCTGGTCACTGGATTCAGATGGCTCTGGAGGAGAAGTGAGGCTGGTGACCTGCACAGCCCTCCCTCACTCAAAACAAAGTCAAGTGCAAGTCATGTCATTATTTCTCTGATGGCATGGTCTTCTTGGGCAGCGAAGGATGAAAACACACATGAGAAAAGATAGAGAATAATTTCCCAAGATGGAGAGGCTAGATCTTTCTCAGTGGAGAGAAGACTCATATCTCACTTATGAAATTATGTATTCATTAAAGCATTTTAAAGACATAAAACAAACAAAATTAAGCAGTAACCTGGTACAGAGAGCCAGTCATTGAGGCAGAAAGACCTGGGTTTAAGTCTCATTTCTCACACAAAGCTGCTCTGTAAGACAAAACATGTGAAAGTCTTTTCTAACAAAATTGTGGAGTTGGCAGAATTTGTCTATGACTAGATAATCTTCTTGCTAACCTCCCGTTTCATGACCACTTTTCCTCTCATTCCCTTCTTAGGCTCCTCCTCCTTGTTTCTCATCCATATTCAAACACTCATATGAATGTATGATCTCATTGATTTAGACATTCCCTCTAATGATGCAGATTGCTGTCTACCTGTTCTGTGAAATGTCCCACAGGTTCACTAAGAGGAGGTCCACTAAGCATGCTGGAGGTCTTTCTCTCTTTCTCCCGAAATCACAAGGATTTGTGATTTCAGACTGTCCACTGCAGTGAATCTTCAGTTTTGACACATGACCAGATCATTTTCTCTTACATTTCTAAATTTCCTAGATGACCTCTTTTGCTCTTGTTCTTCAAAGTTCTTCATTGCTTATGTGCAACAGCTTACTCACACCCACCATGCATCACTCCACTGCCTCTGCATGATATTCATTAGGCCTAAAATTCCTATTAAAATAATTAAAATGACTCAGCATGGTGGAAAGAAATGAGTGTAAGATTTGGAGTCGGACTTTTGTTACTTTGGGGCAAATCACTTCACTCCAGTTTTTTCCTGTATAAATTTATGGAATTGCACTAGATGCTAAGAGGGATAGGGACTGGATCTGTGATTTCACTGGTATGGGGAATTTTACGGTAAGGTAAGTTCTTATACCAAATCATGTCAACACTTTTTATGCAATTTATAGTCTTAGAGAGTTGTGTAGACAACTGGGAAGTTATGACTGTTCCAGGGTCAAATGATGATGATAGTGGTGGTGATGATGGTTATGATAATAATAACAGCTAGCATTTACATAGTCCTTTAAGGTCTGCAAAACACTTTGCAAATATCTCATTTTATCCTCACAACACCCTCAGGGGTAAGTCCTCAAAGAGAACCAATGACATCAGGACATGATATCTTGACTCTCAAGTGAATTGGATTTAAGAGAGGCAGAGCTGTGCAAAGTCATCAGCCTCACTATGACTATTGATAGCTCCACCATCCTCCCAGTCATCCAGGCTCTTAACCTCAGTGTTACCCTTGGTTTCTCAATCATACTCACCCCATATATCTAATCTGTTGTTAATTCTTGTCCCTTCTATTTCATGACATCTCTCCATCGTGATACATTCCCTTTTTTCTACTCACACAACCATCATCCTGGTACAAGCTCTCATCACTTTTTTCCTTGACTATTTAAAAATTTCTTGTTTTTTTTTATTTTTAATTTATGTGATAAAATAAGCATTTCCATAACATAGTATAATTAAAAAATGATTACACAAGAAACTGTAAATCTATTATATACAACTTTCTATTTCTTTTAAAGTTATCATGTAAATTTCCCCCCCATTTTCCTCCTTTTTTCTTTCCTTCCCCCTGTCCTAGAGATTGCTAACATTAGATGTAAACATGTATACATGCAAAATTGTTCCATATATATTTCCATTTATCAGTTCTTTCTCTAGGTGCAGATAGCATCTTTCCTCATATGTACTTTGTAGTTAGTTTGGGTATGTATAGTAGTCAAAATGACTTATTCGTTCAAATTTGTTCTTAAAACAATATTGCTGTTACTGTATGCAATGTTCTTTTGGTTTTGTGTATTTTGTTCTTCATTATTTCATGCAAGTCCATCAGCGTTTTTCTAAGATCATCGAGCTCATCATTTCTCATAGCATAGTAGATTCCATCATAATCATATACAGCAGCTTGTTCAGTCATTCCCCAATTGACAGGCATCCTGGACTATTGATAGTAGTCTTCTGGTTGGTTTCCCTGCACTGGATCTTCTAATACAATCCATCCACAGTCAGCTGCTAAAGTGATTTTCCTAAAGAACTTAGCATGCTAGTTACCTACTCAATAAACTCCAATCACTGTCTATTAGCTTCAGGGTCAAATGGAAGTTGTTCTGTTTAGCTTTCTTTAAAAATGTCTTTAAAAAGTTTCTTTTGCAAGTGGGTCTCTTCCTATCTTCCCAGTCTCCACATACTTTGCAACCCTCTACACACTCTATGGTTCAGTAGTGCCAGTCTACTTCATGTTCTTTACACACAACACTATCTCCTGACTTTATTGGCTGTTCTTGTGTTGCAAATTTCTCCCTCCACTTCTATCTCTACCAGGCTTTTCTGGCTTCTTTCAAGACTCAACTCAAATGAGGCCTTTCCTAGCCCTCAGTGATTTTCTTCAGAGATTATCTTCCATTTACACTGTATATATCTTATATGTACATAGTGTTTGTCTATTGTTTCCCCAATTAACATGTGAGCTTCTTGAGGTCAAGGGACCATGTTTACATCCAGAGTCTGGCACATAGTAAGCAGTTAAGAAAAGCAGGTTGGCAGATTCCTGTCCTAAAAACGTGTGCTCTTACCTCCCAATTAATAAAAATTCAAGAAAAATTTATTACTATCTTTGTTCTCTGGTCAACTTTCATTATCTATTCACTGACCTTTCTTAATTAACTCTTCTTCTTTCACTTCCCTTCTCTCTCTCTCTCTCTCTCTCTCTCTCTCTCTCTCTCTCTCTCTCTGTGTCTCTCTCTCTGTGTCTCTGTCTCTGTCTCTGTCTCTGTCTCTCTCTCTCTCTCTTTCCTCTCTCCCCTTTAGTTCTACATACTTATAATTTCCTTCTCCTTTTTGTTTTGGTTTATAGAACACAGCCTTTTATGAAACATCCATGTTCTAATCCATAGTGGTACTCACTGATGTTATGTAGCAGAAGGGGTTCAAAGAAAATTATGCATTGGTCTGATCTAGCCTGGAGCCACAAATCAAAGTCTCTCCTGTAGACAAGAGACAGTAAAGCTACACTTTATATGGAAATTAGCTGCTCTGCAAAGGTAATAGAGGTAAGCATGTATCGACCCCAAAGAAAACAAGTAGAATGAATTCTCTCTCTTGGAATGTGCCCTTCTCCTTTTCTCCATGTCTTTTGGCGTTGCTTGGTAGATTTGATATTTCATAAAAAAATGACACAAATTTTAAAAGTTGATTTTCTTATGGGATACTTGAAATGTATGCAGTCCATTCTAGATGATGGTTTGTTTTTTTTTTAAAAGAATTTGTAAAAGTTTCATCTTTCACAGCTTCTTCAGATATTTTCCAGAGACCTCATAAATAATCAGAGCTTGGAACGTTTATTTGTGCAGGTGATGTTCTAACTGCCTTTCATTAATATGGTACATGCTGACTTGATGTAATAAAGAAAAAGAGGGAAGATTATATTCTCTTTTTAGAGGGGGCAGCATGCAAATGAGGCTCTTACTGTAGTTTGCTTTTGATTGCTTGGCTGTTTTTTTCTTTTAAATAACAAAAGAACATCTAAAATAAGGATATTTAAAGGAATTTAGCAATTTAAAGGAAATTGTTTTGAATTCAGCATATTTAAATTTTTCATACCAGGGTGAACTTGTCATTATCAGTAGGGCCCTCCAGCTGCTGGCACCTAAGGATTCCACAATCACCAGCTGCCACAAACAGACTCCTTGCACCTGGGAAAAGGAAGCCCATACATCTGAGCTTCTGTCATTGCCACATAGACATCTGCAAATCATGTTGTCTGCACGGTTCCCTAACCCATACTGTAAGTGAGATGTAAACTTCCTGAAACTTTGTACCATGTTAACAAACACTCAAATTCTTTTTGCTCAAGTATTTTTGCGTGGGTCATAGAATTGTAGTGAGGAAAATGATTTGTGTATGTTAAAATTCCATACAAATGGGAATGGTTGTTATTATTTTTCATTTCTCCACCTGTGGTGGGAGTCAGGAATTCTATGGACAAGATAGAGTGAGGAAACTCTTGCATCTAGATCATAGATTCGGGAGGCTGTCTAGTCATAGGATCATAAATCTAGCATTGAAAGTCAATGGTCACAAAATTTGAGATTTGGAAAAGACCTCAGAAACTATCTATAAGTCAGACTTATGTGTGAAATGAATCCCCACTTTAACATCTTCAGTAAGTAGTCATCCAGCCTCTGCTCAAAGATCTCTGATGAGAAAGAAATTGTTAGCGTTTCCTAATATCAAGCCTAAACTGGTCTCTTTGCAACTTCTACTCATTATGCTCTCTGGGGTCAAAGAGAACAAGTCTAACCCTCTCTCCAAATGATAGTCCTTCAAGTACTTCAACATAGTTATCATTTTGCCCCTAAGTTCCATTTATTCATTTTGTATGTGAGAAGTATGAGCATCAGAATGATGAAGTGACTTTCTCGTCACTTGAAGTAGTGACAGAAGCAGCTCCAAATCCGTCTGCCTCTATCATCATCATCATCATCATCAATCATCATCATCATCACCACCACCACCTGATTATAGTCTAAATGGCTAAATGATCTATTCTTCCTCATCCCTTACTGCTAATATGTTTTGAATCTATGTAGTACATTTCTTTTAACAATTTTAAAGTAGTCTCTCTCTCTCTCTCTCTCTCTCCATATATATGTATATATTTATAGCTGTATATATGTATGTATGCATTATGCAATCTTATGTATTCTCACTGATTTTTAAATGATTTTTTAAATTACCTCTGACACATGCTGACTTTGTGGCTCTGAGCAAATCACTAAACCTCTTAATTCAATTATCTTCTGTATGCAAATGATTCTCAATCTACATATCCAGCCCTAACCTTCCTTTCATTTTAAGATTTTATTTTTCCAATTACATGTTAAAATAATTTTTAACCTTTGGTTTTTTTACAACCTCAAGTTCTAAATTCTCTCCCATCTTCCCTATCCTTCCCCTTCACTGAGAAGGCAAGCAATTTGATAAATGTTATACATGTGCAGTCAGGCAAAACATGTTAGTCATGTTGTGAAAGAAAATACAGACAAAAAACTCCAAGAAAATAAAGCTAAAAAAGCCCAGTATGCTTCCCTTTGCATCCAGATTCCATCAGCGCTTCCTTTGGAGGTGAATAGCCTTTTCATCATAGGTCCTTCAGAACTGTCTTAGATCTTTGCATGGCTGAGAATAGCTAAGTCATTCACATTTCTTCATTTTACAATGTTGCTGTTACTATATACCATATTCTCCTGGTTTTGCTCCCTTCACATCAGTTCATGTAAATCTTTCTAGGTTTTTCTGAGAACATCCTCCTGCTCATTTCTTATAACACAGAAATATTCTATCACAATCATATACCATAACTTGTTTGGCCTTTCCCCAACTGATGAGCACCCTCTTAGTTTCTAATTCTTTGCTACTATAAAAGAACACTTTTCCTTTTTTTTTTAAAATCTCTCTGGGATATCTAGTAGTGTTATTGCTGGGTCAAAGGGTATACACAATTTTATAACCCTTTAGGCATAGTTCCAAATTGCTCTCCAGAATGATTGGATCAGTTCACAACTTCACCAGCAGTGCATTAGTGTCCCTATTTCAGCATATCCCCTCCAACATCTGTTATTTTCCTTTTAAATTGTAATAGCCAGTCCTGTTCTTCCTTCTGATCTCTATCTTATCTTCATTCATGTTGTTCCTTGAAACTGTACTGTTACAAGATCATCACATCATCTCTTTAGAGCTGGAAGGCCATGTAGTTCAACTGCTTCAATTTCATGAATGAGAAGCTAAAATCTAGAAGTAAAGGTAGTTCTGCCCAGTTTCTTTAACTTTTTCCACTAGTGACCTCTTTTGGAGTCTTGGCAGCATTCATTGATATTGCATGGCTTGAGGGCATGCACGGTGCAAAGTATGCATGCTTTGTGTTCAGAACCAAGGCTACAGTGAAGTTGTTCAATGTAACATGGGCAAGGATTGCCAGAAACACCTCAGATTCATTAAACATTTTTTTGAGGGGGGGAAGTCAGGCAATTGGCGTTAAGGGACTTGCCCAAGGTCACCCAGTTAGTAAGTGTTAAATGTGTGAGGCTGGCCTTGAACTCAGGTCCTCTAAACTACAGGGTTGGTGCTCTATTTACTATGCTATCTAGCTGGTCCCCAAGTTTGGTTTTTAATTAATTTTTGGTCATTGTGAATTCAGAAACCTTTTACCTGTTACCAAATTTTTCGAGACCCCTTGTGGGGTGGTGACTCACAGTCATGACCCAAGTGTTGGGAGTATGTGAGTAGGAGAACAATAGAATAAGGCAGGAAAAGTAGAGTGGCAACAGGTTGTGTAGGGGCTTGGATGATAAGCAATAGATAGTTGCCGAAGATTTTTTTGTTCAGAGGAAAACCAGGATTAACTCTATGCTAAGAAGTACAGTGTCCCTAAAATCTTGGTGTGGCTTTAAGCTATAAAATGCAATAAGACTTTTGGGATACCTCATGTTACTCTGTCTAGATAACAAAGGAAGGAATGGATATAGAAATAGTTTCTAATGAGGAACTACATTAAGATAGTGGAGGTGGAAAAAAATGGAGAGGGAGGACCACCATCTATTTGATTTTCACTCCATCCCTCCTCCAGTTGCCAGTATCTCTCCTCTGGGAATCCCTTGAATGTAGTTTGAATATTTTGGGTGTTTATTGACTTGTGTACATGTTGCTTTCTCTCATCAGAGTGCCATCTCCTTGAGGGCAGAGGCTAATTTGGTTTTTGCTTTTGCCTCTCCAGCATTAGGCACAGTGCCTGGCAGCAACAGGTACTTAATTGACATGAAGAATGAATGTATGTTGGGGGCATGAAATCTGTAAGGTCTGGACATAGATTGGACATAAAAGAGAGCTTCAGGATTTTGAACATCAGCAATAACCAAAACTCAGGAGATGGCCTCAGGGTCTCTACATTTCGGAGTTTGGAACAGAACTCCCCACCTCTCTCTTCCCCACTTGAATTACAGTCTAAAAGCTAAGAATCTTAAGGTAAAATTCTTGGACTATGATGCACTGGGTTTTTAAAGATAGAATTAATGTTTAAAACAATTAATATCTACACTCATACACATTATAGATTTCTAATTTATGATAACACTTATCAGTTTCATAATAAAACAAACCATACTTTTGTCCCTCTTTATTCTGATCAGGCTTTATTGGCAGTGAAAAACAGAAATTGGGAAGGCTGGAGGTCCTTTGGGTTTGGGCTCTGCTAATGTAACTCATGGGGAATAAAAGAAAACCACTGTACTAAAACACATGGGCTTTAATAGCTACAATCTAATATATAGCAGATTAAAAGGCTAAAGAAAGAATATTGTGGAGTCACAAAGGCTAGAGATAATTAAATCTGAATTTAATTCAGCAAACATCTATGGAAAACCTAAAACATGCAAGGCCTTATGATGGGCAATAGGGATGCAAAAGTGAAAAACTATAAAGTTCTTGATCTCAAGAAGCTTTTAATCTAACAGAAAGACATAACATGGACACAAACAAATGTTATCTAACATGAATCTGAACAATATAGACAGAGTGCTTGAGAAAAATTGGAGGAGAAAGAGATCACTTTTGTCTGAGAGGATTATGAAAGGATTATTAGAGGAAATGGAATCTGACTGGAACCTTGAAGGAAGAGAAGGTTATAGAAGTATATTCCAGGCCCAGATCTGGTGGGATGAGGTTACCCCATGCAAATACACAGAAACAGAACAGGCTGAATGGAGTACATAAGTACTGAGTAATTGAATTTAGTTAGAACACAGAGTTCTTAAATAGAGATGAAGTGAAATAAGTGTGCAAATGTAGACCCAGTTCATGAAAGGTTTTTTTTTTCATTTTATTTATTTTTAATGTTCTACAATCACTACCATAAAACTTAGATTTTTTTCCCCATCCCTAACCCCCTCAACACCTCTCTCCTTCCCCAAGATGGCAAAAATTCTATATAGGATCTACATATACTTTCCTATTGAATACATTTTCATTATAGTCATGCTGTGTAGAAGAACTAAAATAAATGGGAGAAATCATATAACAAACCAAAACATAATACACACACACACACACACACACACACACACACACACAAATGATCTGCTACATTCTGTGATTGAATTCTATAGTTCTTTCTCTGAATGTGGAAGGCATTTTGCCTGAGAAGACCATGGGGAATTTTTTTTAATGTCTTTGCATTGCTATGAAGATCCAAGTCTACCACAAAAAACTCTCACACACTGTGGTCATTGCTGTGCACAAAGTTCTGGTTCTGCTCCTTTCTCTCAGCATCAGATCATATAAGTCTTTCCAGGCCTCTCTGAAGTATTCTTGTTCATCATTTCTTATGGCGCAATAGAATTTCATTACATTCATATACCATAATTTATTCAGCCATTCCCCAATTGATGGGCATCCCCTTGATTTCCAGTTTTTGGCCACTACAAAGAGTGCTGCTATAAATATTTTCGTACATGTAAGACCCTTTCCCATTTTTATGACCTCTTGGGGATGCAGTCCTAGAAGTGATATTGCTGGGTCAAAGGGTATGCATGTTTTTGTAGCCCATTGAGCATAGTTCCAATCTGCTCTCCAAAACGGTTGGATGAGCTCACAGCTTCACCAACAATGAATTAGTATTCCAACTCTTCCAAATCCTCTCCAACATTTATCATTTTCCTGTTCTGTCATGTTTGCCAATCTAATCTGTGTGATGTGGTAGAGGTATTTTGATTTGCATCTCTCTAATCAAAAGTGATTTAGAGCATTTTTTCATATGATTATAGATATCTTTAATTTCTTCCTTTGGAAACTGCCTGTTCATATCCTTTGAGCATTTATCATTTGGAGAATGACTTGTATTGTTGTACATTTGACTCAGTTCTCCATATATTCTAGAAATGAGGCCTTTATCCCCAAGATTAGCTATAAAAATTTTTTCCCAATATACTACACCCCCTCCAAATTTTGGTTTCATTGGGTTTGGTTGTGCAAAAACTTTTCAGTTTAATGTAATCAAAATTATCCATCTTGCACTTCATAATGCTTTCTATCTCTTCTGTAGTCAAAAATTCTTCCCTTCTCCATAAATCTGATAAATACACTATCCCTTGCTCCTCCAGTTTGTCCATGATATCAATCTTTATAACTAGATTGTGTACCCATTTGGACTTTATTCTTGTGTAGGGTGTCAGGCATGGGTCTATGCCTAGTTTCTGCCACACAGTTATCCAGTTTTCCCAGCAATTTTTCTCAAACAGTGAGTTCTTATCCCAGAAGCTAGGGTCCTTGGGTTTATCAAACAGGAGATTGCCATATTCATTGCCTATTGTGTCTTGAGTACCTAGCATATTCCACTTGTCTACCCTTCTGTTTCTTAGCCAGTACCAAGTGGTTTTGATCATTGCTGCCTCATAATACAATTTGAGATCTGGTAGCACAAGGCCACCTTCCCTAGCATTTCTTTTCATTTGTTCCTTTGATATTTTGGACCTTTTGTTCTTCCAGATGAATTTTGATAACATTTTATCCAGCTCTAGAAAATAATTATCTGATAGTTTCACGAGTATGGCACTAAATAAGTAAATTAATTTAGGTAGAATTGTCATTTCTATTATATTGGCTCAGCCTACCCATGAGCAACTGATATTTTTCCACTTACTTAGATTTGACTTTGTTTGTGCATAAAATGTCTTGTAATTGTATTCATATAGTCCCTGGGTTTGTTTTGGCAGGTAAACTCCCAAATATTTTATAGTATCTACCCTAGCATTAAATGCGATTTCTCTTTCTATCTCTTGCTGTTGGACTTTGTTATTAATATATAGGAATGCAGAAGATTTGTGCAGGTTTATTTTGCAACCTGCAACTTTGCCAAAGTTGTTTATTATTTCAAGTAGTTTTTTATTGAATGTCTGGGATTCTCTAAGTATATCATCATGTCATCTGCAAAGTGTGATAACTTAGTTTCTTCTTTGCCTATTCTTATTCCTTCATTTTCTTTATCTTGTCCAATTGCTACAGCTAACATTTCTAGTACCATATTGAATAATAGTGGTGATGATGGACATCCTTGTTTCACCTCTGATCTTATTGGAAATGCATCTAGCTTATCTCCATTGCATATAATGCTTGCTGATGGTTCTAGTTAGATATTGCTTATTATTTTATGGGAAGTTCCCTTTATTCCTATGTTCTCCAGTTTTGCTGTCAATTTCTTCCTTCAACTCTCCCAACCTTTCCTATAAGAATCTGGATGCTATACCACTTGGAGCATACATGTTTAGTAATGATATTGCTTCATTGTCTATGGTGCCTTTTAGCAGGATATAGTTTCCTTCCTTATCTCTTTTGATTAGATTTATTTCTGCTTTTGCTTTGTCTGAGATTAGGATTGCTATTCCTGCTTTTCTTACATTAGCTGAAGTACAGTATATTCTGCTCCAAACTTTGACCTTTACCCTGTGTGTATCCCCCTCTTTCAAATGTGTGTCTTGTAAACAGCATATTGTTGGATTATGGCTTTCAATCTATTCTTCTATCCATCTCCATTTTATGGAAGAGTTCATTCCATTCACATTCACAGTTATGATTACAATCTGTGTATTTCCCTCCATCCTCTTCCCCCCCTTTGTGCTTTTAGCTCTCCTGTCTCCCTTCCCCTCCTCAATGGTTTTCACTTGTCACTACCACCTCCCGCAGCTTTCCCTTCCTTCTTTTAGCCCCCCTCCCTTTTACTCCCCTTTACCTTTACTGCTTCTTCCCTCCCTTTTAGTTTCCCCTCCCCTTTTCCCCCTTACCCTCCTACTGCCTGTAGAGCTAGTTAGAATTATATACTTAAGTTTATTGTTCTCTCCTTGAACCAAATCAGATGAGAGTACCTCTCAAACAATGCTCATCTCCCTCCCCTCTTTCCCTCTACTATAATTTTGTACTTTTTCCTATGATAGAATTTACCATTTTCTTCTTCCTCCTTTTCACACCTCCTGTTACAGTCCCTTCACATGCTTAAATCATATTTTTAACATGACATCATTTACTTTATACCTGTTCCCTCTATGTATATCCCTTTTCATATTTCATAATAGATGTACAATTCTCAATATTAACAGGCATCATCTTCCCTTATAGGGAGGTAAGCAGTTTGCCCAAATTGAGTAACAATTTTTTTCCTCTCTGTTTACCTTTTTATGCTTCTCTCGAGACCTGCATTTGAAGATCAAATTTTCTATTAAGTTATGGGCATTTTTGTCAGGAAGGTCTGGAAATCCCTTACTTCGTTGAATGACCATCTTCTTGCTTGAAATGTTATGCTGAACTTTGCTGGGTAGTTGATCCTTGGTTGTAGTCCCATCTACTTTGCCTTATGGAATATCAGATTGCAATTCTTTTGATCTTTTAATGTAGAAGCTACAAGGTCCTATGTGATCCTGACTGTAGCTCCTCGGTATTTGAATGGTTTCTTTCTAGCTGCCTCCAGTATTTTCTCCTTCACTTGATAGTTCTGGAATTTGGCAACGATATTTCTTGGGGTTTTGAGTTTGGTATCCCTTTCGGGAGGTGAATGTTGGATTTTGCCCTCTGGATCTAGCACTTCTGGGCAGTTTTCCTTTATGATTTCTTGGAAGATATTGTCCAGACTCTTTTTTTCATCATGGCTTTCTGGCAGGCTAATAATTCTTAAATTTTCTCTCCTGGATCTATTTTCCAGGTCAGTTGTTTTTCCAATTAGATATTTTACATTTTCTTCTATCTTTTCATTCTTTAGATTTTGTTTGACTGATTCTTGCTGTCTCACAGAGTCATTAGTTTCTACTTGCCCAATTCTAACTTTTATCAAATTGTTTTCTTCAGTTAACTTTTGCATCTCCTTTTCCATCTGTCCAATTATTCCTTTTAAGGAGTTATTTTCTCCAGTTAATTTTTGTACTTCCTTTTCCATTTGTTTAATTTTCCTTTTCAAAGAGATGTTCTCATCAGTGAATTCTTTTTTTATACTTTTAAAATCATTGGCCAGTTTTTCTTCTGTTTCCTTCTTCAGCTGTTCCAAGAGAGCTGTTTGTGCATGTGAGTAGTTCATAGTCCCTTCTGAAGTTTCAGATGGAAGTATAGTCTCACTACTGACCTCTTTGGTATTTGTGTTTTGGTCCTTGTCCCCATAGAAAGATTGTATGGTTTTTTCATGCTTGTTTTGCTTTTTCTTGTTCATGTTGGTGATTGTGTGTTATGGCTTCTGGTTCTATCAGTTAGAAGCTGCAGAACTTGGTGTTGAGCTGACTTATGTGGAAAAGCTAAGAGCAAGTGTCTTATTATCTTTTTGTTTTGTGTTTCCCTGATCTGCCCTGGGGTTAGCTTGTTAAGTGTGGGGAAGGGGTGGTCTGGTCACAGGAGATCTCCTTAGCTGAACTGAGGCAAAGGCAAGCTCAGGAGATGGTGATCCCAGCTACCCTATTGCCTTCCTGTTTCTCCTGGAGTGCTGAGGCACACCCAGATCCTAGTGCGCGTTTCTACCCCTCCACAGTAGGAGGAATCCCCCTTAACTATTTTCCTAGCATCAGGTGTTATGAGACTATTTGCCCTCTCTGTTGTTCCCACTGATCCAGGATTTTTGTGGGGTTCTTTCAAGGTCATCAAGGGGGGAGGAGAGAGCATTTACTGATCACTCCACCATCCTGACTTCCAGAAGTTCAAGTAGGTGACTTACAGACATTTAATCTGCAGTTTGAAAGTTTCAGGAGCTGCAGTGGCTGATATCTGGTGCTCAATGGCTGTCACTCGTTGGGCTCTGCTGGTCTCTCACCCTGGGCAGCCACTCTGCTGGTTCTGCCTCCTGTTGTCTCAGGTTTCCCTGGGGCCCTCCTGCTCTGCTGTGCTGGATGTGCTGCACTGTGTGCTGTGGGCTCACTTCTGTGGAACAGATCCTTCCCATGGACCTTCCAGTCTGTCCTGGGCTTTGAATCTGCCACAGTCTGTCTCCTAGTGGATTCTGCACCTCCAAAATTTGGTCAGATTCTCTTTTTAGAAGTATCTGAAGGAGTTTGTCTAAGAGCTTAGGTCAGTCATTGCTGTCAGTCCTCCATCTTGACTCTGTCCCCTCTTGGCTCTGCCCGCCCCCCCCACCCCCATGAAAGATTTAAAATGCCAGACTTTGTTGTGCTGTTCAGTAATTTCAGTGGTATCCCAGTCTTCATGACTCCATTTTGGCTTTTCTTCCAAAGATAGTAATGTGGTTTGCCATTTCTTTCTCCAGTTCATTTTACAGATGAGAAAACTGAGGCTAACAGCGTTAAGCAATTTGCCCAGGGTTTCATAGCTAGTAAGTATCTGAAGCCAGATTTTAATTCAGGTCTTCCTGACTCTAGATTCAGTGTTCTATCTGCTCTACCATCTACTGCTAAGCTAATGAGCTTCTATTTTGTTCCACAGGTAATGAGGAAGCTGCTGAAGATTTTGGAGTAGGGTAGAGGCTTATGTATTAGGAAGATTATTTTGGCAGTTGTTAGAAGGGGAATGGCTAGATGTATGGAATCTAGCTAGGAGGCAATCACAATAGTTTTAAACAAAAGGTAATGAAGGCCTGAAATAGGCTGGTGGTAATATGGGTAGAAAAAATAGGATGAATACTGAAAGCTAAAATAAATAAATAAATTGAAATGTGGGGAAAAAGAGGAATAGGATGAATGCCAAATTTATGGGTAAAGTAGAATCAATAAGATTTGGCAACTAATTAGCTATGGGACATGAGAGAGACAAAGATGGCCATTAGATTTTGAGCCTGGGTTACTGGAAATATAATAGTACCATCTATAGAAATGAGGAAATTCTACAGGGTTGGAGAGCAGGAAGATTTGGGGAAGAAATTAATGAATTCAGCATTGGACAAGTTGAATTTGAAGTGATTTGGGGAACTTCAGGTGGGGATGTCCATCCCACATTTGGAAATGCAGTACAGAAGATCATGGGAAAGATTATCAGACACCTAAATGTGTTCATTGAACCCATTTATGATATCACCAAAGGTAAGAGGATCTACAGAGAAGAAAGGAGAGATGGAAACTTGGGGAATTTCGGGGCAACAATTGGAGGTGGGAGGAATCTGAGGAGGACTGCTCAGGCAGGTAGGAAGAGAATTAGGAGAAGAACATCATGTATAGAAAGGGGAGAGGGGCTATCAAGAAGCTGATTGGCAACAGTGCCAGAAAAGAGGATGAAAACTTGATGATTAAGAGTTGTGGGTGACTTGAAACAAGATTTCAGGGTGTTCAGTGGTTAAGAAGTGAGGAAGTTAACATTATGAAGGTATAGCACTGTTTCTGTCACTGAAAGGGAAGAGAAAAAGACAATAACTTTGAGGAGTAACATGAATGAATGAATGGAGGTGGTGTGGTGTATTGTTTAGAGTCCTAGGCTTATAATCAGGAGAACTGAGTTCAAATCCCTCCTCAAGTCTTAACTAACTATGTAATCATGAGCAAGTCCATTAGAGTTTCAATTTCCTTGTCTTTCAAAGGGATAACATTATTTCCACCAGCTACCTCATAGGATTCTTCTGAGTAATGTGCTTTGTAAATCTTAGTGAGATATAACTGTGAGTTATTGTTAAGTGAGGTTTATTTATTTTTCCTTTTCATGAACTCTATCATTTAGGTTAGGGGCAGCTAGGTGGTACAGTGGATAGAGCACCAGTGCAGGAGTCAGGAGGACCTGAGTTCAAATCTCACCTCAGACACTTGACATTCACTAGCTGTGTGACCTTGGGCAAGTCACTTAACCCCAGTTGCCTCATCCTGGGTCATCTCCAGTCATTCTGATGAATATCTGGACACTGGATTCAGATGGCTCTGGAGGAGAAGTGAGGCTGGTGACCTGCACTGCCCTCCCTCACTCAAAACAAAGTCAAGTGCAAGTCATATCATTGTTTCTCTGATGACATGGTCTTCTTTGGCAAATGAACACACACATTTAGACCAGGAGTGGGGAACCTGTGACCTCAAAGACACATGTGGCCCTCTTGTTCCTCAAGTAAGGTCCTTTGAGTGAATCTAAACTTCATAGTACAAATCCCCTTAGTAAAAAGATTTGTTCTGTAAAATTTGGACTCAAGCAAAAGCCCGCACCCAATGACCTAGAAGATCACATGTGGCCTTGAGGCTGCAGGTTCCCTACTCCTGACCTAGTTAAAAGGCCTATTTGCTATTCCTTATACACAACATTCCTGTCTTCTGTCTTCATATCTTTACACTCGGTGACTGTCCTCTGAACCTGGAAAACTCCCTATTCACCTTTGCTCCTTGTAATCCCTGATTTTCTTCAAGACTCAGTTCGATGACTTTCCTGTTCCTATTGGCTACTGGTGCTTTCTTCTATAAAGTCATCTTCCATCTATTCTATGTCTTATACATACATATATATACATGCACACATATACCCCTATACAAATATGTGTACACACATGTATACATACAAGCATGCACATGTGTATATGCACACATACCCATGTATGAACACATACATGTATGTATTGTTTTCCCTATCACAATGTGAACTTCCTGTATCCCCAGCATTTAAAGTGCCTGGCATATTTTTCTTATTGTTTAGTCATTTTAGTCACTCCTGACTCTTCATGACCTTATTTGGTGTCTTCTTGTCAGATACTGGAGTGGTTTGCCATTTTCTTCTCCAACTACCTGGCATAAAGTAAGAGTTTAATAAATGCTTATTTATTGATTTATTGGCCAAAGCTAAGCTGAAGTAGAAGGCAACAATCATAGTTATTTTTCATCTTCCTTTTCATGAAAACCCAGTATTGTGATATGCTGCATAGTTCTGTGTCCATTCTGTCTTGAAATGTTTCTTTGAGGATGATTCTTATATTATTCCCCTTAAAAGCCCTGTGGGAGATAATCAATATGCAGAGGTCTCTAGACCTGCATACTAGTATTCTCTTGGCAAAAATCTCTTATTTACCAATGACTGTTAGGATATGTAAAGGGCCAGAAAAGTCACCAAATGATATGTAGTCCATTCCCATGCATTTGAACATGGCTTCTTTAGAACCCTCTCAGAAAAAAATGGTCTGTTCTTTCCTTAAAAATCTCCAGAGAAGCCTTGTAATTTTCTTCGGTCATTCATTTCAGTCAACCTCTTAAGAGACAGGAAATCTTCTAGCTAACATTTTCCTTGGGGCAGGTTTCAATGGGAAGTTTATTCAAACTCCAGAGAGCATGTGTACTTAATGTGTACATGTACATGCAAGTGTGGTTGTTTGTTCTGTGTGCATATTTGATGTGCAAGTGTGTGATGTCTATCACATCATTCACAGTAGACCATCACATTCACAGGTAGATCTGGGACCTGGGATGTCTTTGCTGGGAATTTGTGTAGCAGCAGTATATTATTCACTTCATCTCTGAACCATTTGGAATATTTTAAACTAGAGCTTACCAAAATGTTTTATTTTCTCTTTCTCCTCCCCCTTGGATGATGACTGTGGGACCCAGGTGCCAAGCTGTGGAAAATAATTGTCTAGTGATGGTGACATCTGGCTCTTTGGCAAGCTCCTTGCACAATTTCTTTCTTTAAAAAAATTTCCAGAGAATAGATGATAGCTTAGAGCTGGGTTATAATAGAGCTTTGTCTCTTAATGTGTTTGGGCCAGGTTTATCTCAAATTCATTAGCTTATGCTAAAAGCAAACTATGAGCTGATGATAACTTTGGCTGTGAGTTACTTTTTGGAAAATCCTGCAGCCACAATTAGACCAGAATAAATTCCAAAGCTGATGTATTTAACACTCTTCTATACCGAAGGGTGCAAAAGTAAGAAAGGTTGAAGTCTCATTTACAATGGTAAATCAACATTTAAGATTTAACCTGCTGTTCCAAAGTAGCAAAAGGAGGCTTTTATGACATTTCCCTCAGAGGTAAAATTGACAGACTTGTGAATTTGCATAATGTGGAAACGACCTTCCCAGTTGAAATCTGGGTTTCTACTTTTCCATATTGTGTTCCGCATCCAAACATCATCTTTGTATTTCAGAGTTTTTTACAGTCTGTATTAGAATTTTGGCTCAGACTAAGTAAATATGGTCATAGAAGAAAACAGGTAAGCTCCTTGAGGACAGGCACTACTTCTTTTTGAGTTTGTATGCTAGGTGCCTAGCATAAATCCTAGCATAAATAGCAGGAACTCCACTTTATTCCCTCTCTTCCTTCTTCACCATCATATTAAGCTTCTACTAGAGTGGCTAGGTGGTGTAGTGGAGAGAGCACTGGACTTGGAATCAGAAAGACCTACCCCCATCAGTTCAAATCCCAGCCTCTGACACTAGCTGTGTGACTCTGGGCAAGTCACTTAACCCTGTTTGTCTCCATTTCCTCATCTACAAAATGAGTTGGAGTAGGAAATGGCAAACCACTCTAGTATCTTTGCCAAGAAAACTTAAAAATGGAGTTACAAATTGTGGGAAATGACTGAATAACAAAGCTTACACTATGTGCCTAATTAGACACTGTGCTAATCCCTGATGATAAAAAGGGAGAAAATGAAAGTCTGCTTTCAATGAGATTACATTCCATTGAGGGAGACAATACTTACATAAATAAGTTCATGCTGCCAATATACAAACCTAATAAATACATGGTAATTTGGTGTTTGTGGAGATGTGGGGGAAGAAAGTAGGATTGGGTAGGAATCAAGGAAGCATGTGGTATTTCAGCTGAACTTTAAAAGAAACTAGTAATTTAAGAGACAGGTGAGCAGGGAGTGTATTCTAGGAATAGGAGACAGACTCTCTAAAGGCATGGAGACGGGAGATGGAACAGTGTGTGTGAGGAACACGAATACTATTTTAGCTAAATTATGGAGTTTCAATGCTTGTTGAATTGAATCGATTTGGAAAAAAAATTTAAAGGTGCATCTGTGTCTATAGCTGTATGGCCTTTACTTGAGTGGGAGATGCTAGGAGAGAAACACGGAACATATTCATTCTGTTGCTGCCAATAAGATTCTCTTGATGCTTTGGGCTTATTCTTTGCATTGTGAAAAGCCTTATTATTAAATACTCCACATCTCTCCTATTTTGTTAACTTTTTTGGACTCTTTGCTTCTGAATTCAGACTGTATCTTCCCTCCTATCCTTCTGGAGCTGGCATTTTCATTTTTGGCTTTAATTTTCAGATTTAATTCTTAGAAGCTCATGGGATCCTTAGAATGGACACTGGCTTGGATCATGAATGACCCATTTCGTTCAGAGTTTATTGACTATCCCTTATCTTTTAATCAGTCATTAATTCCTCACACATACTTGTCTCCTCCCAGGTATATATTTGCCATAGAAACTATGAGGACAAACTGACAGGAGAACACTGGCTCATACCTTTATACTCTTGTGGCATGCAGCACATGTGCATAGTTCCTTAACATATGAATAGCAGGGGGGCAGCTAGTGGCCCAGTGGATAGAGAACTGGCCCTGGGCTCGGTCAGGAGGAACTGAGTTCAAATTTAGCCTCAGACACTTAGTAGCTGTGTGAAGCTGGGCAAGCCACTTAACCCCATTTGAAGGAAGGAAGAAAGATGAGTAACAGAGGTTGCAAAAATGATCCTGAATATTTTTGAGAGAGTCAGCATGTTATAGTAGCTAAAGAGTCAGCTTCAGAAATAGAAAAGAGCAGCATTCAAGTCCTACCTACGAGATGCACTGGTTTTGTGGCCCTGAGCAAATCATTCAACCTCTTCATATTCCAGGCGTTTTTTCCCAGACAGTACAGTGGCAGTGTAGCTATCAATCTATATTAGCAGAGGGAATTTCCTCAAGGGGAATTTCCCACACCAATGAAATCATAAGTCCAGTCCAAAAACAAATATTGACTTAAATAAAATGTCAATTTCACTCTGGTTCCCAAAGGATGCACAACACCAGCCTGGTGGGTGTTTATTCTGCATTAGTTTCTTTTGCAGAGTTTTTGTAAATGGCTCTAAAGAAAAAGTAACTTCTACCTAAGGGCAGAATGAAGAATTTAATCTAGACAAAGATCAACGCTGCTATTTGTAAGGTAAGTTTTGAGGGGCAGTGTGGTTTGAGTCTAGGATTTCATCCATATAATTTCACCTCAACTACCCCACTGCATCTTATTCTCATCATGCTGATCTGCAACTGGCGAGTAACTTATGTTCTTGGAAAGAGTTGCCTGAGCACTGAAAGGAAAATGACTTTCCTTTAGTCTCACAGCTACTATGTGTCAGGGGCATGACTTGAATCCTCAACCATTTCTCCACTAAGCCATGTTGCCTCTCATTTGTGAGGTTCACTTTATCTAAGAGGGAGAATAGCACCTTCATTTTCTCTGTGAGGGAGGTTAGTAGGCCAGCCTTTAGAGTAAGGAAGAGCTGTATTCAAATGTTGCCCCAGAACATATTAGTTGTATGAACTTTGGTAAGTTATAAGTATCCCAAATGACTCTTTAAGACTGAGTTACAAATCTGCATCAGTGGTGGAGGGAGTTTTATATGGGGAATTTCCTATACCTATGATAATGATAATAACTAGCACTTCTACAATACTTTAAGATTTGCAAAATGCATTATCTTTGTTCTCTCATTTCACACTTAACTGAGTTAAGTGAAATAGCTGATATTATTATCTTCATTTTTAGATGATGAAATTAAGATTGATAGGTTGAGAGATTTATCCAAGGTCACACTAACAAATTAGTGTCTAAGGAAGTTAGGGTTCACACTTAAGTCTTTCTAACTATAAACCTACCGTTTTATTCACTGTGTACTTTAGTTTATAACTGCATAATCTCATTGTCCCCTCCCCATCCCGTAAATATTATTATTATTAAATAGTTATTAACATAGATCTACAAAATCCATGTAGCATCTATACAAGTTCAAATGGCTCATCAGGTAACTTTGTCACTCTCCTGAGCTGTTTTTAGACTAGGAAGCTATAAATGATCAAGTATAAGATAAAAATACAAAACCAGAACAGAGTGAGTAGGGGTGTCATTCTAAGCAGAATTCATCACAAAAGAGGTGGGTAGACTGTGGTAGGAGATAGACTAGTGCAGGGAACAATAACAGAGTAGGAGGTTGCAATAATCAAGACAGGAAGCTATAAGAGCAAGGAATTATTGGAGAGAAAGGGAGTAATTTTAGAAATACTAAGGAGAAAGAAATGATTTTTTAAAAAGCAAGTATCTGTCTACAGAATAACTAAGTGAAAAGTCCATAGTGACAGAAGAGGTTAAATGAAGAAACTAAAGAAAAAAATTAAAGAAAGCGATGAATGGAGGAGGAAAAAGAAACAGAAAGGAGAAACTGGAGGAGAAAGGATAATTTGGAGATTTCTGGAGAATAATATTGTTATTAAAGGAATGGGTAGGGAAAACGGCAAAGCAGGAAAAGGAAGGAAAAAAAGAAAGTGTTTTAGTATGTTCAAAGACAAGTCATGTCTTCTTCTGTAGAGGACCTATATAGATGACGGCCTGTGTATACAGCAAACTTCACAACCACTGAAATGGGCTTGATTTGTCATAAAATACATTTATGGAGAACTTACTTACAGGAAAGGCTGTGAAAGACTAGGACAGAATACTATGATATGCTATGGAATTTTTTTTCTTTTGGGAGGGAAAGAAATGATTATTAATGACCAATGATTTAGGGAAATTCAGAGTTCCTCTTTTTTCTGATACTCTCATTTCAAAGTTCATTCTTTGAAGGTTCAATTAAGTTTCTCCTCAATAGTGGTGGGACCCCACCCAGCCTTTCAAGGAATCTAATCTAAGGTGATTTCCTGCCCACTGTGTTCCACTCAAGCAAGTTTGGGTGGAAGTAGAAATTTTGTTTAGGTTGCTAAAAGCTGAGGGTTGCGTGGGTGTAGAGATATTCTCTTTGTTCAAGAGTGACATGCTGTCACTCTCTCAGTCCTTCATTGGAACCACTCCACTTTTCATGATAATATTCATTCTCTCATTAATTGTTAACCAATCAGAGTTGATTGCTACCCTCAGGAACAACCATTCTTCCAAGGGTATATAAACTGTGAGCCCACCACCATGAAAGATCTTTGGCATTTGAGAGTAACACTAACCTCTTTTATTAATAACATGCTAGCATTATTGATGGAATGATCAGTTACCCAGAAACGATATCTCTTGAACTTTTTAAACACCACGGGAGATATGTACTTAATTTTTTATAGATATTTTTGTCAACATTTTTCAACAAGTATAGATAATGGTATATCATTGTTCTTTCTTCCTGAGCAAATTTTGTCCATTTTTTTCTCATAAACTCTTCATGGAGCATTTACCCACCATTCTAGAAGTCTTTCTCATGTTTTTATAATATTTTGATATTTCATATTTGTGTTTCTGAATATAGCACTGGTCCTGCCAAGTAGGATAATAGCATTAGAACTAGAAGGGAACTTCAAGGTTATTTTGTCTACCTCTTCCCTTTTACAAATGAGAACATTGGGATCTGAAGACATTATGAGAATTTCCCAAGATCGTACAGACAGTAAGTACTAAACATGGAATTTGAACCCAAGTCTTTTGACTCCACAGTCAGTTCTGCACATCTCTCTCACTGCATCAGCAGCTCACCACATTTTCTAGTCACATGTGTCCTTGATGATGTTGTTGATTCAACCTCTCCGACTAAAGTCACTAATAAGAAATTGAAGTTCAGCTGTATATCCTGTGCATCTCCCCATTACTATTGAGGTTACTTGTAATTTTACTTCTTATGAGATCATTGTGTCCAAATGGTTTTTGGGACACCCAAGGAAATAAATAAATGCTATTAGATATCAAAGGACAGACTGACTTACTGAAATAGGTCAATGGGATGGCAAGTCTTATTCAGAAGGGACAGGTAGGTGGTGCAGTAGATAGAGCACCAGTGAAGGAGTCAGGAGGGCCTGAGTTGAAATCTCACCTCAGACACTTGACACTCACTAGCTATGTGACCTTAGGCAAGTCACTTAACCCCAATTGCCTCATCCTGGATCATCTTCAGTCATAATGAATATCTGGTCACGGGATTCAGACGGCTCTGGAGGAGAAGTGAGGCTGGTGACCTGCACAGCCCTCCCTCACTCAAAACAAAGTCAAGTGCAAATCATGTCATCATTTCTCTGATAGCATGGTCTTCTTCGGCAACGAAGGACAAACACACACACACACACAGACACAGACACACACACATACACACTTATTCAGAAGAAACAGATGAAATAAAAGTGGTGAGAGAGAAACATTTTATGTCAAGAAGACATACACTTACATGGACATCCATTAACTTGAGGGTGAAAATATAGAAATCTTTTGGGTGAGGATAAAAAGAAAGGGAAGCTTTAACTGTATCAATATGAGAATGATATTTATTGCTTAGGTAGTTGAATGGTACCCACATAAATGTATTTTCTTTATTCAGATTACCAAATTAGTTCACAGTCAAGATGTAATAGTGATAAGAGACTTACTTTTTGGATATTTGATGAATGTCTCATTTTGCTTCTAAAGGAAAAAAAAATAATTTTTTGACTGACCCTGCTAACAGCTTTATCTCAAAGGAGGAACAGGAATAGATTGCGGGAAAGAAAAGTGGTGATCATTAGGGTCACAAAAATTAAGCAGTCAAAAAAATTTCATTTTTCTACTAGAGTAGCAAGGTGATACAATGGGTAGAGCACTAGGTCTGGAGACTGGAAGATCTTTGTTCTTATTCATTCTACTAACTGTATAATCTTGGGCAAGTCACTTAGCTTCCACTTGCCTCAGTTTCCCCATCTTCAAAATGGGGATAATAATAGCACTTACATCCTAAGGAGGTTGTTTTTTTCACCTTTTAATTAATTAATTTATTTTTAGTTTTCAACATTCATTTCCACAGGATTTTGAGTTACAAATTTTCTCCCTATCTTTCCCCTTCCCCACCACAAAACATCATGCATTCTGATTACCCCTTCCCCCAATCTGCCTTCACTTCTGTCACACCCCTGCCTTCCCTTATCCCCAACTTCTTTCTCTTCTTGTATGGCAAAATAGATTTCTATACCCCATTATCTGGATTTCTTATTTCCCAGTTGCATGCAAAAACAATTCTCAACATTCATTCCTAAAACTCTGAGTTCCAATTTCTCTCTCTTCTTCCCTCCCCACCCATCCCCACTGAAAAGGCAAGCAATTCAATATAGGTTATATATGTGTGGTTTTGCTAAAGACTTCCATAATAGTCATGTTGTGAAAGCCTAACTATATTTCCCTCTATCCTATCATGACCTCCATTTATTCTATTCTCTCTTTTGACCTTATCACTCCCCTAAAGTGTTTACTTCTAATTATTCCCTCCTCCCATTTGCCCTCCCTTCTATTATCCCCACACTCCACTTATCCTCTTCTCCCCTACTTTCCTGTAGTGTAAGATAGATTTTCATACCAAATTGAGTGTGTATGTTATTCCCTCCTTAAGCCAAATCTGATGAGAGTAAGCTTCACTTTTCTCCCTCTCACCTCCCCCCTTTCCTCCTCCATTGAAAAAGCTTTTTCTTGCCTCTTTTATGAGAGATAATTTGCCCCATTCTGTTTCTAATCCCTCCAACTACCCAAATACTGAGAAAAGTTTCAAGAGTTACAAATATTATTTTTCCATGTAGAAATGCAAACAGTTCAACTTTAGTAAGTCCCTTATGATTTTTCTTTCCTGTTTATCTTTTCATGCTTCTCTTCATTCTTGTGTTTGATATTCAGATTTTCTATTCAGCTCTGGTCTTTTCATCAAAAATGCCTGAAAGTCCTCTATTTCATTGAAAGACCATTTTTTCCCCTTGAAATATTATACTCAGTTTTGCTGAGTAGGTGATTCTTGGTTTTACTCCTAGTTCCTTTGACTTCTGGAATATCGTATTCCAAGCCTTTTGATCCTTAACATAGAAGTTACTAGATCTTGTGTTATCCTGATTGTATTTCCACAGTACTCGAATTGTTTCTTTCTGGGTGCTTGCAATATTTTCTCCTTGACCTGGGAACTCTGGAATTTGGCTACAATATTTCTAGAAGTTTCTCTTTTCAGATCTCTTTCAGGAGGTGATCTGTGGATTCTTTCAATATTTATTTTGCCCCCTGGTTCTAGAATATCAGGGCAGTTTTCCTTGATAATTTCATGAAAGATGATGTCTAGGCTCTTTTTTTCATCACAGTTTTCAGGTAGTCCCATAATTTTTAAATTGTTTCTTCTGGATCTATTTTCCAGGTCAGTTGTTTTTCCAATGAGATATTTCACATTGTCTTCAAGTTTTTCATTCTTTTGGTTTTGTTTTGTAATTTCTTGGTTTCTCATAAAGTCATTAGCTTCCATCTGTTCCATTCTATTTTCTTTAGTGAGCTTTTGAACCTCCTTTTCCATTTGGCTAATTATGCTTTTTAAAGCATTCTTCTCCTCATTGGCTTTTTGGGCCTCTTTTTGTCATTTGAGTTAGTCTATTTTTAAAGGTGTTATTTTCTTCAGCATTTTTTTAGGTCTCCTTTAGCAAGCTGTTGACTTGCTTTTCATGATTTTCTTGCATTGCTCTCATTTGTCTTCCCACTTTTTCCTCCACCTCTCTTACTTGATTTTCAAAATTCTTTTTGCACTCTTCCATGGTCTGAGACCATTGCTTATTTTTTTGGAGGTTTTAGATGCAGAAACCCTGACTTTTATATCTTCCTCTGATGGTGTGTATTGTTCTTCCTCATTTGAAAGGATGGAAAGAAATACTTGTTCACCAAGAAAGTAACCTTCTAGGGTCTTAGTTTTTCTCTTTTTGAGGCATTTTCCCAGTCAGTTACTTTAATTTTGAGTCCTTTGTCAAGAGTAGGACATACTCTGGGGACTTGTAAGTTCTCAGTTCCTCCAAGGTGGCATAATCAAGGGAGAATAGTTTACTCCTCTCCTGGCCTGTCCTCTGGTCTGGGAGCAACCACAAGTTTTTCTGCCCAAGATTCTCTCCAGAGCCTCCACCAGTTCCACCAGTCAGTGCTCCTCCTCACCCCAGGATTGCCATTCAGGGCTGAGATCCAGATCAGAGGCTCAATTCCCCCGAAGTCTTTAGGCCGAGGGCTCCAAAAATGGATGCTGCTGCAGCCTGGGGCTGGTTCTAAGGGAGGATCCTGCTCCCTTCTCACTCCAGTGAAAGAGTTTCCTCACTGACCTGTGAAGCTATCTTTGATGTTTGTGCGTTGAGTAATCTGGGAACTGCAGCTGCTGCTGGTGGCACCCTAAAGCCTGCTCTGGTCTTGACCCTGCTGGCACTGCATGGCCAATGCAAGACTGTGCTCTGCTCCTGGCCTAGTGCAATAGACCTGTCCTGTGGGCCTTCCAGGCTGCCTTGGGCTGGAAATCTCTTTCACTCTGTCATTTTGTGGCTTCTGCTCCTCTAGATTTTGTTTCAAGTCATTTTTTTACAGGTATTTTATGGGCTGTGGGAAGAGAGCTACAGTAGGTCCGTCTTGCTACTCTTCCATTTTCCTCCGCCATCCTAAGGAGGTTGTAAGGATCTAAGGAGATAATTTTTGTAAAGTGTTTAGGACAATACTTAGAACATAATATGTGATTTATAGATGTTAGTTATTATGATGCTGGTGATGACAATGATGATATAATCAAAGTGGTATATCAGGGAATTATTGTAGATATAGTGTATCTAGAATCATAGAATTAAATCAGCAATGGACTTGAGAAGCCACCTAATCCAAAAATCTCATTGTACAGATGAGGAAATTGAAGTCCAGAGAGGTGAAGTTACTGACCTATGATCATAACGTAGTGATAGAGCCTACATTTTAACTAAGGTTGTCTAAGTCCAAAGTATATGTTCTCTCCATTGGTTTATGCTTAATTTCAGAAAGTCCTTCGAGAAAATCAATTGACATATTTGTGGATGAGGTAGAAAAATATAGATCAGATAAGAATATAAGCTAGATAGATTCATAACTGATTGAACAATTATACTCAAAGAATAACGTTAGTCTGACAAAATGTCTCCACCACAGGGCTCTGTCCTTAGAGGCATTCAGTTGAACCTTTTTTTCCTTAAAGTTCATGACCTGAATGAAGACTTAGCTGGAATAATGATCAAATCTGTTTATGTCAAAACTGAGATAGTTGATACTAGAGGACAGATTACAATGACTTTGTGATCTTAATGACTTAAGATGATGGGTCAGATCTAACAAGAATGAATTTAATAGTGGTAAATAAAAAATATTTCTTTTAAAAATTAACTATATAGACACTGCCCATAAAATCCTGTAAAGAAGAACTCCCAACAAATTCTGGAGCAGCAGAAGCCACAGAACAATAGAGTGGACAAGATTTCTGTTCCAGAGAGACCTGGAAAACTGACCCAAAAGATCCATAGCACACACGGGACCTGGAGCAGAGCCCAGCCCTGCCTTCGCTGCATGGCACCAAAAGGAGCAGATCCAAGCAGGCTTCAGGGACAGAATCTCCAGCAGCAACGCAGATCCCTCCACCCACAGGCACCAAAGGTCAGTGAGAGGGTCTTTTTGGCTAACTGAGAGGGGAGTAGGGTGTCTCCATAACTCAGGCCCCCTCAGGAGGCAGCAGCAGAGGCAGCAGCAGACAGGGGCTCCCAGGGCAGGCAGGAACTCAGGAGCTCGGATCCATTGTTGAAGGTCTCAGCATAAACCCCCTGAGGGAACTGAGCCCCATGTGGCAGCCCTGCCCCCACCTGAGCACCTGAACTTAATCTCATACTGAATAGCAGCCCTGTCCCCACCCCTGCCCTGAGGCTGGGAAGCAGTATTTGAATCTCAGCCCCCAAGCGCTAGCTGGGTGGATCTGGAGGCCAGGTGGGTGTGGAAAGGAAATTCAGAAGTCAAGTAACTGGCTGGGAAAATGCCCAGAAAAGGGAAAAAAATAAGACCATAGAAGACTACTTTCTTGGTGAACAGATATCTCCTCCCATCCTCTCAGATGAGGAAGAACAATGCTTACCATCAGGGAAAGACATAGAAATCAAGGCTTCTGTATCCCAAACATCCAAAATAAATATTCAGTGGGCTCAGGCCATGGAAGAGCTCAATAAGGATTTTGAAAATCAAGTTAGAGAGGTGGAAGAAAAACTAGGAAGAGAAATGAGAGAGATGCAAGAAAAGCATGAAAAGCAGGTCAACACCTTTCTAAAGGAGACCAAAAAAAATGCTGAAGAAAATAACACCTTGAAAAATAGGCTAACTCAATTGGCAAAAGAGGTTCAAAAAGCCAATGAGGAAAAGAATGCTTTAAAAAGCATAATTAGCCAAATGGAAAAGGAGGTTCAAAAGGTCACTGAAGAAAATAATTCTTTCAAATTTAGAATGGAACAGATGGAGGCTAATGACTTTATGAGAAACCAAGAAATCACAAAACAGAACCAAAAGAATGAAAAAATGGAAGATAATGTGAAATATTTCATTGGGAAAACAACTGACCTGGAAAATAGATGCAGGAGAGACAATTTAAAAATTATGGGACTACCTGAAAGCCATGATGAGAAAAAGAGCCTAGACATTATCTTTCATGAAATTATCAAGGAAAACTGCCCTGATATTCTAGAACCAGGGGGCAAAATAAATATTGAAAGAATCTACTGATCACTGCCTGAAAGAGATCCAAAAAGAGAAACTCCTAGGAACATTGTGGCCAAATTCCAGAGTTCCCAGGTCAAGGAGAAAATATTGCAAGCAGCTAGAAAGAAACAATTCAAGTATTGTGGAAATACAATCAGGATAACACAAGATCTAGCAGCTTCTACATTAAGGGATCGAAGGGCATGGAATACGATATTCCAGAAGTCAAAGGAACTAGGACTAAAACCAAGAATCACCTACCCAGCAAAACTGAGTATAATACTTCGGGGGAAAAATGGTCTTTCAATAAAAAGACCAGAGCTGAAAAGAAAATTTGACTTTCCAACACAAGAATAAAGAGAAGCATGCAAAGGTAAACAGCAAAGAGAAGTCATAAGGGACTTACTAAAGTTGAACTGTTTACATTCCTACATGGAAAGACAATATTTGTAACTCTTGAAACTTTTCAGTATCTGGGTAGTTTATGGGATTACACACACACACACACACACACGCACACACACAGACAGAGAGCACAAAATGAATTGAATAGGATGGGATCATATCTTAAAAAAATGAAATTAGGCAGTGAGAGAGAAATATATTGGGAGGAGAAAGGGAGAAATGGAATGGGGCAAATTATCTGTCATAAAAGAGGCAGGCAAAAGACTTTGAAGTGGAGGGAAAAAGAGGGGGGGTGATAGAAAAACATGAAGTTTACTCTCATGAAATTCCACTAAAGGAAGTAATAAAATGCATACTCATTTTGGCATGAAAACCTATCTTACAATACAGGAAAGTAGGGGAGAAGGGGATAAGCAGGGTGGGGGGAATGATGGAAGGGAGGGCAATGGGAGGAGGGAGCAATTTGAAATCAGCACTCTTGAGGAGGGACAGGATCAAAAGAGAGAACAGAAGCAATGGGGGCAGGATAAGATGGAAGGAATTATAGTTAGTCTTTTACAACATGACTATTATGGAAGTCATTTGCAAAACTACACAGATATGGCCTATATTGAATTGCTTGCCTTCCCAAAGGGAATGGGTGGTGAGGGAGGGATGAAGAGAAGTTGGAAGTCAAAGTTTTAGGAACAACTGTTGAGTACTGTTCTTGCTACTAGGAAATAAGAAATACAGGTAATGGGATATAGAAAATTATCTGGCCTACAGGACAAAAGAGAAGATAAGGATAAGGGAAGGGAGGGATGATAGAAGAGAGGGCAGATTGGTGATAAGGACAATTAGAATGCTCGGTGTTTTGGGGTGGGGGGAGGGGAGAAATGGGGAGAAAATTTGGAACCCAAAATTTTGTGAAAATGAATGTTAAAAGTTAAATAAATAAATTTTAAAAAAGAATAAAAATTAACTATATATTACCCTTAAACTTCTCACACTAGATTTAATTTCCATACCTTTTCCTGTAATTGATTAATTTTTCCCAGAGCTTATATGCCCAGGTTAGCATGTCTCTAGGCTATACTCCTGACCCTCCAGATTTTCTGAACAGGTATTTTCCACCACTACCACCTTTCAGCTTACTTCTATGTACTATCTTTCCCCATTAGAAAGTGAACTTCTTAAAGGTGAAAACTGTCTTTCTTTCTGCTTGTATTTCCTTTCCCAGCACTTAGCATAGTGATTGGTACATAATAAGTGTTTACTAAATGCTTATTTGCCTTACTGACTTTTTGAGAAACACTAATGGGAGAGATACGTTTAGTCTGTAGTTTGTGAAAGAGGATGAGGTTTTCAGTGACCATCAGTTGTCCTTGTGTTTGTCCTTCATTCTTGAAGATCATCATTAGATGATGACATGTCTTACAGTTGACTTTGATTTACGTGAGGAAGGGCTGTGTAAGGTCACCAACCTCACTTTCTTCTCCTGAGTCATCTGGGTCCAGTGACCAGATATTCATCAGGATAACTGCAGATGACCCAGAATATAATGTGAGACCTTTGCCCTTAATATGATTCAAAGGGGTGATTGCCAGGCCTAGAGGCCTGAGGGCTACCCGAGTCTTCTTACCTTACTTCTCGCAGGTCTTCGGCTGGCCAAACCGGATAGTCTTATGAGAGAAGAGACCTCTCAGAGTCGAACAAGGGTTAAGCTTTATTCAGGGTTCTGGTTACAAGTGCAGGGGAATTCTTCCTTAGGAGGGAGCGAAGAATCTCCCAAGGAGGCAAAGATCTTACAATAAGAGATTGGAAGCAGAAGTGTAAGTGGGGAGAGAGGGGGAGGGGAGAGCGGAGAGAGGAAAAACGGAGTCTTCTGTCTTGTCGGCTCCGCACCCCTCCCGCCTAAGAGTGCTTTCAGGCTTTCCTGATCCTAATTAAGCTCTCCAGCCTCATAGTTTGCACCTGAATACCGTGCCTGTTAAATAACAATAGGTGTGCCCAGACCCGGGACAGTCTCGAGGGCGGGGAGAACTCTCTCCCATCACGTTTCTCACGGGAAGAGGCGGAAATACACGAGATTGCTCGGTCTCACTCCTCGATTCCCTGGTGTTTATGGGGGGCCTCGTGAGAACTCTAAGATTTAGAAGTTCCCACCTTTACCCACCCGAGACTGTCCACATGGAATTGAGCTTCCATCCCCAGCAGGTGATGAAGACAAAAAGAAAACCGAACAAAACCCCCAAACACTATATATTCTTAGATACCTTTAATAGCAGTGTGCTATCAAAAACAAGGGAGGTAGTAGTCCTAGTGTGCTCTGTGCTTGCTTAGAAAAACCTGTGATTAATGAAAAACACCAAGAGACAGAGTGTCTTAGTAATTAATAATCAATTTATTTAGGCTAGCTAATAATCAATATATTGATGGTCAGGGGTTTCTCTCAGAAAACCAAAGAAAGAAAATGGAGAACCTGAAAGCCTTAAATGTTTTTTGAAAATAAATGCACCTGACAAGTGAAAATCAACCCTGATTGGTGGACATTTAATGAGGAGGTGGGCTAGAAGAGGTCAGCTCCTCCTGCTGAGAGCATGGCTTGATCATGAGACTTATCTGCCTCCAGCACTCTAGACAGGGGAATCTACCTCCATCCAGACCACTACAATTAGTTTTCTCCTTCATGAGATGGATCATCCTAAATTCCAATGGAGGGTGCAAGGACAGGGACTTATTAATCCTTGGAGGAAGAACTCACTTAGATTGGTTTCTGTTTACAATCTAAATAGAAGTAAGATCTCCCAGTTGTTTGGGTTCCAGTCTAAGATTGATTTCAGCCTAAGGATTAGGAAACATCTCATCCATCAATCATGTCCTTTAGAGACTGATTTTTTTTTTTTTACAGGGGATGGTCCTTAAATGAAGAAATAAATGGAGAAAGACTGGATCTTAATCTAATATTTGGTTATCTGTAGTAAAATAATAATTTCTCTCAAATTACATGTGAAATATTGTGTTCAATTCTGTGCACCATACATAAGAAGAACATTAAGAAGTTGGAGCCTATCCAGAGGAAAATGGCAATGGATGGAGAAGGGACTCAAAATCATGTCATTTGAAGAAAGTGGAGATATTTATCCAGGAGAAGCAAAACCTTAAGAGAGTCATGAGAGCTACCTTCAAATATTTGAAGAGGAAGTAAACATTTTTAGTGTGGCTCCATTAAGACCAACAGATAAAATTCAGAAAGGCAGATTTCAGTTCAAAAGAAGGAAGAATTTTCTCACGATTAGAAGTGTCAGAAAGTGGAATTGGCTGCCTCAGGTGGTCTTGAATTTCCAGTCATTGGAAACGTTTAAGCTGACTCTTAAATCCTTTACAATTCTAAGGTCATATGACATCTTCAAGAATAAAACTGGACAGTTTTGAAATGAGCACCATACCATAGGACAGAATAAAATCAGGCTGTTCTTTCCAGGAGTCAGACAATATACCTATTGAAAAAGACACTATATTCTGTCTTTTAGTTTTGCTTTTCCATTAGAATCTGTGAGTAATATTGGAGTATATTTTCTGAGAACCACTGCTTTCTTTCTTTATTGACAGTAAGAAAAATGTTGTGGGGTATGGCTTGAAGGTGAAAGAGATGATGTAGTGAAATTATTTAAAATATGCTTTTCATTTATGTGTTCTAAGATGGTTTGTTCTGGAAGAGATATTTATCATTTTAGATAATCTGACATTTAAATAATCTTAATAAAGCTGAGATTGTTGAAATTTCAAGCCCCCTACCAAAGAAAAGTTTTTGGTTACTAAGACAATAATTGAGTGCAAATTACTGCTTTGCATTTGGAGGAGGAAAGGAGCAGCTGATATACATTTTTTTTCTGACTGGAAAAAGATCATAGATTTCTACACAGATGAGTCATGCTGGGTGTCATATGGCTATACAACTTTTGTCTCTCCTGTCAGCAGAAGCTTCATGAGGTAACAAAAACTGAGAGACTGGAAAAGTTGGAAAGACTATGGTATTTCAGTTGATTAATTAGGGGATGATGTAGGAAAGACTGTCCACAATGGAATTAAAGCCACTGCCTGAAGAACAAAAAAAGGCAGCAGGTATCTTTAAACCATATGGAGTACCAGAAATGCCAAATCTGTGCACACACCCTGGAAGGATTTTTGACTTAGTCAAGAGAAATGGGGTGATTTAGAGGAGAATATTCTAATAAATGCTGTGTCTAAGATGAGTTTTGGAATAGGTCACAGATAATGATTTAGTAAAAGCAATACGATTAAATTGAATAAAAATGTTTAAGTCCTTACTATTTGTCAGGCCCTGTATTAATGTAAATAAAAAAGACGGAATCCACCCTGAAGGAGCTTACAATCTAATGGAGGAAGACAGCAAAGAAAAGGAAGATGGTTAGAGGGAGACTTTGATTACCAGGGGGCACCCAGTCATGGAGTGCAACTTAAGCAGCATTCATGATGGAAAACAGAAAATACAAATATTCACAAAATTGTTCCCAAGTATTTATTTCTTTAATCTTGCTCACAATAGCTATCAATAAAAAAATAGTTATTTCCCAAAGTATAAACAAGTCAGGTTCCAAAAAGCACAAGTGTGTTACATATTCTTATAGAATTCTGGTGTTTGGGCTTGTAGATAGATTTCAGGAGGTGGTATGGACAGAGATTAGAAAATAATTATATCTTTATTTCATTATAGTTGGCTTTCTTTGTAATCCAATGTATTATATTTTATGAATTTAAGATAATGATTCTCAGAAAGGGTTTGTAGGTTTCAATAGGTTTCAAAAGACTCTGTAACACACAAATATATTAAGGACTCCCTGCCATAGAGGGACTATTCTAAATGATGGCTAGATTCTCTGTTTCTCAACCACCCCCTCCACCCAACAACCCTATATTACCTGTATCATAACTAAAATTTCAGACATTTGTGAACTTAAGTGGCACCTAGATCATCATTTAGATTGGAATCTTTTCTAATGCTATGCATGATGCACCTTTTCAGCACATAGGCATTTGGGGGATGCTTCTGTTCCATCCTTAGTTCCATCAGTTGCCTTTCTTGTTTTATTTGTTTTTAGTTTTTTACAATCACTTCCATATATCTTAGATTTTCCCCCTCCCTCTTCCACCTTCCCCCCTTCATCCCCTCTCCCTCCCTGAGATGGTGTGTAATCTTATATAGGTTCTACACATATATTCTTATTAAATACATTTTCACCTTAGTCATGTTGCATAAAAGAATTAAAATGAATGGGAAAAACCATGAAACAAAAACAAAATAGAACATAACACAAGAAAAAAATGGTCTGCTTCATTCTGCAATCCAATTCCATAGTTCTTTCTCTAGATGTGGAAGGTGTTTTGCCCCAAGAGTCCACTGGGAATTTTTTAGGTCCTTGCATTGCTATGAAGGACTGAGTCTACCAGAAAAATTCCTTGCACACTGTGGTCTTTGCTGTGTACAAAGTTCTCCTGGTTCTGCTCCTTTCACTCAGCCTAAGTTCATATAAGTCTTTACAGGCCTCTCTGAAGTCTTCCTGTTCATCATTTCTTATAGCACAATAGTATTCCTTTACATTCATATACCACAACTTGTTCAGCCATTTCCCAATTGATGAGCATCCCCTTGATTTCCAGTTTTTGGCCACCACAAAGAGAGCTGATATAAATATTTTTGTACATGTGGAATCTTTTCCCATTTTTATGATCTTTTTGGGGTACAGTCCTAGAAGCTATATTGCTGGGTCAAAGACCATGCACATTTTTGTAGCCCCTTGGGCATAGTGCCAAATTGCTCTGCAGAATGGTTAGATCAGCTTACAGCTCCACCAACAATAAATTAGTGTTCTAACTCTCTCACATTTTCCCACAACATTTATCATCTTCCTGTTTTGTCATGTTGGCCATTCTGATAGGTATGATGTGGTACCTCAGAGTTGTTTTGATTTGCATCTCTCTAATCAATAGTGATTTACAGCATTTTTTTCATGTGACTATAGATAGCTTTTATTTCTTCCTCTGAAAACTGCCTGTTCATATCCTTTGATCATTTATCAGTTGGGGAATGGCTTGTATTCTTGTAAATTTGACTCAGTTCTCTATATATTTTAGAAATGAGGCCTTTATCACAGACACTAGTTGCAAAAATTTTTTCCCAGTTTTCTGCTTCCCTCCTAATCTTGGTTGCATTGGGTGTGTTTGTGCAAAAAGTTTTCAATTTAATGCAATCAAAATTATCCAATTTGCACTTCATAATATTCTCTATCTCTTGTTTGGTCATAAATTTCTCCATTCTCCATAAATATGACAAATGTTGCTCCCCAAATTTGTTTGTAGTATCAATCTTTTTATGTAGATCATACATCCACTTGGACTTGATTCTTGTGTATGGTATCAGGCATTGGTCTATGCCCAGTTTCTTCCACGCTGTTATCCAATTTTCCCAGAAGGTTTTGTCAAACAGTGAGTTCTTATCCCAGAAGCTGAGGTGCTTAGGTTTATCAAACAGGAGGTTGCTATATTCCTTGCCTACTGTGTCTTGAGTACCTAATCTATTCCACTGGTCTACCCCTCTATTTTTAACCAGTACCAAGTAGTTTTGATGATTGCTGCTTTATAATACAATTTGAGATCTGGTAGGACTAGACCACCTTCCCTACCATTTCTTTTCATTAGTTCCCTTGATATTCTGGACCTTTTGTTCTTTCAGATGAATTTTAATATTTTTTTTGACTCTAGAAAATCATTATCTAATAGTTTGACTTGGTATGGCACTGAATAGGTAAATTAATCTAGGTAGGATTGTCATTTTTGTTATATTAACTTGGCTTACCCATGAGCAATTGTTATTTTTCCACATACCTAGATCTGACTTTATTTGTGCAAGAAGTGTTTTGTAATTGTGTTCATATAGTCCCTGGGTTTGTTTTAGCAGGCAGACTCCCAAGTATTTTATAGGGTCAGGATTTCTCTTTCTATCTCTTGCTTTTGCGCTTTGTTACTAATATATAGAAATACAGAAGAATTGTGTGGGTTTATTTTGTAATCTGCAACTTTGCCAAAGTTGCTTATTATTTCAAGTAGTTTTTTTACTTGATTCTCTGGGATTCTCTAAATATATCATCATTTCATCTGCAAAGAGAGATAACTTAGTTTCTTCTTTGCCTATTCTAATTTCTTCAATTTCTTTTTCTTCCCTTATTGCAAAAGCTAACATTTCTTGTACCCTATTGAATAACAGTGGTGATAATGGACATCTTTGTTTCATCCCTGATCTTATTGAAAATGCATCCAACTTATCCCCATTACATATAATGCTTGCTAATGGTTTTAGGTAGATACTGCTTATTATTTTGTGGAAGGCTCCATTTATTCCTATGCTCTCCAGAGTTTTCAATAGGAATGGGTGTTGTATTTTGTCAAAGGCTTTTTTTTCATCTATTGAGACAATCATATGGTTTCTGTTAGTTTTTTTGTTGATATGATCAATAATGCTGATCATCAGTTGCCTTTCTTCAACATACGATAAAAAGAGAACATGGCTGTTCCATGATGCTTGTGTCCCCAACCACAGCTGCTTTTTGTCTGCCCACCCAGATCTTGGTATATGGCATAGTGGAACAAGGCTGCTTATGGCAAACTTTGTACCACCCTCTGCGTTTATGTGTGTCTCCTGTTATCAAGTATATGTTAAGAAAAACGTGCAAAATCACTGGAATTGCATGCTTGGCCCACAGACAGTGCTTGAAGCTGTTTGCTGAATTGAATTGTATCAAATATATGGTTTCCTGTTTCTCCAAACCTTCCTTTTATTTTCTAAGTGAGGTGCAGTAAAAACCAAAATGGTTTTGGATTCAGAGCCCAGGCATTCAAATTCACCTCTATCACTTAGCATCTATGTGCCCTTGAGTAAGTCATTCATCTTGGGTGGAAGTTGGATAGGGCAGTGCTAGGATTGGAGTCAGAAATAGCTGAGTACAAATCTTGCCTCAGATATTGTGATCCTCAGCTCATTTCTTCATTTATTAAGTGGGAATAATAACGGCACCTACTTTATGGAGTTTTTGTGAGGATCCCATGAGATAACATGTGTATAGTACTTTGCAAACCTTAAAGTGCTATATAAATGCCATCATTTAACGTCTCTGGGTCTTAAGTTTCGTTATGATTAAGATTCATTATGATTAGGTTAGATGATTTCCTCTAGTCCTTTTAAATTCTAGATTTATGATTCTATGGGGGCAGTTAGGTGGCACAGTGGATAGAGTGCTGGGCCTAGCATAAGGAACACTCATCTTCTTGAATTCAAATTTGGCCTCAGACACTTCTTGGACAAGTCACGTAACCCTCAGTTTGCCTCAGTTTCCTCATCTGTAAAATGAGCTGAAGAAGGAACTGGAGAATCACTCCAGAATCTCTGCAAAGAAAATCCCAAATGAGGTCATGAAGAGTCAGACAGGGCTGAAAATGTCTGAGCAAATATTCCTAAGCCCAGCTCTCTATTTTAGTTACTGTTCTTTGGGTACATAAGGAGAGGGGAACAATCTTATGGCTTGCTACTCTCAGATTTGGAGTCACTTTTCGCATGCAACAAGAAGAAAGTACAGGTAATTGGAAGAGCTTTTCTTATCAACCAGAGCTTCAGACAACTTGAGGTCATGCATCTAGAGGGAAGGGGCTATAGGAGTTGAGGAATACTTTGACTTCTAGAATTCTGATGAGAGACCTGTTCTTCCATGAGCTTGAATGGTCAGTCATTTATGTATAGATGTGTGAAATATGGATGTTTAGTTCTCAGAGGAGAAGTATAGCACAGATACACATGAAAGTGCCTAGGATTTGAAGTCAGCAGAACCAAGTTTGAATGCCCCCTCCAATATGTATTTGCTTAGTGACTTGGGGCAAGTTCCTTTACCACTCTGGTTTTTAGTTCCCTTATCTATAAAATAGGGATAATAATATTTATGCTTCCTACTTAAAGAGATGGTGAGGGAATTACTTTGTAAACCTTAAAATGACGCATAAAATGATTGCTCCTCAGCAAAGCCTGTGTGATGCTTTTCTCCCCTTGATTTGCATTCTTACAGTCATTGTGTATGTTGCTTTCCTGGTTCTGTTTACTTCACATTTCATCAGTTCATTTTGGTCTTCTTATGCTTCTCTGAATTCATTATATACAGTTTTCCAAAAGTCTTAGTGTAGGTTCAAACTATTCATTTAAGCTGCCAAATTTTATTTTTAAGCTCTATTTTTTAGAAAATAATTTAAATAAGGTTTTTAAAAAAGCTTTAAACTACACTAAGACCTTTGGATCACAGATTTGTTGTTTCCTGTAGCAGAATAATGTTACTTGTTCAACATTTTGTCTGGTTGTTCCCCAGTCAATGAGCATCTACTTTGGTCTGAATTTTTTGCTATCAAAAAAAATATTGCTACAATTATTTTAGTATATAAATGATCTATCTTTGGCATGTAAACCACACAGTGAGACCTCTGAATCAGAGGGCATGGAGTTTTTAGTCATTTTTTTAAAAGCATAACTCCAAATTGCTTTCCAGAATAGCTGATTCAAGTTGCTTCACCCAACAGCAAGGAGTAGTATACCTATCTTTCTGTAGTTCTTTCATTATTGACTATTTCCACCTTTTGTCATCTTTGCCAATTTGCAAAGTAGAAAATAAAACTTCAAAATGGTTTTCAATTTGTATTAGTGTATTTGGGGTAATCTGTCACATAGCTGTAAATAATTGGTGATTTCTTTGAAGAATTATTTGTTAATACCTTTTCACCATTGGGGAATGGTTCAGTTTAATATATTTCTATTAATTCTTTCTTCATCTTGAATATCAGATCCCTATTACAGTTGTTTGATTGTATAGCTTTTCCCCAGTTGAACAGCTTCCTTTCTTCCTACTTACACCAATTTTATCCCCGCAGCATCTTTTCATTTTATGTAATCACTATTATGTTTTATTTTGCTTTTAGTTTTTAATGTCACTATTCCATATTGTTATAATAAGATGTCTGTTCTCACTTGAAAACAAACAATTGAGTGGAAAATTGTGCTTATCTCTCAGTTAATTACACCATTGGTTGAAACAGAATACCACAAAGACACGAAACGCTGCTCAGGTGGTGGTAGAATACTCTAATTGCAGGCAAAGTGACAGAGAGGAAATGAAAGTCTCTGGAGAGCTGAGTTTGCAAACCTATAAAGTAATGACAGTAATGTCGCAGATGGCTTTGCTAAATATTTTCTGGGTCAGTGTAAATTTCTGTGGGACAAATGGAGTAGATGGGAATCTAATGGTTTTGGTGAACCATGTGCAAGAACTTTTCAGTTTAAAGGTTGAAGGCCCCACTGGGGACTGCTTGAGGGCTCTTCCAGACTCAAGTTTGTTTTTTTTTAAAGAGGGATATATTTCATCAATTTGAGGGAAAGCAGACAAGGGAGGATAAACATAGGATTCTCTTAGGAAGAAGGTCTCTAAGAAGTTTTTTTTTTCAATGAAGAATGCATTAGCTTCTCATGTTCACAAGCCATGGGAAGCAACCTGAATAATTGAATGTTTAGGAAAGAGGAAAGGTTTATAAAAGAAGAAAAAAAGGAGTAAAGAGTCTCCGACTGTGTATGATTCTAAAAAGAAGGTGGAACCAGTGGATTTGTAGGGAGGTTAATTGTATGATAAAAGTATCATAAAGTTACAAAATGATCATCGAGACTTTAGGATACATGGATATTGACAGGATTGGTTGATTTAAACATTTCCCTCACTAGGGCTTTGACAATGATGCTTACTCCTGAGGGTTGCCAGTCATGACCATAGTGCCATCCAGGTCAGTAATGAATGTACAGACCTACCTTTTCCATACTGGTTTTGAGCTAAGTGGTAATGACAGTAGGAAACAAGGAGAAAGGCAGCCATTACAATAATTATTAGAAGGACTTGGGTTATAGTCTAGATTAGGGATTTTATAAGCATGGGGGAATTCCCTGAGTAAAGTCTGTCTAACAATACAAAATTCTCTAAAACTTATAGTCTTATAGAGAGTCCATAGCCTAGAAGACTAAGAGGCTAAACTTGTCCATGGTTACATAGGCAAGAAGGAAAGAGAAGAGAAATATTTAATAAGTGTCTACTTAAATGCTAAACATTATGCTAAGCACTTCACAAATATCGCCAAAAAAAAAAGATCCTTGTAAATTGTTACATTGCAACAATTGTACAATTGCTTGGGAGGTAGGTTCTATGATTTTAACCTGATTTCAGAGGTGAGGAAATGGAGACAGGTAGAAGTTAAATGACTTGTGCAGAGTCACTCTTCCAGTAAGTGTCTGAGGCAGAATTTGAACTCCAGCCTTGCTGATCCAGATGCAGTACTGTAACTGGTGCACCATCCAGTTACCTCTAGTCAGCATGTGTCAGAGGCAGAACTCGAATCCATATTTTCCTGGTTATGAGACCAGGGGGAAAGGAAGGAGAAAAAAAGTAAAAAGTGTATAGCAGAGAACAAAAGAAAACCTACAAGGAAACAAAGAAAAGATGGACAACTTTTAACACAACATGCAGTATTTAATATATAGGCTTTCTTGAAATGGAAATTTAATGCTATATATTTTTTATCCTCTCCTACATTTTGCTATGCACATGGCATATTTTTCTTTTCTTATTTTATATTTGTTTTAATATTTATTTATAATATTTCTTTTTCTTTTCTTATGTATTTAAATTTTAGTATTCAAGTCTAAAATAAAAAAAGATTTAAAAAGAGCTATGACTGGATTCCATACTGCCTCTATGATAAAATTATATTAAATGATATACTTGTATATTATGTAATTAAATGATAAATTAACATAATTTATTCTAGTATAGTTTATTATAACTATAACTTGTATTTTACTATAATAATTTGATACCACTAGAAAAGCTTATTTCAGAAGATTAAATATGAATAATAATTTCTTGCATTTGTATAAAGCTTTATATTTTTTAAAGGATTTTCACATCTTTTCCCATTTGGTCTTCTCAGTGACCCTGAAAGGTAGATAAAATACATGGCATTATCCCAAATGGGATGAGGCCTAGAGAAATTAGGAAATGTGTTTAAGATATCATACAGAATGACAGTATATGTTTTTGTTCTTGGGTCTTTTCAGTTGTGTCTGACTCTTCCTGACCACAGTTGGGATTTTCTTGACAAAGATATTGCAGTGATTTGCCATTTCCTTCTCCAGCTCATTTTACAGATGAGGAAACTGGGGCAAACAGGGTTAAGTGATTTGCCCAGAGTCACACAGCCAGTAAGTGTCTGAGGCCAGATTTGAACTCAGGAAGAGGAGTGATTCCTGTTTCCAGGCCCAGCACTCTACTGTGCCACCTAGCTGCTCCTAACACTGAATATTACTGGAAATATTAGTTCTAGAATCCAGGGCTCCAGATTCCTAGTTCAGGACCCATTTCAGGGTACCAGAAAATTGCAATCAGCAATATATGGAAGTCCAGGGGGCTGAACAGTATAGTGGAAACCTTGGTGGGGTGGAAGTGAGGATGCTAGGGAGGGAGGGGAATAGTTGGGCAACAAGGTTCCAAGGACCAGCCAAACGCAGACTGAGACTGGGAAGAAAATGGTCTTCGAAGCATTTAAGAAATAAATAGAAAAAAATTGCTTCACATAGCTTGAAAAGTCTTAAATGGACCCTGAAAATTTACATACTGAAAGGAAAACTCTGAATTGTTTCAAAGGCATAGGGAAGGACCAGGATTCTCTATAAAGCTTTCCATTTTGTTAATGTCTTCAAAGAAGAGGAAGTGTTGCTTGAAAGGTCAGAGGGAGTTAAGGCCAGCTAATGACCTAATCATTAGATGGAAACAGATGGAATCTAAACAGGGGGCAGGCCAGGTTCATGTTCATTGGTTAGACTTTTAAAGGGATAGGTATAATAATTTTTGAAGATTATCCTGTTTGTCTACAACACTCAAGACAGCATGGTCTTTGTGGAACATGCAAATATTTACCTAGTCTTGTATATAACGTATTTGTATGTACTTGTTTGCATATTGTTTGCCTCGTTAAGCTATGAACTCTGGGGGGGCAAAGACTGTATTTTGTCTTTTTTTAATCTGTAGTGCTCAGTGACTTTTGGGGGCACATAGAAGGTACTTAAGAAATTCTAGTTGACTGACTAAATGATCTAATCTGTCTGATATTTTATTTTATGCAGACTGCAGAATTTAAGAGAGTTTCCTGATTAAGAGTATAAACCATGTTACTTTATGATGCCTAAATGACTATGAAGTTTTTGAAGGCATTATGTAAAACCTAGGGAAACTAAGCAATGTAGCATTTTAAATTAATAGGTCAATTGCTCTTTACTATCTCAGATGGAATTTCCTTGGAAACGTTTACTTTTAAAGTTAAAGATAGTCTTGTGAATAAAGTATATAAATAGATATAAATAATTATTATAAATAATATATATTGTAAAAAAAGTAATAAACCAAGAAAATATTATAAATAAAGCCTTGTGAAAAGAGCACTAGACTTAGGATCAGAAGACTTTGATTCAAGTACCAGCAGTGAAATTTACAAGTCATGTTACTGTGGGAATGTAAGGCTCTTGGAGTTGTGGTTTGCTCATTCATGAAATGAGGAGAATGATGCTTGTAATATCTTCTTTATTCAACATTTCCAACTTTCTTTACTTCTTTTTGTAATCTTTATCCAACCTTCTTCATACAAGGAAGGGGTCTTGTAAGCCATTATACACTATATAGATGTAAGTTGTTTATTATTATTATTGTCATTTATTAATCATTGAGTCCAAATACCTTATTTTAAAACTGAAGATACTAGGGCCTAGTTAATTCAGTAATTTGCTCAAATAACCAGTAAGCAGCACTCTGAATTATTTTATGCCAGAACCAAACCCCTTTCTTCTATACCAGCAGTTTGCAATATGTGGTCCAGGGATTCTTGAGTATCCCTGAAACACTTTCAGAGGTCTATAAGCTTAGGGTTATTTTCGTAAAAATGCGAAAACATTTTAATTTATAAGCCATGTAAACACAAGCTCTTTAGGAGAGGTGGTCCTCAATGACATCATGATCCACTGCTTTGCACAGGAGCAAATTTTGTTATATATTTGGAGGAATAGCATATTATGCATAGTAGATTTGAAGTTTCATGTGCAATCATCTTTTTTTATTGTACTATGTTATAGAAATGCTTTCTTTATTCCATAAATTAAAATTTTCTTTAAATTTAGATTTCAAAAAGAATGCAAAGTGGTCCTAAGACAAAAACGTTTGAGAACTCTGTTCCACACTGACTTTTCCAAAGTCCCATTCCTAAATGTCCACCCACAGAATAGTGTGTGAAAATTCAAGCAGTCTTCTCTGAGAAAGTAGTTGGATCCTCTTTCTTTCCATTCATTCTGCACAGCAGAAGTTTATAATCACTCATTGCCAACTTAGCAGGTGGAGTAAGACCATTACTGGCAATCAATAATGTTTTCTCCAATGCTAGGCATCATATTGTCCTGGGCAAAGAAGTGGGTCATAATATCATTGATCATGGTCCTGTTAGGCAGTCAGTTAGAAGTAACTTCAATAATTTGTCATATGGCCTTTGGAGATTTTGAAATATAAGTCAGAGCAAAAATTAATCAGCTATAATTATCATGCCTAATTTCATTAAGTGTTCTGCTTACCATTTTGTATTACTTGGACACATTTTGAAAATTGAACCCTGAGACCAAAAAAAAAAAAAAATCCGACAGAAAACAAAAACAAAAAACTAGATAAAAGATTTATGCTCCCATCCTGGACTCAAGGCAAAAAAGTGTTTGGTTTGAAATATGGCAACCAGTTCTTCTTCTGAACACATAACTCAGCAGCAAAATAAACATTTTGTAAATGATCTTTCCAGCTCTTGGGCATGCATTTCATTCATTTTCTTTCTTCTATTAAAAAAATGAGGGGGGGGGAAGCTTTTAGTGATTTCATTCTTTGCAAATCAGAATTCCAACAGCACATTTTTCAGGTTCACTGATCAGATTAAATACCCCTCGCTTCCAAATAGCAAAGATCAACGTTGTACATATGTTTTGATATAGTTCTAATCTTATTTTCAGTTAGGGAGTCAACCCCCACCTCTGGGGACATGCCCAACTCCTGTTTTCATTAACTTCTTTTCCCCTTGGGTTCATTTGGATATTCAGATTATGCTGAAGTGGATGCTACACTCATTATTCCTTCTGGATTGGGTGAATCACCATCTGCAGATATCATGTAAGTGATAATGTTGGCATTGACCCAAGGTCTACCTTTGCAACCATGAGTGTTCTCTCTGAGATTTGCCATCTGGACTTTTCCAGTGATGGAAAAAAAAAAGTGTATATGGTGGGGGATATTGAGAAGGGTTCTGGGTTTTGCTACTGAGTTATATGATTAGATTAAAAATGAATTGTGATATTTTAAATCAAAACCTTTTCTGTTTCAGCCTAGGAAAAAGAGCATAAGTTTTATCTTTTTTTTCCCTCTGACTTCATTTATCTATAGCAGTGTTCTTAGTCATCGCTTACTGCAGGGATGTTAAGCCTCCTGCATTTTTTTAGGAGAGAAATAGAAAAGTAATTTGATGATAAAAACCTAAACATTTTGTAAGGCTATGAACTGGACTTAATTTTAAGTGGCTGAGGCATAGATGCATCTTTATTATAGTCTCAGAAATCCTAAAACCATTTACAGTATTAATAATCCCAGATACAATCTCATAAAATGAATAGATGGATGAAAATATATTTATATGGTGTTTACTATATTCCAAGAACTATGCTAAGTGCTAGAGACTGCAAATGCAAAAGTCAAAGAGTTTCTTCTAATGTTTATGAAATTCTACATTTAAACCTGCTCTATATCTTCTGTATCTCCTGCAGTGCTAGTCACATAGCAGGGAATGACTAAATCCTTGATGACTTGAATCCCTACAGGATCCTGCTTCTATTATGATCAGGCTGTTTTTATTCCTACTTGATTCAAGTTTTTCCCAAAATTTGGATCTCATTTCTACTCTTTACCATGTTTTTTTTTGCTTTTCAGTGCTACTTGTATCTCTCTGAGGCATGGTCAGAGCAGGGACATGACTTAGGTCTTCTCTGTCTTGTTAATATGTGGTTGTTCCACCCCTCAGCATTCTAAGCTTAGTTACCTTCTACTTTTCATCAATTTACCCTTGCCTTTCACCTATTTAATACTCAAAATCAAACTAATTTTGGACATTTTAGGCAAGCATCAACACTTACTCATTATCCTTAAAGTAAAAAAAATCCTTTGATAAAAATCTCTTTAATTGATTTTATTAAGGAGTCTTGTCATTTTCCAATTTCCATCCTGACAGGACCTCTCTCCCCATAGAAAAGAAGCACAATAAAATTAAATAAACCAAAACATTGATCATCTGCTTCTTCTTGCACCTTAAGCCCCCCACTTCCATCAAGAAAAAAGAGGTACATTTTATCATGCGGAGTCAATGCTGCTCATTGCATCAATTTAAGTTATTATATATTTTATTTTTGTTGTTGTTCAGTCATTTCAGTTGTGTCCAACTCTTTGTGACCTCATTTTGGGGTTTTCTTGGGAAAAATACTGGAGTGGTTTGTCATTTCCTTCTCCACTTCGTTGTACAGATGAGAAAACTGAGGCAAACAGGGTTAATTGACTTGCCTAGAATCATACAGCTTAGTTAAGTGTCTGAGTCTGGATTTGAACTCAGGTCTTCCTGACTCCAGGCCCAGAGCTCTATCCACTGGCCCAATTAGTTGCCCTCAGATGGTTTTTATTGTCTCTCCTCCAACCCCCAAAATAGTGGTCATTGTATATGTTGTTTTCTTGATTCTATTTATAATAATAATAATAATTGCCATCAATATCATCTTTTAAGGTTTTCAAAGTGCTCTACAATGTTACATTTGAAGCACACATTTATATAATTATTCTAAAGCTTCTCCTAATTCCTCCAATTCAAGTGAAATAATATTTGTAAAGCACTTAGCACAGTATCTAGGTTGTAGTAAATGCTTAATAAATACTTGTTCTATTCTCCTTTTTTTGTGCAACAATATTCCATTATTAATATACCACAATTTGTTCAACATTTCATTAATCAATGGGAGATGAAGAAAGTTAACTGAATCATGCTAAAGCTAGATAAGGTCATCTTTGAGAGCTTACCTCACTCTAAATCCTGTATGGGGACCTGGTCTACAGAGATCCTACAACTGTCCTTTGTTCAATAATATTGTGATAAGAGTTTTAATTAAATTAGGCTTGGTAATTATAGATGTCTAATTTTAAATTGGTTTCAAATGAGAAATAATCTTTAATATTTTGCTAGGATGCTATCTTATATTGAAGATGGTACCCTAACCCAAACAAATGAATTTTGTTCCAGTTTTTGCTATCAAAAAAAGAGGGCTGCTATGAATATGTCTCTATATGTAGGATTTCTTTTGCCCCTCTTGGGGTATATGCCTAGTAGCAGGATCATTAGGTCAAGATTTGAGGGACTTTTCTTTTGTATATTTCAAATTCTTTTCCAGAATGGTTATATCAGTTCTCTCTTCCACTAGCAGTGCATTAGTGGGCCTGTCTTTCTATAGGTTTTCCAGTATTGACTATTTTCATTTTATCTTATCTTCGCATTTTAAGGGAAACGAGGCAAAATCTTAGAATTGCTTTAATTTACATTTCTCTAATTATTAGTGATTTCAAGCATTTTTTCATATGACTATTGATTATTTGCTTTTCTCGTTCTAAAAACTAGTCATATCTTTCTAATAATCTATTTGGGAGAATAGCTCTTAGTTGTATATATGAGTAAATTTCCTCCATCTTAGACATCACATTATTAAGAAAGATATTGGATACAATTTTCTTAGCCTTCATATATTAACTTCATGGATTTTTTTATTTCAAGTTTTTTTTTTTAATTTATGTAATCCCTATGATTTCCAAGAGGCTTCAAATGGAAACTTTGTAGTAATATTTTACACTAATTGTTCTATCTTTACAGAGGAACCAGCATTTTCTGAAAATTAATTTTTTCCCTATTCAAACTCTGTTCTATTACCCTATTGATAAATCTGTCAATTAAAAAGGAATAAAGAATTGGAAAGCAAAATGATTAAGTATATTGTAGAAAGCATGGCTTTGTCAGTATTACCATTTTTCAACATTTTCCTGGTTTGAATAATTCTTGAATTGATAGATTTTTAAAAAATGATTCATGGGATATTTTTTTTCCTGTAATTTACTTGTCCACTGATCCAGGTAAGGCCTTGAATTCATAAACCATAGAAATTATTCCTTTCAAATATCACTGTTTAAGCTTAGTTCTGCTCTGCTGCTCATTTGATTTTACATTTCAAATGAAATTCTTCTCTACCAAAAATAACTTTTTTGTTCGTTAAATGTTGAGGCACTGAAGCTAAAGACCCCAATTTGACAGAGTAATTAGTTGGTCAAGTGCTTTTTTTCATCAAATAAATTACTTTTCTGTCAAGTGACAACAAATATAATTTCAACAGAGATTAATTACATAATAATTATGCTTGATATAATTTGTTAAATAGAGGAATTTTATATGAAATAGTAGATTCTCAAATTTATACAAATAAGAGCAGATGGTGAACAGCTAGTTTTAATTAAATTAGGTTTGGTAATTATAGATGATTAATTTTAGGTTGTATTCAAATTTGGAAGAATCTATTAGGGGGCTTATTTTTAGTATTTTTGCTGGGGTTTTAGCTTAAAATAGATCAAATACCTACAAAGGACTAAGATTTAGAGCTGTATAGTATCTTAGAGACCATCTATCTGGTCTAGGTATAACACAATTCAGCAACTTTGTTCATAAAGAATGAAAGATCAAGTAACCTAGGAGATCTTTCTACTGCCATGAGAGATTTACTATAATTGAAGCATTAAATATTACATATAGCATAGACCATAAAAATTTAAAGAGGGTTTTCCTCCATGCTTCCTTTTGCCAGAAAAGATTTTCTAATAAATTCTGGTATGAGCTTTTAAGGTGAGAGAGCCACTTCAATTGATTTTAAGAATCCTAAGAAATGAGAGTAGTGAGGTGGTATAGTGGATAGAGGATTGGACCTAGAGTCAGGAGTACCTGAGTTCAAATTCAGCCTCAGATACTTTCTAAGTGTGTGACCCTGAACAAGTCACTTAACCCCAGCTACCTCCAAAATATCCCAAACACCTTAGGAAATGAAATACAGCAAAGTAATATGCATAGTACATTGGCCTTCGAGTCAGGAACCCATGGTTCAAGTCCTGCCTTGGATAGATATTAGTTACATGACCATGAACATATTAGTTCTTATTTATATGTTTACACATGTGCATATTGTCTCCCCCCAATAGAATACAAATGAAGGATGAACAACAAACAACAATAACAAACTCCTGGAGGGCAAAGACTATTTAATTTTTGTCTTTGTGGCCTCAGTGTTTACTACCTCCCACAAAGTAGACACTAAATAAACGCTTATTAATCAACTAATTGACCAGCTAAGATGCCTTTGGGTTGCCTGCTGCCATGGTGCCTACTCCCCTGATTGCTGAGTCCCTAGCTAGGAATGTTTGTTTTACTCCCAGTCCAATTCACTCTCTGGACTTCACTTCCTCACTAGCAGATTTCTCATCTCTCACTATTCCTGTCTCAAACCCACTTTCTAGCTTCCCTTATGTTTTGTCTTTCCAACTAGAATGTATGATCTTTAAGAGTCAGGAAACATTGTTTTCTTATATTTGTATCTCCAGCTCTTAGGATAGTGCCTGACACATAGTAATGGTTTGCTTAATAATAAACTTAATTATAAATACTCACTTTCTCTATCATTTATCAATCTATCTATCTATCTTTCTATCTATCTTTCTATCATCTATTGATCTCTCTCTCTCTTTCGACCATCTAGCATTTATCTGTCATCTGCCTCCCTAAGACAAGAACAACTGCTGATTTGTATCAGTGGAGGGAATTTCTACATTGAGCTCTCTGTGCAGATGAAATTACAGGTTTTCCCTCCCCTTCCCCGCAAAAAAAGACACAGAAATCAGAGCAGGTAAAAGTCACTTGTCAGAAAAATAGATCAGCTTCTGATTGTGTAAAAGTAATGGTTATCTTGCTCTTATCTGTCCTATATTTTATCTCAGTTTTGCTATAAACTGCCCAATAATCCCCAATCATTTTAGACTAGTTGACATAGTGGAAAAAAAGCCTAGATTTGCCATCGGAGGATCTAGACATATAGTGGCTACTTACCTCTATGACTCTGGGCAGTTGACTTACGCTTCTTAGGTCTCTGTTTGCTTACCTGGGTAAATAACTAAACTATGCCTTACCTGATACATAATTAGACCTCAGGACTCAGGTTTATCCAGCCTCCAGGTACTTGTTCCTCCTAAAACACTTGTAACTTGCCCAGCAATAGTGACCCTCTAGAGTTCCAGAATACTTGTTCTTCTGAGCAGAAGATAGGTGGGTGATACAGAGGATAGAGTCCTCAGCCTAGAGTCAGGAAGACTTAAGTTTGAATCTCTCTCTTCTTCACTCACATATCACCACCCAATTTGAGGCCCTTGACACGTTTGGCCTGAGTTACCATGATAATTGATTTCCCTTCTTCAAGTCTCTCTACTCCCCAATCCATTTTCCATTAAGCTACCAAATTGATGTTCCTAAAGCACAGATATGACTTGATCTAGAAGCTCCTTCTTTCCTCTAAAATAGAGTATAAGTTCTTCTGACTTTTTAAGTCTTTCACAATTATCCCTTCCACATCAAGGGGGTTAGGATGTGGCACCCTTGTTATTGGGGAAATCCACATAGAATCTTTTGGCCCTCCCTTTGTAACAGAAAAGAGATCTGAATTTTTTTCTTTTTCTTTTCTGGATTATTTGCAGTACCTTATTATAAAATTTGGGTTAAGTATTTCATCATGGGGTATATGTCAGTCAATGTTAAGTAAAAATACTACAGCTTCCACAAAACTCCCTCCAGATTCTCATTTATACTGATTTCTTATGCTAACCTTTAATATATTGAAACAGCGATGGAGAAAATCACAATGTGGAAGGGATGTGTATACATCTTCCAGGAGCATTGAACAATATTCTGTTTTATGGATTCTATGTTTCTTTTGAACTTGCCTACTGCAGATAAAATCATAGATAAGAAGGATAACTTTGAAACTTACAAATTGAATTTATTATATTTAAAAGAAAGGCAAAGTATATATAACGGAGACCCATAATTTCATATATATTTCTCTTCTTCTGTTATACTATATAAATGGATATGGAAATATTTTATTTCAAAATGAAAAATAAAACCAGCTGACCTATTTCTACTCCCCATATATAAGAATCCTTCTCCTGTCTCCCTTCCTTTGCTTAGGCTATCTTCCATGCCTAGGATACACTGTCTCCTCACTTTCCTGCCTCTTATAATTCCTCATTTCCTTCTAGAATTTCCATGATCAGCCACTGGGAAACTGGCCCATTTTATCAACCATTCACCCAACATACTAACTAACCAATCAATAAATCAAGAAGCATGAATTCAGAAGCTATATAAGACTTTGAGTCAGAAACACAATTGATTCACTTACAGTGGGCACCCTATTCCCACTGGATAAATCTTTTTTTAAGCTCTAGATGGCACAGTGCCTGGCATATAGAAGATACTCAATAAATTCTTTTTTTGAATGATTTATTGAAGGAGGATTGATAAATATAGAATTAGACCAGGCTAATTCCTGGTTACCCTGACTTCCTTCAAGTCCTAGCTAAAATCCTGCTTAAACAACAATCATCAAAACCACTTGGTACTGGCTAAGAGATAAAGGGATAGACCAGTGGAATGGGCTAGGTACTCAAGACACACTGGTCAATGAATACAACAATCTACTGTTTGATAAACCCAAGGACCCCAGCTTCTGGAATAAGAACTCACTGTTTGACAAAAACTTCTGGGAAAACTGGATAACAGTGTGGCATAAACTGGGCATAGACCAATGCCTGACATCATACACAAGAATCAAGTCCAAGTGGATGCATGATCTAGGTAAAAACATTGATACTATGAACAACTTAGGGGAGCAATATTTTTCAGATTATGGAGAATGGAGAAATTTATGACCAAACAAGAGACAGAGAACATTATGAAGTGCAAATTGGATAATTTTGATTGCATTAAATTGAAAACTTTTGCACAAACACACCCAATGCAACCAAGATTAGGAGGGAAGCAGAAAACTGGGAAAGAATTTTTACAACTAGTGCCTGTGATGAAAGTCTCATTTCTAAAATATATAGAGAACTGATCCAAATTTACAAGAATACAAGTCATTTCCTAATTGGTAATGGTCAAAGGATATGAACAGGCAGTTTTCAGACGAAGAAATTAAAGCTATCTATAGTCATATGAAAAAATGCTGTAAATCACTATTGATTAGAGAGATGTAAATCAAAACAACTCTGAGGTACCATATCACAACTATCAGATTGGCCAACATGACAAAACAAGAAGATGATAAATATTGGAGAAGATGTGGGAGAGTTGGAACACTAATTTATTGTTGGTGGAGCTGTGAACTGATCCAACCATTCTGGAGAGCAGATTGGAACTAGGCCCAAAGGGCTACAACAACATGCATACCCTTTGACCCAGCAATATTGCTTCTAGGACTGTATCCCAAAGAGATCATAAAAATGGGAAAGGGTCCCACATGTACAAAAATATTTATATCAGCTCTCTTTGTGGTAGCCAAAAACTGGAAATCAAAGGGATGCCCATCAATTGGGAAATGGCTGAACAAGTTGTGGTATATGAATGTAATGGAATACTGTTGTGCTATAAGAAGTGATGAACAAGAAGACTTCAGGGAGGTCTGGAAGGACTTATATGAACTTATGCTGAGTGAAAGGAGCAGAACCAGGAGATCATTGTACACAGCAACAACCATAGTATGTGAGGAATTTTTCTGATAGACTTAGCCCTTCACAGCAATGCAAGGACTTAAAACATTCCCAATGGACTCTTGAGGAAAAATACCTTCCACATCCAAAGAAAGAACTATTTAACTGGATTGCAGAATGAAGCAAAATATTTGCTCTTGTGTTATGTTTTGCTTTGTTTTTTCTCATGGTTTTTCCCATTCATTTTAATTCTTCCGTACAACATGACTAAGGTGAAAATGTATTTACCAAGAATGTATGTATAGGACCCATATAAGATTGCATGACATCTTGGGGAGGGAGGGAGAAGGAAAGAGGGGGAGAGGAGGTAGGGAGGGGAAGAAATTCTAACATTTATGGAAATGATTGTATAAAACTGAAAACAAATAAATTAATTAATAAAAAAATAAAAATAAAAAAATAAAATCCTACTTAAGGAAATCTTTCCCAATAATTCTAGGGCCTTCTGTCTTCTGACTGTTTCCTATTTATCATGTACATCATTTATTTGGACATTTGGTTTATATGTTGTCTCCTCCATTAGACTATGAACTCCCAGAGGCAGAAACTGTCTTTTGCCTTTCTTTTTATCCCCAGTACTTGGTATAATGCCTGACACATAGCAGGTACTTCATACATGCTTATTGACTGATTGACTGAGACCAAAGAGAGTCGGATATTCTTAAGGAATATTTCTATCAAGTTGATTACTCTTATTTGTTCTACGACTATTTCTATCTACAATAATAAGGACCAGTGCAGGGTTAGAGTACCCAGTTTTGTTTAGAATTCTGGATAAATCCTTTTAATTCTGAAACTTTCCTTATTTTAGACCTCTTTCCTTTGTATTTGCTACTACAACATTGTCTTCTTTCAATCAAACGGACTTTCACAATACATTGTTGTTCAGTCATTTCTCAGTTGTGTCTGACTCTTTCTGACCCCATTTGTGGTTTTCTTGGCAAAGATGCTGGAGTAATTACCATTTCCTTCTTCAGCTCATTTTACAGATAAGGAAATTGAGGCAAACAGGGTTGAGTGACTTGCCCAGGGTCACACAACTAGCGAATGTCTGAGTCAGGAAGATAAGTCTTCCTGACTTCAGGCCTGGTGCTCCATCCACTATACCACCTAGCTGCCCTTTCATAACATGTACAAGTCTCAAATTTATGGATTACTTTTTATTAGTTAGATTTTTACGTTGACTGCTTCCTGAGTCCGCACAATAATTTAACTCCTAATTACAATGTAAAATGAGCAAGACTGACACCAGCATTTCTGGTAGCCAGAGACAATTCCATAAAATGATACCAAGACAATTAGTAAGACAGATTCAGTTTCAGTTGGACTGGTTTGCAAGAAGACCTCAGTGAGATACCATAGATCTCAGAACACAAGGTTCAATGTAGGAGTTAGACTAGGACTCATCTGGGGCATAATCACCAGGAACAGCAACATCTGGTAGCTTCTGTTTTAACCAGTTGTTTTATCTAATCACTGAACTATATAGTTTCTATAAGCTAAATGAATCTAAGTCAGTACTCTGGGGCAAACCTCTGATTGTCCCATCTTGGTTATGGACTACTTCTGGAGAGGTTTCCTCCAGACTTTTTCTTGATGAAGGACCACTTTTAACTTTCTTGACATCTTGTGATCAATATCATAAGATAGAAAGAAGATGTTGAGAGTAATTTGCTAACCAGGATGGTTATTTGCTGTTTTTTCTCTGCACTGACAATCCCTGTGGTTCTCTACGTGAGATGTGGAAACTACAAGTAACTTAGAAATTTTTTCTTGGCAAGACTTCAAGATCAACTATTAAATAGCAATCAGGTGATTAAGGGCCTCCATTATAGATGGATGTGTTCTAATTACCTCTTTTCTCAGGACATCAGTCCCTGACCTTAAGGATAAATATGTGGTGGTGGTAGTGTGGGGGTTCATCTTACCTTTTGAGTCTGTGGTTACTGATGATAATATATACCCACACATCCACAAAGCCTGTCTGAGGTTCTTGAAAACATAATGTAGTACAGGGGAGTCCAGATGAAAAGCATTGTCCTATTCAGAAATAGCTTTAACAAACTTTACTGCTACTCACAAAGGGAGACAGAAAACAGCTGCCCTCAGGGATAGTCACAGTGGGCAGAGCATGGGGCAGAGGGTGTTTACCTTCCAGATGAAGGGCAGGGTCCTTTAGTGCTTATATGATATCTGAGACAAAGAATCAGGATGACATCAATAGGAGACTACCCTATTACCTATAAGACTAGTAAAATGAGGGTAGCTAAGTGGTGGAGTAGATAGAGTAATGAGCCTGGAGTCAGGAAGACTCATCTTTCTGAGTTCAAATCTGGCCTCAGATATTTACTAGTTGTGTGACCCTGGGCAAGTCACTTAGCCCTATTTGCTTCTGTTTCCTTTGTAAAATGAGCTGGAAAAGCTAATGGCAAAGCACTTTAGTATCTGTGCCAAGAAAACCCCAAATAGGGTCATGAAAGTTGGATATGATTGAAAACAGCTGAGCAACAACAGTAAAAAGGAGGTATTTTATAAGTTATGCAATAAAGATGAAGAAATGTGGAATGGAGAAGTAGGAATGAGGAGCAGGAAAGTAGAACAGCCAACCCTAACAGCATCTTTCCAGTAAGTAAATGAGGGGTTGGAGTCATACTTGTCAAGCCTGTTTTTTTACCAGCTGACATGACTCACATTTTTTTTATAGGTTTAAAAAAAACCCTGTGAGGTAGGTAGTGCAAGAATTATTAGCCCCATTTTATAGATTAGAAAACTAAGGCCCAGGGAAATAAATGACTTGTCCTTGGTCACACAATTAGTGAGTGCCAGAAGCAGAATTCAAACAGATCACCTGACTCCACACCCCAGCACTGCCATGCTGTTTCAGTGGGAGGGCAAAAAACCAACAACTGAGGAACGGAAATTTCCATGAGTGGGAAGCACCACCACCTTGAGCAAAATGTCTTTGTCAACACTAGGAAAGAAAGAGAATAAAATAAAAAAGGATAAAGAGCATTTTTAATCACCTCACAGGATGGTTGTAAGACTCAAATGAGTTAGTATTTGTAAAAAGCCTGGCTCACAGTAGATGCTGTAAATTCCTATTCCCTTCTGCCCTCCTTAGACCTGACCAAAAGAGGAAGGGATAGATTAGACCTTCAAAAAATGTGCCCAAGACACACCCCAGCCCCCCACGCACACATATATACACAGATCTCTCCCATTCAGGGAGTATAACAATAGCACATATTTCAATTTCTTAGCTATTTCATTCATTCGCTAGAAACCGTGAGGAGACAAGAGCTGTAATGAGCAGGTTGATACATTACAGCAGTTCGCTTTAGTTCAGACAGTTTAAAACCTGGTAAAATTAATAAAAGGCACATCAAAGCATGCTTGTCCAATCTGTTAAAGGAATGGAAAATTGCATAACACTGAGGATCCAGGTTGTAATAAGACAGCACTAAGGGATAGACCCTCTTCACAAGTTTATGGTCACCTCTGGATGTCATTACTGAGTCTAATGAATCCCTTTAAGCACCTTTCTTTCCCCCTGGAATTTTTCATGGAGGCCATTTTCAGTCTATCACACAGATAGAATATTGGCAACCTTCCTCCTGCTCCAAAAGGCTATTTCCTTCACTATCAATTCTCATTCTGAGCAACCCTTTGTCCATTATCTGTCTGGTACAAATCTTATTCTCTACCTGCCTTTTTGTGTCAAAAACTATGTTCTCTCCATGCTTGGGGTTTTTTTATGCCATATCAACTATGTAAATCAGCACATCTTCTCTGAATTGATATTTCTTTGTGAACCAAGAGTATAATTTACCATCTTTCTGCCTGTGAATTGAGAGTCTAATTTGAGCAATTGCACTGTGGAGTCTTGGCGGCTATTTGAATTTCTATACAGTAGGTATTCTTTCTTTGACTTGTCTCTGATCTCAATTTCCCTCTCCAGACAATTGATTCTGTGTTTAAAAATGACATCGCTTACAATATATTCTGGAGTTTTTAACGTCAGAGTAAGTCAGTAGGAAATGCATCTACAATGTGACAGTTTCTCAACACCTTTGGAAGGAGCATAATGCATTCACTCAGAAATGAAGTCACCTGTCTAAATGGAAAATTGAGAACCTAGCCATTACTGTCTTTTTACCATGAAAAAAAATGCTAGAAAGTGAAATAAAATAATCCCATTGTATGGTGAATAAATTCTGAGTTTTACATTTATAAAAAGCAAATATATTATACATATATATATATTACATATATACACAAAAGTGTATGTGGGTAGATATACTTTTGTATATATACTGTAGGTGTATATATACATACGACTGTATACTTACAAAAATGTGTTTATGTATGTATGTATAGATATAACTGGGTGATTCACCAGTACTTACCTACTTGAGTTTTGGGAGACCAAAGGAGGGTATGATTAAAAAACTCAGTCCTTCCTCTTTCTGATGAGAGAAGACTTGGTTACTTGTTGAGAGAAGCAGAGATAATGACCTCAGAATGTCACTGTAGCCAGGCTACAGCTAGTGCTAGTGGAGACTGAGACACTTAGTGAAGGCAGAGATACTAAGGGGACTGTGAGTCACCCATGAGGACATTCGAGTTGAGGCCAGGGGCCAACAACCTCACTGGAGACCCAATGGCCTTTACAAATGAGAGTGGCAGAAGCTGTGGTGAGTAGTTGCCATGGATGCAGGGGGAGAGATGCAGAGATGAGAGAAAGACAGGACTCTGAGGCTGAGAAGAATGTCTGCAGAATCTGGTTTTGCTGAACTTGCCAGAGGGGGAAATCCAAGATGGTACTCTCATTTCTCCCTTCCCTTTCCCTTTTTCTCTTCAAGAAATCATAAGTTTGTTCCAAAGCTTAATTCTGTTTCTTTAAGTTTCTTTTACACTTATTTTACATACATTCTAAAAACAGTCAGTATTAAGATAAAATTATGGTTTACCAGTGCACTATTGGTTTTATGTATTTTATCAAAAGCAGTTAAAAGGGAGGTTGTGGTTGATCAGGTAAATAGAAGGAGATATTCTTTTTTTGGGACTGCCAGCTCAGGGCTCAACACAAACAAAAGAAATATTGTTAATTCATGTTATAAAGCTTCCCCAAAGGAGAAAACAGGTGCACTCAGATTTGTGTAGACACAAGTACTCTAAGCCAAGCAGCTTGCTGTGCGCTGAGTCTGATACTTTCCCCCTTTCCCATTATCATACTGCATATCTTTAAAAAAATTTTTTTAAGTAAGTTTTTTTTAAAGGAAGCCTATGAGGCAGAATCAAGGGTGCAGAGTAAAGCAGAAAATTATGGCCCAAAGGCAGATATACAAAAATGGATGAAGGTCAGCCAAGAGGGAGTTATAGTTCTCCATGGGGAAACATTAATCCTGGCACATACTGCCAGAAACATACAACCATTTAGTCAGCGAGCATTGATTAAGGTCCTACTATGTGCCAGGTGCTACTATGTGCTACCACTGTTAGAGATACATGTACACATACATATATATTGTAAAGAGGATTTTTATCATATACGATGAATGAATCAGAAACAAAATACTGTAAAACACAGAGCAGGTAAAAAGACTTTCGAAAACATTGTAGACTTTTTCACAGGTATCCAACCAAAAATATGACCCAGAAAATTAACCTTTATTTTTGTAAAACCATGCTTCAAGGATAGGTTTCCACACAAATACATTTATTTTGTCTTCATATAGTAACCAAACGATAACTAGCTTTCGGATTTTGAAGCTCACTTGAATTAATCCACAGAAGATGTTCCATTTCATGTTTATTGATTAATTAATTATTTCATGTTTTTATTCATGTTTATTCCTGTCTGAGCCTCTGCTATCATGTTTTTTTTATGGAATGATTAAAGAGGAAAAGACGAAAAATGTGAATCTGTCAGAAAACAAGCATTAAAACTAATTTCAAGTTTTTAATAGGAGACATCTGATTAACTGGAAATATGCCAACCTTTAAAACATAACATCAAGCAAAACAATGGAAATTTGTTTTGAAGCACAAGGAATTAAACTTCAATTAAATTTAAATGAACAATTCTTCTTGTGATCAAATGCATTATCTCTGGGCATGTCAATGTTTGTGCCCAATTTCCCACAGAGGCATTTCAACCTCTTTTACAATTATAACCTGTTCTTCTGCTTACCAGAATTACTCAAGACAAAAAATAAAAACAACTTCTTGTTCCAGTGTACACAAATAGAGAATGATTAATTTTTAGATAAAAAGCCTAAAATTCAAATAATAAGGAGCCAATTCTGTGACAAATTACTTAAGTAGGAAGTATGTAAGTTTTAACCAAAGCATAGTTCTTAAAAAAAATAATAATAAAACAAAATGGTAATTTGTAGCTTCATTTTTGCTATGTGATTGTTGAATCATTGTGACATTTGAAAGGCCATAAAAATGGTAATGGGACTGTGGGACTGAAGGAGGACATTTTTAAAAAATGAAAACAATGGCTATTGTCTATAGACCAATAAACTTGAACTTTGATTCCTGGAAAAATATCAGAATGCAATATTACAGAGATGATGAGGGAAAATGTGATCACAAAAAGCCAGAATAGTTTCACCAAGGATAGGCCATCAAGACTAAACATGTTTCCTTTTTCTAAAATAAGATTTCTAAACTGGTAGATTACAGAATTGCCATAGATACATTTTACCTAGATTTCAGGAAAGTGTTTGTTAAAGAATCACTTTTCTTGCCGAAGAGATGGCTAGATGTGGGCTCCATCATTCAGATGGACTTGGAAACAGCAGAATGGACTGACTTACAGAGTAGCCATTAATAGGTTGACATCAACTTTGAAGGTCTTTTGTGGAGTGCCCCAGAAATCTGTGCTTGACCCTATGCTATTTAATATTTTTTAAATCAATTATTCAGATAATGTATAGGTAGATAGTATTATACTCGATCTATAGATGATGGAAACGTAGGAGGCATCACTAGCACATTGGATGATAGTCAGGGTCCAGAAAGCTCTTGACAGGCCAACTATTAGACTAAATCTAGTAAGAAGAAATTATAAAAGGTAATTGCAAGGTCTTTCCCTTGAGTTCAAGAAATCATCTTCATAAGGAAAAGACATATGAGGGATGGTTTCACTGCATATTGTCTGACAAAGGTCTGTGGGTTTTAGCCACAATACATTTAACTAGAATCAATAATGTGATATGGTAGCCAGAAAAAAAATTAATGAAATCATGACCTACACAAAGAGAGGCAGGGTTTCCAAGAGTATAGAGAGATGTGTGTGTGTGTGTGTGTGTGTATGTGTCTGTGTGTGTGTGAGCGTGTGTGCACTTGTGCGTGTGGTGGGCTGTTGTTAGCCTCTCTATACTCTGCTCTGGTCAGATCATTCCTGGAGAATCATGTTCAGTTCTGGCCACCACATTTTTTTAGGAAAGGCATTGATCATCAAGAAAAGGTACAGAGGAAGGCAACCAGAAAAGTGAAGGACCTTGAGACTATTTCAAATGAGGGAAGAGTAGAGAAGAATCCCAGGGTACCTGATAATGATCTGTAAGTTATTAAAGTTGTCATGTAGAGGGATGATTAACCCAAGTGGGCAAAACTAGAAGCAATGGGTACAAACTGAAAAGAAGGAAATTTAAGATTCATGTCAGAAAAATATCCTAATTACTGGAGCTATTCAAAGATGGAATGGGTTAATTTGGCAGGCCATGGGGTCTCCCCCAGCACCTCAGATCTCCAAGCAAAGGAAAGAAGATCATTTGTCAGGATTCTTTTTCTGGTATGGGTTAGACTAGATGGTCACTGAGATCTTTTCCAATATTTATTGTTTTGTCATTTAGTTGTGATCGACTCTTCGTGACCCTATTTGGAGTTTTCTTGGCAAAGATATTGGAGTGGTTTGTCATTTACTTCTCCAGTTCATTTTATAAATGAGGAAACTGAGGCAAACAACATTAAATAACTTGCCCCAGGGTCACATAGCTATTAAGTTTCTGAGGCTGTATTTGAACTCAAGAAGATGAGTCTTCCTGACTCAAGGTTTGGGACTATTCATTGTGCCACCTAACTGCCAATATTAGAGATCATATAGTTCCAGCCTTTCACTTTATAAATGAGGATACATATGCTTAGAAAAGCTTGTTCAAGATTGAGGAAGTTAGTGCTAGAGGAAAGACTCAAGCCTAGACCCTCTGATTCCAAATCAAACTCTCTTTCTACTGCACCGTGTTGAATTAACAGTATCAACATTCAAAATTTGAATGTTCCAGAGGTTTGCTGGAGTCAGTTTGAACCAGACTCACAAGAGCTGATGGTTAAATTTTCATTGTGAGCCTTTGCACCTCAAAATTATCAAATGCTAAAAATCAGTTCTTGATTTACTTAGTTGATTATCTAGACCTCAGAAACTGATGGAGAAACATACAAAATAAATTTCAAATTGTGTTATGGGTGCTTTTTTTTTTGAAGAGAGAGCTGGTTGTTCAACATTTGTCAGCACAGTCCTGATTCAAACTGAGTATTCTGAAAGAAGAAACCTGGCTTATGTAATAGGTTATTATTATTTATAATTAACCAACTTATAATAAAATTTTGGAAGTCCAGAACTTTGGGATGTGGAACTTATAGAAAATTTAATTAAAATAAAGATGAGTTAACTCTCTTAGCTTACAAACAGTTTCTTTTTAAGAAAAAAAATGTAGAATCATAGACTCCAAAGAGAGAAGTCAGAGATCATAGAATTCAACCTAATTGTTTTACAAATGAAGAAACCAAATCTCAATGAAATGGAGTGACTTGTCTAGAGTCATATAGTTGGTTGTGCAGAGCTAGTCTTAAAAGATGTCACATATTTCCCTGAATTTTTAAGCAGTATATAGTGAACCTTGTATTTTACCATGGTTGGACCTTTTCTTGACAATTCGAAGTCACCATCATGGATGCTGATCTGCTATAGCTTTGAAAGGTCATCAGTCAGGAAGTCTGATGATCTAGATTTAAGTCATAGCTCTGACAGTTTATGACCTTGGGTGAATCCCTTCATCTTTCTGAACTGTCTCAATATCACTTTCAGATAGGGTGATGATGCCTATTTGACCTGACTCACCAGATTGTTCTATGCAGGGGTATGGGACTCAGGAACAAACTGGCACTAGCCCCAGGAGTAGCCTTGGCATTTGATTTCCTTAAAGAAAGTCCCAAATATTGTGTTGGGTTTATTCATTTGTTCCTTTTTCATGTAGGCAGAGTCAAACCTGTGCTACTGCATGACCTGCTCACCAGAGTAACACAGCCTACTTTCTGCACAATTAAGTAGTGAATCAAAGTTTGGACAAGCCAACCTGCTTCCAAGCGGTTTTCTTTCCTTTTAAAAATACGTCTTACTGATGCCTTTTTTCTATGTCACAATCATTTCAGTGTCCCCTGACTCCAAAAATGACATCCCTTATGACAGAAGAAAACAAAATAATTAAGAAAACATTTTTGATAGAGTGGCCACCTCTGTCAATGTATATACAACCTATAGATTCTCCCACAGCATTCCCCTGCTCCTCTACCCTGGGGTCAGGAGAAGAGTAGGAAGGAGAGAATGCATGCTTTCAAAATCTGTTCTTCAGGATCTTTCTGGGTTTTCCAGTTACTCAGAGTTCCACTTCCTTCTAGTGACTGCTTCATTTGCACTGCTGTGTTCATTGTGTCCATATTCTCTCTGTTCTACTTATTTCATTCTGCATCACTTTATACACATCTCTCCATGTTTTTCTGAATTCTTTATAACCTCTCATTTTTATTACAAAATCCTATTCCATTACATTCAGAAGTACAAATTTCCTCCTGGTCATTCCTCAGGTGATGGGCACTCGCTTTATTTGCAGTTTTCTCTTATTTCTCTTCATTTAGACTCCATTTTAGTCCAGACTCATTTCTCACCTAGGTTATTTCACTGACATCCTGATGTTTCTTCCCACTCTAGGTCTGCTTTCCAAGTGATTTTCCTTAAACAAGGATCTGATGATGTCACTCTCCTTCTCAATATACTGCTGTGACTCTCTAATGTCTCCAGGATAAAATACAAACTCTTTTGCCCTTTCCAAGCTATCCCCAGCCTATCTTATAAAACTCATCTTGTATTATTCTCCCTCTCTGCAGCCTAGACAAACTGGCCTCTCCCTGCCTTGGATACCATCTTCCATCTTTTTGTCTTTGCCCTCATCATCCTCTATGCCTGAAATAGACTGGCTCCTCTCTTTGCCTCATTGAGTCTCTCTCTTCCTTCTAGATGCAACTCAAGCACCATCTTCTACACAAAGCTCTTTGTGATAGTTCCTAATTGCTAGTATTCTCCCTCCCAGACCATCTTGCATTCACCTTCTTGCATCTATTATCTCTATATTTATTCTGTATTTATTTGTATGTTTATTGTGTCCCTTATCAAAGGGCAAGGCCATTTAAGTAGAGATTGTTATTGTTGTCTAAAGTAATGCATTATAATGTTATTGTAATTGTTATGTAATGGTCCATGTGGAGGGCCTCTGGGATGCTATTCATGGGGAAGATGCTTTTGTTACCAGAAAAAATGATGCTGGTGTATTGGGATATATAAGGTGTTCAGGGAGAACTAGCACTTCTGGTGTGAGGGCTTGATGAGCCTATTTCAGGGCTGTGGTGTCCACCTTTTACCCAACTCTTACCTGTGGTTCCAAGAAGCTGTAGCACATGCAGCAGTCACACCCTGGTAAAACTGTCTCAGCAGATGGGCTAAACCAGGTTGAGGATAATGACAGAACTCAAGCCCCATGGTGAGTTAGAGGGATGTCCTGAGAAGACTCCACTCCACCACCACCCTGCACCCTTCCCACAGCAGAATGAGCAGATAAGAACAATGTGTTAGAATAGTCATGAAAGCAGGTGAAGCAAACACTGTGGAGTGCTTAGAGATTGGTCAGACATCAGAGATGCCAACATCATCCTCTGCATCCTGGGCCAACATCAGATGTCTTGACTTCTTATCTTGACACTGGACTTGGATGACTCTAGAAGATAGTAAGGCTGACGACTTTGCTTAGCTCTGCCAATTCATGTGCAAGTCAAGTTCTTCTCTCTAATGTCATTGATCCTCTTTGAAAATAGACAATGAACAACCACAAATGATGCCAGTAAAGTGTTTTTAAGAGACTATGGAGCATGTGTAGACATTCTCCAAGTGGTCTGGGTCTACTCACCTTGTGGTTAGGAGAAGCTTTTTCCTATTTAGTAAGAACTGGGGGTGCCTTCAAGAAGCACTGGAGATCAGAGCCTTGTCCACATCATCTAAGGCTTCTCACTTTTGGTGGGTCTCTTTGGCAATGAGTAAGAGAAAATGATTTATGCATGGAAGCCTTGGCATTCTCTCCTCTGATGCTAATATGTAGCCTTATGAATTAGGCCTCAGTCCTTTGTCTTTGCATTTGTTCTTCCATTTTAGATAAAGGATGTTAATTCACATGTTTCAATCTTGAGCTTTCAAGATTCTGAGTCGCTGCTAGGGTCTGTAGCCAGGTCAGCATCGAAGTTCTGGAGAGTAAGGAGTGGCTTTTGGGGTTCAGTTCAGTGGTAGGTGGGCCAGCAATGATGTCACATTTTGATACGTACTTGGCAGAACCAATGTTTTGTAGAAAATGTGCTAAGAATGAGCTCATTCTTCCAAGAGATCAAGGCAGTATATGTAGTACCCTTGAAGTTGTGGGGGAAATATTTGTACTGCTTTCCTTGCTGTATCTTTGAAGTAAATGTCTCTTTGTAAAAGGTAATTGATTTTAAGTGCTACTGTAAGTGGCACTGGAGCACTAATTATTGGAGGCTAACAGTGGGAAGAACACAACAGTAGTAAAGAATAGGCAATGCCAACCTGTTAGGGTACCTCAACACTCATGATGGGTGAGATATAGTAGCTTGGCTCTGGGAGACTGGACCAAGGTCTATTCACTGCATTTCATTTATTATGTTTTCATCCCCAGTACCAAGAATAGTGACTAGTACATAGTGGTGCTAATAAATAAATGTTGGTTGATTTTCAGTTCTCTGCAACCATAAAGAGTATTTTTTTTTTAAAAATTGGTTTATATCTTATACATGTTCTTTCTCTTTTTGACTACATATGTACACATAAGTAATATACATTGATGTACATATATACATAGGAGGCAGCTAGGTGGCTCAGTGGATAGAGTACAGAGTCAGGAAGACCTGAGTTCAAAACTAGCTTCAGACACTTCCTAGATGCATGATCCTGAACAAGCCACTTAACCCTGTTTGTCTCTGTTTCCTCTTCTGTGAAATGAGCAAGAGAAGGAAATGGCAAACTAATCCAGCATCTTTGCCATGCAAACCCCAAATGGTGTCATGATAAATTGAACATGGTTGAAAATGACTACAAAACAACATACACAAATATATATATACTTACATATGCACACACACATACATAGATAAGTACACGGAAGGAAAAACATTCCAATCAGAGTAAGGAGAGATTTGACTTTGAATGGTGTCTTCAACATTTACTAGCCATGTAACCATAAGAAAAACATTTAACTTCTTTGAAACTCAGTTTCCTTGTATATAAAATGAACATAATAACAGTGGTGACCTTATAGCTCACTTACATTATTGTGCTGATTAGATGGTATCATGTGAATAAAGCACTTGTAAACAATAAAATCCATAAACATTTCATCTATAATATTAATTCATTGTCCTAAGTCCTATAAGAGGCAGATAAGTGAATGGCACACATTTCTTATTCCCGAGGAGATTTTAATCTAGTAGGGGAGGTAAATAATGTACATTATATGTATTTACACACATTATCTAACTTTTATGGCATGGTGAAGTGGAAAAAAAATGCCAAAGTCTATGTCAAAGAACTTGGGTTCAAACACTGACTCTATGTGTTATTTTATTATGTATTATTGTACTATGTATTATTTATGTGACTGTGGCCAAGTCATATTACCTCTCTTAGCCGTGATTTCCCTTTCTATAAAGTAAGAGATTTGGTCTTAGTGATATCTTATGGCCCTTCTAATTCTAAAGCTAAGATTCTATGAATCCAATGGAGAAAGTACTACTATGAATATTTTGGGATAGACTGCGTTTGACTTTCTTTTTTCACTTCCTTGGGTTACATGTTCACTAGTAAGATCTCAGGGTCAACAGTTCAGAGATCTTTCCTGCATTATTCCACATCATTTTTCAGGACAGTTGGATGAATTCACAGTTCTGCCAATAGTATATTATTATGACTATCTTTCTATAGCCCCTTCAACATTGATTATATTTCTATTTTTATTATTTTGTCACTTTAAGGAGTGTGAGCTAAAACATCAGAGCTGTTTGATTAGCATTTTTATTATTAATGGTTTGAAACACTTTCATATGTTTGTTGATAGTTTGTAATTTTCTTTTAAAATCATTTATTAATACCAACTATCTATTGAGAAATAGCTCGTGGTTTTACATACTTACGACAATTATCTTTAAGTCTTGGATTTCAGACTTTTATCATAGGAATTTGAAGCAGAAATTATTTTTTTCTTACTCAGCAGTTTTCTTAGCTTCACTGATTTTGTTTATGCAAAAGCTTTAAAATTGTATGTAATGAAGTTTGTCTACTTATCTTTAACGATAACCTCTAACTCTGGGTTGGGTAATATTTTTTCCTACCCACAGTTCCTTTCTATTCTATTTTTTTGTTAAGTAACGTTTTACGTTTAGGTCTTATATTCATTTGAATTTTAATGTGGTATATGGTATAAGGTAGAAGTCTAAACCTAATTTCTACCAGATTGCTTTCTAGTTTTCAAGACAGTTCTTGTCTAGTACTGTTTGTAATTTTCCTAGACTGTGATTTTTGATTGCTTTAGTAACTTACTTATCTAGTCTGTTTACCTTATCTATTTTCTATGTTTAACTAGTAGTCAAGTTTTTATGATTACTGATTTATAAAACACTTTGAAATCTCTCAGTGCTAGGCCCCTTCAGTCCCATTTGTTTTTAATTATTTCCCTTGAGATTCTTGAACAAATTTTGTTCCCCTGAATTTTATTATCATTTTTTCTAACTCTATAAAGTAACTCCTTGGCAGTTTGATTGGTATTGCACTAAACCTGTATATTAACTTAGAGGGTATCATTTTTGTTACGTTGGTGGAGCCTCACCATAGGTAATGATTCTCTTTTTAATTAGTTGTCTTCTTATTCCTCTTCTTCTAAAAAACAGATCATGCAAAGTTTTAATACATTTTAAAAAAGAAAGGCAATGCAAGGATGATGCTGTATAGTAAAACAATAATTCAAGATGCCATCCAGTTAATTACATTATTATATTAATAATTATGTTAATGATGATGACTTATATTTTCATAGTGTTTTAAGGTTTAATATTACTCCTACAACTACTACTATTAATAATAGATGACATTTAAATAGTGCTTTAAAATTCACAAAATGGTTTACATACATTATCTCTTTTGAATCTTAAAATAATCTTATGAATTAAGTACTATGATATTATTATCTCCATTTTACAAATGAAGAAACTGAGTTTTAGAGCTGCTAAGAGACCTGCCCATAGCCACACTATCACCAAATATGTGAGACAGAATTCAAGCCCAGGCTTTCTTAACTACAAGACCAGTGATTACCTCAACCACCCTGTGAGGAAGGTCATTTAAGTGTTCATAAATATAGAACTAGGATTTCTCACTCCATACCCCGCATGCTACAGATAAAGAAATAGGCTAAAAGAATTTGCATTACTTTCTCACAACATACAAATATCAATTAGCATATCTGTAATTTACTCTAGCTCCTCAAATTTAAAATTCAGACTTTTCTTCATTCCACCATGTTGCCCACTTTACCAAGGAGGAAAAGAGCCTAAATGCATCATTCACATTTTACAAATGAGGAAACAGATGGTCAAGAAGGCTGGCCTGTCTTGTCCAGGGTCACACAGTGTTTTGGTTAAGAAAACTTGATATTCCCAAATAAAAGAATAACAACTAGACTTTAAGGCCTTGTGTACACACACATACATATACATACATACATACATACACACATATATGTATATGTCTGTGTTTTCAAATAGGCTGAATAAAGAAGTTTTTTCTCTAGTTCTAAGGGCCATAGTATTTCAGAAAGTAAAAACTATTTTAGAATTTAATCTTTTCATATAAATAGTATTTTGTAGTTGTATTTCTGTAAGTCCCAAGGCTATCTTAGAAAATTAACTCCCAAGTATTTGTACATTTTAAAATTCTTTTTGAATAAGATTTCTCTATCACTTCTTACTTTTGATAGCAATGCATAGAAATGCTAGTTATTTTTATGAATATATTTTGTACTCTCTTAATTAAGGCACTAGTAATCATCTCAGTTTGTTTCTTTGCTGATTCTCTGGGGTTTTCTTAGTCAAACTTCACGCTATCTGCAAATAGGGATAATTTTATTTCTCCTTGCCAATATTTATATCTTTAGTTTTTCTCTTGCCTTACTATGATACTGGCATTTTTAGAACAAAGGGCCTATGAAGGAAGACATTATCTGCATACAGAGAAAGAACTGATAAATAGAAGTATATATAGAATGTTTTTACATAGATAGATAGGTATAGCTACCGACACACAGATATTTGTATCTAATGGTAGCCATTTTTAGGGTGGGGAGGGAAAGGAAGGAAAAGGAAAGCAAAAGAAGTTTACATAACTTTATTATATATTTAAAAGGAATAGTAAGTTGTACATAATAGAGTTGCAGTTACATGTGCAATCATCTTTTTTTAAAATTGTACTATATTATGGAAATGCTTTCATTATTTCATAAATTAAAATGAAAAAAGAAAGAAAGAAAAGAGTATTGGGGACAGTAATCAGAGTTCTGGCCTTGTATTGGTGATAGTAGACAGACTGCTGAACTTATATGTAGGAAGACCTTGGACTTCAGTTCCTACTTTGATATATTCTAACTCTTTCCATTGGCAAATCATGTGATCTCACAGTACTCCAGGAACCTGCCTAAGAATATAAATTGCAGAGAACGTGCTCACCTGTATTGGTAGAAGTTTGTCTTTAGGAACTCCTAGGTAGGTTGCACAGTATATTAAGCACCAGTCCTGGAGTCAGGAAGACCTGACTTCAAACCTGATTTCAAACCTTCAAATCTCTGTCACTTACAGGTGACTCTGGGCATGTCGTTTAACCTCTAGTTGGCTCCATTTCCTTATTTGTAAACATGGATAATGATAATATCTACTTCCTGAGGTGGTTATGAAGATCAAATGAAATAACCACTGTAAAATGCTTAGCACAGTACTTGGCACATAGTAAGTGACATATAAATGTTAGTTATCATTATTACTGATAAAATCATTGATTTGGTTTGTTTTTTTTTTAAGAGTAGTGAAGAGAGAGATGATAGAGCATATGCTTTACAGGTGCACTTATTGGGAAAGTTTCCAGTGTTTTTTTCTTGCTGGTATTACTGTCTCTTGTTTTTTTGCTCCCTCACTCAAGTCAAAGTCAACTGCAAGTCATGTCATCATCTTGATGTCATGGTTCTCTTCCAGAACAAAAGACAAAACTTGTGAGTGAGTAGCACCTCCTCTCTTCTCCTCCCCTGCCCTCCCCTTCCCTCCCCTCTCTTCTCCTATACTCTCCTGTCTTCTCCTGTACTCTCCTCTCCTCTCCTCTACTTAAAGAAGTTTATTCATTGAATGGGTCTATCTCACTCAAAGTGAGAATGTGATAAGGCCTTAGCCTAAAATGGCCAGGGTCCCACATTGCATCCTGGGTCATCTCCAGTCATTCTACTGAATATCAGGCCACTGGACCCAGGTGGCTCTGGAGGAGAAAGTGAGGTTGGTGACTTTGCAAAGCCTTCCTTCACTTAAATCAAAGTCACCTGCAAGTCATATCATCATCTTGATGTTATGGTTCTCTTTGAGAATGAAGGACAAACACAACATCTTGGTTTTAGATATAGGCTTTGGATTTAACAAAGAAGAAGCCTTTCTTGTTTATCTGTGGCCCTCCATATGAAGGAACTTTGGCTTCTCTTTCTTAAGATCTTTAAGAATATTCTGAACACAACAGACTGAGGCAAGTTTAAACATTTACTCACTATTTTCCTCACAAAATCACTAGACACACTGCCAAGAGCTACCCCTCAAACCCTATTTTAGTGAGAACTTGATCTAACCAAAGAAAGATCCTCAGAGCACTGTCCAGCAACATTATGTCCTCATTGAAGCCCTGGTTATGAGGAAAAAATAGCTCTCACTTGATTTTGTGATGAAATAATTTTAAGCATATGGGATGATAAAAATGGTCAAACTTACTAGCTTTTCGACATAAACTTTGAGACTACACAGAAAACACAGTGTACTTCTGACATCAAAAAAAGATGAGCATTATGAATAGGGAGCTAAAAGGATGTTTAGTGCTTTGTGTATTACAAGTGGTATTAATATTCCAGAAATGTACTTCCTATAGCCACCTGCAACATTCACAAAAATAGAATACCAGAAAATATAAGGGCTGGAAGAAACCACAGAGTACTAATTTGATAGACCGGGAAACTGAGGCTAAAGAAATGAGTCGAATAACTTGAATCCAGGTCACGTTGAATATATAGGAGGCAGATCCAGGTCTCTCAATTCTCAGTCCAGTGTTAGAGTGAAAGATTTCTGTGTGGCATTGTTCAGAGGGGACACTACCTTTAGAGCTGTGAAAGGTTTTGGATTAAAACCAAAGGATCCTTTGTCTAATAAACAAGTACATTGTCGAAGGTTGTGAGGTAAGCAAATTTATCCACAAACTCTCTGAAAGTAAACCTACTTGTGGCATACACAGTAAGAAAACAATTGACCCCCTAAATCACTGAGAATAATGTAAAGTCAATTTATCACTCTCCTTTATACCACCTTGTATTGCCTCCAAATTGCTAGTTTATGGGACTGGCTAAAAACAAGGATAAATCACGAGCAGTTTATAGCTTCCCAGGTGGTAATAAAAGACTCTTTACCAGTACCAGTGGCCTCATCCCCCCAACACCCACTTGTTCCCACATGGACCTTGAATGTTCCAAGGAAAGCACACACTTCTGATTGGAGGACACAATGTACTACTCACTGAATGGATTAGCCTCTTTGTGATAAAGTACATCTATTCGAACATGTTTGTGAAGCTGGGCCATTTGATATTCAGGTTGAAGTTAATAAGTATTGGGGCACTGTGTCCATAACTGAACATTTTCATAATGTGTAATATGTCTTTTTTACTCACATGATTAGTGGGTCTCAGCCATCATCTAAGAAATCAATATTGCACAACCATTTCCAGATTGCATGGCATTCTGTGAAAGTCCATCTTTCATATTCTTGGCTTAATATTCTCTTAGCTTTTTCCACCCTGAGGACAGTAATATGCCACATGAGACAATGAAATAACATCAGGAATTCACACAGTGCAATGAAGTGACACATGTTCTCTGAGTAATTGTGCTGCTCCTGTATATTGGCAGAACTTGAGCCCTGCCTCCACTTATGGCTGTTTCCAAACTCATAGAGGCACTCATGGGGAAAAACAGGCACTGTAGGAAGGCTGGGCCAATTTAGGACCTATTTGACAAGGAGAAGCCTATTTGAGACCTGACTTGTTAAAGATGCTTGGACCCATGGGTCTGCATAACACTTAATGGGAATAGTCAGAATGTTATAGGATGAAGAGAGGAGATGCCAAGAAAGAGAACTGAGAGCAAAACCTTTAGGAAAAGTAACACATGATGGACAGAGGCCTTGTGAGAGATTATTGGTAGGAAGAGACCAAAATTGTCATACAAGATAAGGAGGCTAAAAGGAGGGCAGGTGGACAGGAGTCTATACTTCTGTCCTTCTCCCCTTTCTTTTCTCCACATCCTCCCCTTCAGATCTCTCTCTCCATCTTCACCCACCACCTTCCCTATAATATATATGTAAATGTATGTTAGTGAGAGAAGTGACTATTTTCCTGTTATATTAATGGCCAAGTATTAAATTAGGATTGAGATTTTTCCTTTCTATTTCCTCATTCAGGGACCAGACCTCGTAGGTCATTCAGTCAGTGTTCAAGGGACATTGCTGATAGGTGAAATTGCCCAGATCCTCTGGGTATGAATTCTGTGATTTTGTATGGGACGCCATCTAACTAGAAGACATTATGAACAGAATCTAATCTAGGTGAATTCTTGTCCTTAGGAAGTAAGATTATACCCTTGTAGCACCCCTATTGTGGCCTATGGTAATCCAGCTTATAAAGGAGAAAATCAACCAGAGTGTTCTGGGTAGAGATGGATTCCTTTGTCCAGATTGCTGGAGGGGCTGAGTTTCATGATCAAGTCATATTCTTGACAAGAAGAGCTAAAGACTTTTATATTTGATATTATATATGTATGTATGCACATATGCATGTATATATACATAGATAATACACACATACATACACACATACATATATGTATATATGTGTGTGTGTATATATATATATATATATATATGTGCACCACCTCCTCATTAATATGTCTACCGTGTCATTAATTGTCCACAATCAGAGTTGATTTCTTTTTTTTTCTTTTTAGTTTTCAACATTCACTTTTATAAGATTTTGAGTCCCAAATTTTCCCCCCTCCCTCCCCATGAGAGCATGAAATCTGATATAGACTATATATGTACAATGTATTAAACATGTTTTCATATTAGTTATGTTATGAAAGAAGAATCAGAACAAAGGAAAAAAACCATGAGAAAGAAAAAAAAAGAGAGGAAATAGTATGCTTTGATCTGCATTCAGACTCCATAGCTTTTTCTCTAGATGTGGAGAGCACTTTCCATCATGAGTCTTTTGGAATTGTCTTGAATCACTGTATTGCTAAGAAGAGTTAAGTCCATAGAAGTTGGTCATCACATAATGTTGTTGTTATTGTGTACAATGTTTTTCTGCTTCTGCTCATTTCATTCAGCATCAGTTTGTGTAAGTCTTTCTAGGCTTTTCTGAAATCTGCCTGCTCATCACTTCTTGTAGAACAACAGTATTCCATTACATTCATATATCACAACTTGTTCAGCCATTCCCCAATTTCCCTTTGGGCATAATTCCAAGTTGCTCTCCAGAATGATTGGATCGGTTCACTACTCCACCAACAATGCATTAGTATTCCAATTTTCCCACATCTTCTCCAACATTTATCATTTTTCTTTTTTGTCGTATTAGCCAATCTGATAGGTACAGATGTGGTACGTCAGAGTTGTTTTGGTTTGCATTTCTCTAATCAAAAGTAATTTAGAGCATTTTCTCATATGATTATAGATAGCTTTAATTTTTTCCCTCTGAAAACTGCCTGCTCATATCCTTTGACCATTTATCAATTAGGGAATGACTTGTATTCTTATGAATTTGACTTAGTTCTCTGTATGTTTTAGAAATGAGACCTTTATCAGAGACGTTTTCTAGTGAGTTGTTTCCCAGCTTTCTGCTTCCTTTCTATTCTTGATTGCATTGACTTTGTTTGTGGAAAACCTTTTTAATTCAATAGAATCAAAATTACTCACTTTGCATTTCATAATGCTCTCTCTTGTTTGGTTATAAATTCTTCTGTTTTCCATAGATCTCACAGATATTCCCTTCTCTTCTAATTTGCTTATGGCATCACCCTCTATGTCTAAATCATGCATCCATTTTGACCTTATGTACTATACAGTGTAAGATGTTGGTCTATGCCTAGTTTCAGTTGTAGTATTTTCCGGTTTTACCAGTAATTTTTGTTAAATAGTGAGTTCTTACCCCAGAAGCAAGAGTCTTTGGGTTTATAAACAGTAGATTATTATAGTCATTGACTACTATATCTTGTACACCTAATCTATTCTACTGATCCAGCAGTGTGTGTGTATATATATGCATATGTGTATGTATGCATATATATATATATGTACATACACATATATACATATACGTACATATATATGTACATACATACATATATCAATATATCCATCAGGACCAAGTACTTTTGATGATTGCTTTATAATACAGTTTTAAATCTGCAATGGCTAGGCCTCCTTCTCAGGGTTGATTTTCACCCTTTGGGACACCTCTTTTTCCAAAGGTATTTAAACATTCAGGGTTTTGTTCTTGGTTACCTAGAGAAACCAATGACCATCAATTTATTGATTATTTGCTGTCCTAATTAATAGATTAATTATTAATTACCCAGAAACTCTTTTGTGTAGGCTTTTCATTCATTAGTAATGAGGCAATATGGTGCCATAGAAAGGATGCTGGATTTGGTTCAACTCCCAGACTGTATTCAAATTCCAATTCTGATATTTACTATTTGGTAGGACCTTGGGCAAATCAATCTATCTTGTCCTTGGTTTCCGCATCTCTAGGATGAGGAGCACTGACTAGATGGACTCTGGGTCCTTTCTGCTCTAAATCTATGAACTCCTGATGCAAATAATAACTAATTTTCCATAGGTTCTGCCTCACAACATGTCCCCAAAGTAAAACATAATAAGAGGACCTTGTCCCCGGTAGTCACAGGAGAAGAAAAGCAGACTTTGTTGATTAATTAACTATTTAAAAAAATAATGCACTGTGAAGATGGAAGCCATGACACAGTGGAGTGATTGCTTGGTATTATTGTAGTTACTTGCACTGAAAGTAGTGCTTAGCATCTTAGACATATTCTTCTTCTTGGGTGTTTATTCTGTCTTTAGGTTGATGCTATCTGTCATCTATCCCCACTGTATGTTAGGCCCAGAGTGGTTTCTCTCACAACAATGTTTGCCTTTTGTAAGATCAACCCCATACCTAGTAATGGTAAATAAGATTAATTTACTACCTTTTCAAAGTCCATTCTACAACAGCTTCCATTCCCCCTTGTGTGCTTTTAAGCAAAAAGTTATGGTTCGGTAAAAATAATCTTATCTCCAGCCACCATATCAAAGAATTCTAAGTCTCCTATTCAAAATGAGTTTTGTCTCTAATACTTCTGGCTGAAAATGCTGTGATAATATAAACTAGATGTGGGTCTTATGTAACAGTGAAACACAATGGAGGAAATTGAAAAGAATGGGAACTTGAACATTAAATTTTCACCTTTTATGGATTTAGACTGGAGAGCAAACATAACCTTATCCCAAAGAGGTTTGGGATTACAGTTTTTGACAAAATGTAATATCTGGGTGAGAATAAGCAGCGAATTTTGACATTTGCTGTACTGTTTCTTTGTGTACCCACATGTGTGCTGAGGTTTTATACTTAGATACAACACCTGAATGTCAAGCAAAGCAGCAGTTTTCCTATCTCTCAATAATGTGCAGAAATACTGGCAAGTATTTGGAACATTTGTTTCCAACTAGGGTGCTAACTCACTCTGGATGCTATAAAACTTTTGAAACATATGCCAGAAGGTACCAGATTTCAAACTGCACTTCAACTTATGGGGAAACAAAAAGGATTTATTCACCACCACTACCAACATCACCATCAGCCCCACCACCACCAATCATCAGTGAGATAGATTTGGTACAATTTGATGGATTCAGAACTAGTTCAATGGCTGGGACTAAATTAACAGTTTGGTGTTAGTTTCGAAGATCTCCAGTTACATATTCCAGGAATCTTGCCTTGGTTCTGTGCTGCTTAACATATTTATCAGGGTCTTAGATAAAGACAGATGACATGCTTATCAAATCTGCAGATAGCAGAAAACTGAAGGAATAAATGAACATACTAAGTGATGAAGTGTCAGGGACCAAAAATATCTTGCTAAGGTAGAACATTGGGTCAAATCAAATGGGATAAAATTTAAAATTACACTGGGTTAAAAAAATCACCTTTAAAAGTACCAGATAGTGGGAGGCAAAGTACAAGGTAGAGATAGCTCTTAGTCTGCAAAAGAAGACATAGAGGATTTAATAGACTAAGTCCACTGACAGTGCAAGAAAGAAAAGGCCAGTTCAACACTGGTGGAAGGTTACAATAAGACATGGTAATCAAGAAAGCTGATGCAAAACCAGACTATACTAAGAAAAGTATAGCTCAGGAAGCTACTTAAGCCTGAGTAACTTATTGATGTTAATGGATAATCATGGACACAAACATATCATTAGGGGCTTGTGAGACAAAATAGAAAACAATTCTACCCTTTCTCCCTGACCAGAATACTGAATAAAGATGTTGCCCTCTGGGGACCTTGCCTGTCAATGGGGGTGGGAAATTGGGAGAGAGACTCCAGATTTTTTTGTTACATAAGATCACAAATTGTTGTCTTATGGAACTGAAGGATTAGAGGGATCCTGCTTGATCCCAGAAGACAGAAGTAGGGGTAATGAATAAAAGTTAGATATGATGGACAAACTTTTTAACAAGTAGAATCCCAAAGTGGAGTGACCTATTTTATAGAAGCAGTAGTTTCTCCCTTACTTGAGATCTTCAAGTATAGATTGGATTTGCCCAACATACTTGTAGACTATATTGTAGAGGGTGTTTTCTGTGTGATGTGCTTTGGACTTGGTAGTTCTGTGAACAAACATTTATCATTTGCCTATCACACGTAGGGTGCTTTGTTGAGTATGATATATATATAGCAAAAAAAAAGTGGTTCTTCCACCACTGTGAATGAATAAAGTACAGAAGCACTTGTGATTACATTTTTCTGTCTCAGATTTAAATGCTGTCTGAGGTAGAGACTACATGATGGAATAAGAGGGAGTAAATGGGGTACAATGGAAAGACAACCTGCTCTGTAGTCACAGGGCTTGTGTTCAAGTTATTTGCTTGATGCTAACTGTGTGACCTTGTGAAAGTCACTTAATATCCTTGGATCTCATTCTCTTCATCTTTAAAATGGAAAGGTGGGACTATTTGGCCTCTGAGGTCCCTTGTAGCTCTAGATACATAAACCTATAAGAAAATTAATTTTACTTAGTGTCTCATAGAGTGTCAGAAGCCTAACAATATGAGAGAAGTAAAAATAGGTCACTGAGATGAGGGAAAATATTTTTTCTCTATAAGATTAAAATAATCCATATTCCACTCCCCATTGAAAATTTATAAAATTGGCAGTGAAGTTGGTAAAGAAGCTTTTTATAGTTAATAAGAATGTACATAAGAATTATAGAATTTAACTCAAGCCAAAAAAAGTTGGGGGGACCAATAAAAATACATTGACTATGACTGGGCAGATCAGTCTCTGTGCTTTCATTTTCATATCCTTAAGTTTCATAATCTTTTCCTCCTGTCGCTCATTTATCTTTCCATTATGTTAATGTGATGACCAATAAAGTCTGAAAATGCTGGGAAAGGCAAAATAACTGTTTGTCCTGGGCCTATGAGAAAAGGTAGTTTTTTGTAGCTATGACCCTGAGATTATTAAGGTGCACCAGAATCATAAGATCATAGAGTCACAGCTGGCAAGACCTCAGACTTCATCTACTTCAACTTACTCACTTTGTCAATGAGTTACCTGAGTCCCAAAGAAGTTAAATGACTTGTCTTTTAACTCACAGGTAGTAAGAAGTAAGGTTAGATTTCAAACCTAGGTCCATTGATTCCAAACGTCTGACTTTTGCACTACACTCTCCACTTGGGATGTACTCTTCTTGTGTGTTTTCACAAAAAGTGTATTGGACTTCTTGTAGAGTCCTAGTGTATAAAGTCAGTGTATAGAACAGAGGAATTGAGAAACTGTAGTTGTGATGGAGTACTTTGAGAGAATGATAATTTTAGTGAGTGGGAGAGAAAGCAGTGTTACAAAAGAGAGTGGGTTTGGCATGTGTAGGGGCACGTTGAGAGTTTCTGAATTGAAATCCATGGGTGAGTTGAAATGTCAGTGTGAGCTAAGTTTATAGAAAGGGATCAATCTGTGTTCTGAGTCCTTGTGCCTCTTACTGGTAAGCAATATTCAGAGGAGTGGGAAAAGAAGCCCTGATCACATTCCATAACTGAATGACAACTCCCCATTCATGGCTAGTTTCCCCAAGACTAAATCTGGTCTTAGCACATGCATGAGTCTAGAGAAAGGGGCCCCTTAGCAGAGAGGAAAAGGGTACAATGCACTAGCTCCTTGGGTCCAGCAGCCATTCTTACTGAAGTATATGTATGTTTTTGTGTATGTATATGTATATGTGTATGTATGTGTGTGTGTGTGTGTGTGTGTGTGTGTGTGTCCAAGGGGATAGTTGGTTTCTAACCAATTGATATTAAATTTAATAGAGTAGTAACAAAAACTGTTCTACCTGTATTTATCTTCACTTTGTGTTCTTCTTTTCATTTTTTTAAAAAATTATTTAATGAATTATTTTCTTCTATAACCTGGGAAACTGAGCCAAACCAAAAATCAAGAGGACTGGTGAATTTTCCTTTGGTTTTTGGCTTCCAACCAAGACTCGATACAGTCTCTCCTTCTCTTTTCTTTCTTAAGCCCTAGAGATTGGCCCTGCATTGTTTTCTTTCCACTGCAGCCTCCAATTGTTTCTATCCAGTATTCTTCTCTAGATCACTGGGAAACAGAAGATAGACTCCCAGCTTCTCCCCTATGCTTTCCAAAACCAGTCTGGAATCTTTAGCTATACACAAAAAGCACTGATGGATCATTCATTTACATTTCAGATGAAACCCCCTACTTATTCCATCCTGGGCTTTTTAATCACAGGAGCTGAGACCAAACTAATTTTCTTGCTACTTGTCACTTTCATCTCCTCTCTCCATGTCTTTACACAGACTGTACTCCAAGTCTGGAATGCACTTTTTTTCTCCATTAAAGCCTCTTAGAATCCTGAGTTTCCTTAAAAATTCAGATCAAATGCCATCTGCTGTTTAAGGTCTTTTCTGATTTCCCAGTGACTAAGTGCCTCCTACCCTAAATTACCCTGCAATTATTTTGTACACACTTTTTTATGTTTTGGGTTTTTTTTTTGGAGGGGGGGTATGTTGCATGTCCCACCTCCCTATGGAATGTAAGCTTCTGGAAGACTATTTGTGTTTTCCATTGCATCCTTGGAAGGTACTTAACAAATGCTTGTTGACTGACTGATAGAGTGATTTCAATGAAGAGAAATTGGATGGGGCTGGGAGTACAGTGGAGAAACCCAGCACTTGGATGAGAAAGGTTGTGCCAATGGGGTGGGGAAGAAAGGGAGAAGAAGGCAGGCAGGAAAGGCAACAGAGTTTTACCCCCACTGACCCTTCCTCTATGGTTATCATGAGTTCTGCCTTTACAGAATGTATTGGTCTTTGGGCAAGGGGAGAAACAGGACTAGCAGTTAGGTGGCACAAGGGATGACAGTACTGAAGAAGACCCGAGTTCAAATCTTGTCTCAGCTTAGCTCTTCTCAGCAATATAGTGATCTAAGACAATTCCAAAAGACTTGTAGTGGAAATGTTATCCACATCCAGAGAAAGAACTATGGAGTCTGAATGCAGATCGAAGCATACTATTTTCTCTCTTTTTTTCTTTGTCATGGCTTTTCCCCTTTCTTCTGATTCTTCTTTCACGACATGATTAATGTGAAAACATGTTTAATATAATTGCACATGTATAGCCTATATCAGATTACTTGCCATCTTGGGGAATGGGGAGAGGAGGGAAAAAGAAAAAAATTTGGAACTCAAAATCTTACAGAAGTGAATGTTGAAAACCAGCTTTACATATAATTCAAAAAAATATTATTAAGTGGGAAAAATATCTTGTCTCAGAAATCTACTATTTGGGTAACCCTAGGTAAGTCATTTAACATCTCTCGGCCTCATTTTCTTAATCTGGAAAATGGGTATAGTAATAATAGCACCTTTCTCCCAGGGTTGTTTTGAGTTTAAAATGAGATTATATTTGTAAGATACTTTGTAAGCCTTAAAGAACTATGTAAGTGTTAGGTATTTGTTATCTAAATTATTGCTTTATATAAAGTGAATATGTCTTTAATATTTATAAGCTTCAAATAAAATTATAATGCAGAGAAACTCAACTAATGTCAACTTTGTACTTTCTTTTCCTTGCTGAGTTTTTCAGTGCCTGGCATGTATTTGAATGCTTTAAACCACACAGAGACACCCCTTGATGAAGTGTAGCCCAACCTTCTCTGTCCCCATTATAACCTTATCCAATAAGCATTTTTAAGTACCTTGTATGAATAAGCCACTGCACTAGGCACTGGGGATACTGAGTCAAATGAAAACTAACTTTATTCTCAAGAGGCTTTGTATTGTCCTTGGGACTCACACGAATTCACACAGCTGTTGCTGTCCAATGTGGTTCTTGTCCCTCTTTAAAGTGCTCTAGTAAATCTGTCTTTACACTGGTCTTGAGGCTTAGAAAGTTGGGAGGAGGAATTTGACACCATTTCTTTTCCAGGTCTGTTAGACAATTGAACTGTGATGGGAGGATGTGAGGAGAGAGAATGAAAGAGAGAAGGAAGAGAATATCCTTCCTAATGATGAATGAAATTCATTATTTGCTATTATTGTGACCAATATAGTTTATCAGTGAGGAAATGGCTTTTTCTCTAGGACTTTTTGTGCTGTTAATTAGACCAACGGTGTGAGGATTACTCAGACTTATTTTGATGTCTTGTATACCATAGGTTGCCAGCCTTGATATGTGTCATAGATTGTTTTTTTCCCCACTGGTTTATAAGGTGGAATATATAACATGCATATTAAATTCATAAAGATATTGCATTGGGTAAAGAAACATATAATGTACTTTCAGAAAGGGTTTGAAACTCAAATATTTATGGAAAAAAATAAAATGAAATTTAGTAGATACAAGAATAGGCACTAAATTTATGGAAGCAAAGAAGTATGGCAAATAACTAGTGTACCAGGGAATATAAATTCTTTTCTTCTGGCTTATGTCAATGCTTAAAACAGTTAGATCTCCTCCTCCCATCCCCATTACCCTATTGCTGGTGTCCTAGGAAACAGCTCTAGGTAATTTGAAAATTCTCACTCAGTTGGTTCTCAAGCAAAGCTTGGGGCTGATAGATTTTGGGAAGTGGGTGGACAACTGGACAGGGAGCTGTGTATACTGATCCTCTAGACAAGTAAGAGGTATATATCTGAGCCAGAGGTATGCAGGATAGGTAAAGAAAGGACATTGGAACTTACTGTCATTTTGTTCCAGCCTAGTATTGGGAAGAGATCCGCTTGGAACAAGAAAGAGAAACTGTGATCCTGATTATTAGGCAAACTCTTATGAGGTCAGAAGTCAGAAAGAGCCACAGTGCAATGGAATGATATAGAACAGGGTCCTTTGACTATGTCTGTTTAATTTAGTGATGCCAAGTATTTCTGACCAATTCAAGGAAATTCTTAAGTATTTACCCAACCCCTATCTCCAGCAATTATGGGACAGTTTCTGAAGGCAGGATTCTTTTAAAGAGCTATTCTATTATGGCAGCTAAAGGAATCACAATGTAGACAATGAGAAGAAGCCCAAACATCTGCTACCTACTAAAGGATTACAGACAGAACAATGTTGTACAATACAGAGAAGAAATCCTGAGAGTAGGCAGCAGTGTAGACCATTGCTCTAGCAGCTGGGAGCTAAAGAGTAGTAGCTGAAGAGAATGGAGCTTCCTTGTGTAGATTAGTTAGAAGAATTATGGAGAGGAACACAAATTAAGAGTGACCATAGGTACCATCTGCTGAGTTTGTAAAGTGTGTCCATCCTTTGTTGCCGAAGAAGACCATGCCATCAGAGAAATGATGACATGACTTGCACTTGACTTTGTTTTGAGTGAGGGAGGGCTGTGAAGGTCACCAGCCTCACTTCTCCTCCAGAGCCATCTGAATCCAGTGACCAGTTATTCATCGGGATGACTGGAGATGACCCAGGATGAGGCAATTGGGGTTAATTGACTTGCCCGAGGTCACACAGCTAGTGAGTGTCAAGTGTCTGAGGTGAGATGTGAACTCAGGTCCTCCTGACTCCTGCACTGGTGCTCTATCCTCAGTAGGGGATGTGTGCTGAGAAGCCCTATTAAAGATAACAGCTACTACAAATCCTTATATGGTACATAACTGTAAATGATTGGTACTCTGTAGGTCTCTGAGGGATGATCCATTATAGGTGAGGGTCACTATTTCTCAAGAATTTTTGTGAGCCTGATTTGCTTTCTTTGATTTATAATGAAACTGTTGCATTCTTTGAATTTTGTGAACCACATACTTGTAAGGACACTTAGTTATAACAAACTATGCTTTGTCAAACAGTGAATCATTTGGATGGGAGCAACAACCTAGAAATATGAGAAGTGCCTAAAATAGTCCCTACAACTTTTGTGTTGATGCAAGAGCCTCTAATACAAGAGTTATTCCAGCTATGTTTGAGTATGGGAAGGTGAGGATCTAGAAAACCTTAAAGTCTCTCTTATGAATTGTCCCACATAGAAGCAAAATTTTTTTTAAAAAATAGCTTATGGAATATTACAGTGAGTAATGGAAATTCCTGAGATACGAAAATCTGGCATACTTCAAGGAAGTTGACTGTTTTGCTTGAAGTCTCAGAGCAGTTTCTGAGTCCCTTTACTCTGTAGGGGTGTTAGAAGTACAAAAATCAGTCATTGTCTCAGTAGGACCAAAGAGTTCTTGACCTTAGGTATTAAGAAATCATCAGAGTAAAGCAACTAGGCTCAGCAGTAGGTAAGTCAATGAAAACTTCTACCCAGATCACCTAATTTTCCATACTTATGTCCTTTCTAAATCATATCCTCTATTGAATGCATTTTCCATTACCCTCGAAATCACTAATAAAAGCTAAGTTCTGTGCATGTATAGTATAGTAGTCCTTTCAATCTCCATTTGGTGCTCACTATTGCATGCAAATTGAATGGAAAACTACCTAAGAATCAAAATTACATAATTTTCAGAAATACAATTTCTAAAATAAAAGGTACGATGACTACTAGTGAAAAAAACTTTAAATCTGTCTTTCTCACTCTCTCTTTTAATGCAGCAAAGTGCTAAAGTACACCATTTTGCTACCTGAGCTATAGGGTATCAATCAATAATTATTTACTTCCAGGAAATGAAGTAGACAGGGAATAAGAAAGAAATAGGAATGAACCCCAGACAAGTTAAAGTAGTATTTAACAGGGCAGAATAAGAACTTTAATGTTCTCTTTTTGGGGAGGGTATGGTGGAGTTTTTTCTTTGTTTTAAATAAATGGCTTCTAATTTCTTTCTTCTGTTTATATGCTACATGAACTCAGCAAATATTTCAAATTTCTTATTTTGAAGGACTCCCCAGCTATGTTCAACTCTGTGTGAGTCATTATAAATACAAGGAAATCAGTACTATTTTCTTTTGGGGAAATATGTCCCCCACCTTCATGCAAAATGTTTTATAGTACTTGTGTATCTTTCAAGTCCTAAGAGAGTTTCAATCTCAGATTCAGTTAGAGGAAGAGAAAGAAATGGGATGTTTTCCTAAGTCCTCACCAACTTGTGGGGTTGGCCCTGGTACTTTTGATTTGATCTTATAGGATCATAGGATCGTAATTTAGAGCTGGAAGTGTCCTTAAAGATCATCTAGCCAACTCTTTTATTTTATAGGTGAGCAAACTGAAATTTAAAGAGGTTAGATGATTGACTCAATATCCCCTGGGTTAGGTAATTAGCAGTATGGAGATTTGAACTCAGGTCCAAAACTCCACTATACCAGGCAATCTCTTGCATGAGGGAAGCCCTGTGATATGTGGAATTCTTATCATTATATCTGTAGTCTAGCATTTCCTTGTGTTGACAGGGTCAAGGTAAGCCATAGAATTAATGATATGTTGTGAACATTAAAGGATTTCAGTCTGTGACCTCAACAAATGACCTTATAGTAGCACATATCCAGATACTGGAGAATTAGGTGTGATGCTTGTTCTAAAGCAGAATAAACATGTGATCTTATATCAACACATGTACATTCACACCTAGACATATAGGATCTCCTATCCATCTTCCACAAGGCTGCCAAATTAATAAAGGGAAAGTTCTTTGCAAATCTTTTATCGATATTAGCTATTATCATCGTTGTCCATTTATTGATTAGGGGTTCTCTACAGAACAGAACTTCTTTCACCTTTGGATATGTGAAGAAACATCTTATCCAGAGGTTGATTACTTTGCTTATCCCTCAGGCACACATGTGTGAACGCAGCAGATTACAAAGCCACCATGAGCACACTATTAGTTCCAAATAGCTGCTTTCACTTCAAAATTGAGACACTTATGTTTACCTTTAGAAAATCAAGAAGACAGAGCTAAGATGGTGAAGAAAAGGCAAGAACTCAATTGAGGGATTCCAAATTCTCCTCCAAACAACTTTAAATAGTGCCACAAAATTCTGTAGTGAGAAAACTAACAAAAGGACAGGGTGAAACAATTTTCCAGCCCAAGACCATTTAAATTAGCTGAGACCACTAAATGATTTATTTGCCAAAGATCATACAGCTTGGAGCCTATAGTAGGGTCCAGATTTCCTTCCTCCTAATTCTAACTCTTTCTACTGCATCACATTGCCATTTTATCAAAATAGAGTCCTGATGATGAAAAACCCTGTAGTTTATGGGTAATAGATTAGGACCTTGTAGAGCTGCATGTTTCCAAAGCATATGTGGAAGTACAATTTGGTAAGAGTGTTTTTCAAGGTGAATGGCCCTCAAGGGTAAGTCCTTTTGAAAGTTACCAGTCATTAACTTTACTTGTTGATGCAGAAAGCTGTTCTAACAACCATCCAAACTAAAGGCTACCTGAGCCTCAGCTGGTGTACACAGGTACTTGTCCAAACCCTATAGCCTTAAGGATGTCAGTTTCAGTGGTTATGTGTTTAATAGGTGAGAGCAAGTCAAGTCCCTCAGCTTTGTCACCTCTGTATGAGCTACTACCAGATTCAAGTGGATGAGATTTTTATCCTTTGAAGTACCCACACATGATCCTCATCACTTTTTGTCCACTTTAAACTGCTTTCCCCCCACCCCCACCCAAATAGCTGATCTGAAGTGCAAAGAGTCAAAACGATAAACAAGTTTGTCTCACTGATTACCACCAAGCTAGAATTTAGAACTCTCAGACCTTATTTTAAAATGTAATTATATGAAGATAATATGGTATAGTCAACAGAGGGCTAGTAATGGAACCAGAAAGACCTTTGCTCATGACTGATCTCTGAAATATACTGGTGATGTGACCAAGAGCAAGTCACTAAACCTCTCAATGCCTTCAAGCACAGAGTCTAAGTCATAGTGTAAGTTAAAGACAAGATACTGATCTGCACTATGGGAGAAGTTCCAAAATAGGCAAAACCAAAAATCCATATATCTGATCATGTCAACCCCCTTATTGATTAAACTCCAGTAGTTTCCCATTGCCTGCAGAAGCAAATAAAAATCCTCCATTTAGAGGATGCCTTATTCTGCAACATGTACTCTTTGGTCTCCTGGCTGTTCCACAAAGAAGTTACTCCATCTCTCGGCTCCAGGCATGCTCTCCAGTTATTTACCATGCGTAGAATGTTCTTCCTCCTCCACTCTGACTACTGATCTCCCTGGGTTATTTTTGTTGTTCAGTCATGTCTTGAAACCATTTGGGGTTTTCTTGGCAAAGATACTTGAGTGGTTTGCTGTTTCCTTCTCCAGCTCATTCTACAGGCGAGAAAGTAAGGCAAACAGGGGTAAATGACTTGGCTAGGGTCACACAGCTAGTAAGTGTCTGAGGTCAAATCTGAACTCAGGAAGATGAGACCTTCCTACTCCAGGTCTGGCACTCTGTTCATCACACCAACTAACTGCCTTTGGCTTCTTTTAAATCTCAACTAAAACTGCACCTTCTAAGGAAAGCCTTCCACAACCTTTCAATTATAGTGCCTTTACTCTTTTATTTCCTATTTATCCTGAATCCAGGTTGATTTGTTATATTTGCACATTGCCTCTCCCATTGTATTGTAAGCTCCTTAAGGGTAGGGGCTGTCTTTTGCCTCTTTTTGTGTCCTCAGTGCTTTATGACAGCACCCGAAATATGATAGATGTTTAATAAATGTTTCCCGGTTGATCAATTTACCTAGATAAAATCATAAGTTTAGGGAAAATGTTATAAAAATGTATACACAGCAGGAATACTTGAAATAGTTAAGTAAGCACAAATAGTAATTAGAGCAAAGAAAAAAGTCAGAATATTAGAGCTGAAAGTAACCTTAAAAGATCACTTATTCTATTTACTTCATTTTACATGGGAGGAACTGAGACCCCAAGAGGTTGTACCTGCCACAAAGTCACTAAAAAGGAAAAATAATTTCATTAAATTTGTTATTCTGGGGGAAATAAATATGCTGACTTTTTAATGATTATATGTGTCTGTGCTCACTAGTGTCTGTCTATAAGATGTCTATGATTTTTTTAAAAAGGCATTAAATTGTCATTTCAGATCTATCTCAGCATTATCCAAATTATTTAATTAAATAAACATTTATTAAACAAGTCTCTGTTAGGTACCAAAAATGAAAAGATGGAAAAATAACACCATCCCTGCATTATATTATAATATAATATGTGTACATATTCAAGGAGAGGGATGCATGAGTAAGTATGAAGTGGAGGGGAAAAGGGGAAAGCTAAAGAGCCCTAAGGAAAGTACTTTGAAATGGGGAGTGGGAGAAGTTAGGGAAGACTCCATACAGGAGGTGCCATATGATCTATCCTTTGAAGGGTGAAGGAAGGAAAAAAGCAGCTATTAAGCACCTACTAAGTTTACCAGAAGGATGTAAAGAAGTAGATATGAAAGGGACTGTGATCCAGGGAATAAGAAGCAATCTATGGAAGATAAGCAAGGCAAGAGAGAATAGAATATGATTTAGTGATAGGCAATGGTCCAGTTTGACTAGAACATAGGGTGCATGAAGGAGAGAAATGTGAAAAAAGACTAGAAAAGTAGGTTGGAGCTAGATTGTGAACTCCAGGATGGGAAATTTGCATTTTATCCTTTAGTGCAAGGATAGGCAAATTAAGGCGTAAGGTCCAAATCTGGTAGTGTGTTTTCATACGGATCTGCAAGCTAAGAGTTTTTGTAAATGTAAAAAGCAATCTTCAGTTGGGCTGTACAAAACCAGGCTGTCACTGGATTTGGCTCTGAGGTCAGAGTTTGCCCTGCTGTAAGGAGTCATTGAAGGATTTTGAGATGCAGTTCTCTGGGTTTAGGAAGATTATTTTGACTGCTGCATGAAGAATGGATTGCAAAGGGGGAAAACTGAGTAAAGAGGTCATTTAGGAGGTTATTCTAATAGTCTAAGATTTGCACTATGGCATGGGTTGTTCAGAAAGATTTTTCATCTGGGAATGCATGATACAAAGATAACTGGTAAACATTTCTACTTGACATGCAGTAGCTTGCTAGCTACTAATTCTCCTCATTTATCAAAATGCCATAGATAAAGTCTATCCCTCCATTCATAATCAATGAGATTTCTTACTTCCTTGCTCCTCCCCCAACTCTACTGGTTTTCCTTTTCTTCTTATACATACCCTTCCATTTTTTGTTTTGTTTTGTTGCACATAAAAGGTATTATAACTGGTCCAAGTTTTTTTCACAGTGGTTTAAACTGCTCTATTCCTATAATCATTGGGATGATCCTGTGATTCTCCATATTTCCAAGCTTCTTTTAGGTTAGGAATATCCTTTCACATACAACTTCTTTTAAAAAAATGAAAAAGAACATTAGCGGAAAAGCTAACAGGTACATAATTCTTTTAGCTATCTCCTTGTAGGGAGAGAGATAATGTATTTTTTAAAAAAAGAAAAAGGAAAACATCCCTGTATCTCTAAGCCTGTGTAGATTGTTGTCTTCAGTTCACTGAAACAGAAAAACAAAAACATAAGATTATCTGGCACACTGAAATCAAATGTCAGTCTGAAAGTGTCTCTACTGTGTACTAATTAAGGCTGTAAAAAGCAAAGAGGTTCTTAACCATAGTTCCTGACAGTAACTTGTAAATAGAATCTGTATGTCATATAACATATATTAGAAAGAAATCTAAAAGTAGAGCACTTTTTTTAATTCTCTGGGTATCATTACAGGAAGAAAGAGTTCAAAAAAAGGAAGAAGTGGCTGATAGCCACTGTGCTGAAAGCAGGCTTATAAATGTGGAGCTGTTGCATGACATATGTTGTTGTTGTTTCAGTCATGTCTGACTCTTTGTCACCCCATGTGGGGTTTTCCTGACAGAGATACTGGAGTGGTTTGCTATTCCCTTCTCCAGCTCATTTTGCAAATGAGGAAACTGAGGCAAACAGGGTTACACAGCTGGTAAGTGTCTGAAGTCTGATTTGAATGCAGAAAGATGAGTCTTCCCAACTTCAGGCCTGGCACTCTCTCTAGTGTGCCACCTAGCTCTGTGGTTTGATTATCAGTGAGCCACCCGATGTCAGCTCTTCTATTGTCCACTTACAAATCCTAGAGAATTATAAAAGCCAACAGCTATATTCTTTCTCACCCTTATCTGTTTATTCTTCAAGTAACTACCACTAACCTTAACTCCCCTATACCCATAGTTATTCCAAGTCTATAAGCGGAGAAGTTATGGGACTAAAGAAAACTAGAAAATACACATTCCAGGTACCAAAAGCCTAAATAAAGACTGTATTTCTCTCTTCTACAAAATAGAAAAAAGTGAAGTTACAAACATGTAGTAAACAGCTGTTGGTGCATTACCAGAAGGGGTAGGGTGATAAATAGAATCCTGGATTCTATGACACTCTTCAGCAGTTTTTTCTCAAGTGAATAATGGTATGAGTTTCAGCTTTGAACACAGCAAAGTTATATACAAGAGAACAAGAAATCAGACAAAATCACCTGAGAATATATAGTTTTGATAAGTAGGATTTGGGCAACAGTGAATGGGTGCCAAAAGGTAAGACTGGGAAAAAGAGACTAGACAAAGCTGAGTGAAGTTCAGGGGTCTAAAGAAGGGAGTGAGCACATGTCTGGTATTCTTAGTAATGGACATGTTACCATGACTCCAGAAAATGTACCTAAAACTTACAGTCCATGGGGGAAAGGGCAAGTAGGTAAGGTAAAGCAAAAAGTATTTGTTAAGTAATTATGATATGCTAGGCACTGTGCTAAGTGCTAGGGATACAACAAAAACAAGGACAGTCCCTGGCCTCAAGGAGCTTATATTCCAGTGGGGAAAAATAACAAGAAAAGTGTGCTGAAAAGTTTGAGGTGGCAGGGTTGGGATAATGAAAAGGAGAAAGAAGATATTCACATGGGGCCAAGGTGCTGAAATCTGGAAAGTTAGAAGCATAGCTGGGAGGGGAATGAAGGTGAGCATCCTGGACTTTTCCCCCAAATGGAGGCACTAAGAGGAACTCATTAACGGAAGAAGAGACTGTCAATGGCATTAGGATGTTCCAAGGTGAGAGGACCACAGGTGTGGATGGATAACAATGTAGCAGCAACACAAATCACTTTAGATAATATTTCACAAGCTATTTACCCTCAACATATGTCTCTCTATTGCTTTTGGGGCCACTTGCAGTGTGTTAAAGATAATATATACCTAGCATAGTTGCTAAAGCCAAGTAGTCTATGGCTCATAGGGGCTCAGAAATCCTGAATTCTGTATCCACCATGTGGTTGTATAATGGGTTCCTTGCTCTAGGGTTGCTTGATAGGATAGTGCTTCATTCCAACCCCACTTTGGATTTCAAAGGAAAGTCACTATTTATATCATTTCTAATTATAGACAGAGCTATGGGTTCAAAGTCTATGTTTGGCGATTAAAGAAGGGGTTAAAAAATTAAAAGATATTAATGTACAAACATGAATCAAATATGGAGCATATGCTTTATTCCAACACAGGAAAAGAAATGATAAGCAATGAATAATCATAGAGTGATTAGAATGGAATCAAAAACAGACACTGTTACTTATACAAATAGTTAGGAGGCTGATAGTCCAGGCTTGTAGGGAAACAGTTTCTTTTTAAGGCTGCTAATTAATCATGTTACATTTTTACCTCCATTAAGCACAGTCCAATCAAACACCAAGCAGGATCTTCTTTTCAGTGACCTGACATTCTCCCAAGTGGTGACTCTTTCCTTGCGCCTAGTCCTTGATCCCAGATGCTTCACCCACATCTGCTTCAGTAGCCCTTGCTGCTTGTTTCAGAACTGGCAAGCCTTTCAGCATCTTTTGAGGATAACAAGATTAATGCTAAAAGAAGGAAACACAGAAGAGGAAAGGTCATCTAGGGACCCTGGTACAAACCTTGCTAACTGAATTACCAATAAACATGGAGAGCAGCAGTCCTTGTTGCGATTATGCTAGGGGAGAGAAGGGCCTCCTTCTTCACCCCTGGCTGAAATCACATATACCTAGGTGCTGGGAGTACAGAAGCCAAGAAGGCAGCCAGCTGGAAGCCACCTCCACTTCTCCCAGTGTGTTACCCCAAACCATCAGCTTTACTGGCTTAGCAACCAATTGGGAGTCTTCAACTTGGGGATGAGTCATATTTAGTTGGAAGCAAGCAAAGGCTATCTCTGTATGTACAGGTTTCTACTGCATTCCTGAGGGGCAAATAAATATCTGTGAAAGTTCTAAGAGGAAAGAGTACTTATTACATATATGAAATATTTACGTATATATAAATATTACATATCTATTTATTTGGCAGTGCAAATTAGAAGATTATGATTGGGAAAGATAGCTGAGGGCTCTTTTAAATTTGATCTATGATCTAGCTATATTTGGTAGGAAATCTAGGACACCATCATCACAATGAGTGAGTCACAACCACAGGAATGATAATTTCTTTATCATAGTTAAAAGCATTTACTAATGAAATAGACATAGTTTGGAACACTGCTAAGACCTTGGCAGGTAGGTGGCACAGTGGATAGAGCACTGGGCCTGGAGTAAAGAAGACTGAGTTCAAATCTGGTCTCAGACACTTACTAGATGTATGACCTTGGGGAAGTCACTTAATCTCTGTTTGCCTTAATCCGCTGGAGAAGAAAAAGGCCAACTACTCCAGTATCTTTGGCAAGAAAATCCTCTGGACAGTATTGGTGTGCTATGGTCCATGGGGTCACAAACACAACTAAACAACAACAGTAACAACAAAAACCTTCAAGGAGAGATTAATGTTTAAAAAAACCTTGAGAAGATAATGAAAAGGTCAAGATGAATTGAATGAAGTTACAAAAAAAAGCAAGTATAGAGCAGTACACATGAGACTGAAATAATATTGAAGCAAGTTCCTAAGGGATCTATTATAGCTCCTGATTGATTTCATATTAATTTTCCTATCTATCTACTTTTATTGTATTACTCCCTTGCTTAAGAATCAAGAATGAATTACCCATTTCTTATTGCATTGAGTACAGACTCCTCCAAAGTTTGATTTACAAGATCCTCTATTAATTTTGACCCGCACTGCGTTGTCCAAAATTTTTACGCTCACCTTCTCTGCTCCACACCCCACCCCTAATCTAGGCCAGGAAGCACAAAATGCTTATGGCAGACATCACACCTTCAGCAAATCTTTCTTCCTCTAAATTCCTCTTTCCTAACCCCACACCCCCACTCAATTCAGTCTTACCCATACTTCAAGACTCAGATAAGTATCGCCTCCCTCATGATGTCTCACATCTAAACTCCATCTTATACTTGTCAGTTACTTTTCCAAACTCCTGTAGCATGTATTGTCTTCATTATATATTTTAGCCTGAGCTTCTATGTTGTGTTATGTCTTTAACTGTTTCTTTTCACAAATCCTCTATCAGAGAGTTTTTAAAGGAGTTCCACAATCCACCTATTTGAACTTATGGGGCATGAGATAGTCTTTGAAATAACTAGGGAATGTCTCCTCAGGGAATAAGAACATGCTTACTAGTGCTGTAATAATTAAATTTCAGAGGCTGAGGCTGCTTATTGTTGACAGGCTGACTGAAAAGCAGCTGCCCCTCCTTGAGCTCTTATCCATTAGGATTCCTCCTCCACCTTTTCTCTTGTGACTTTCATTTGTGAGTCACCATTAACTTTCCTAGAATTGGAGTGTGGGAAGAAATTTTGCCTCCTGATTTCCAATTGCATTCCAGAAAAGGTTCAAAGGAAAAGGTGAATAGGAAATCCTGAAGAGAAAATAATAGTTGATTCTCTTTTCTGTTACTTTTGTAACATTTCCTTTTTGGTACCCTCTCCCAATTCATTATCTTCAGGTTGCTGGTTGGGTGGCTAAGGGGAGGTAGATACCAGGGTTCAAAGTATTCTGTGGACCCACAGTCCTAAAACTCTAGCTCTTGAGCCTCCAATAGGATGCTTTACTTTAACATTCAGTCAGTACGTGAAATTTGTTCTCAGCTTAGGAATTTACTGAGGTGGCTTTATAAGAATAATAGTAAGAAAATATTTTCCTCCAAGAACCTAGGGTACTATCTAACACAACTACATAAGTAAGTGAGAAGAGCACATATGCTTAGAGTACACTAGTAGAGATGACACATATAGGCAAAGCAAGGAACACCTCTAATATTGTAAGATTCTAATATCCTTTCCCTTCTTGTGGTGTCTTCTCTGCCCCTGGGCAAAGTGTCTCTGATAGGCAAGTTACTCAGGAAGACTCATTGAGTATGTTCTTCTCCGCAGATCAACTTCCTATGGCCAGAGCTATCTTTGTTCTTGACTGGTAGAGGTCATATTCCCCAGAGCTATTTACTACCTTGGATTACAACTGACTTCCTAGAGAGTAAGCTCCATTCTGTATCAGAGCACCAGGGGCATGATCTATCCTTTTAAGTGAATACCTAATTGCCCTTCAGTTCTAACAGTTTTGATCAAAGAACTCACACCTTATAAAGGGGCAACAGGATAGACATATCTTTACACTTTAAGACCTTAATACCTCATTGCCTCTCTTTTCTGCCCTTTGTCTTTGATGATCTCATATTTTGAGGTAGGGGCAAATCAAATGATCAGGGACATCCAGATATATAGTCCCCTAACCCTACTCAGGACAATGCCTTTGGGCATGCCCACACTCTGGGAGGAGGTGACTCTCAGTTGCCTCTGAACAATGGCTCATATCCTGTAATCTTATCAGCTTAATTGGGCAACTCATCAAATTGATTCTCCTTTTATCATTCCTTCTTACAGCTAAATTAGTTTAAAGAAGGTCTAAAACTGCACAATTTTAGCTTCCTTGACTCCATTTTCTACCACTTCCCCACCAGCATTGAAGAAGCAAAAGGTAGACACATAGTACTGAAGACTATTTTGTCTCTTTGTTTCATGGGTTAGTATGGCCAAAGCATTCTTCCTCTGGTGGCCCGCCTCTTGGCAGAATGTTTTCTATACTTGGTCAGGCTAACTTTTTTTTTTTAATCACTGAGACCATCCTCAAAACTTTTACAACTCAGCAGAATTTGTCAGAATTCTATTCTACTGGCTTAGTCTTTAAAAAACCAATCACCTTAAGCCACTATGAAGCATCAGAAAAAAGATTTCTGTGGATGTTTGAAAATAATAAGGACTCATTGTTGAACTCGATTGAATTATTTGGTGGGTAGAAACTGCTCTTAATTTTCTGGAGCTACCACAAACCTAGAAGTAACTAAAGCGTCTGAATTCAAACAGTTATAAAAGAACTAAGAAAAGCAATCATTCCTGTAATTATATCAATTACTTCTACATACAGAAAAAGATAGGCGTCTACCCAATAACTTTTATAAGGGTTTGTTGATTTAAAAACCCACAAAAGACAATCATTAAAAGAAAATTAGAGACACATTTCACTGACTTATACAAGTTCAAAAGTAATAAATAAAATATTAGGTAATAAAACACAGCATGATATCAACCAGATAGTAAAGAACTTTTCAAGTCAAGAAAGTTTGTATTTTATTCTTGAGATAGTGGGGAGCTAATGAGCTGCTTGAGTGAGGGAGTGACATAATCAGAACTATACTGTTTGACAGTGTGATAGCTGTGTGGAAGATGGATTAGAGGGAAGAAATTTGAGGGAGGGAGCCCAATTAGGGGGCTGTTACAACACATAACACTGAATCTTCAAGACAGTATCACATTGTGCTTAATTTACTAAGGTAGAAAGGAAGATAATGCAATTTAGAACAATTTCCATAAAATTATTAAAATAAAAATGGTCAGCACAGAGTTAACCTTGAGTTGCCTTTAAATTCTCCTTTCTTGATACCTGGGAGGGGGAGGGATAATTGTATAAAATAGATACTGAAAGTTCAGTATCCTGTACTGAAGGATGGAAGGAAGGCAGAAATGATGTACCATAATTAGTCACAATCTACAGTGATTTTATACATTTTTCCATTTCAGTATTAAGAGCTATATCAAGCCAATTAAATGGCAGTTCATATACAGAATGACAGGCTGAATTTAGGTATTCTAAACTGTGGCTTCTGTGTGCAAAATTAGAGGAAGATTCTGCTTGCTAGGGCTCCATTCTGGGTCTTTGAAGGTCAACATTCTTAAAGTAGGACATTTGCATTAGTGTCTGGGACTTACAAGAACCGCATAAATTAGTGCTTGTAACTATCTGTCTTTCAAATTTTAGACCTTGCAGGTCTGGCAGCAAGTTGGACAGTCCTCTTTTAGGTAATTTGCTAGTTGTGTTTTGTCATATACAAATATTGTCATGTTTTGTCCCATGTATTTGCCCCCTGAGATAAGCCTTGTCAGTGTGTATGTTTTCTTTTGGCAAAGCTATCCTATCAGTCTCATGATTTTTGTTCATTTATTGACCTACAGGGGCATCCAGAATCATGCTGATGGCAGAACATTGCTATAAGAAGACTCACTGTCTTGCTAAAACATAGGGCTTCCCATAGATACTTATATGTTATTAGAAGATCATAGATTGAAAGTTGGAAGGAATTTTTAGCAACCTTCCAGTCCAACCCTCTCATTTTGAAGATGAGGAAACTGATGCCTGGAAAGGTTAAGTGACTTGTCTTAGTAGGCAGGATGGAAATAAGCATTTATTAAATACCTACTATGTGCCAGGTAGTGTGCTAAGTGCTTTATAAATATCATCTCATTTGATCCTGACAGCAACCCTGGGAAGTAGGTACTATTTTATAGTTGAGGAAACTGAGGCAAATAGAGTTTAAGTGACTTACCCAGGGTCATACAACTAGTCAGTATCTGAGGCTGGATTTGATCTCATGTCTTCTTGACTCTAAGGCTAACATTCTACCTACTGTGCCACCTAGCTAATTAAAACAACAGAGGCACAGCAAATATAGGTTTGTTTGTTTGTTTTTTTTTAATATATGCCTTCTCACTACAAATGAAGTATTCATTCCATTACAACACATGGCCAATGTCCTTAGTGGGGAAAGTTTATGCATTAGAATAAATAATAACCAGGAGCCAAATCTTTTCCAAAACTTTAAATTTAAATTTAAATTCATTGTTGGCACTCGTTTTTCATAAGCGTATTATTTTTCCTCTTGACTTTCCCATGTCTTACAGAGAGACTTTGCTCAGGAAAAAAATTCAACTTGGGTTTCATGATTGATTTAGGTCCTTCCATCCAGGGAGAATTGGTGAAGCTAGCAAAGTCAGTTTTTATTTTTCTCCTACAAGCTACATGTCTTTAAACTAGAAATATATTACATGGAGAAGAAAAAACATGGTGAGGGGTGGGGTGGGGGTTGGCGGTGTGATAGCTGTCTTCTGGTATTTGAAGGGCTGTCCTGTGGAAGTGGATTAAATTGGTTCTATGTTCTGCCAAGGGCAGAAACAGAAAGACCCAAAGAAGCAAATTTAGATTTGATGTCAGGAAATGTTTCCTATCAATGGACAGTATTTAAAGGGGGAATTGCTTACCCTGGGAAGAAATGGATTCCATTATATGGGTAGTCTTCAGCTAGAGACTGGATGACTATTTAGTAGATGTAGTTTAAAATTCAATTTTTCTCTCATAGTTCCAAACTTCTGAAATTTTGTATTCTTTTCTCCTACTTAGGATTCCCCATAAGGACATGGTCGATCAAGGCATTGCCCCATTACTCTGAACTTTGTCCAGTGTTTTATATGTCTTCAAGATTTACCTGATCTGGTCTCTACTGATTTCTAGGGGATAAAACAACATGATAAAATGAAAATAATATTGCTTTTGAAGTCAGAGGGCCTGGTGTAAACTTAGGTACATCACTTAATGTTTCTGGGCCTTAGTTTCTTCATCTATAAAATAAAGGGGGGGGGGGAACTAGATGACCTCTAAGTTCCCTTTCAGTTCTAGAACTATGTTCTCATGAACTCGTCTAATAAATAAATGCCTGGTAAAGCATTTGTGCCAATGTGTGGCGGAGAGAGCTCTGGATTTGGAGTTGGAGAATCTGAATTTGAATGCGGTAACTATATGACCTTGGAAAAATCACTTAACTTCTCTGAGCCTTACTTTCCTCATTGGTTAAATGATTGGGTGAACTGGATTATAATTAAGATTCCTATCAGGTTTTTTTGGGGGGGAGAGAAAGGGGCAAGAAATAAACCCAATTATCCAAGTTAGTAGAAATTAGAGAAAGGATGCACAGGAGAACATATGCCAGACTATGAATTCTCCTACTGGGAATAAGATAACTCAGTTCAATCAAGAGAGGGAGTACCAGATCTCATCCAAAGGAGAATTCATCTGTCTTTAGCATCATAAGCTGGTGATAGAGATGATAGAGTTCTCTAGCTCCTCTATATGTCTGCTTCTTTCGAGAGTCTTTCCTTCCCTTCAAAGACCTGAAGAGATTGTGAAATCACATTTCTTCTTTCTCAATGAGGGAATTCAGAAGACAAGGATTTCTGTTCTCTCAAATTCTTCCATGGTCCCACCTTGCCCATGATCATCTAATGATGATTCCTTCTGGATAACACATTCTCGTTTTAACTAGAATTTTCATGGAATTAGTGACTTAAGTAAATTCAGGTTATTTGGCAGGCCATTGGCATTCTTCCCCAATGTGATCCTTTTGGAACCCCTCATTTATTATTTTATTGGTGGTTGACTATTTTGCTTACTTCTATAATTGGCAATTGATTCCCAACTGAGGCAGAGGCAAATTCTCAGGTCAGAGGAAAGGACAGAGCAATCCTTAGCTTTTGGTTAAACATGCTGGCCTCCAGTTGGAAGGAAAGCAAATGCAATCTCAAAAGTCAGACTAGATTGGTAGAAGAGTATCTTTGGAGCACTAAAATCTAAGGGATTGAAATGAGTAGAAAATTGATTACAGAAGCAAAGAAATCAGGATCATCTCACCAAAACATTGGCCTTGAGTGGTGATATATGGATGTAAATGGGAAAAAGAAGAATCATTAGGACTTAAAACAAGGTCTTAAGCCAGCCAATCCTATGCTTTTTCCCACTACAGTATGATGCCTTCTTTAATGAGCACCTGTCAGGGAAACATCTTCAGACTACAAATCAAGCTCCAATGAGGGTCTTCTATCCCTAGCATATGGAGACCACCAGATGTACATTTGGTAAGTACTTGGTAATTTTAACATCAGTATTTCTCCTGAAAAATAGCATTAAGTGACTGAAAGAAAATGGCAATATTCATATGAAAATAAATCAATTTACATTTCTGAATAGCTTATTTGAGATAAGCCTACATGTTTGGTAGGACATTTGTTCTAGTTTTTCATAACCCAATCACATTTCCTCAAAATAAAATTTCCAAGTTACATGAAGATATTTTTCTGAAGGTATTAGCTATGGGGAGTTCTGGTATCTTTTCTCAAAAAAAAAGTCTATCTAAGCTATATTTCACACAACAAGGAACATATGTGACAGATAGAATAATGAAACATTCATCAATTTAAAGACCTCAAGGCCATGCCGAAAATCTAAAAATCCCTATATTAATAATAATAGCTCTCATTTACACAGCTCCTTTCTCAAAAGAGCTCTAAATGCTCCTACTGATAATGTCATACATTCTCCAAATTTCCCCATGAAATAGACTGAAATTTGGTCTAAAACTTGAAGATAATGATAGAATTGAATTAAAATACACTTAGGCTGCAGCATTCTAAATGATCTTTAGCCATTATTTCAATAGTATCTTTCATTTTACAAGGGCTTTCAACCTCTTGAAATTTGAGGAAAATTAGCATTCCTTCAAATATGTGTGTACATACACACACATATGGAAATATATATGTACACACATGTATATACACATATAGAGACATATGCACATATAACATATACACAACTCTAGCTATGTATACACCATATATACATATATTTACAACAGCATGCATATATATGTATTTCTATTTTAATATATGTATTTGCTGTACGTGTGTATGTCTATGCATGGCCATCTTCTTGCCTGACATTTTCTACTGATTTCTCCAGGCTAGAGACCATGCTATGGGAGACTCAACCCTTCTGCATTCTAGAACTTCTGCCTTGGGGCTTTGCATTGTCCTGGTCAGTAAGACACATAGTCCACTCAATGGAGCTGGCCCAGATGTACTTCGCTCTAATTCCTGGAAATCTTGCTTGCTGTCATGCACATAAACTCTTCTTCCCCCATCTTCTTCCTCCTCCCTCTTCTTTCCTCTTTCCCTTCCACTCTGCTAGCTAGCTGTAACCATCATAAAATCTTTACCCCCTATTAAGTACAGTTTATTTCCTTATAAAAATTTTTGACCAATGTTTTGATTTTACTTTACACATATTTTCAGATTACTCCCACTCTGTGAGAGAGCTCTCTTTCCTAACAGAGGAAAACAATTATGAAAAACTAACAGTACAGTAACTTCACCTAAAAGTATACAAATGTTTCACATCTATAGCACCACTTTCAATCTCTCTATTTTAAGGTGTTTTCTTCTAATGCATAGAAATATATTTTCTCTCCTCACCCATTATACCATTTTTTTAAAAAAAAGGAAAATAAAAATAAATTCCTTAAAATAATTATGCATAGTCAAGTAAAACAAAAAAGAAAGCTTGTCATTGGCTGCATATAACTGATAAGTGTATATGTATATATACACATGAACATACACACATATATGTATGTATATGTCTCATTCTGTACCCTAAGTCCATCCTTTCTAGTCAGAAAGTGAATGGTATGCTTCATCATTGGTCCTCTGGAATCATGGAGGCTCATGTCATTGTTTTTGAGGCAGGTAGGTGGTATAGTGGATAGAGTGTTGGACCTGAGATCAGGAAGACCTGAGTTCAAACATGGTTTCAGACACTTAACAACTATTTGGCCATTGGAAAGCTGCTTAATATCATTGTGCCTCAGTCTATGGTTTTACAACCCAGATTGTATTTATCTTGCTTAATTTCAGAAACTAAGCAGGCTTGGTCCTGGTTAATACTTGATTGGTACTTACAGATTTCAAAGTTGTTTGACTTTACTGTGATGAGTTATTGTATAAATTATTCCAGTTCTGCTCATTTCATTTTTCAGTGTATGTGAATCCACTCTACTTCTCTTGGCTCTTCTCATCATCCCTAAAACTTTCCAAAGCAAAACATCTCTCATTGACCACCAATTCCCCTTATTATATGTATTATTTCCTTATTATAATGTAAGTTCTGTGAATTCAGGGAATGTTCTATTTAAAAAATTTATATCCTCAATGCTTGACACATATTAAGTGCTTGATAAATGCCTTTTCTTTTATTGATTCATTAATTTCCTCAATATGCATATAAAAGTTTGTTCCGTAACTTTGTCAATCAATAAGCATTTTTATTAGGCTTTTAAGCTATTATTTCTTACTATTACTATTATTAGAAAGTAGTATTTTAGCTTGGATGTGCAGGAAGGAGTCCAGGTGATGGAGCAAGGAACTAGCTCAGATTGCAACCTGCTGGAGATGGAGGTCAGGTAACTAGTCAAGGTCACACAGCTTGCATTAGAATCAGGATTTGAACCCAAATCTTCCATTCTCCAATTCTAGCTTCCTATCGAGTATGCCATATTGATTCTTCAAAAAAAATTGTATCATCATAATCAAGTTTGTCTTTTATACATTTACTTTTCAGACTCCCAGAACCATTTTAGAAACATTCACTTACAGTGCCTCTTGGGCAGCACTTAATTCAACATCTCTTAAGAACCTGCTGTGTACAAAGCACTATGCCAAAAACATCATCCCTGCCCTGTTTAATTAGTACTGTCACATATCCCTTTTTTCTCTCAGAACAAAACAGAATGTGGATCTTAACAAGGCAACAAAATGGCACAGCAGGAAAATGCTAGCCTTCAAGTTAGGAAGTACAAAGTTTGAATCTTGCCTCAAATACTTCCTAGCTATGTAGCATGAGGCAAGTCCCTTAACTTCTTGCAGCCTTAGTTTCTTCATCTGCAAAATGGAGATAATAACGGCATTTCCCTCTAAGGATTGTTGTGAGGCTCAAATGAAATAATAAGTATAAAGTGCTTTGCAAACATTAAAACCTTATAGTTAAATGTTAGTAATTGTAAGTACCCACACCTCTAAAGACAGAAGATAAAAGCTACTAGGTAAGTAGTAATTCCTCTGGCTCAATGGCCATCAACAAAGATGTTACTCTCTATCCCATCATATCCCCATTTAGAAGGCATCAATAAATTCCAACTGAGGGCATCAGAGGAGTCCCAGAATCTTTGCTCTTTATGGTTTGTTTGTTTATAGGAAGTGTTGTATCTCTGCCAAGCTCCCTGTGGGGTGCTCAATAAAATATTAATTGAATGAATGAATGAACTGACATGAAGTATGTCGGAGGTTGTGTGCAAAGACTGGTCCTGTGTGGTTCATATGGCCATTCTGGCAGGCACAGAACAGAATTTCCGCCTGTTATCATTATCTCTCTTAGCTGGTGGTCAAGACAATTACTTTGCACCTGAAGGTCTTCCTCCACATGAGAAAAATCACAAGATGTTCATAGGTAGCATTCATCCTATTTTGGCATTAAGCAAAACTCAAAATGAACTCCCCCATATAGGAGGCAGTATGGTGTATTGGAAGGAACAATGAACTGGAAGATCAGGGTTTTGAGACCTGGCTTTGACATGAATTTGTTTTTATTTTTAATCATTTCTTGATTAAATTATTGCAATAGTCTTCTAACTGACCTCCCTGCCTCAAATTTCTTCCCACTCCAATCCATTTTCCACTAACCATTTTCAACTAACAATATGATTTTCCTAAAGCACAGATCCAACCTCGCCCTTCTCAACAAACTCTTGTGGCTCCCTATTATTTCTGGGATAACAATCTGAACTCTGTTAGCCATCTAAAGCTCTTCATAATTTGTCCCAATTACCCTTTACACCATATTATAAGATACCCTCCTACAGTACATCCAAAACAGACTTTTTTTCTCTTCCTCTTATATAGCACTCTGTCTTCTATCTCTGTAACTTTGCAAAGACTGTTCCTCCTGTCTGGAATGTTGTCCCTGCCCCCTTAGAATCCTTAATTTCCTTCAAACCTCAGGTCAACTGCCACCTTGTATATGAGGCCTTTATGAATCCTCTTTCCCTCCCCCACAACCAGTATCACCTGCTTAAAATGATCTTTTATCAATCTTTGTATATATCTGTGTATGAACTTGATGTATCCCCAGTTTGATTGCAATCCTTCAGGGGCAGATCCTCTCTTATTTCTGTCTTCAGTGGCTAACAGTGCCTAGAATACAGTAAGTGCTTCATAAATGCTTGTTGAGTGATTGTATTCAGCTGTCTTCTGTTTTCCTTTATAGCAGGAGGGATGTGGTTGACTTCTTCCATTAAGGTATAGATTATTGGGTAAAAGCATGATATTGAATACCAACAATTAAATTAGAATTATGTGCACCCTCTATCTCATTTGCCACTTCTCTGCCCTTGTTCCTGTAGATTCAGAAGGGATGACAAAAGAATAAGACCTATTGGGTATTTTTATTTGTTTCATGGGTTCTATGTGTAAATAATTTATTAACTAACTTTTGGAGAGGAGCATCTCTGTACTTAGGAAACCATATATCTTAGCAAGATCTATGAGAATCTAAGCTTAACCATGCCTTGAAGATCATAGGGTCACTTCCAAGTTGCTGAGCAGGACATCAAAGAAAAAATGATGATGCCATGCTAGCAATTAAGAAGCAATGTAGCACAATAGCTTAATCAATAATTAATTAATTAATAGTTTAATTTTGGAGTCAAAAGGACCTGTGTTCAAGTCTTGCCTATGACAAATATTGATTGTGTAATTCAGGGCAAGTCACTTCTTTCTTTACAGATAAGTTGCAAATCTGTGTCAGTGAAGAAGATTCCTACACCAATGGCCTCATAGGCTTTGACCAAAAAATATTTTTTTCATAAGAACTTTCTCAAGATTCTGTTTTCCTCACCTTCTTTCCAGTGTGTCAAATTCAAATAGAAACAGATCTCTGTGAGCTGCGTATTTTCTTAGAAAACCACAAATGAACATTATCTATATTGCATGATCTATCAAATAAGATAATAATTCTAAAGTGCTTAGTGTAGTGCCTGCTACATAGTAAGCACTATATAAAGGTTAGCTAGTCTTATTGCTATTATTGTTGTTATATTTTTATTTGTTTTGTTAGACATTCCCTGGTTACATTTTAATCTGGTTTGGGCCTCAGTTGAGAGTTCTGCAGGCTGTGACCTTGATTTTGACAACTCTTATAATACACTTTACTTTTTACCAATTCATCTGTATGATAAAGACCCATTCTCTAAAATCTGAGGTGTGTAACCTTTTTTCTCTTTTCAAAATTTATTCTTGTAAGCAAAAATCATCAATAAAAACAATCAGACCAACATAGAAAATAAAAACTAATATCAAAATCAAACCATTTGAATTCAATGAAATAAGGCCAAATTAATGAAAAATAAATAAAAATGCTTTTGCATCTCCCTTGTAGGTCTCTCTGAGGAAAATCATTCTTCTATCAAAGGTTATTTATGCACGGAGAAAAAAACCAACTGAACTTCACTCAGAACTATAAAACAGCTGAATTTAATTTTCTATTTTTGAGAGACATAAAAATAGTTCAATTCACTTGATTTTACAATAAAGAATTGAAAGAATGGAGAATACAAAATTTAGCAAATATAAAAAAACATACTTTCAAATATACCTCAGGTCCATCTTGTGGCCAGAATAGAATGTGAGTGGGGAGGAGTAAATAGTCTTTTCTGAAGGGGAATATATATGGAACACAATTTAACCTTTTGGTGAATTGTGATGTTCAGGAGGCATTTGAAGGCAGGTGCAGTGTCCGAATGGACGCTGACCCCCAGCAGTTGCTCTGGCACTTTCCTTCTTGAAAAATTTCCTCATGTTGGGTTGCTTTTTGTTCCTTTGTCTTTTTTACTTCAAAGTGAAATGAAGCATGTGCCACTACATGACCTCCTGGGCAGTGTAACAGGGCTGCCTTCCTGCAAAGTTAATTAGTGACTTGAAGGCAGAAATAGCCTTTTCCCAGGTGGTTTTCTCACCTTCCAGAAAATCATCTTCACTGTTGCCAGCAGTGTGACTTGTCAGTGCCATTCAAATTATTATCTCATAGGAACTTCCTTGTATCTCAATAGCAATAAATATGTTCATGGGGTGTAGAGGAGGAACATTTCAAGAATTATGGAAGGGAGGCTCCTTACAGGGCTATAAGTCTTTGAACATCATTCATGATGGCTTTTTTTTGGTTTAGCCTTTTCAATGAGCATTGGGACAGGAAAAAAAAGGGCAGTCTTAATCTTTTTTTCTGAGAAGCATTCATATAAAACAGTCTTGGTGCTCCGATTTAGCCATATGCCCTCCAAGACACTGCTTAGCAGTTTTAGTTGACTCCAAATTGGAACAGCACTTTATTCTTAATAAGATAAAAGATCAATAAGCTGATCTTGTATTTATCCATCTCCGTTTCCTTGTGCTTGCTCTTTTCAAGTCAAATATAATCTTCCATTTTCTTTTAGGGTTTGCACACATTTAAAAATGTGTTCCTGCCTTTTGCTTTTAACTAAATATAGTTTGTAATCAATATCGTAAAATGCAGTTTACTGTCAGACTCCAAAGCCCTACTGTGTATGCCTTATAAAAAGAAAGTGCTGTAATTTATACCTGGACCTAGAGCAAGTTTGATACCATGGTTGTAGACACAGCAAAAACCATTTAAATTCACATTCCCTCCCTAAGAAATGAGATATACCAGTGGGACACACCGAAAGGAAATCCTAAGCTATCCCAGATAACCAAAATAGTGCTTTCCCACTATAGAAAAGATCCCAACCCAGCTCCTTTCATTACTCTTCTATGTCAGCAGAACTTATGGGGTCAGCTGAAACAAGCACCAACATTGTTGTGGCTTGCTTTATTCTATTCAACTATCTTCTGCTTTCATTTATAGTGAAAATGTCAATAGAGATAGGGTTCAGTTCTTCTAATAGGGCATAAGTTGTTGGAAAAAGACATGATATCAAATACTAACAGTAACATTGCTTCTCTCTACTCAGATGTGATAGCTGAAGGCAGTCCTGGCATGGGTAGAGAGAGAATCATAACCAGAGCAAGGACAAAGAGACTTTGCCCTCAGCATTTCCAAATTTAGAAGGTTCAAAATGGCTCCACTGGTGGGGGATGGGGGGAGCTCAGATGATCCACAAGAATAAGTTCCCCGCCTTTATTCTGTTGTCTCAAGTCTCTGTCACCTCATGGCCAACCTTCATATTGGAATATGCTTCATTTACCTTCCCTCTACAAAGTCATCTTTTGAGAGAGAGAGAGAGAGAGAGAGAGAGAGAGAGAGAGAGAGAGAGAGAGAGAGAGAGAGAGAGAGAGAGAACATTAGCTAAACTAACCAGGATATCAATTGACTCTGACAGTATATAGTATTCTTTAGTCCCCCATCTCTGTGAAGAGTGATGGGAGGTGTATTTTCTCATCTCTTCTCTAGGGCCAGGCTTCATTTTTTTGTGTTCTTTCCACTTATAGTTTGATAGTCATCGTCCATACTCTCTGGTCTTGTTTATTCTGCATTAGTACATGTCAGTCTTTTGCTGCTTCTCTGAATTCTTCATATTCATAATTTTTATGGAACAATAATATTGTATTGTATTCATAAACAATAATTTGCTTATTTACTCTGCAATTATTGGGCATAAATGCTGCTATGAATATTGTGGCTTTTATGGAATCATCCTTTTGTCTTTGACTTTCTTGGGGGTATAAGATCTATAGATCAAAGGATGTGGATTCACTTTTTAAAAACATAACTTCAAATTGCTTTCCAGACTCTTTGGATAAGGTCACAGTTCCACCAACAATATATTAGTGTTTCTTCCTGCAGATTCTCTAGCACTTATTATTTCCATTTTTAAAATATCTTTGTCAGTTTTCTGTGTGAAACTTTAATTGATATGCCTTTCTCTTACTATTGGTAATTTGGAGCAATCTTTCACAATTTTGTTAATGGTTTGCGTTCTTCTTTTGAGAATTATTTATTCCTCTGCCAGTTGATATAGATGGCCAAGCAATCCCAAGAGCTCTAGGAATAGTAATACACTCTAGACTACCAGCTTTGCTTTCAGTTGGAATACTATGGCTATCATTATAACAAACAACTACTGAGGCAACATTCCCAATACCAACTGACACAGAAACCCTTGTGCACGAAAGAGACTCAATACAGCAAAAAGTTAGAAGAGAAATGGCTAACTGGGGGTTAATTGCACTGTTTCTTTCATAAAGGTCTCATATGTCCAAGATATAGTCAGTTAGTTGATGGGCATGTATTAAGTGCATACTATGTCCAGGCAATGTGCTAAACTCTATGGATAAAAAGAAGAGCAAAAGCAGTCTTTGTTCTCAAGGAGCTCACTTTTGAGTGAGGGAGAGAATATTTAAATAACTAAATATGTACAAGATACATACAAATTAGATGGAAAGTAAGTAAGTTCAAAGTGGAAGGTAGTGGCAGCTAGAGGACCTAGCATGACTTCCTGCATAAAGTGGAGTTTAAGCTCTCTTGTAGAAAGGTAGTCCAACTACACATCAGAAGTGAGAAAGGACAGCATTTCAGTAGTGCAGACAGCCAGTGAAAAGGCACAGAGATGGGAGATGAAACATTTGGTTAAAGGAACAGCAGGAAGGCAAGTGTTACTGGATCATGGAGTACCTGGAGGGGAGTAAAGTATAAGAAGACTGGAAAGGTAGAAAGGGTGAATTCAAAAAAAAATTTGAATACCATGTGGAAGAATTTATATTTGATCTTAGAGGTAATAGGAAGTCACCAGAGTTTATTGAATAGGTCAGTGACATGGTCAGTCATGCTTTAGAAAAATGTCCTTGGCAACTGAGTGGAAAACAGATTTGAACGGGGAGAGAATTGAAGCCAATAAACTCATTAGTAGAATTTTGACATAGCCCAAGTGAAAAATGATGAAAGCCTGAACTAGAGTGATGTCTGTGTGAATGGAAAGATATTGTAAATATGAAAAGACTAAGATCTGGCAGTGAAGTGGATAATTGGAGTGAGTGAGAATAAGAGAGTGAGAATGACACTGAGGTTTGCAAGTCTGAGTGACTGGGGGGATGGCAATACCCTTAACATTAATAGTGAGGTTATAAGGTATTTATTCAAATATATATAAGAAAAAGAGTTATTCTCTAATTGATAAATAACCAAAAGATTTGAACAGGCAGTTTTCAAAAAAAAAAAAAAAAGAAAACAAGCTATCAATAATCATATGAAAAAGATTACTGATTGCCAATAATAAATGAAAGTTCAAACAGAAACACACGGGGTTACATCTCAGTCATCAATATAGCAAAGATGATAGAAGACAATTATTGAAAGGGATATAAGGAGCAGACATTAATATACTGTTGATTAAGATGTGAATTGGTCCAGCTATTATAGAAAATGATTTGAAACTAATACCTCAAAAATCACTACATTATTCATACTCTGACACAGAGATACCACTGCTAGGAATATACCCCCAAAAGAAGAGAAGCAAAAGAAAAGGACACGTAAGTGCAAAAATGCTTATAGTTGTTTCTTCCTTGCAGCAAAAAACTGAAAACCAATGGAATGACCATGAATTGGAGAATAGCTAAACAAACCATTCTATATGAATGTAATAGAATATTTTTGAATATTCTAACATTATTGAAATGCTAAGAAATGATGGAAGTATTGGATTAAGGAAAATCTAGGAAGACTTCAATGAACTGATTCAAAGTGAGGAAATTGACTAAAATATTGTAAAGGAAAGCAACTTTGAAATACTTAAGAACCCTGATCATTTTAATGACCATCTATGACTCCAGAAGACCAATGATGAAGACATTGACAGAGAGGTGCTATAACAGAGGTACAAAATGAGATCTATATTTTCAGATATAACTAAGGTAGTGATTTGTTTTGTTAATTATATTAACTTTCTACAAGGGTTTTTTTGGGAGGGAATGAAGAATAGAAGATGGAGAAAAAAGAAAGTAATATCAAGGAAGAATTTTAAAAAAACACAGAAACAATCAAAAATCAGTTTAGTAGGCAACAGATAAATAAGGGAGCTTTAGAGCTGGTTTGAGAATATACATTAAAAATGACAACATACTGCACCTAATGAGTTTCTCAGTTTCATATCAAATCCTCCTTTATTCTTATTGTTATGTGAAAATGTACACATTTGTTGGTATTTGTTAAATTCAGATTTTTTTTTATTTTAAAAAAGAGTTAGTAACTATAAAATGATCATTCCAATCTTTAACAAAAAGGACATAATATCATAGGCAATCTTATACAGTAACTAGTATAAAAGACACAAATTTAGTTTTTAAAAGACTAATTTTAGCTGTGGAAATCATAATCAAAATGAATTACATTTCACTGCACTGAGAAAACATTAATAAATAAAATATAAAACTTAAATGACAAAAGAAAAGTTAGCACATTATTGATTAAATACAAATGGTCAAAATTCCCTCATTAAAAGGAAAACATTTTAAAATGCATTACTAAGCAGAATGTAAAGACATATTTTCTAAAATAAATATTCAGTGCAAAAAAAGGATTAGATTGAAATTTACATGCTGGTCTGAAAAATATCATGCAACCACAAAAGTTTTAAGGAGCTTGAAGGCAGTAATGGCAAATAAGGTTGAATTCAAACCATAAAACATCAAAAGATGTAGACACATGAATTTCTTAATGCTAAAAGGAACTTTCATAAATGAAAAATATTTGATTTTCATATGGAAAACAATTCATTATTTATAACAGAAAAATTAAGACTGCATTAATAACTGAAACAATAATTTAAAGAAACTTTACAATTCCATTATGAGAACTGAAAAACCTAATAAAATTTTTGTCAATAATATAAAATAATAATAAAATAAATGATGATTTATTTATAAATGAATAAAATAAAAAATGAGGGGCAGAGCCAAGAGGGTGGTGTAGAAGGACAGACCTGCTGTAGCTCTCCCCCCAAAGCCCATAAAATACCTGTAAAAATGACTCTAAACAAATTCTAGAGCAGCAGAAACCACAAAAAAGTGAAAGAGATCTTTAGCCCAAGGCATCCTGGAAGGCTGACAGGAAAAGTCTATTGCACTGGGCTCAGAGTGGAGCACAGCCTAGCATTGACTGCTTGGCGCAGTACAGACAGAACTGGAGCAGGCTTCAGGGCATGGAATCCTGGGCAGCAACTGTGGTTCCCAGATTCATCAACCCACAAATGCCAAAGACAGATTCAAAGGTTAGTGAGAAAGCTCTTTCACATAGCAGGGAATGCAGCAGGGTCCTGCCCTAGCCCTGGCCCCAGGAGGCTTCAGCATCCATTTTTGGAGCCCTCAGCCTGAAACCCCTGGGGATATCAAGTAGGTGATCTGAATCTCAGCCCTGAGTGGCAGCCCTGGGGTGAGGAGGAGCACTGACATGGTGGAACTGGAAGAGGTTGTGGAGAGAGAACCCTAGTCACAGATCCTGGGCAGAAAAACTTGTGGTTGTTCTCAGACCACAGTGCACACCAGGAGAGGAGTAAACTCCTCTCCCTTGATTGGGCCACCTTGGAAGAACTGAGAAATTACAGGTCCCTAGAGTATACCCTCCACTTGACTGAAAACTCAAGTAACTGGCAGAGAAAATACCCCAAAAAGGGAGAAAATAAAACTATAGAAGGTTACCTTCTTGGTGAAAAGGTGAACTTTCTAATGAGGAAGAACAAAACATACCCTTAGAGGAAGACATCAAAGTCAAAGCTTCTTCATCCAAAACCACCAAAGTAAATTTGCAATGGTCTCAGGTCCTGGAAGAGTTCAAAAAGGATTTTCAAAATCAAGTAGGAGAGATGGAAGAAAAATTGGGAAGAGAAATGAGAACAATGCAATAAAATTATGAAAAGCAAGTCAACAGTTTGCTAAAGGAGACCCAAAAAATGCTGAAGAAAATACTACCTTTAAAAACAGAATAACCCAATGGCAAAAGAGGTCCAAAAAGCCAATGAGGACAAAAATGCTTTAAAAACCAGAATTAGCCAAATGAAAAAGGAGGTTCAAAAGCTCATTGAAGAACATAGTTCTTTAAAAATTAGAATGGAGCAGATGGAAGCTAATGACTTTAGGAGAAACCAAGAAATTACAAAACAAAACCAAAAGAAATCAAAAATTTGAAGAAAATGTGAAATATCTCATTGGAAAAACAACTGACCTGGAAAATAGATCCAGGAGAGACAATTTAAAAATTCTGGGGATACCTGAAAACCATGATAAAAAAAGAACCTAGGCATCATCTTTTATGAAATTATCAAGGAAAACTACCCTTACATTTTAGAAGCCACTGGTAAAATAAATATTGAAAGAATCTACCCATCACTTTCTGAAAGATATCTGAAAAAGGAAACTCCTAGGAACATTGTAGCCAGATTCTAGAATTCCCAGGTCAAGGAGAAAACATTTCAAGCAGCCAGAAAGAAATAATTTGAGTATTGTAGAGATATAATCAGGATAACACAAGATCTAGCAGCTTCTACATTAAAGGATCACAGGACTTTGAATATGATATTCCACAAATCAAAGGAACCAAAATTAAAACCAAAAATCACCTACCCAGCAAAACTACATATACTACTTCAGGGGAAAAAATGGTCATTCAATGAAATAGAGGATTTTCAAGCATTCTTGATGAAAAGACCAGAGCTGAATAGAAAATTTGACTTACAAACACAAGAATCAAGAGAAGTATGAAAAGGTAAAAAGGAAAGAGAAATCATAAGGGACTTACTGAAGTTGAACTGTTTACATTCCTACATGGAAAGATAATATTTGTAGCTCTTGAGGCTTTTCTCAGTATTTGTGTATTTGGAGGGATTATACACATATAGACAGAGGGAATAGGGTGAGTTGAATAGGAAGGGATGATATCTAAAAAAAATTAAGGGATAGGAGAGAAATATATTGGGAGGAGAAAGGGAGAAATGGAATGGGGCAAATTATCTCTCATAAAAGAGGCAAGAAAAAGCTTTTTCAATGGAGGGGAAAAGGGGAGAGGTGAGAGGGGAAAAGGGGAGAGGTGAGAGGGAAAAAGTGAAGTTTACTTTCATCACATTTGGCTTAAGGAAGGAATAACATACACACTCAATTTAGTATGAAAATATATTTTACACTATAGGAAAGTAGGGAAGAAGAGGATAAGTGGGATGTGGGGGGATGATAGAAGGGAGAGCAAATGGAAGGAGGGAGTAATTAGAAGTAAATACTTTTGGGAAGAGAAAAGGTCAAAAGAGAGAATAGAATAAATGAAGGTCATGATAGGATGAAGGAAAATATATTTAGTCTTACACAACATGACTATTATGGAAGTCTTTTGCATAACTACACATGTATAGCCTATATTGAGTTGCTTGCCTTCACAGTGGGGATGTGTGGGGAGGAAGAAAGGGAGAGAAGTTGGAACTCAAAGATTTGGGAACCAATGTTGAGAATTGTTTTTGCATGCAACTGGGAAATAAGAAATACAGGTAATGGGGTATAGACATCTATCTTTCCCTACAAGAAAAGAGAGAAGATGGGGATAAAGGATGGGAGGGTTGTGATAGAAGAGAGGGAAGATTGGGGGAAAGGGTAATCAGAATGCTCAGTGTCTTGGGGTGGGGGAAAGGGAGAGACAGGGAGAAAATTTGGAACCCAAAATCTTGTGGAAATGAATGTTGAAAACTAAAAATAAATAAATAAATTTTTAACAATGAACAATGATATTCAAGATGTACTACCAATTTAGTACACAAGAAATAGTAGACATCCAGAAAGAAATTGAAGAGAATAAACAGGTCATGCACCTTTTTTAAAAAGATGCACACGAAGCTTTCACAAAAATGCATCACATACTGAGACATGTAGAACTCTCACTCAACTTAATAATGACTAATAGAAGCTAACATTGATACAGCTCCTACTCTGTGCTAGGCACTGTGCCAAGTGCTTTACAATTGTCATTTCATTTGATTTTCATGACAACGCTGGAAGGTAAGCATTAATCTAGAAGGGCAAATATGTGATTTTACACACACACACACACAACACACACACAATACACACACATATACATACAGAGCACCCCTAGAGTTTCTTTATTATATATTTCAGATCATAATTTAAGAAAATTTTAAATAAACAAGAAATATTAATAAAAGGTACAATTATATGATACCTAAAAACTAAAAATAAAATCTAATAAATAATTATGGGAAAGAGATAGAAGTTAAAATATTTGAAAAAGTATAGTAGAAGATACTGCTTATTAAAATGTATAAAATGCAACCAAGGCAATTGTTAGAGAGAAATTTATACAACTGAGTAAATGTGTAATATATTTAGCGAGAGTAAAGTCAGAAATTAATCACTCTGACAAAACAAGCATCTGGTCATAATGAATTTACAAATGACCTTTTCTAGTACTTAAAAAGAATTTTTACACTACATAGATTGTTTATAAATATAAAAATGAAAGCTAAATGAATTGATGCTGCAACTATAGAAATTACCAGTGAGATACTTTACATTGCCTGCTATTTTTTCATTCATTTGACTTTGTTTAATTATTTCTTGATTTTTCATAAACTCATTCTAATCTTTAAGGAATTGTTTTCTTCAGTGAGCTTTTGGATCTCCTTTTCCACCTGGCCAGCTCTGCGTTTTAGACCATTCCTCTCCTCCTCGGCTTTTTGGATCTCTTTTGCCATTTGGGTTAGTCTATTTTTTAAAAATTAATTTATTTAACTTTTAACATTCATTTTCACAAAATTTTGGGTTCCAAATTTTCTCCCCATTTATCTCTTCCCCCCACCCCAAAACACCAAGCATTCTAATTGCCCCTATCACCAATCTGCCCTCTCTTCTATCATCCTTCCCTTCCCTTGTCCCCATCTTCTCTTTTGTCCTGTAGGGCCAGATAACTTTCTATACCCCTTTACCTGTATTTCTTATTTCCTAGTAGTAAGAACAGTACTTGACAGTTGTTCCTAAAACTTTGAATTCCAACTTCTCTTCATCCCTCCCTCCCCACCCATTCCCTTTGGAAGGCAAGCAATTCAATATAGGCCATATCTGTGTAGTTTTGCAAACGACTTCCATAATAGTCGTGTTGTATAAGACGAACAAGTTTTCCCTCCATCCTATCCTGCCCCCCATTGCTTCTATTCTCTCTCTGGATCCTGTCCCTCCCCAAGAGTGTTGACTTCAAATTGCTCCCTTCTCCCATTACCCTCCCTTCCATCCTCCCCCCCCCCACCCTGCTTATCCCCTTCTCCCCCACTTTCCTGTATTGTAAGATAGGTTTTCATACCAAAATGAGTGTGCATTTTATTCCTTCCTTTAGTGGAATGTGATAGGAGTAGACTTCATGTTTTTATCTCACCTCCCTTCTTTTTCCCTCCACTAAGAAGTCTTTTGTTTGCCTCTTTCATGAGACATAATTTGCCCCATTCCATTTCTCCCTTTCTCCCCCCAATATATTTCTCTCTCACTGCTTAATTTCATTTTTTAAAGATATGATCCCATCTTCTTCGATTCACTCTGTGCATTCTGTCTCTCTGTGTGTGTACATGTGCGTGTGTGTGTGTAATCCCACCCACTACCCAGATACTGAAAAGTTTCAAGAGTTACAAATATTGTCTTTCCATGTAGGAATGTAAACAGTTCAACTTTAGTAAGTCCCTTATGACTTCTCTTTGCTGTTAACCTTTTGATGCTTCTCTTCATTCTTGTGTTTGAAAGTCAAATTTTCTTTTCAGCTCTGGTCTTTTCATCAAGAATGCTTGAAAGTTCTCTATTTCATTGAAAGATCATTTATTTCTCCTGAAGAATTATATTCAGTTTTGCTGGGTAGGTGATTCTTGGTTTTAGTCCTAGTTCCTTTGACTTCTGGAATATCCTATTCCACTCCCTTCGATCCCTTAATGTAGAAGCTGCTAGATCTTGTGTTATCCTGATTGTATTTCCACAATACTTGAATTGTTTCTTTCTAGCTGCTTGCAATATTTTCTTCTTGACCAGGGAACTCGGAATTTGGCCACAATATTCCTAGGAGTTTCTCTTTTTGGATCTCTTTCAGGTGGTGATTGGTGGATTCCTTGAATACTTATTTTGCCCTCTGGTTCTAGAATATCAGGGCAGTTTTCCTTGATAATTTCATGAAAGATGATGTCTAGGCTCTTTTTTTGATCATGGCTTTCAGGTGGTCCCATAATTTTAAAATGGTCTCTCCTGATTCTATTTTCCAGGTCAGTTGTTTTTCCAATGAGATATTTCACATTCTCTTCCATTTTTTCATTCTTTTGGTTTTGTTTTGTGATTTCTTGGTTTCTCATCAAGTCATTAGCCTCCATCTGTTCCATTCTAATTTTTGAAGAGCTATTTTCTTCAGTGAGCTTTTGAATCTCCTTTTCCATTTGGCTAATTCTGCTTTTTAAAGGATTCTTCTCCTCATTGGCTTTTTGAACCTCTTTTGCCAATTGAGTTAGCCTATTTTTCAAGGTTTTATTTTCTTCAGCATTTTTTGGGGTGTCCTTTAGCAAGGTGTTGACCTGCTTTTCATGCTTTTCTTGCATCTCTCTCATTTCTCTTCCCAGTTTTTCCTCCACCTCTCTTACTTGATTTTCAAAATCCTTTTTGAGCTCTTCCACGGCCTGAGCCCATGGTATATTTATTTTGGATGTTTGGGATTCAGAAGCCTTGACTTCTGTGTCTTTCCCTGATGGTAAGCATTGTTCTTCCTCATCAGAAAGGAAGGGAGGAATTATCTGTTCACCAAGAAAGTAACCTTCTATAGTCTTATTTTTTTTCCCTTTTCTGGGCATTTTCCCAGCCAGTGACTTGACTTCTGAGTTTTCTTTCCACACCCACCACACCTCCACATCTGCCCAGCCAGGGCTTGGGGTCTGAGATTCAAATGCTGCTTCCCAGCCTCAGGGCTTTGGGCAGGGGTGGGGCTGCTATTCAGTGTGAGATTAAGTTCAGGTGCATGTGGGTGCAGGGCTGCCACATGGGGCTCAATTCCCTCAGGGGGTTTATGAGGAGACCTTCAACAATGGATCTGGGCTCCTGCCTGCTTGGGGAGGCCCTGTCTGCTGCTGCCCCCGCTGCTGCCTCCCGAGGGGGCCTGAGTTATGGGGACACCCCACTCCCCTCTTGACCAGCCAAAGAGACCCTCTCACTGACCATTGTCACCTGTGGGTGGAAGGACCTGCGCTGCTGCTGGAGATTCTGTCCCTGAAGCCTGCTCAAATCTGCTGCTTTTGGTGCCACATGGCCAAGGCAGGGCTGGGCTCTGCTCCAGGTCTGGGGCGCTATGGACCTTTGGAGTCAGGTTTTCAGGTCTCTCTGGAACAGAAATCTCCTCTGCTCCATTGTTCTGTGGCTTCTGCTGCTCCAGAATTTGTTGGAAGTTCTTCTTTACAGATATTTTATGGGCTGTGGGTTTGGAGCTCCTCCCCTTGGGTTAGTCTATGTTTTAAAGCGTTATTTTCTTCAGCATTTTCCTGGTTCTCCTTTAGCAAGTAGTTGACTCATTTTTCATGATTTTCTTGCATCACTCTCATTTCTCTTCCCAATTTTTGCTCTTCTTCTCTTACTTGATTTTCAAAATCCTTTCTGAGTTCTTCCATGACTTGAGCCCAATTCATATTTTTCTTGGAGGCTTTGGATGTATAAGTTTTGACTTTGTTGTCTTCTGTTTATATACTTTGGTCTTCCTTGTCACCAAAGGAAGTTCTATAGTCTGATTCTTTTTCTTATTTTTGCTCATTTTCCCAGATATTTATTTGAAATTTTGAGCCCTTTGTCAAGGTACCTCTTTACTTCAAATGGGGTTGGGAAGTATACTGTCAGCTTCTTAATTCCACCCACAATCTGTGGGCCTAAAGCTCCTAAAACAGTCACTGCAACTGCCCCTGCCCCTGCTGCTTCTGTGGGCTCCTCCACCCCCTTCACTACCTTGGAACTGACATCACACCACTCTACTCTCTCACACAAGTCCCACAGGTTTTTATCCCTTACCTTCTAATTTGTCCTTGGCATTCTGGGGTTGTGAAATCTGGAAACCACTACAGGTGCCTAAGATTCAGTACTCCTGCTCCATGCCTGCTCAGGTCCCCTCTGTGCCAGCACGGCCCACACTGGATTGTGCTCTCCTTCCAGCGTGGCATAATAGACACTTCCCCAAGGGCCTTCCAAGTTGTCTTGGGCTGGAGATTTGCTTCACTCTATCATTTAGTGGGTTCTGCAGCTCCAGAATTTGTTTAGAGTCATTTTTTTTACAGGTATTTGGCTGGTTTTGGGGAAGATGGCATTAGCAAGTCTGTGCTGTTACTCTGCCATCTTGGCTCTGGTCCCTCTCTTGTTTCCACCCCCTCTTCACCTACAAAATTTAGAAAAGCAACAAAGTAGGATAGCCTAAAGAGAAATAGGAGATAAAGATAAGAAAAAAATGTCATTGTCATTTGGTCATTTCAATTACGTTCCACTCTTCATGATCTCATTTGGGGTTTTTTTTTGACAAAGATACTAGAGTAGTTTGTCATTTCCTTCTCCAAAAAAAAAAATTAAAAATTAGAGACCAAGAATATTAATAAATATCTGGAACTCTAATCAACAAAAAGGTAGAGAAAGCGCAACTCAGTGTAGCTTTAAAAGGAAATGCCAAATTCAAAATAAATTATGAACACCACAGAGAAAATTTAAAAATTATATTTTAATAAATTTGAGAAGTTATTCCATTGGCTGATTATTTACAAAAATAAAAATTACCAAAAATGATACAAGTAAACATAAATATACATATTTCAGAGGAAAAAATAACAGTCACAAACAAACACCTCAGCAAAATGCCACCAGCAACCACAACAACAAGCCCAAGTCCTAGCACCACACGAATACAGTCCAAATTAGGAGACAGAGAAATGCTTCCAAAAATTAAATAACTTCTTCAAAAAGCAAATTTCTATACTTCCTATTTATTTTGGCAAGGCAAATAAGACATAAATTCTAATATTGACCAAAACATTACAACAACTATCACTTAATATCACTAAGTAATGTATAGGCGAAATGTTAAACCATTCTTAGAAAATAGAATAAAACATATTAAAAATAATTTGTTAAGATTAAATGTGATTTACACCAGGAATAACTGAATAGTTCATTCTGAGGAAACCAATTCAGTGTATCATTTTGGCAAGAAAGCATAATTATTACATGATCATATAATTAGATGCAAAATAATCCCTTGATTAAATACATCATACAATCATGATTTTTTAAAAAAATGCTTGACAGAATAGAAATGGAGGGAATTTTACTTAATACAACTATATTTAAATGAAACACAGAGTCAGCATTAAGTGAACTGGAATGAAGAAACATCAAACCACCAGGTTAGCAGTTGACAAATCTGTTCATATAAACTGGGGTAAGAATGTTATTAATATTATTATTTTAATTATAACTATTGTATTGCCATTATTGTTTAATAAATGTTATCAGCAAATATGGCTCACCATATAGGGGAAATAAATTTAGATCCTCATCTCATGTCATATAATTACAGGTAGTAAGAAAATGAACCATAAAACTATAAAAAGAGAGAATAATGTAATAAAATATTTTTGAGGACCAGATAAAATTTTAATCATTAAAACAAATAGAATGAAAAAGACTAATGGCTGTCTTAAAAAAATGACCTGCCAAAAATAGAGTCATGATTAAATAAAAACCAGGTATAGCAAATATAAAAGACAAATGTGTAAATATTTTAAAGACAAATACAAAAACTTGAGTCCAACATCTAGGAATAACAAATAGAGTTCTTATGTTTCCTTAGTTTAATTGCAGTGTCAAGAGGATGTAAGAAAGACCTCAACATGTTGGATTGATCTCATATAACAAATTTTTAGGAGGACATTGATGAGAGTCACAGATTACAGCAGGACATGAATAGGTTTCAATGAATATCACTGGGGGAATGCCCTAATCTTTTGGAGTATTGAAGGGTAAGTCAATAACTATTAAATAAATAGCAGAAGGATATAAGTGATAATTCTTAGAGAAATCATAGCTAGAAAAGAGTTCAACCTTATTAATAATCAGAGAAATATCAAGTAAAATTACTTTGAAACCCCACTTTACATTCATTAAATTGAGAAAAATAGCTAAAAGTGACAAAACTCAGAGTTGATAATTTGTGAATAGATCCATTCTTGCATGTATGTGCAAGATAAATATACACATATACATATATCAGAACTATTATAATTGCAAAGAACTGGAACTAGTAAATAATGATGTGGAAATAACATGGTGAATGGCTGAATAAGTTCTGGTACATAATTTTAATAGAATGCTTAATGTGTTATTAGAAATATATCTGAGAAATACAAAAAAATTGAGAAGATATCATGTGATACATATAAAAGACAGCAAAATCAGCTATACTACACACTGACCACAATTATATGGATTATAGTAAAATATACATATAAATTTAGAAGTGAGTAAACTAAGAACAGGAAATGCAAAAAAGGAGCTAATTAACTGCTATAATACATATATGTATAGACAGGCAGCACCATGGACAGAGATCTGGAATGGAGTCAGGAAGCCTTGAGTTTATTTCTGGCATCAGATACTTCTTACCTGTGTGACCCTGGACAGGTCACTTATTAAGTGAGGCTAGCTGACTCAGCTTTCTCATTTAGTAAAATTGGGATAATGCTATCACCTACCTCTCAGGTTCGTTGTGAAAGTATAATGAGGTACTTTTAAAATGCTTTGCAAAGTGCAATACAAATGTTAGTTATTATAGTTAGTATTATGCATATTCTAGCTCTGTAATCTTATCAGTATACCCCTAATAAGGAAAGTCCCTCCACCAGTGCAGAAGGCTATATGTTCTGTGACTTAGTAGTCTTAAAAGAGTTGCCTGGTGCATTGTAAGGTAAAATCATTCAGATAGCAACAATAACAATAAATACTTTAGGAATTGTATCAGCATTTATTTTTAGACTTTGTAAAATTGCAGCTCTTATTTTAGATCTCATTTAGAGGATTTCTAGGAGAAGCTAGACAATTATTTCTCACACTATATATCATGATGGGAATTCCTATCAGGTATGGGTTGGACTGGATGACACCTGTGAGATTCTATAATAATGCTCAGCACTAGAATTTCCTAGTGGTCACATAGTAATTGCAGGTTAATGGACCAATTCGAGGGGGTTATACATTAAAAAAGAAATCTGCAGATCTATTCCAAGCAGATAAGAAATAAAATATATGTGCACATTCTAGAAACAATTCACTGGGCACAAATATTCCATAAACCACTCCCTGGAAATACCTGTGAGATTCAGTAACATGAGTATTGCCTCATAGATTCTGAATGCTTCTTTCCAGAAAATTGTCCAAGTTTTTAAAAATTCATGGAGTCTGCCATGACCCTTGCTAATATATTCCTTCATTCAATCCTTATGTTAGAAATAATGCCCAATCCAAATCTCACTTGATGTAATTTAAATCCATTTCCACTTGTCCTGTTGAAAACATCTGTTCATTGCAATTGTTTCAATGTTTCTTATATGCTCCAAGACTGCTCTCTTCAGTCTCTCTGAGAGCACTTACTATTCCTTAGGAGTAATTTAGGAACCTTTGGAAACTACGTTAATTCTCTCAGACTACTTACATAAAAATTACTACAGAATATTAATTTTGAGGAGGAAATGTGTCCCCCCCAATTCAATTTAACAGAAATTCATCAAGAATCTACCATGTGATAGCATCATGGTGTAGGTATTGAGGAAAGAAATGCAAAAATGGAACAGTTGCTGCCCTCATAAAGCAAGAGGCTGGGAGTAAGGAACAACACAGATTAGCAAATACAAAGTATATCTGAAAAGTAAAGTTAAAAGGAAGAAAGCATTAAAGACTGGGAGGATTAGGAGAGGACATGTGAATGAACGCATAGGTTACTTACTGCATCTTTGACCTTTATCTTATCACCAGACTTCCATTACTCTGGAGGAGAGAGTGAGGCTGATGACTTTGTACATCTCTGCCCCACTCGTATTCAATTCACATGCCAGTCAAGATGTCATCCTTGTGATGTCATTGGTCCTTTCTGAGAAAAGGTCAAACAATAACATGTGAATAAGCTGGCCCTTAATTCTTTGAAAGAATAAGGAAAATCATTCTAGACATAGGAGACTTCTTGTGCAAAGCCATAAAAACAAAAAAAAAAATGTAATTTCATGTTTGGAGAAATCTATCAGGTCATTTTGGCTCAAATAGTGTATGTTAAGGGAAACAATATGAAGTAAGACTCAGACAATAGGAAGAAGCCTGATTACAGAGGGTTTTAAGTGCTACTAAATATATTGTATATTTAAATATATTTTGTATTTTATTCTAGAGGCAATAGGCAGCCAATGAAGATTTCGAGAAATAGAGTGACATGGTCAGATCTATGTTTGAATAATATTAATTTGATAGTTATGTGGAAGATAGATTGGAGAGGGGAGATATTGGAATCAAGGTAGTCAATAAGAAGCCAACTGTTCACAAAGAGTGGAAAAACTTTGTGAGTTTTAGCATCCTTTGTCATCTTTTCCATCATTCTGTCATGGTCCCTGCAGAAACAAAAAGGGATTGCCTGCCATTTTGCATTTTCAACACTTGTAGGTTAATTTTTAAAATGTGCATATATTTTTAATGCCTAAACATTCAACTCTCCATGACATCCAGGTATTTATTTTGTGATTAAGTTTCATGTGTTATAGTGGGAGCAGGAGTAGGGTGGAAAGAATAAGCATTTATTAAGCACCTACTATGTGGTAGGCAGTAGGCTAATTGCTTTATAAATAATATTTTGGTCTTGTAATGAAGATTCAAAATCTTCTACAGCCAACAACACACAGGAGATGAAGATTTCAAATTTTGCCCAGGGTCCACAAATTTCTTGGCCCACCTTGGTTGGTCTCAACTTTATCCTAAAGGCACGATAATGGGGAGCAATAATAGTTGAGATATTGTGAAAATAGTACTAGATTTGTTGCTAGAAGTCCTGGGTTTGAGTGCTAGCTCTTCCACTTGCTTTTGTGGCTGTGAAAAAGTTATTTTAATTTTCAGAGCCTCAGATTTCCCATCTGGAAAATGTGGAAGATGATGCCTGTACTACCTAGCATCTTCACAAGGCTGTAGGGATGATGAAATGATACTAGTGTATGGAAAATGCTTGTCAAATCATAAAGTTTTATGTAATTTTGCAATACAATACAATCTATTCTCCAGAAAAAGAATTAGTGGTGTGGGAGGTGAAAGCCATTTTGTGAGTTAATTTAAAGAGAAGATTAACAGGAACATTGATTTAGAACTAGAAGGGATAATAGAGCTCGTGAAGAAAATAGAGTTACAACAAGGTTAACTGATTTGTGCAGAGTCACACAGCTAGGATCTGAGACAGGATTCAAACACAGGTCCTCTGGGGCTTGAAATCTAGCATGTTGTTCACTGCACCATGCTGACCCTCTAAGTGTACTTCACTTAGTAAACTGTAAGCAGTACTCATTCTCACATGATACTAGGGTACCATTTGGCAGCTTTAAATAAATGATTACTAATTCAAAATTATTTTTTCAGTAAAAACTAAACTGGGCAAAATAGTGACCTTAGCGGTCTGAGAGAGCACATGTCTTACATATAGGCAGTTGCCAAAGATTGCAATTTGAGGGTCATCAGGAAAGCCCTCTAACAAAAACAACAAATCTCACCCATTGGTCTGCCACACTGCCCAAAATTCCACTCTTAAGAATATATTCTTTTATATAAAAACATTATGTTATCAAACTGTTGTATTGGGCACTGAGTTTTGGAGTGAGAACAGAAGGAAAGGAGGTCGTTTGGAGGGGGCAGTACTTACGAGTGACCTAGGGGATACTACATTGGGCAGCAGGAAGGCAGGGGGCAACTGAGTGACAGAGGTTGCCAAGAGGAGAAATCAATCAGTGGTCACTAATGTAATTTTCAAACACCTCACAGTTTTTCCGAGATACATTGTGATGATATTGGATGTGGGCCCCCATCTTACAATACTGACTCACATTTTATATACCTCATCACAAATAAATTTTCAGGTAATCCAACTTTGCCCAGGTTTGGAACATTAAACAATATCTTTCTTTGATCTCTCCATTGTTTCTAAATATTATGACCCTCCTTTAGGCCTGAATTCTTTTGGCCAGTCTACCCCACTCCCACTTCCTAGGCCCAAGTCTAGCTAAATCTGACATTCCGATCTCTGGTGGAATAAAATCTATTTATGCTAGACTCAAGGCTTCTGTCTTATCAGGACAAGCCCTGGTCAGCATAACCAACTCCCTCACCAATGAACCTTATATCCCCTTGTTTCTTCCCTTGAAGTCATATTTTTCTCTGTCTTTATTCTCATCAGCCTTTACCATATGCCCTTTCTCTAGATGCTAAATCCTTAGATCTGAGCTTTTGACACTTCTAACACATACCGACTATGTGACTATGGGAAAGTCACTTAAACCTTTCGATGACCTAGTCAGCTCCCTAAGGTCACAAAGAGTACAGAAGGTGTGATCTGTATTGACAGAAAAGTCTTCCTTGCTGAGAATTTACTGCATTAATAAAAAATAATCATAATAATAAAATAGTCACAATCATCCTAGATATGTAGTTCCCACTTAATCTTAGATATCATACAAAGAAGATCCATGAAAGTAGGAATATGGAGTGCAAATAGCAGCTAAGAATAGGATTTCTTATAGGAAATGTTCAAGGAGTTAAAATGCAAAATGAGAAATGCATTTTTTTCGACATAGCCAAAATAGAAATTTATTTTGTTGGGCTATGTATATTTTTATGAGGATTTTCTTTTTCTTTTTTTTTCTGGTCAATTGGGGGCATTGAGAGGAATAGATAACAAATATTTGTTTAACAATTTTAAAAAGGAGATATCCAAGAAGTATTATCAAAAAATTGGACCTGGAGCCAGACACAGAAAGATCAGCAATTCAAGATGTATGGTGTTATTGCTGGTAAGGAATTTGTGTACTCAGTGCTCAGTGGTCTGCAAACTGTTATATGTGAGTTTTGATGATGTCTGTCTAGGTCTTTGCAACTGTTCTGGAGGTGAGGTTCAGGCAAAAAAGTAACTTCAAAACCACCAAGTCAACTAAATCAAAGATTCAGATCAGGTAAGCTGAAACCAGACTGTCAAAATAAGATAGGAAAAGAAATGAAGTAAAGTTCTCAGAGCTTCTAATGCGTTTCTATGATCTTGCACAAAGGGCCATCATGCAATAATTCAATAAATAACTCAATGAATCAGTGTCAGTGATCTCATAGATGTTAATATTTCCCTCTCTCCCCTCCACCAAGTATCTCATAACTCATGTATGTCTTCTTATAGTGGGTCATATTTTGAGACATCCCCCTTACTGCCACTTAAACTTCTTGTTTCAAAAGCTTTTTCTGATCTGTTTTGTAGTCAGTGTACTTTCTTTTCCCAAATCATCTCTCTGGGACCTCTCTGGGACTCAGTTTCCTCATGTACAAAATGAGAGAGATGTATTTGATGATTTTTACAGTTCCTTTCAACCCTAAATACACAATTCTATACATTTATGCAATGAGTGTTGAAGTTCTACCAGGAGCCTAATTCTACTTTTATCCTGCTTTGGATCCCTGCCCAATTGTCTCATGGGAGAGGGATTTTAGTAAGTCACCCTAAGTGAGATAAAGGAGTCATTGACCTAAGACAGCAGATGTAGACCCAAGATGGACTACATGAATTGTCACCATTTATTCTAGCCGTAGCACTTTGTAATTATAACATTTGTGTCTATAAATCACCAGAAGCCATCTGTTCACTCAATCATAGGTTAAAAAATAAGTATTAAGATAACACATCAAAAGAGCCAAAGCACTCTTTAAATCAAATAAATAATGTGTAAAAGAGTGTATACAAAGTCAAAGCAAAATAAAAGGCTGGGTACTTAATGGTGAATAGAGCTGATTTCTGCCTTCCCCAATCCCTGTGGATCCCTGCTACCCCCAACAGCTAATTTAGATCATTCAGGAAACAAAATATGCTATTGTCCAAATGATCCATATTGACAATTAGGGATTCAATGAGTAATTTCATAACCCGTGGCATTGTTGTGGTAGTTTAGACAGCTTTATGTAGCAGATCAATCATTGCAATTTTCTCCTCATTGTGCTCTCCCCTTCTTCTCCACCCCACATGCGTGTCAAAACAAAAACAATAGTCAAAAATAAATTGTAGTCTGAGGGTTCTAATTATTTTTAAAATTCTCATTGAATTGCTTCCAAAGTTTTAAATAGTGCTGATTCCACTTTGACTTTTTTAAAAATACATGTTAGGTTTATACTGCTCCTAAGGATTATTATTTTGACCTTGACATCAATGACATATTAAAGACTCACTTGTAAACAAAATCTGTCAGATAGGCCTCCTCTCAGAAAACTATTCCTTGAATTCAGTTTACTAAGCTATTAGTGTTTATTTAGGGAAAGACATAAAGATAAAAAAGAAAAAAAATCCTCTGCTCATAAAGACCTTATATTTTATTAGGGAGATAACAACATTTATACAGGTAAGAAGTTGTATAGGGTAATGGATAGTTAAGTCCTGCTTCTAAAACAAATTAGCAGTGTGACCAAGAGTAAGTTTTTTTTTTAACTTCTCAGTGGCCTAGGTAACTTTAATATAGTGGTCTCCAAAGGGGAGGGGGAGCGTTGAGGTGATGAAGCTCTTTATGGGCCACGATCTGATCCTCAGGAGTGTGTGATCAGCTAATCAGAGGGTGGAAGACAGGGTTCATATCCTCATCTGCCCATAATACCCAATTATGGGTGGAGTGTGTAGGTGGCACACAGTGACTAGAGGGCCAGGCCTGAGATCAGGAAGATTCATATTCCCTGAGTTCGAATCCAGCCTCAAACACTTACTAGCTGTGTGACCCTGGGTAAGCCACTTAATCCTGTTGGTCTCAGTTTCTTCATCTGTAAAATGAGCTGGAGAAGGAAATGGGAAAGTCGCATTTCTTCCATATCAGTATCCTTCCAATCTCTTCTATTCATGACCATCTTTGACTCCTTACTTGCTCTCACATGAATATTCAGTTGCCAAGTTGTGTCATCTCTACTGTCACATCTTTCTCATTTGTCCCCTTCTTTCTATCCTCACAACCATAGCCCTAGTTCAGGCCATCATTATCCTTTACCTAGACTATTTTAATGACTTCCAAATGGTTTCCCTAAATTCTTGTCTCTCCCCTCTCCAGTCTATCCTCTTCATTGCTGCCAAAGTGATTTTTTTATAGGATAAGCATGACCATGTTTCTCCCTTGTTGGATAAACTATGGTAGCTCACTATTGACTTTAGGGTTAAGTATTACTTCATCATTTTTAAATTTTTACTTTTATTTAAGTTTTATGGCTAATAATTATAAATTATTTATACCAAAGCATATTTACAAATATCCCAAAAGTCTTAGTGCAGTTTAAAGCTACTGATCTTTCATGACTTAAACTTTCATGACTTAAAACTACACTGCTTTTTTGGGATATACTGTATAAATTCATAAATATGTAAATAAATGTATGTTGAATGTGGACTCCACTTTTTTTTTCTGCTAATGATGACTAATGAAAAAATTTGGAAGCAGCTCTCTAATAGTTTGAGATAAAAGTTGCTGCTCTGTATCAGAGAGAGTTTCACCCTCAGGATTCCTTTCATTAGTGAAATCATAAATTTGAGTGAAGAAAGTTTAGTGTACCATCTTCTCTCAGGGGTCCCTGATTTATCCCTCATTCTGTCACATTCTAGGTGGCAGAGACATAAAGGAGGCTTCCCTTCCCTGGGCAATAACTTAAATAGAAATGGGGGTCATTAAGCTACATATTGACTTAGAAAATCAGAATATTAACATTATCTGTGTTCTACAATATTTTTATTTATTTTGTTGACAATTTCCCAGTTATATATTTGGGAATGTAATTAATCTGGTTCACCAACTACATTCACTTAAAGCAGTCTAGCAGTCTTCCTTTGGGCCTTTAGGACTTTGTGGAGTTCATCCTTTTGGGAGTCTTTTGGGAGACAAGACTGAGCAGAGCCTTTGGCAGGCACCTAGGAGTGGCCAGAATAAACCACCATTGGGTTTTTGGTGCATCAAACTCCCCAAAGTGACCATTTACTATACAACTTCTGAAAAGAAGCTGCACACCTTCTACCAAGTCCTAGTTGCTTCTGAATCAATGATACAGAGTCATATATTCACCCTTCATCCCAAATTGCCCATTATGAATTGCAATGCAAGGTGGCATGTCTAATTATGATGAATAGGACATAGAGGGCTTCTATCTTTAAATGAAAAGTATATATTCAAAATCATGTTTTCCCTAGCTCCTTTTGCATTAGTACCCTTCATCAACAGATTGCAACTGTCAGAGATATGCTGCCTATATTGAAAGCTCGGTGAACCCCACCTATGAGGTCCCAACTTCTAAGGAATAATATTTTGTCTTGCTTACCAATTACTCCACCATAATGAGAAAATCATGTAAAACTGGATTTTAGCAACCACTAATCTGGTAAGGGAATTGGTATCCTGATGAGTCCTTCCAGTGGATTGATCTTTGGGCCTTATGGCTAGAAAGTAAGAGATACTTGAAAGGAATGGAGTAGATGAAGATCTTCATCTACGTTAATTCCTGAGCAGTTACCATGTTTCTGGTCTGGTTATTTGGGGCCTGGATTCAACAAGACTGGACAATCAAAGATTCTCACCTTTGGGATCAGGACCAATAAAGAAATTTTGCCAGTGTTTGCCTTTACATATAGTTTGTGGGTTAAGTCATATGCCTTCTATCAAATTAAACAACCAATTTAAATCCATTATGAGAATGGTGGAGTTTGGGTACAGCAACAATTCTTTGTCTGGATATAGAGGCCATGATTTTATATTGTCCTGTGCACAGGACAGTATAATCACCTTAACTAAGGATGAAGCAGCTACTCATGCCCAACAAGATTATTAAGGCCCATCAGAGCACCTACCTAATCCACATGACAAATGGCAAATTGGCCTTCTTACTTCATCTCAAGGGAAGACCTATCTATCTATCTATCTATCTATCTATCTATCTATCTATCTATCTATCTATCTATCTACCTGTCTGTCTGTCTGTCTGTCTGTGTGTCTATATGTATGTATATGTGTAAGTGTATGTGTATGTGTATATATGTGTATGTGTATACATGTATATGTATACACACACATATATATCTATATGAATACATTTGAATGTGTATATATGTATTTATATACACACATATATACGCTGTATATATGTGTGTATATGTGTATGTATATATACATATACAGACACACAAACACATATATATACACACACAATGAATATAATAATGTAAGTAGAAAGAACAAAAAAAAATCAAAAGTGAATATTGAAGAATGCAGAGAATAAGCTTGACCCCACAGAAGAGTTATGAGAAGACATTTTCACTAATACCTTTGTGCAAGTGGGGATTCCACAGATGTGGAATATCACATATAATATCAGGGTTTTTTTAGGTACTAATTAGGTTTATTGAATTTGTTTTTCCTATTTTGTTCTTTGTTCCTTCTTTGTTACAAGCAATGACTCTCTGGGAGGTGAAGAGGGAGAGAAACATAGGGGACTTCTAAGAGATATAGTAGATAATCTTCTTTTTTTTAGCACAGACCACAAAAAATAAGAAGAGAAGCAGATCAAATATTGTTTACAGCTAAAGCTAGTGGGAGAATTCTTAACTAAGCAAATGCTGGAGGCATTTACAAAAGATATGATAGATCATTTTAATTACTTGAAATTGGAAAACTTTTGTGGGAACAGAGTCAACACAATTGTGAGAACACAAATGGTTTTCTCAGAAAATCTTTTTATCAAATAACTTTTATAAGTGTTTATTATCCAAGACATGTAGAGAACTAACACAAATATGTTAGATCAAAAGCTATTTCCCAATAGGTAAGTGACCAAAAGATTTGAACAAACAATTTTCAATTGAGGAATTGCAAACTACTAACCCTCATAGTAAATATTGCTCCAAATCATGAAAAATAAAAGAATCTCAAATCAAAATAATTCTCAGGTTTTACCTCAACTCAGAAAATAGGCAAAGATGACAAAGAATAAGAAAGTCTATGCTGGACAGATTCAAGAAAGGTGGGAACATCAATATACTCGGTGAAAATGTGGATTGGTCACTATACTAATAGTTTTCCATATTAGTAAGCAATGTATTTTGTAACATATAAGGTAATTACATATTACATATAATATATATTAAATATAATATATATGTAATATATGACATATATTACATATATATTATATTTAATATACTAAAAGCCTTTGATACAGAGATCCAATTGTTAAACATACACTTCAAGGAGGTCAATAAAAAAAAAGAAAAACCCTATATTCACCAAAAAATATATAAGATCACTTTTTGTAGTAGTAAAGAACTGACAACCATAATATCATAAGGAAATAGGGATGGTATATTCTTCCCTTTGTTCATTTTTATGCATTTAATTTTTTTCTATAGTCTTATTACTATTTCTTAACTATGTCACATAGTAGAGGAAGGGGGTCCCTACATGCATTGATTCCTGAACTCAGCTTTTAATGTTCTTGATTTAAATTTTTAAGTTAGTTAGTTAAATCTGTTTGCTCCCATGGCCACTTCCAAACTATCCCACTACCATTATCACTTAGCAACCTTTTCCTGTCAGAAGTTTATGCTGTCCAAATCTATCACCTATTCCATATCCTGGTGAATTTTTTCTACTAACCTAGAGGATATTCTTTCTCCTTTCTTTATAAGTCCAGTACCTGACTCACTTTCTCCCTCCCTATGCCAATTCTTAGGGACTTCAAAAACATATGCTGATGTTCTGTCAAATGTCCTAATCTCCAATATCCTCAGCATTCTCAACTATCATCACTTACCCCTTCACTCCCTCTCAGTTAAACACACATTTGGTCACATCTGTGACTACCTTGATTTTATCATCACACACAAATGTTTAATTTCCATTATCAAGAACTCTAAACTTCATTTATCTGCTCATAATGTGTCATTCCATGTCTCCTTAAGTCTAATATCCTGAACGTATTAGACATCTTCACCATGACCTCCAATTCTTCTGCCCTGAATGCTTTCCCAGACCATTACCCCTGCTATGACTACCTTACTCTCCCTTCCTGACTTCAAACCATTATGGAACAAGTTAAACTCTGCACTACTCTTGAATCCCTTCCTGCTTTATCCTATCATTCTTGATGTTCATACTCACATACATGCCTTGCCAAAGCCTAATTCTGGATCACATCCACCATCTGCTTCAGTTCACATGCTACTGAACAGAGTTGGAGGAAGCCATGAAACTTTATAAATTGGATCCACTACAGTCTTATGTTATTTACCCTCTACTGGTCCCTCACTTCAGCAAGGTAATTCTTTTATTGCTCTCTAACTGTTCTAGCATTTCTGTTATAAGAGCTTGCTGAGCCCTTTTCAATGCTGCTCATCTGCTTTTGGTATCTACCTTCACCCTACTCTCACCTGTGGCTCCAAGAAATTTTAGTGTGCACAGTGGCCACACCCTGGTAAACTATCTTGGCAGATGGGTTAAACCAGGCTGAGGATGACTGAAAGGCCTCAAACCAATTGATGAATTAAGGAAATATCAACTCCAAGCATGTGAAGACTTTCTCTAGCAGAATGAGCAGATGAGAACAATTTGTTCCAATGGCCATGAAAGCAGCTGAAGCAGGCACTGTGGAGCACTTATGGCTTGGTCAGACATTGAAAGCAACAAGGTCACCCATGGCATCCCAGGCTACCACACGTTTTCTTGACTTTTGTCCTGCCACGGGATTTTGATGACTCTGGAAGACACAGTGGGGCTGATGATGTGCAGTTCTGCTTTACTTATATTCAATTCATGTTCAAGTCAAGGCATCATTCCACGTATTATTGGTCCTCTTTGAAAATAAAAGACAGATAACAACAACTGATTCTTTATCTCATTTGTCACAGCAACTGTTCCAAACTTTCTCTTCTCTCCCCACACTTTTCATAGTATCTTCCCTATCTATCTTCTTGCCTGAGAAACTCAGCTAACACCTTATTTAGAAATGGCAGTGGGAGTCAGTGTGGAATAGTGGAAAGAACAGGAGATTTATTATCAGATGCTCTGGCTTCCAATCTCAGTTCTGCTACTTACTACCTGGTAACCTTGGGCAAGTCATACAACCTCTATGGGCCTCAATTTCTTCATATGTAAAATTAGCGAGGTGATCTCAATGGCCTCTAAGTTCCCTTCAAGCTATAAGTCTCTGAAAAAATCAGCGTTTCTCTAATCCTCTTCTACTTTCTATAAATACATCCAGGTCCCTAACATCCTAAAAAAGCTTCATTTGATTTTTAACTAGTTATCAGCTTATTTGTCTCCTCTCTTTCTCAGCCAACTTGAAAAAGCTAGCTAGACTTATTTTCATTTTCTTTCTTCTCACTTCAGCTCAATTCTTTGCAAACTGACTTCTAGCTTCATCACTCAACTGAAGTCAGCAATGGTCTCTGAATTGCCAAATCAGTGGCCTTTACTCAGGCTTCATATTCTTAAACTGTATAGGCTTTGATACTATTGATTTCCTTGTACTTCTAGACATGTTTTCTTTTCTGGGTTTTCATGAAACTGCTCTCCTTTGGTCATCTTCTTACCTAATCAGATTGCTTCTTCTCAGTCTCTTTCCTAATCCTGGGTAGACCCCAAAGATCTTTTCCAAGCTCTCTTCTCTTTTCCCTCTGTATTCTCTTACTTGGTGACCTCATCTCTATTTTGATGACTCCTAGATCCACATATCCAGTCTTAATCTCTCACCTGAGCTACAATCCCTCATCACCACCTGCCTTTTAAATATTTCAAACTGGATATCCAGTAGAAATCTCAAATGTAGAATACCTAAAGCAGAACTCCTATCTTTCCCCTCCTTAAATTCACACTTCTCCTAAACCTCTCTATTTCTGTCATCCCCATCTTTACAGTTCCTTAAGATTCACAATCTTGATGTCATCCTTAAGTTCCCACTCTTTTTCATCCCACATATCTAAGCAGCTCCCAAATAATCTTGTTTTTATATCCACAAAATCTCTTGCATCAGTCTTCTACTTTCCACATATTTTTACCACCCAACTACATATCCTCATAACCTCTCAACTAGATTATTGCAATGACCTTCTAACTGTTAATTCTGCCTCAAATCTATCCCCGTTCCAATCCATCGTCCACATACCTGCCAAAATGATTTTCCCAATGAGAGGGCAGACCTATATCAGGCTTCTCTCATTAATACTTTAGTTAATACGGAATCAACTCCAGTGGCTCCCTAATGATTCCAGAAACAAATATAAACTCATTTGTTGGGCATTTAGACACCTTTGCAACCTGTACCCAACCTGCTCCATTAACCTTATTATGTATTTCTTTCTTTCCTGTACTTCATCAAATGAAATAATATTTGTAAAGCACTTATTACAGTGCCTGGTAAAGAGTAGACACCCCCAAAAATGTTTTCCTCCCCCAAAACCAAACTGGTCTTCTTGCTGTTTCTCATACTCATACAAAAGCACAACTAAAATATTTAAACCTGAAACTGAAACTAAGGTAGAGTATCACCCATTAAGCAGAATCACATAAAAAAAGAATAGATTTATATTTCAATTTTGCTGCTGAGTTGAATGAAATCAGCAACAACTTATGGTTGCTTATTGTTTTGACAGTGTGGATGGTGAATATTTATATAAAGAAAAATATGACATGCTGCAATTATATGCTCTGAGTTTTATAGCTGGTTATTTGTTTTATTGTGTACCTTTCAATAAAAACTACATATAGAAAGCACGATATTCACTTGTGCTGCCATCTATATTGATTAAATTAACTGAATATTTAATTTCAAACAAATAATGATTATTTATAAGTCTGCCCTACCTCCAGGACATACACTGGATTCTTTCCAGAAATAATGACCATATTTTAGTAAAAACAATCTAATTCGATATTGATGTTTTAGGGAGAGTAAAAAGTTGGAGCTATTTATAATTAATTTTAAATAGTTTATTCTACATTTAACTAATTATTTGCATGTTTTATAATCTCCATAATATATTAGTACAGTAGTTCAGGTACATAATTTATGAATCAATATACATTTTGGCATGTGCTTATAAATGTTTTACTGATAAGGGTTCACAATAAAAAAAAATCTGTAGAGCTCACTGTCCAAGAGAACTGCAGCTCTCTGGGACATTCAGAAAATATACTGAGAAAGTAGCAAAGCTCTGTCAGCATAAAGCAAGCATCTCTATAGGAAGCACCAATACCTGTAAACGGTTCACGTGGATACCCTAAAAACAATAGATAGTGAACAGCAAATGGAGCCGAGTAGTATGGAAGAAAGCCCTGGATCACATGGAAGTGACAGCTGGAGCCCAGTACAGCCTGAAGGAGATGCCTAAAACAATGACTTCAGAGATCTCGAAAGAGAACCAGGCTGCTGCACCCAAGTCTATCTGCTGGGACTAAAACATTTTCTTTTGGCATTTTGTAACAAATAATAACTTACATACTTACATATCATTTTTCTCACAACAGCCCTTTAAGGAAGGTGCAACAGACTTCTATGTTACACCTGAAGAACTATTGACTCTGTGTATGCTTAGGTCCTGCCTATAGAACCAAGAGATGGAAATGAACCAGAGTTGAAAATAAAGTGCAGTTGGCTAAAAGGCAATTTTTGCAGAAGCCAGAGAAGCAAAAAGACAAGATAGAATCACCACAGAGAGAGCCTTCTTCTAGCCTTTCAGCCATTTTTTCTGTGATGAGACTGTGATAGTGAAGCTTTGCCTCTGGGCATGAACAGACTCATGAGGCAAATGCAAAAGTAGAAGAGATGACAGCAAAATTATGCTCTCACATGTGTTTTTAGCTTAAGGCAAAGAAAAAGCTGGATCCAGTTTAGCTATATCTTTAGGACATTTTATCAAAGATTATTAATAAGCACAATCATAAGATTTCCTTTCATTTGCTTTAAAGCTCCAGTAGGGTACAGATGTGGAAAAACCTCCCTTCCCACCCAATGAGCCATACAATGTAGACCAACACCAAAGGTATTCTTCCTCCTTGTAGGTCTATTCACAATTAAGTGCATACACAAATAAAACACAGGTAAGATCCATGTCATTTTTATGTAGAGAAAACCAGCCTTAAAATACTATTAAAATCAGCCAAGAACAAAGCATAGAGATACATACATATTTCTTCTGCTGGAGAGCTGGCTGGAAAACACTAGCAGTAAATCCCTGAATATTCTGCAGTGTTAATATATGTCCCTCTTCATGGTTACAATTTCAAAAATCAAAGCTATGGTTATTTTAGGCATTACACTTAACCTGACATAGTGACGTATTAGTTTGATTATTTCCTTTATTAAATCTACTTTCATTTGCCTCCTAGTAGAAGCTTCAGAAATCACTCTAGTTTTGTTCTGTTGCAATCTGTATAACTTATTTTCAAGATTACATAATATTTATTCCTTTCTTCAAAAATCTTGCAAGAGTACTTGGCCCAAAGGAAAAGGATTTTGGCTTAACACTATTTTTTCTTGGTTCCTTTATCTCTTTAAAATCTCCTCCTACTCCTCTGGTGTGGCCATTTTAGGGGCCTATGTCTCAACATCAGAAGCCTGAACTATTTCAGAAATGCATTTGAGTCTCACCTGGAGCCAATTGTCCTCAGAATTCATCAGGTCAACAGAGATCTAAAGCTAGACTGAATTGGCCAGAGAAATTCAGAACAATGGCAGTCTCTTTGTTCAAATGGTTTTGCTGTCTCCCTGCCTAGAGCTTCATCTCACTTTTGTCCATAATAGTGATTGTTGATTTTAATGATCTCTTGGTTTTATTCATAGCAGTGAAGACTAAGGAAGGTATCAGAATTTACAAGCTGTCAACAGCAACACATTATGTTCTGCCTGGGAATTTCTGATTGGTTGTTACATATTGTTGCTTGTTTTAGATAAGAGAGACCAGAATGGGGAAGGTCCTTGAACCTGTACCATACAAACATTGGTTGAAGGAACTTGGGACTATTTTGCCTGGAGAAGAATAAGCTTAAGGGGGGGGGCATGATGACTGTTTTCAAATTTTTGAAGGGCTTTCATTGTAAGAGGAATTAGATTTGATCTATTTAACCCTGGTGGACAGAAACTATCATTTCAGAGAATAATAAGTAGATTTTGATTCCATATAAATGGGGAGAAAAGCTTCATAACAAGTCAAGCTACTTAAAAAATGGAATGGGCTGTTTCTCTTGCTGATGAGTTCCCTGTATCTGGAAGTCTAAAATTTAATCAAAAACTAGAAGATTGCTTGTGGACAATGTTGATAGAATTCACAAATTGAATAGAGGTTGGACGTAATCAGATCTCAGTAAGGGACCTTACAACTTCAAGATTCTGTGACTTCAGGAATAGATACTGATGTAACCACTGTCCAAGAAGTCCTATGCACTATTTAAATTCAGAACTGGAACTTAATCTGTTGGCTTTCACATTACAGATTCTAAAAATTACCTAAAATCTATATTTTTCTTTAAGAAAATATATTGATGCCTTTTGTTCTTTGTATCAGTTATTTCTCAATAACTTTCCTCTTCCCCACCACAACACTTGTGCTTTTTAACAAAGAAAAACAGTTATACAACATCTCATGCCTGTTTACTATCACTGTGTCTCTCTATCCAGAGGAGGGAAGTGTCTTTCATTGTTGATCCTTTGGAAGACTGGTCATTAGAGGAAATCTGAATTCTGATGTCTATTGGTGTTGTTGTTCAGTTGTTTCAGTCATATCCAACTTTTTGTGACCCCATTTGGAGTTTTCTTGGCAAAGACACTGAAGTGGTTTGCCATTTTCTTCTCCTGCTCATTTTACATATGAGGAAACTGAGGCAAACAGGGTTAAGTGATTTGTCCAGGGTCACACAGTTAGTGAGTGTCTGAGGCTGGATTTGAACTCAGGTCTTCCTGACTCCAGGCCCAGAGCAGTGGATGAACCACCTAGTTGCCCCTCTTTTACTGCTACTTTCTTGACCTCTCTTTCTTATAAAGAGTGTGCCATCACATTCATTCTATGTAACAAACGGCTACACTAGCCAGTTTTTATTATAAGCCAAAATATAAAGTTCCAAGCTATTTTTTTAACTTAAACAAAAGCAAAAATGAGAAACCCTTTTTGATTAATAAGGCATTTTCTGAGTTATGACTACCTAATGTGAATATAACCCATGTTATAGGACAAATCATACTTTTATAGACAAAACTGTGAAAGCATCCATCAATGAAAACATTGGGTTTGATTTGGGTTTTGTTTTTATATAATTCATGACAAACACTTTTTCAAAGGTATTTAAGTGGGGAATAGAGAGATTCTTCTCTGTCAGTTGTAGATACTTATAGCATCTCCAAAAAACAGGTGAGAATACAGTCACATGGCTAGCAGTGGTACAGCTGCTGAGGAATACATGAGAATGTTTGTAGATAGAATCTTCCAAGAGCACTCCTGCTGCGAGGTGATCAATGAAGTCAATTCTTGCAATTGCTGCAGACTTCTCTAAGCTTTGTCTCAACCCGCAACGTCACTCAACATGACAGGGAAAAATAAAGGGCATGATTTACTGTTATAACTGGTAGGGTCTTGTGCCCACCCTTGAATGATGGGGAAGGGGCTGAATGTCCAGCTGGACTGTCAGGCAGCTGCAGGCTGTATCTAGAACATGGCTTTACCATCACTCATCTCTCTCTACTCAGTGGGTACATTTTTTGATTTCTGTAGCAGAACAAATTTTGCTCCTGGATTAACAAAGAAAGCTGTAAACACCCCCTACAGCCATGACAGTGAATCCAAAGAGCAAGAAAAAACAAGAATCCTAGCACTACTAACTGTCCTTTCCAGCCCATGTAGGATCATGGATCTAGAATGGAAAGGACCTTATCTGGTTCAAACTTCTCCTCATTTTCCAGATGAGAAAATGGTATCCTGGTGGCCCACTCAAGGTCAAGTGACTTACCTAAGGTCACAGAGGTAGTAAATGGAGGAGTCCTTTGGCCTGTAGGCCTCCCTGCCTACATTTTCCACACATACCAGGTACAGTGACCACAATGACCAGGATGGTCTGCTCAATAAATAAGGTTCATGCCTTCCTTTGAATTCCCCTAAGTATCCTAATCAGCCATAGTAGCTTCCAGTGGAAATGCCAGTACAATCAAAACTCCAACTTGACCCAACTGCTTCCTATGGTCCCGGAATGACAACAGTAGCTCCAGGTAATTCCCTATGTGTGCCACCTGCACCCTCTTCTGTTTCCATGCCCTGGAGGATCTCATTCTCCCTGGCATCCTGACACAGAGCAACAATGAGACATGTGTTAATCTTTATAGAAAGTAGAGGTCAAAACTTGAGTTTTTATAATTCATTTATAACCTTCATACCACAAACCAGTGAGTCAATTTAAATGTCTTTATTACTTTTTTATTTTAAAAATATTTTCTTTTTTCTTTTTTTTTTTACATTACTGTCACTTCTTAACAATTCTTTCTCTACCTTTTCCATCATTAGGACATTTCTTTAAAACACATAAGCATACTAATCATGATTGAAAATGTCTTTTTCCTTTCCATTCCTTTAGTCTACTATATACCTAACAAAAAGTGAGACATCCTTTAACAACAGTCCCTGAAGTCAAAATGAGTCACTCTATTATTCAAAATTTTCTAGTTTAAAATTTTTTTTGTAAATTCAATTTTTAAAAATTAACAAGAATTTATTTTTTCTCCCCCACCACCACAGAGGAAAAAAAACACAAAATGCTTATAACAAATATACATAGTGTTTTAAATTTACTGTACTTTGCACTGTTTTTTGGCCAACTTTTTTTTCTTAATGAGTGCATCAGCAGAGACTCCAAGACCCAATAGAGCATGAAGCGTAGTACTGAGTAGGAACAAAGAGCCCAGCACAGAGCCTGAGGTATGATTTGTCACTTGATACGTGTTCCTCATGTCTGCACTTCTTATGTATGTAATCCCTATTGGTATGTGGTATGGTGTGGTATGGTGTGGTAGAGTATGGTGATTCGTTTTGCTTAATATTGCTTATTTGTTTTAAAGGAATGTTCTAATGATTGGAGAAGGCAGGGAGACAATTGTTAGGAAGTGACAGTAATGTAAAAAAAAGGAAAAAGTATCAATATCCACTGTGTCCAATGACATTGTCTTTATTGATGAGAGAGTGTGCCTTACTTTTATACAAAAAAATGTTCTATTGCAGATTTCCTTTCTAGGCTATTTCCTTAAATGTCTTTTCGTTAAATGAACTATACCCAGTCAATAAATACATTGATGGGGGCTCAAGGGCTATCATTTTGAGTGGATGTGGATCCACAGAGTACCTTGAATCTCATAACTCAATTCTTCAGAAGATATTTGATCAAGAAGCCACATTGAAAACTGTTGATTAATTGATCTGATTAAGACATACAAGAAGAGTAAGAGCTCCAACAAAGGGAAAAGCAGAAGGGAACAAGCATTTATTAAATGCCTACTATATGCTGGACATTGATTTTATAAATGTTTGACTTGGTCCTCACAAACCTGGGAGGGAGATGCTCTTTTTGTCACCATTTTACAGTTGAGGAAATTGAAGCAAATGGAAGTTAAATGCCTTACCCAAGGTCACATGGCTAGTAAGTGTCTGAGGTTGAATCTGAACTCAGATCTTCCTGATTCCTGACATCTGGACTCTATTCATTATGCCACCTAACTGCCTCTAGTGACCAAATAAATTATTTTTGATATTGAAATCTACTTGTGACATGGAAAGTGTAGATATGTAGATACGAAAACTTTACAGTGATGTGAAACATGCTAGCAAAAAAGTGCTATGTTCTTAGTTGTAAGATTTATAATGAATACACCACAGGTTAAGAGAACAGCCTTTACTTATCCATTCTTCTACCATATTTTTTAGTTTCTCTATTGGAGGTACAGACTATTTTTTTCTTCAGTGTAGACTTTCATATTGTTTCCACTAAGTGGGACAGCCATAAAATTTATCACTAACTTGTATATAGATACTTTTTAATCAAATAGCCAATTGTCTGCTCTGTTGGTCAAAATTTGGTGCTTATTACAGTGATGGTTATTATGGTTATCTGTTATTATGACTCTTTCTCAATATACTTTGCATGATTGCTTTCTAAAAAAATTTCAATTACATTAATAATACACTTCTACTTTCTTTGGATAAGGCAATAATCATACACTATTGTATCATTATTATTAATATTGTGATTATTATTGGCAATATTATTCCTTTAAAAATGCTCTCCTGTGATGTATCTTCTATTCTGTTTTGAGTTAGCAGAGTTTTTTTAAAAAGCAGTTATTTTTTCATTTTCAGTTAACTAAGGGAGATAAATTATTACTGATACCTGAACATCATAAATTCTCCTGTACTTTGCACTTATTTTATTTCTTAATTGTCCAGATGTACTGTGATGGTGCAATGGAAAGAACATCGGACTTGTTGTCCAAAAACTTGGATTCCAAAACTTATTCCACCAGTTACTAGCTGCATGGTACTAGGCAAGTCACTTAACATCTTTAAGAATGTTTCCTAATTGGAAAATTCCTTATCTGCCTTACCTACCTCATAGGGTTGTTGTGAGGATTGAATAAAACAGTATATATGAAAGACCTTTGAACACTGCAAAGCACTTTATAAATAGATGGAATTATTACCTGGAGTATTTAGAGTATCTAATGTAAGATCTATGACTACATTTTAATTTATTCCAATATTTATTTTATATAAGGCATATATGAATAGATATCAACTGAATATAAAAACTAAAAAAAATTCTTATTTCCAATTTGAATAAAATCTAAGCAAATTCAATTCAAAAAGGCTATATTACGTACCTGCTGTGTACCAAGAACTGTGCTAGGTACTGAGAATACAAAGATTAAAAAAAATAGCCTGTTTCTCCAAAAACCTTACATTCTACTGGGATGATATAGCATCTAAAGGGAAAAATAATAAATATATAATATATTAGAAATAAATTCAAAGTAATTTAAGAATCAGGGAATGCTAGCAACTTGAAATCATGAAGGTTTTTTTAAAAAAAATTTATTTATTTTTAGTTTTCAACATTCATTTCCATAAGATTTTGAGTTGCAAATTTTCACCCATCTCTCCCCTCTCCCCACCCCAAGACACTATGCATTCTGATTACCCCTTCCCCTAATCTGCCCTCCCTTCTATTATACTCCTCCCTTCCCTTATCCCCATCTCCTCTATTTTCCTGTATGGCAAGATAGATTTCTATACCCCATTACCTGTATTTATTCTTTCCCAGTTGGATGTAAAAACAATTTTTAACATTCATTTTTAAAACTTTGAGTTCCAACTTCTCTCCCTTCCTCCCTCCCCACACATCCCCACTGAGAAGGCAAGCAATTTAATATAGGTTATACATATACAGTTATGCAAAAGACTTCCATAGAAGTTATGTTGTAAAAGACTAACTATATATCCCTCCATCCTATCCTACCCCCCATTTACTCTATTCTCTCTTTTGATCTTGTCCCTCCCCAAAAGTGTTTACTTCTAATTACCCCTCCTCCCATTTGCCCTCCCTTCTATCATCCCCCAGCACCTCCCTTCTCCCCTACTTTCCTGTTATGTAAGATAGATTTTCATACCAAACTGGGTATACATGTTATTCCCTCCTTAAGCCAAATGTGATGAGAGTAAGCTTCACTTTTCCCCTCTCACCTTTCCCCTTTTTTGCCTCGATTGAAAAAGCTTTTTCTTGCCTCTTTTATGAGAAATAATTTGCCCCATTCCATTTCTCCCTTTCTCCTCCCAAATATATTCCTCATTCACCCCTTAATTTTATTTTTTAGATATCATCTCTTCCTATTCAATTCATCCTGTGCCCTCTGTCTATATGTATATAATTCCCCCAACTACCCAAATACTGAGAAAAGTCTCAAGAACTACAAATATCTTTCTATGTAGGAATGTAAACAGTTCAACTTTAGTAAGTCCCTTATGATTTCTCTTTCCTGTTTATCTTTTCATGCTTCTTTTGATTCTTGTGTTTGAAAGTCAAATTTTCTATTCAGGTCTGGTCTTTTTATGAAGAATACTTGAAAGTTCTCCCTTCTCCCTTCCCTTCCATGATAGAGTTTTAATTTTTGACCATCACCTCGCTCAGTCTTCCCTTCCTTCTTTCAGCCTCCCTCCCTTTTACTCCCCTTTATCCTTATTACTTCTTCCCTCCCTTTGGCCTCCCCTCCCTTTTCTTTCCCCCTTCCCCTCCTACTGCCTATAGAGCTAGTTAGATTTCTATACTTAACTGAGTTTATTGTTCCCTCCTTCAACCAAATCAGATAAGAGTAAATATCAAACAATTCCCAACTCCCTTCCCTCTTTCCCTCTATTGTAATATAATTTTATGCCTCTTCCTATGATGTAATTTACCATTTTCTGCCTCTTCCTTTTCACATCTCCAGTTACAATCCCTGTGCACCCTTAAATCACATTTTTATCATCACATCATTTACTTTATACCAGCTCTCTCTATGTATATCCCTTTTTTATATCATGATAAATATATAATTCTCAAGATTAACAAGTATCACCTTCCCTTATAGGGATGTAAATAGTATGCCCAAATTGAATAACAAGTTTTTTTCCCCTGTTTACCTTTTTATGCCTCTCTTGAGACTTGTGTTTGAAGATCAAATTTTCTGTTGAACTCTGGTCTTTTTATCAAGAAGGTCTGGAAATCCCTTATTTCATTGAATGTCTCTCTCTTTGCCTGAAATATTACTGGGTAATGAATCCTTAGTTGTAGTCCCAGCTCCTTTGCCTTACTAAATATCATATTCTAATTCCTTTTATCTTTTAATGTAGAAGCTGCAAGGTCCTGTTTGATCCTGACTGTAGCTCCCCAATATTTGAATTTTTTTTTCTGGCTGCCTGTAGTATTTTCTCCTTAACTTGATAGTTTTGGAATTTGGCAACAATATTGCTTGGTGTTTTTAGTTTGGGATCCCTTTCTGGAGGTGAACGATGGATTCCTTCCATGACTATTTTGCCCTCTGGATCTAGGACTTCTAGGCAGTTTCCTTCGATGATTTCTTGGAAGATATTGGCCAGGCTGTTTTTTTCATCATGAATATCTGGTTGATTAATAATTCTTAGATTTTCTCTCCTGGATCTGTTTTCCAGGTCAGTTGTTTTTCCAGTTAGATATTTCACATTGTCTGGTATTTTTTCATTCCTTTGGTTTTGTTTTATAATTTCTTAATTTTTCATAAAGTCATTAGCTTCCATCTGCTCCATTCTAATCTTTAAGGAATTATTTTCTTCAGTGACCTTTTTGATCTCCTTTTCCATCTGGCCAATTCTGCTTTTTATTGGCTTTTCTTCTCCTTATTGGCTTTTTGGATCTCTTTTGCCATTTGGGTTGGTCTATTTTTAAAAGTGTTATTTTCTTCAGCATTTTTTGAGTCTCCTTTAGCAAGCAGTTGACTCATTTTTCATAATTTTCTTGCATCATTCTCATTTCTCTTCCCAATTTTTGCTCTGCTCTCTTACTTGATTTTCAAAATCCTTCTTGAGCTCTTCCATGGCCTGAGACCAATTTATATTTTTCTTGGAGGGCTTGGATGGAGGAGCTTTGACTTTATTTTTTCTGTTTGCATGCTTTGTTCTTCTTTGTCACCAAAGTAAGATTCTATAGTCTGATTCTTTTTCTGTTTTTTTGCTCATTTCCCCAGCCATTTACTTGACTTTTGAGCTCTTGGTCAAGGTAGTTCTCTGCTTTCAGTGGGGAAGGGGGGTGAAATGTCAGTTGCTCGATCCTCCCACAATCTGTGGGCCTAAAGCTCCAGAAACAGTGACTGCAACTGCCCCTGCTGCTGCTGTGGCTGCCACAGATTCCTCTTTCCCCTCTCCCCTCTGCCTCCCTGGGGCTGGAACTGGACCACTCCACTCTCCTGCACTGATCCCACAGGTTTTTTCCACTGATCTTCCAATGTATCCTCAGTATTTTGGGATCATGAAGTCTAGAAACCACCACAAGTCCCCTCTCTGCACTCATGGCCCACACTGGACTATGCTCTGCTCCCAGTGTGGCATGATCAACACTTTCCAGTGACCTTCCAGGCTCTCTTGGGCTGAAGAGTTACTTCACTCAGTCATTCTGTGGGTTCTGCAGCTCCAGAATTTGTTTAGAGCCATTTTTTATGGGCATTTGACTGGGCTTGGTGGGAATGCACTAGAAAGTTTGTGCTGTTACTCTGCCATCTTGGTTCCACCCCCCAAATGGAGGAATTTTTGTAGGAGATAATGCATGACATGAAGTGAGGTAGGGGTTTCTAGAGGCAGAGATGAGGCTAGTTCCCTTCTTATTTCCATTGTATTAATATTCTATGATGTAAATATACCATAATTTGTTTAACTATACTCTTACTTTTGAACATTTAGGTTGTTTTTAGTTTCTTAAGGTTATATACAGGGTATCCCAAAACTATTAGAGAGGTTTTGAATTACTAAGATTCATTAATGCTAAGTAAAATTTTAAGCTAACCATGCTTTGGGGACACACTGTATAATTTTGCTATGAGAAATTTTGGACAGGTCATTTTTTTCATTTGGAAATAACTTTTGGCTGGGCATGTTCCCCAAAATGGCATCACTAGGGCAAATAGTAAGACCATTTTTGTAATTAAATTTTGTACTGCCATATTGCTGTCCCAAAAGTCTCTATAAGTTTCTAATTCTGTCAGGAACATATGAGTATACATGATTCCCACAACTTAAGAGTAAGGAGTTTTGTTGCTTATCATTTTTGCCCGTGTGATAGGTGTGAGTGGTATTTCAATGTTTTTTTTTTTTATAAAAGGTAACAAAATAAAAGAAAATCTTTGAGAAATTACCACTTTAAGGCAAGAACAAATCCAGCATAGAATAAAACACAGTACAATGCATTCTGTGATAGCTGGGCAGATTTGAGGAACAGGCATATTTTGGGGGGGTTTTTTTGTTTGTTTTTTGTTTTTGAAGAAGTCAGGGTTAAGTGATTTGCCCAGTGTCACAGTTTGTAAATGTCTGAAGCTGGAGTTGAACTAAAGTCTTCCTGATTCCCTGATTCCCCTGATTCCAGGGTTGATGCCCTATCTACCACAGCAGCTAGATGCCTAACCAGGTATATTTCAAATGACTAGTGGTATGTACTAAGAGATACAGTTCCAAATCCTAAAAATGCATGAGGAAAAGACATGGCCATTGACATAGATGAATGAAGAGTATATAGATGTGTTTATGTTTGTTATATATACTATATATCTATAACTATATTTTTATATATCCATACCTATCTATAGCTACATTTTTATCATCTATAGCAATCAATATTCATGTTTATTTGAAAATATGCACATCTGCATACATATAGAAATTCACAAACATTTATTCTACAATACTATAAGCTACTTTTATATATTATATAAATATACACATAGCATTCACACACAAGCATATATCATAGCAATCATAGACATGCAGTTGGAAGAGACCTCAAAGGCTACTTACTCCAATCTTTTCATTTTAGAGATGGGTATTGTGAAGACCAGGGGGACTAAGTAGTTTGTCCAGGGTCACAACCTGCTTTAAATAGTGACTTTCATCATTATATGGCACATACTAATAAGTACCCCAATTCAGCTGATTAGAGTAAAAGAGTTTTATATGATTAGAGAAGTGAAATCCTCATATTCCTGCTTATATTTTTCCCACTTGATAGAGTCAAAGTTTGAGGTTTACTTTATATGTTTCTATCTCTCTCTTCAAAATGCCCTATTAAGGTAGTTTGGGTATTTTCTTTGGGTTCCTATTTATTCTGATATGTTTTTAAACTTAAGTTTGCTGCTAAAATGTGTATTACACTTTTTTCCCCTAAACGAGAGTGTCAGTAAATTCCAACTAGAAGTTGTCCAGCCTCCTGGGAGGAGATTGCTTAGTAATGGGTGCTATACAAGTACTTTTAAAGTCCCTGAAAAAACATATTTAGAGACTCTTTTGTGCAATTACTATTCAATAGTAGTGGCAGCAGTAGCATATGACAATGCAATGTATGTGAGCTGCACAAAACATAAAACTAGAAATGGTCCCTGTGGTAGCACATATTACTGCAATTCAATTTAGACTTTTCTCTCTTTGTAAGTACTTGATTGTGTGCACACTCATGGTCTGCCAAGGTGGACAATGTCTGCCAGGAAATAGTGGTAAAAGGGAAAGAGAAACTTCTGAATTCTAAGTGTAATTCTGACTTTATTCTTTTTAGATAAGAGAAATATTTTTTTGTTATTCTCCTGAATTATTTTTCTGCATTGGCCCTACTGCTCCACCTTATGTTTCTCATCTCACTTTGGGAAGGATTTATTAGGTGAGTCTTCAAGGAAGAAGTCCAAAAGAAGCTACTAAAAGTGGGGAATCTCTTTCTGAAATCCAGACTATCAGCATAATAATAAATAATGCCTCTATTTGTAAAGTCTACCAATTTCTGAGATGTAAACGCTCATGCTAATAATTTAACAATCATTTCTCTTAAGCTGCTAAGAGTGAGGTTCAGCATATGCCTATATATGCCATCTAAGTTTTTCTTTAAAATTGAGAAATAAATCACTCTTCCAGATTTCTTTTGTGGGACACACATGGTTTGATGCCATATTTTGATACATAGTTTTTGATTTCTCAGAGTTGAATAATACAGAGAAAATGAGCCATAAACTAATTTTATTAATACATACTGAGAAAAAATTTAAGTTAAATCTAAGCAAAAAAAACCCAAAAACAAAAGCCATTCATTTTGAAAATCTGGATTTATACCAGAGGTATAAGGATAGTTCTATATTAGGAAAACAATTATCATACTTAATCATATTTCAAACAAAAAACAACCAAAAGCACAAGATAAAATCAACAGAGACAGAAAAAGCAATGAATAAAATGTAGCATTCAGTTACACTAAAAAAAAGACAACTCCACAAAGCATATACAAAGAATAATTGTTAATATGATTTTTTTTTAAAAAAAAGCTAGCATCATTAAAAATGGGAAATCATCAGAAGTTTTCCAAATAAATACAGGGATACAACAGTGATGCTCTCTCTTCACTATTATTATTCTATAAATTTTATTGATAGTAAATAGATATAAGGAAGAAATTAAAGGCATAAATAGTGGCCAAACTTTCCCTATTTCTGGAGAACACAACAATAAACTTAGAAAACACTAAGGAATAAGCAAAGGAATTAATTATAATAATCATTATCTTCAGTAAAGTGGCAGGATATAAAATAAATCCCCTCCCTAAAAAATTGTCAGCATATCTATATGTAGTTATAACAAAATCAAGAGGAAAGAATAGAGACAAACCATTCAAAATAATTATATAATGTACAAAATATCTGTGAGCAATTTACCCAAACATACTGAAGACAAATGTAGCATTTGTGTGGGAAATAAGCATGACACTCAAATATCCTTTCTTCTCTCTGTTGACACATCCACTCTAACCTATAACCTGTTAAGATAAGGGGGTCCTGGAAAAGCTGACGTGCTGTTACAACTCACTGTCAGGATTCTAGGACTTGGTTGGAGTGATATACTCCCACTCACAATTACAACCTCTAAATCCTTAGTTATGAGCTTCCTCTTTAATAAATCAGCCAAGACAATACCCTTACCTCTTAATCTGAAGCATTTACTAAACAGAAGGCAAAAAAGGATAGTTAAAATAATCATCAGCATATATGGAGGGGATACACTCTTGACCAATGCACATAGGATGTATGGGGAGAGTGTACATTAACTTAGAAAACTAGTATGGAGACACATAAGTAGGGAACATATGCACTTGGGAAAACTCAACACTGGACTATGGATCTTGCTGCCCATTGTCTCTTTTGTGGACAATCCACAAGTCAAGGCTGAGTGGAGTCTAGACTTCTCCACTCTCTGATTGAGTGGGGCTGCTTCTCTGCTTTTTGGTCCAGTCCACTCTTTTTCTAGGCTTCCCAGGAAATATTAAGATTTTCAGCAAAATAGAATCATTACTCTTGAAACTATAGAGCTTTTTCAGGTCTGCTCCCTTGGATGGACTCTGAGAAAACGTTATACTCTTTCAGCCAAAAGTACTCCTTAGTCTGGGATCTGTTGGCTAGACTCAGAGGAATTTTGCCTGTCAGGCAGTGGATGGCAATACTGGGAAAGGGAAAGGTAGAATCTCTGCACTCCTATCAGCCATACCAAGGAGCAACAAGTTTCCTCTAATCAGTTCCTCCAAGCATATATATTTATCTAATCTAGTCTTCCAAGCTGCTAATGAAAGAGCAGGTTCTGAGGTCTTTCTGTGACTCAGCTGTGAAATTGCCTCCTGAACCCAGCTCTGAAGATTCTTCTCAGACCCATTGAAAGGTCTTGTTTTACCTCTAAAGGTTTTGTCATAAGCAACTCTACTGCTCCAAAGCAGAGTCTCTTAGTGAAATCTCTACCTTATGGAATGGAACAGAAAATTCCGTTTTGGACCCTCTGCAGTGTTCAAGGAATAGAAAGATTAATTGAAAAAGAGGCTCACTGTAAGGATTAGCAAATACTCACTGTATGAAAGGATAGAGGGTGTGACCAAAGAGGTCCAGAGCCCACAATATATCTCAATGACTCCAAACCTTTACAATAAGCATCATCACCTGAGTATGTACATCACCCATAGAGGTGGCATAGAACAGTACTTCTTAAACTGTGGGTCATGACCTCATATGGGTCACGAAAAATTTAGCAACAGTGAAAGGTTTCTGAATGCGCAACTACCAATAATTAATTAAAAATCAAATGCGTGATGAATTCTAGGTGTTTCTGGCAGTGTTTGCCCATGTTGCATCACATGACTTTACTGCAGCCTTTGCTATCAACACAATGCATGCATATTTTGCATTGCACATGTCATCATGCCCACATAGCACCAACTAATGCCAAAACACAAAAAGGGGTTGTGAGTGGAAGAAGTGTAAGGAGCCCTGGTATAGAAGACTAGGAAGATTCAGGTGTGTATAGACTGTCTGACTTTGAACAAGAGAATTAAAATGTCCCAATAGACCATGCTGATTAATAAAAGTAAGCACTGTACAGGGGTCTGTGAGCTATGTTTTGGACTAGATTCTGACCCACAAAGTAATAACTACTATGTGCCAGGCACTGTGCTTTATACATATTACCTATATTCTGAAAACATGTCAGAAATGATTATCATTATTGCTGTTTATGTTGTCATAGAAGAAAGCTGTGGTAGATACGATACAAAATAATGGGAAAGATCAAAGATGATGGTTTTATGACAGAAGAGGAGGAAAAGGGAGAATGAAGTGAGGAAGACATTGGAAAGTTGAGGAGAGGAGTAAGAAAAGGAAGATAATGATGAGAAAGAAGGAAGGAGGGAAACAGAAAGAGCAGAAATAGAATGATGAGGAGAAGAGAAATGAAAGAGGAGGGGAAGGGCACAAGGATAAGGAAGATGAAGAAGAAAGATGGAAATTAGTGGCGATAGTATTAAAAGAGGATGAAGAAAAAAGACTAAGACAACATCAGCAGCTACCAACCTATATGCACTTTGACCAACTTTTTAATTTCTGTAAAATTTTTACGATGGTGGTATTTGAATAAATCAAGAATGTCCCTGACGAATACATGGAAAGGGACGGATGAGCATTCACCAATTATTCTCTAAAATAGACTTCATAGTCACGTAACTTACTGAGAAGAGTCAGTAACACAAAATTTCATTGTTTTGGTTTTATTGATTTCACAAAATAGTTTGATTTGCTACAGGAAAATGCAACCTTTAAAACTATCCTCAGGCAAGCTATCTCATTCCCCACCCTGACCTGTGATTTTATCAGTGTACAGAGTCCCAGGTGAACACACTCTCTCTAACCAGTGGAGATCATCCTTCTTCAATTCCTTCTTAAGATGAAATTGTTTATTGTTGCTGCTCAGTCATATCTGACTCTTCCATGACCCCATTTGGAGTTTTCTTGGCAAAGATACTGGAGTGGTTTATATTTTACAGATGACAAAACTGAAGCAAACAGGATTAAGTGACTTGCTTAAGGTCATACGGCTAGTAAGTGTCAGGCCAGATTTGAAATGAGGTGTTCCTGACTCCAGGCCTGGTGCTCTATCTACTATGCCACCTAGCTGGCAACAAGCATTTAATGAGTTTCTACTGTGTTCTAGAAAGTGAGTAAAGTGGTGGGGATTCAAAGGCAATAATGAAACAGTCTCTCTTCTCTCAAGAAGTTTATGTTTCCTCAGGGGTAGGAAGCAACATGTACACCTATAAATAGACATAATGTGTAAATGCAGAATGCAAAGTACATGAAGTAAAAATATAAAGAAAATATAATACATCAATATATAATACTAAATAATTGGAAGGATGCATTAGCAGCTGCAAGGTCCAGAAAAGGGCTCGTAAAAGAGATGGCATTTGAGCTTTTAAGGGCCCTGGTGATTCCAAGATGTGGAGATGAAAGAGGGCTGCATACCAAGCACAGTGTACATACAGCCTGTACAAAGGAACAGAGATGGAACATAGACTAAAATGCATGAAGGCTAACAAGTAGGTGAATTTGACTAGGACATCAAGTATATTAAGGAAGTGATGTACAATAAAACTGGAAAGGAAAAGTATAGTCTGGTTGTTCAAGGCTTCAAATGCCAAATGGAAGAGTTTGTGTTGCTCTTTACAGGTCATAGGGAGCCAATGGGGCTTTTTGAGCAGGGAAGCGACTGACAAACTTGAGCTTTAGAATATCACTTTGGCATCTGTGTGGAGGATGGATTGGAAAGGGGAGAGACTTCAGGAAAGGAGAATAATCAAGTTATTTCAATTAGTTTGGACAAGTGGTTGATGAGGGCCTGAACTAGGGTGGTAGCCACATAAGTGGAGAGGTGGTAGATACAAGATGTAGTGAGAGTGGAATCAATATAATACATAGATTAACTGGGTAGGTCAAGGTGAGGAAGAGGAGAAAGCTGAGAATTGACTCCAAGGATGTTAACCTAGGTGATTAGAAGGAAGAAAGTATACTAGAAATAGATTCTATTTCCCACAAATAGAAAAGGTGGGGATAATGATAGGGTTGGGAGAATCATGAGTTCTGTTTTGGACATTTTGAGTTGAAAATGCCTACAGGAATCCTTTAGAAAGGAATAGACAGTGATGTGTGACTGCAACTCAGGAGACAGACTAAAGCTGGATATGTAAATCATTTACAGAAATGTGATTTGAACCCATAGAAGCTGATGAGATCATTGAGAAAGTATAAAGAGGGAAGAGAATAGTACCCAAGACAGATCATTGGTATATATTCACAGTTAAATGAGTGGGACTTCGATGATGATCCGGTAAAGGAGTCTCAGAACAAAATGCCAGACAATAGTAGGAGAACAAGGAAAGACCAGCATCCCAAAAATCAAAGAAGAAAAGAATATCCAGTAGCAGAAAGTGGTCAACAATATTAAAGGCTTCAGAGAAGGCCAAAAAGAATGAAAACCATGAAAAATCCAATGGAATTGGCAATTAAGAGATTATTGCTAACTTGGGAGAGAGAGCAATTTGAACTGAGTGATGGGGTTGGAAGCCAGGTTGCACAGGGTTGATAAGTAAATGAAAGAGGAGGAAATAGAGGCAACTAGGGCAAAGACCTTTTTCAAGGAGCTTGGATAAGAAAGGAAGGAGAGATATAACATGAGGATATGATAGATGTAGTAAGAGTTTTTTAAGGACGGAGCAAGATCTACCATACAATTTTCTTCCTGATCCCCCAGTTATTAGCATCACCTCCTCTTTACAGTCATAGAACTGGACAGCTAGGTGGCACAGTAGATAGAGCACCAGGCCTGGAGTCAGGAACACCTCATTTCAAATCTGGCCTGACACTTACTAGCTGTATGACCTTGGGTAAGTCACTTAATCTTGTTTGCCTCAATTTCCTCATCTGTAAAATGAGTTGGAGAAGGAAAAGGCAAACCACAGTAGTATCTTTACCAAGAATACTCCAAATAGGGTCACGGAAGAGTCAGATATAACTGAGCAGCAACAATAAAAAATAATCATGGAAAGTTGCCTAGGATAGTAAGAGATTTTTGATTAGCCCAGGATTGCATAGCCAGTTATCTATCAGAGGTTTGAATTTGGTTTTTCTAACTCCAATTCTGGCTGTCTAGCTATGTTGCCTCTCAAAGAATCTCATGCGTACACAATATCATATGATCCTGTGATCTTAAGATCCTAGGTGAAAATCTGCATAGATGACATAGATAGATGATATTATTGTAAGAATATGTAGCTCTAAAAGAAATCATAGAAGTCTAGAAGCTCAGAGGTGAAAGAATCACTAAGTCATTTAGTCCAACACCTACACAAATTCTAAATTCTGTCAACAAGGAGTCATCTAATTTTTGCTTCAATTTCTCTAGTAGAGAACTCACTACTCCCAGCAGGAAACCCCTTCTATTTTTTGATGGCTCTAACATTAGGTTAAAAGGCTACGTCAGAGATGACCTAGCTTGACTTTCTCAATTTACAGTTAAAGAAACATACAGAAAGATGAAGTGGTGTACTCAATATCATCAAATGGTTAGAAAGTGGAGGATCCAATTTAGACATTTTCTTTTTTTTTTTTTTAATGCTCCTTATCTCTCTCCCTATGACTTCCATCAATCGCTCTTAGTTTTCATGTTTAGGATCAAAAAAGAAAAAAATCCCTTTTTCATATGATAATCATGTTTGACTATGATCACATTTTCTCTAAGTCTTCTCTCAAGACTAAGCATAATAACCAAAACTCATAATGGCTTGGTTTTAAGATGCCTCACCATCTTGGTTCCCTTCCTCTATACAGAATGTTGCAGATATGGTCTGACCAGAAAAGAGTACAATGGTACACTCTCCTCCCTTATCTAGGACATTGTATTTCTATTAACATGTCTCAAAATCACATTAGCACTTTGAAACATGATGCTCATTCAGTTTGAGATTGCGAGTCATTAAAATCCCTAGGAGTTTTCACATAAACTTTTCTAGTTAGGAATTCACTTATTCTGTTTCCATATAGTTTTTTTTTTTTAATTCACGTAAAAGCTTTTGAATCTCTTCATTAAAAATTTTACCTTATTAGCCTGAGCCCACTGTTCTAGTCCAGATGGAGAAGGGACCTAGGGAAAACATGATAGCTGTCTTCAAGCATTTAAAGAGCTGTCACATGGAAGAAGGATTAGATTTTCCCTGCTTTTTCCAGAGGGAAGAATTAAGAGAAATGGGTGCAATTTGCAGGAACAATGATTCAGGTTTGTAAAAACATGAATAAAGACATGTATACACATATGTGTGTATATATGTATCTACCTATCTATCCACACACTTTTTGGATATATAATTTTAGGGGGAGGTTTATATATATACATATATGCATATATACACATATGTACGTATAGATGCACATCTATGTATGTGTGTCTATTCATATGCACATATGTATACATACACATATTTTATATATGACTTAATAAACCTAAATCTTTTTAATCTATATAAGATGTAGATATATGGATATATTGTATATTTTATATATGCAAATTTACACATAGTTGTATGTATACACATAGATATCCCTCCCAAAATTAAAGCTATACACACTGCAAATGAACTCTGGAGTTCATGCACTCCCGCTCTCTAGAGATTTTCAACTACAGGCTGAATGCCCACTAGCCAAGGATCATACAAAATAATCCTTAGTTAGGTATGGGTTGAATTAGATTGCCTCTGGGATCTATTCTACCTCTGAGATTCTATGGTTCTGTGAGAGCTTTCTGAATCCTGATTTTGCCAGTAAAGGTCTTAACATTTCCTCCCTGCTTTATATCACTGAAAAACTGTGTAAATATGCCATATGTGCCTTCATCAATCAATCAATAGACATTTATTAAGAAGCTATTATGTGCCTGGAACTGTGCCACTTGTTAGAACTACAAAGACAAAGATGAAACAGTCCCAGTTTGAGTTTACCTTCTAACCTAGCAGGTATGAACATACACTGGTATATACAAAGCAAATACAAAATAATCCTGTGGGGGAAGCCATGAGAAAATGGGTGGTGGTGGAATCTGCTGTAAACAGAAAGTGGCATCTGAACTGAGTCTTGAGGAAAATTAGGGCTCCCAAGAAGTGATAATGAAGAGGGATTACATACTAGGTATGGGGTACAGGCAGCACCAGGACATATAGACAAACGATATACTGTCCTGTGTGAATAATTTGTTGTTGTGTTATTTGACTCATGTCTGACTCTTTGTGACCCCATCTGAGGTTTTCTTGGCAAAGATACTGGAGTGGTTTATCATATCCTTCTCCATCTCATTTTATAAATAAGGAAAATGAGGCACACTTGGTCAAGATCACACAACTAGTAAGAGTCTAAGCCTGGATTTGAACTCATGAAGATGAGTCTGATTTCTGATTTCTATCACTCTGCCACCTAGCTGTAAATAGTAGCAAGAAGGTTAGTTTGACTGTATCAGAGTATACAAAAGGGAACATTGTAAAATGTCTAGAAACATGGGCTGGGGCCAAGCAGAGAAGAACTCTAAATGCCAAATAGCAGATTTGTATTTGATCCTAGAGATAATAGGGAATTGGAGCAGTTATTGAGTAGAGGGTTAACATGGTCAGACCTGTGCTTTAAGAAAAAACTTTGACGGGTGTGTACGGGATGGATTGCGGTGGGAAGAGTTTTGAGGCAGGGAGACCATTAGGCTATTATGATTGTCCAAGTGAGGAGTAATGAGGCCTTGAATCCGGATGTTAGTTGCGGAAATGGCGAGAAGGGGAGATGTTGTATGGATAGAAAAAGTAATATTTGGTAACTGATTGAATATGTGGTATGAATGAGAATGAGGAGTCAAGGATAACACTGACGTTGTGACTGGAAAGAACGTAGTTCCCTCAAAAGCAATAGGGAAATTCAGGATAGGGGAGGGTTTGGGGAAAAGACAATGAGTTTTGTTTTATCTCTATTAGTTTTGAGATGCCTATGGAAACACACATTTTGAAATGTTTGAAATGATGTGGGGCAACAAGGTAGAACAGTGGATAGAGTGCAGGAACTGGAGTCAGGAAGACTCATCTTTGTGAGTTCAAATTCGACCTTAGACACTAGCTGTATGACCTTGGGCAAGTCACTTAACCCTTTTTTCCTCACTTTCTTCATCTGTAAAATGAGCTGAAGAAAGAAATGGAAAACCTCTCCAATATCTTGGCCAAGAAAACCCAAAATAGGGTCATAAAGAGTTGGGCATGACTGAAACAACTGAACGACAAAAACTGGAACTGAGGAGAGATGCTAGGACTGGATATATAGATCTAGGAATCATCTTTATAGAGATAATAATTGAATCTATGAGAACTGATGAGATCAACAAATAAGATAGTATAGTGAGAAAAGAGATGAGGACCCAGGAGAGAACTTAGAGGGACCCACAGTTAGTGACCATTCCATGAATGATGATCCAGCAAAAGAGACTGAATAGAATCCAAAGTCAAAGGAGAATCAAGAGTAGTGTCATGAAAACTCAGAGATGAGAGATCAACCAAGAGTAGAGAGTGGTCAGTTAACAGTGTTAAATGCTGCTGAGAGATCAAGAAAAAGGAAGATTCAGAAAAAAACATTTGGAGAGAGAGAGCAGTTTCAGTTAAATGAAGGGGTCAGAAGGCAAATTGCAAAGAGTTTAGTAAAAGCAGAGGAAGTGAAATCACCAAGTGTACACAGTTTATATAAAGAGGTTAAGCTGAGAAAAAGAGACAGTATGACAGCAGTGATGGTAGGATTTAGTGGGACTTTTTTAAGGATAGGAAGATTTGAACATATTTGTAGACGGAAGGGAAGGGACCAAGAGAGAGGGATAAGTTGACAATAAGAAAAAGAAGAGATGATAGAGCGGCTAATCTCCTAGACAATAAAGGAGGGGATGGGATCAAGGATAAATATTACCTTGTCAAGGAGAAGGATGACCTCTTTATCAGAGATTTTGATTCTTCTTTCCCTCTTAATAAAACTTCCCTTTGATATAGTACGGCTTCATGCTTGAAAGTATTAAATTAGGCAGGACTCTGGAAAGCTATTATGTATTTCTGTCTGGTTAAAATATTTTTCTCCTGGGTTGGGGCTCAAGTAAAAACAAATGAGATTGCTTTATACCTCCACCCCCATCCTTTGACAAAAACAAAATAATTTACTCCTTGGGCCTTTTGTGCCACAGTTACCTCTGACATAAAGGTCACATGAAAACTCACATAATTTGAGTATTGAAATTACTTCAACAGCCATCAAATACCATTCATGTATGAAAGGAATCCCTACCATAAGCAGACTTGACAAATGGTTACCCAAACCCTGCTTAAAAACTTCTAAGGAGAGCGAAATTTCCAGTTTCCTTATTTGTAAAAGAATGAAAGGTTTGGACTATATTGATTCTAAGGCCTTTTTAACTATAGATTTATCATGCAGCTAGGTGGTGCAGTGGATAGAGCACCAGTGCAGGAGTCAGGAGGACCTGAGTTCAAATCTCACCTCAGACACTTGACATTCACTAGCTGTGTGACCTTGGGCAAGTCACTTAACCCCAACTGCCTCATCCTGGGTCATCTCCAGTCATCCTGATGAATATCTGGTCACTGGATTCAGATGGCTCTGGAGGAGAAGTGAGGCTGGTGACCTGCACAGCCATCCCTCACTTAACACAAAGTCAAGTGCAAGTCATGTCATTACTTCTCTGATGGCATGGTCTTCTTTGGCAGCAAAGGACAAACACACACACATCTCAAGGTAAAGTATTTCACTTTTGGAAACTGAGGCCCAATGAAGTGAATTGACAGAGAAACAAGGAAAGAGTTTTTCTTTCCAAAGGAAAAACAATGAGCAAAACTAGTGATGCAAATAAAAGGACACGAACTATATACATCCTGTATAGATGTTTATTTAAAAAAAAACCCTGTATAACTTCATTTAAGAAACTTCCTAAGAATAAATAGCAACAATGTTCCAGAAAGATTAAGTGGTTTACTGTGAAAAAGTGGAACATGGTGAGAAATGGAATTTCAAAATAGGTCACTTTCCCGTACCTTTAACCCATCAACACTTTTGATACTCAACCTGATCGATTATATAAATGTTCATTCAGAAACGGTCACAGATCTCTCAAAGGAGATAAATTATCCAAATAGAGATTTTTTTCTGCATAGAATGATTACATATTTCTTGGTATTTTTGTTCTTGCATGGTGAAAGAACTTGAAAAAGTTATAAGAGGATCTGTGGAAAGAAACAGGAATGATTAGCCTGGAGAAGACAAGCCTGAGGAATGGAGACTTGAAAGTTTCCATCACACCTTTGAAGAACTTCCCTTTGTTTTACTGGTCCTAACTAGGAGTTATGGGTGGAAGTTACCATCGCTGGAGGTCTTTGAATGGAAACTGAAAAAGTATTTGCCTAGATAGAGAGCAAATTTGTGTTCTGGTAGGAAGAGGCAGGGCAGTTAGGGGATGAAGAGGATTTCCTCTTCAGTTTCTCATCTGTAAAATGAGTTAGTGAAGGAAATGGCAAACCATTTCAGTATCTTCGCTAAGAAAACCTCAAATGGGGTCACTAAGATTTGGATATGACTGAAATAACTGAGTAATGACAACAGGCAGAAATAAGACATGGAAACCTCTGACCTGAAATTTCCAAAGTATTTTGAAGAAAGTCTTGAGAGGAAAAAAAATAAAAGTTCAGAAGAGGAATAAATAAAAATCAGCAAATATTTTCCAGCGTCCACAGATAAACACAAAACCTGAACAAAATTGCTATTTGTCATGTAGCTAAAATAAATAGCTATCTTCCTTTCAGATAAGGAAGAGCAATCCTCTGTGGTACTAAGGAATTTCAAACAATTGTAGTGTTTTCTTCAGGGAATGATTGTTTGCCCCCCAACAAAATAAAGCAAAACTTTATAGTCCTTGAATTCAAATTATGATCCAACACTTTGGAAAATAGCTTTGAATATGGTTATGAGTTATTAAACTTACATCATAAAATGGTGCTGCCTTTAAATATTTATGTATATGTGCGTATATATCACTGTCGTTCCATGATCAATAAGAAATGAGTTTTAAGCTGTTTTTTTATTCGTAGTAACGGAAATTAATTTTCACTGTTTCATACACATTCTCTTAACAAGTTCCCACTTTCTTTTGTGATCACTGGTGTGCCTTTGCCAAACAGTTCCTTAAGAATCAAGGTGACGTGTTAATATTTTAAAATTTCACTGAATTATAGAAACTTAGAGCTGGAAGGGACCTCAGAACTCATTTAGTCCAACCTCTAAAACTGATTGGGCTTCTGTTCAAACTCACTGATACTTATAGAGCATTCACTTGAAGACATGATGAAACTTACAAGGCAATCTTGAAATAGTCCTGTTACAAATACTTTCTTTATACTGAGTAGAAATTGCCCTCTGCAACTTCTACCTATTGCACCGAATTCTGTCTTTTGGGGCTCATGAAAATAAGTCTGATTCTGATTTCACATAACAGTTCTTCAAACAGATAGTAGTCATGTCCTCCCTAAATCTCCTGTTTTATAATCCCTATTTCTAAGCCCAATGGCATAGGATTCTCTCCTTGTTGGTGGAGCTGAATACCCTGCCCTGTGTGAGGGACAGGGTGGAGCTGGCAAGAGAGCTCTTGCTCAGTCTTTGGGAGTCCCCTCTGGAACTCTTCAGGTCTCAAATCTTCCAGACTGTTCAAGTGGTGAGTAATTTCAGGTGCTTCTGGCTTTCAACTCTGAGAGAGAAGATGAAAAAAGGCTAACCATACTTCACGTGGCTGAAGGAAAGTTTCATGAAAAGGACCAGCTGGGCACATGGGTGTAGGTGAAGTGGGGTGTGGGTTGGGGCATTGCTATTGCATCACCACAAAGAGGTAGGCTGAAGAACAGGGCCTGTTTATCACACTGATGGACTGGTTAGGCCAGGACCTCACCTTGTAATAGATGAAAGTTTCCGACTGCCTAGAAATAACAGCAACTCAATGTTTTATGGTTGTGAACATGTAGTCATGGTTATCAGCTTACCAGCCACCTTGCCACTGAAACCAGAGGCTGAGCTTTGGAAGCCTTAACCCTTTCACTTCTGAAATTTCCATCCTGCCCACCTGCATTCTGATTGGTGAGTTCCTCATCATGTCCACTGTTTTAGGCAGGCCCTAGCCATGTTCTATTTTACTCTCTATCTCCCCTTACTCCAATCCCTCTCCCTAAACTGTGCTTTCCAATTTTCAAACTATAATCAAATCAATATTACCAATACTTATTAAAAGAGTGTATCCATTTACTACCCTGTGCCTCTGCCTACAGTTCCCATCACTTTTCAAACCTAATTGTTCAATTGTTTCAGTCATGCCTAACTCTTCATGATCTATTTGGGACTTTCTTGGCAAAGATACTGGAGTGGTTTGCCATTTCCTTCTCCAGCTTATTTTACAGATGAAGAAACAGGCAAACAGAGTCAAGTGATTTGCCCAGGGTCACACAGCTAGTGTCTGAGGCTGGATTTGAACTCACAAAGATGAATACTCCTGACTCTAAACCTCATGCTCTATCCTAGCAAATAACCCTCCCTAGACATCAATTCCCTATGTGTTTTGTCTTCTGCATTAGGATGTAAGTTCCTTGAGGGCAATGACTATCCACTTTTGTATTATATCCCTGGCATTTAATTCAGTGCTTAACAATCAATCAACATTTATTAAGTGCTTAGCATGTGCTTTGCTAAACTCTAGGAATACAAGAAAGAGGTAAAAGATAGTCCCTGACCTCAAGAAGCTTACAAACTAATGGTTAGACAACATGAAAACAAATACATACAAAGTAAGCTATGTGCAAGATAAATAAGAAATAATTAAAAAGGGAAGGCACTGGAATTAAGAGTGATTAGGGAAGTCTTTCTATAGAAGGAGGGATTTTAGTTGGGACTTAAAGGAAAACAGGGAGGTAAATAGTATGAGTGGAGGAAGGAGAATGGGGGACAGTCAGAGAAAATGCCTGGAGCTGAGAGATGTCCTGTTTATGGAACAAGAGTATGTGTCAGAGAGTAAGGTGTAAGAAGACCTAAAAAGTAGGAAGGGGCTAGGTTTAAAGGCTTTTAATCCACCCATTCATTCATCTATCCATCCATCCATCCATCCATCCATCCATCCATCCATCCACCCATCCATCCATCCACCCATCCATCCATCCACCCACCCATCCATCCATCCATCTATCCATCCATCCATCCATCCATCCATCCATCCATCCATCCATCCATCCATCCATCCACCCATCCATCCATCCACCCACCCATCCATCCATCCATCCATCCATCCATCCATCCATCCATTCATTCATTCATAAGCTCCTACCTCCTCCAACTTTTGAGGTCCCTGACCCTTACCCATGTGATCACATCTTTACAGGAAGAGAAGAATAAAATGGAGGCCTAGGCCATGTATAGATATTGGAGATTCCATATGTAGTCTCCTATGATCTGCTCCCTTCTGCAACTACCTTTCCCTTCCTTGCTCTTCTTCTCAAAACATAGTGGGTGGGGGTGAGCACTTGGAAATGCATCTGCTCAGTCTGGAGAGTAAGTTCCTCATCTCCTTACTTTCCAGCCTCACTGGAGTATCTTTACTATCCCCTTATCTGGGACAGGCCCTCACGCACTACCACTAGGATAGAAAGAGTGGAATTGAATCTGCAATGAAAAAATGAATCAGGTGAATGGTGGATAGGAGAGATGGATGGGTGAATGGAGAAGGGAACTTGACCTCACAACTTCACGTGGCCATTGCCCTGGACCAGCCACACGAGGCCCAGTTAGTATCTAATTATGCAGAACACTTAGGAAGCTATTGTCTTATATACCTTCTCCCTGTCATGGACAAGCTCCTACAAGAAAATAAATGACCATATTCTTTGATCCCATCCTTATCACTGTCTTCACCACTTTCACACAACCTACATTCTAGCACAACAGGGCCATTCCCTAATCCCTGAACTTTTCATCTCTTCGTCCATCTCTTTGCCTTTGTACAGGCTGTCTGTCCTCCGTGTCTGGAATGCTCTCCTTCTCATCTCCCCTTGGAATCTCTAGCTCCCTCCAAGGCTCAGTTTATACAGCACATTTCTCTTTCCTTCTTTCCTTCCTTCCTCCTCCTTATTTCTTCCTTTCCTTCCTTCCTTTTTTATCCTTTTCTTCTTTCTCTCTTTCTTCCTTCCTTCTTTCCTCTCATCCTTCTTTCTTTCTTCTTTCTTTCTTTCCTTCCTTCTTTTTCTTTCTTTCTCTTTCTATCTTCCCTCCTTTCTCCTTCCTTCCTTTCATTCTTTCCTTCTTCCCTCCTCTCTTTCTTTCTTCCCTCCTTTCTTTCTCCTTCCTTTCAATTAATACTTTCTCTCTCTTCAGATTATCACAGATATGAATGAAGAAAAAAACTTTTACTAAAAATTTGCTATATGCCAACCACTGTGATGAGTTCTGGAGATACAAATAGAAAAAGTTATACAGTTCCGGCTCTCAAGGAACTCCTGTTTTAACTAAGGAAGACAATTCATAAAATAAAGTTCAGCTGCAGGGCAGTTGGAAAGTTTTAGAAGCCCTGAGTACTGTAGTGATGAGGATTGTTAGGTTCAGAGGTCTTTAATTTACTCAAGTAGTTAAAATGCCAGTGCTGGAGGACTGTAAGAAACAGAGGCAGGGCAGAGGGTAAGGCCTAGAGGATCTTATGAGAGAATTTTATGGTAGTCTGTAAGATCTAGTAGTCTTCCATCTCATCATAAAGAATGGAATCTTATTCCAATCCTATGAGCAATCAAGCAGCTCAGGCAAGAGAGAAGACAGGGATATAGCCTTCTTCTTACTTGTCCAATCTAGATGGGTTCTGGGCCAACCCACATCCCAGAAGAGATGGGGAAAAGCTACTTGGGTAGGGTTTTTTAAGTTCTGATGACTCTTGTTACTGTGTAGTTGGTTCCAGGGTGCCATTTTTCCAAAGATATATGCTTATCTATTTATATGTGATGTTTCCTTGAGTAGAAAATAAAATCCTTGAAGGGAGGAGATAATTTTCTGTTTTGTCTTTGAATCCCCAGTGCCTAGCACAACTGTTCAGTTGTTATTCAGCCACATCCAACTCTTTGTGATCCTATTAGTAGTTTTCTTGGCAAAAGATATTACAGTGGTTTGTCATTTCCTTCTCTAGTTCATTTCACGGATGAAGAACTGGGGCAAACAAAGTTAAGTGACACACCTAGGGTCACACAGTTAGGAAGTGTCTGAGGCTGAATTTGAACTCAGGAAGATGAGTCTTCCTGACTTCAGACCCAATGCTCTACACACTGTACCACTTGGCTGCCCTCCTAGTATAATACCTGTCTATGTTCAAAGAAGACCGTGACATCAGAGAAATGATGACATGACTTGCACTTGACTTTGTTTTGAGTGAGGGAGGGCTGTGCAAGGTCACTTCCCCCCCTCCCTTGGCCATCTGGATCCAGTGACCAGATATTCATCAGGGTGACTGGAGAAGGCCCAAGATGCATATTCAGGTAGTCACTTAGAGTGAGGTAATGGCCATTCAATGAATAGGCCTCTTTAAGAAGTAAACAGGGAATGGGCCCTTTAATGAGCAAAAGAGAAAAAAAAAGCAAAGCCAACTGGGAGGGAAAGAGCAACAGTTACTATTGATAATCACTCTGAAGCCATCAAGTGGAGTTTGGGCAGGGACCTACTCTGTCTGTGTTCATCCTTTGTTTTAATACCATGTAATAAATAAATGTACTAAAAATATTAAATAAATGCTAGTTAGATTTCATTGTATTGAGCTGTACCAGAAGCTAACAGATGATTCCCAAGAATGAGCTCCTCCCTGCCCTGTACCTTACATTCATGTCCTAGGGTCTCTGACTCCTTCCACCATCAGATGAAGGTGCCATTCTTGCCTCTTATCCCAGATGCAACATTTCCTTGTTATAGCTCCACTGATGCACAGGACTTTCTATGTGTCCTTTATGGATACCAAAGCTCCAAAAGTTATCATATCACTTTTATATTTGCTTCCATAAGTATGTTACTGGGCTCTGGTCAATGCCCGACTGACACTGTATTATCCATTTCATGCAAAAGAAGAGCCCATGCTAAACCATTAGGCTTCTGCATCTCAAGCACTAAACAGGAAAGAGTTTACTGCTTTTTGTTAAACTTTTACTATCATCTGAGGTGATTGCTATGAGTGAAAATATAAAAGCCAACAACAAGTGAAAAAGCAACATATTTTTGGGGAGGAGAGATTGTTTGGGATGGAAAATTGACCTGCTATTTCATCAGTGCTGGGAACTCCCAGGTGAGGCAACTCCCTCCCTAATGCAAGTTGACATACCTTCTCCAAAACTTATAGCCTTAGAGAGTTGCCTAGAGCACTGAAATGCTAAATGACTTGCCTAAGGAAAAACAGTCAGTACATGTTAGACATAGGACCTGAACCCAGGTTTTACTGGTTCCAAGGCTGGCCTGCTATCCACAATGCCATATTACCTCTCATTTCAAAAAGAAAGTCATATTAAACTATAAATAAATATGTATTAGGGGACTTAATATGCACATGAAAACTATCTCTCCTTAAGTTGAAAATATAGCCTCCAGTGGGCAATGAAGTCTATAGCTTGTAACTGGAGTCATCTCAGCTGTCACTCACTTTTGCAGCCTACAGAGAAATATTGTTTTACTGCCCCATTTAAGATACATGACACACAGTGCACAAACAGAAAATATTTTTGTTTATGACGTCTATTCAGCTATTGGCATATTTGCACTTATTTCTGTAGAAAGTGGATTTCCATCTGAGTACCAAGGGCTAGTGTCCACATTGTGCATCCTTAGGAATTCATGAAGCAATCAAAATGCTTTCACAATTGTACTGATCCTAAAGAAGAGTCAATGATTCATCACAAAGGTATGGAGATGATATCTACTTTTTCAGTTCCAGCAATTTTCAATAACAGCCTACTAAGTTATTGAGGATATTATGGTTGGTATCAGTGGACAGAAAACTCATTGTAATGAAATTATAGGTACTACATCTATTTTATTTTTTCTCATGATAATCCTGGGAGATAATTTATATTATCTTTATTTTATGGAAGAAAAAAATGAATCACAATGAACTGCCTGAGTTAGTGTCAGAATCAGGATGAAAGTTCAGTTCTTCTCTTAGTTCCCAACTGTTTCTGCTGAATCATAGCTAACCAAACTGTTCATTTATTCCACTGTGAGAACTTAACTATCCTCCAAATTTCTTCAAAGTACTTAAAAATAGCTCAGAAGCTCTATTTATATCTTTAACATGCTTTGGACACTCCAGTTATGCAGGGAATCTACTTGAAGGTCACAAATCCTCATCGATTTGCCAATTCTCATTTCTCTTCCATTCTAAGGAAAAGCTCACAGAATTATAGAGCAATGAAGGAAATAAGTAATGGGTACACCTCAAGATCGATATCAATATGGCGGAAGACTACTACATATGTAAGAATGGATAAGGTTAAGAAGTGATTGTCAAGACCAATAAATACTCAGACTGGATTTTGTGCATATGAATAAGACTTTCATGAAATCAGAAAGAAGTTTATAAGATCATGTGAAGTCCTTTGTATACTTTTTATATGCATGCAGCAATTGCCATGTTTTTTAAAAAAACTTTTCAGCCAAGGCAGTTGTTTATTTTTAATATATGAGGGAAACTATAAAAGATTAAGAGGGAGAAAAATAAACAAAGGCAAAACAAAATAAGTGGCATTCCAGAAACAAATCTATTTTGGGATTTTCTTCCTATTTTTTTTACAATATTCCTGTGTTCAGGTTTTACATACAATACTATTATTTGGTTTTTAGAAAATGAGGCATTTAAAAGAAATAAATTATTTCTAGCCATTTCTAATACAGTACTCATAGCCCAGACTTTGCTACAGTTTATAGATTAATGGGGGAAAATGAGATTTGCCAACCTGTTTTCTCACTCCCTTTATTTGTGCTATATACTTGTTTATGATCTTTTAGAAGGCACTTTTCATATGGTTTGAAATGAAAAGATGATCTATTTCCTCATTACTGATCCACTGTTCAGTGATAAAAACAAAACAAAACAAAACATGGGAACAAAGGAAAATGCCTTCCTGTCAGTTCTTAATGCTCCCTGCTGTTGCTCAGCTGGGACTGGAGAGAGTAGGGGTTTAATGAAAGAAGGTGAGAAGGTGAAGAAAAAAACTACCCTAATGAGGGTGTTTCGTTGTACTGAAAGATCACTTAGGAGCTGGCATGATTTCCTTTGTGCCTAGAGAATGTTAAAGCAGTATTCCCCAAGGTCAGAAAGACCCATCCTTCCTCACTCATTCACTCTCCTCCCTGGCAACCAGCATTTCTACCTTGAGCTGTTTTTTATGAAGTTTAATATCTGATGGTTGAGTTGAAAAGAAAATTAATTTTCCCTCCCCAGCTTTTAGTTCCCATGGAATATGTAGAAATATTGCATGAGATCCTTCAAATAGGATGGATTATAAATGGAGCAGTTCTCAAACTCTCAGCTAACAGTGAGATAGGCATTAACTTCCTTCAACTCTAGATGATGGGATTCTGCTTTTGGGTTCCAGTTCCTGGGATTGCCAACACTTGTCCCTTGTTCTGGAAGTGAATTATATTGCCATCCAGCAACACTTGGGACATTGAAAACTCAAACTCATTCATGTTTCAAAGGAGAATCAATGAGATCTGATGAAACTATAAGGTATGTTTACATACCTTATAGTTTATATATTTATGTATTTATATACTTTGCATATAGCTTTAATTAACTAATTTGTGTCCATGCTGTTCACCTCCCCCCAGATAAATGTAAGCTCTTTGCGAGCAGGGAGAGTTTCTTTGTTTATCTCTGTAGCTCCAAGATCTTACATGATATCTGACACGCAGCATTTTATAAATGTTTGTTGAATGAATGAATGAATAAATGAATGACACTCCAAATTAGAATAAAATTATGCTGTCATACCCATCTGAACAAAGTGTCTCTGTGCAATTAGCCAGAGCTGAGGACTGAACATCAATCATATATATGTGTATATACATAAATATGTATGTATAATTATGCCTTTGTTTTCTAAGTTATCAACCAGTCAAGGCACACTGATCATCATTCTCAGGCTGCTCACCACTTAGGACTAGCACTGAAAAGCGCTAGAGGACATCTAGACCAATACCCTCATTTTAAAGGGAAACTGAAGTCCAGAGTGCCCATGGGTTTTTAGGGGCAGAGCTGGACCTGAAATGAGACTATCGAAATTTAGATTTAGTGAATATTCTTTCCACACTGCCTGTCCTTCACTACTGATTTGAAGGATTAAAAAAGAAAGCAAAATAGATTTGGGGATGGAAGGTACCTTAAAAGATCATCTAATCCAATGTCTTCATTAAGAAACTGAGGTGAAAAGGTGGAATAAGTTATTCCGAGTCCTCTGACTCCAAATCCAGCACTTTCCATTGTACCAGCCTGCCTCCCCTTCATTACCATAGTGCAGGATTAGGAGGAAGGTGACTATGATAATGTAAAAGAAGAAGCTTAAAGCACAGCACCTTTTAGATCAACAAAGATCTTGCCAAAGCAGAAGGTTCTTTTCAAATACTCTATGTCCAGTGTAACTATTAGCACTTCCGTCAGGAATGAATGAGATCTTTCTTTGAAGTTGAAATATGCAGTCTTAACTGTGCTCTCATCCTCTTAATTTCACTGAGTGAATAACCTAAATTACACAGAACAGCAGTTAAATTGGCTCATCATCACTCAGCTCTAATTTTAAAAGGATAAAGGAAAAAAGAAACCAAAAAAGCTAGTGTCGGGGACGGAATGGCATCACACTTACTATTAATGGTCCATCAAGGTCCTTCCCCAGAAGGTCAGTGGTTCGAATTTAGCCCAAGTTAGTAGTGGCCAAAGACCATTCAATGCCTAGTGTTAAATTAATGAGCGGGCTCAACATAATGTTCCTAATAGGTATATTGACAGATTACATTTGTCATTTTTGCTGACTCAGGAATGAGGTGGTCTACCAGATGTGGGAGACTAAACCATTTTCTCACTTTAAAGAGCTATTCTTTGTAAAAAAAAAAAAAAAATGTGTATTGAAGTGCCAGGGAGTCTTTCTTTAATACTACTGGTGACTGCTGGCAAGGAGGGATAAAAAAAAAAATCATCTCATCATTTGTCAATCTAGCATCTTTGAAGAGTGCTGGGTATATTTAAAATTGTAAATATATACATACACAGTCATAAAAATATAATAATTTCTTCATTTTCAGCTTAAACATTTACTTGCCCAGATGAAACACTAGGTCAGAAGTCACGTTTTGTTTCCATCACTAAGTATTAACCTTGATCTCTAAAATGGAAAGGCAGTTCTATTCACCAGCTGCCTTCTTTCAGATTGCCTCTGCTCCCACCCCCACCCTCCACCCCTATGGCAACAGAATAAAGGGTTGATGGAGTTAGGAACTTGGTCCTATGCTTAATGGTTGGTTAGTGTTCAGGTCACCTTCAGCAGTCACTCAACAAATGTCCTTTCATCATTCTTAAGACAATTCCGAAAAAAAGTTCAGTTTTCATTTAGAGCCACAGGATTCAGGGAATTCCATGTAAATTCTAAGAGTTAATTCAAACAGATTTGGGATGGACTAGAAAAAACTGAGGGAATTAGACTGTTCTTCTGAAGCAAATTGAGGGCTGAGATGGCAGACATTTTCTCATAATTTAGATAGAAAATCCCCATGGACCACCAGAGACTGTAAATTGCCCTCTATAACACATTAGGCTTTAACAACTCAGTAGTGGGAGGATGGGTGAGGTAACACTACTTTGAATAGGATAAGTGCCACCAATATTTGTGAGTGTCCCCTACTTCAGGAAAATGGAGCAGATTTGGTCCCTTGAGGATGTATTATCCATATACAGTATCTAACTGTCCCTTCCATAGAAGAGGGTAGTATTGGAAGTTGAGCACCTCCTGAAGAAAACATTCTTACCTAAAGGCTCTCTCTAAGCATAACTCACAAACCTTTTACAGTGTCATCCAAAAGACATCCTTCTAACAAGGAGTGAGAGGAAGTCCTGCCTGGGCATCCTTTTCCCTTCATTTGCTGCCATTTGAACTTTATGGCACCAGGCAGTCTAGATATTTTGAACATGATGGTCAGGCCATCTCTTCCTTTAGCAGAGACTGAGACAGTAATCACTGTGGAAGGTAGTGTCTGGGAGAGTTTACAGGGAGGGTTAAAGCCTGGCAAGTGTCCCCCGTCGAACCTAGGTTGTGACAATAAAGAGAGAAGAGAAGAGAGGGTGGTAGAGTTGAGAATGGGGAACTCTAAGCAGTCTGTGACCTTCGGAAGATGCCTCCCGTCTAAGATCCTTAGGGGAGAGCCGATGGTATCTACTACGGAAGGATTTCCTTCTATGTGGATAAGTATGCCCATCCTTGATCATTTTGTAGGATAAATTCCCCTTTGGAGTATTTCCATATATTTTAATAATTAAATTTGAGTTTAACTACAGATGCTACACCTTTATCTCAATTTACCATTGAAGGAAAAATGACCGGAAGTTTTTCCTAATATGAGGGAACAGGTGACTGCGGACTACCACATCAGGAGACTCCTTCCGAATTTTATCCCTTCTCCATATCTTTCTGCTGTTTACTTTTCCGGGACAAGTTCCATGCTTTTCCTAGGATCCTCAAATATAGAACGATTATAAAATAAGAGCTTACGAAAAAAGCTCTCAGACTGCTTGAGTGCTTATTTGTTTTGGTGCTGCAGGTGATAGTGAAAATGGTAGAAAGGAGAGGAGTGAGTTTCGGACCCTTTGCAGGGTGAAAACAACAAACAAAAACGTGGAGACTGCAATCTGGTCGGGCGGTGCACTAATTTTGAGTGACTGGGAGCTCGCATCAGGTGGACGGAGATTGAGCCGCCACCACAAGCCACCACACTAGAAATAAAGATGTCTAAATAACAACAACAAACCGAAACCACCCAGCACAGTCCTCGGGGAATTTTTTTCTCATCTGCTCCCGCTATAGCTGAGAGATGGGCTGGGGAAGGGGATCTGGAGGTTCACCTTCAACTATGATAAATATAAAGACCAATTAAGGTTTGATCCGTCCACATGGGAGGCAGACGGCGGTTGATTCTGTAACCAATTAACGAGCATGTTCTCTAATTCCTGCCGTCACCTCCGAGTGCAACACGCATCTCTAGGCGTCTTCTGTGGCAGCCCCCTGCCCCGGAGCACACAACTGATCCAGGGGAGCCAGTCCCCCTGGTCAGGGTGGTGGGCCAGACGGTGTGTGCAGTCCGTGAGGTGGGGCGAGGGGAGCTGGCTGGGAGAGACAAGAAAATGCGGGCAACTGCACCTGGAGGATGTAAATCAAAAGTGGTTGCGGCTTGGGCTGGCCAAGTGGGCAGTCTGTAAGTAATTTACTCCAGACCTTGAGCCCCAAAGTGAAAAAGGGGGCGGGAGAAGGAGGTGTGGGAGTGAGGAGAAGGGCGAGGGAAGGAATGGAGGAAGGGAGACCGAGAGGCCCGAGGGGGAGGAGAAGAGAGATGGAAGTGAGAAGGCTGGGCGCCCTGGAAAGAGGACAGGTGCCTGAGGAAGGAAGACAGGTGGTGAAGCAGCAGCTCAGGTGGCACCTCGAGGCCCTCCCGGGGAGACCCGAAGGCATTGGATGGGTTTTCCTCAGCTGCTGGCCTGCGCTGAGTAGGGAGAGGTAGTCCAGGCTCCGGGAGTCTTTTCTTTCTTTCCTTCCTCCTCTCACTCCGCCTTCCCCAGGCCACCCAGTTCAGTCTGGTCCCCGGAGGAAAAGCGCGCCCCTGCTCCAGCAGCAAGGTGATACTCTTGTATCTCACCAAGGTGGCGATCGAGAATGGTCCCTGGGGTCCAGGAAAGTGCAGGCTCATGCCCCGCGTCCTGCCGGCCCCCACCCCAATATTGGCTCACATTTCTGAGCCGACAGGGGTCAAAGCCCCTGGGAGCCCTCGGGCTCGCTGGGGAGGAGGTCGAGCCAGAGCATCTTTAGCCCCAGGCGGGTGGGTACTGCTGCAGCAGCAGGTCTCCCGGAGGCGTCAGGGGGCGGCGGCGGCTGCGGGAGCGAAGTTTGGAGGCTCCACAGCCACCTCCCGTTCATCCTCCCCTCTGCTCTTTGCTCCCTCTCCCCCGCTCCCCTGTCCCTCCCCTCGTAGCTCCCGTGGCGGCGGCGGTGTCTGGGCGGCCGCTGCCAGGGACAGGACAAAGGCTCATTAACACGTGATGGGACCCGAGCTTCATAAATGGGACTGGAGAGAGAGAGCGCAAGAGAGACAGAGAGCGAGCAGGAGGAGGGAAGAGAAGGAAAAGGGAAAGAGAGCGCGCGCAAGGGACAGAATCGGGCGAGCAGAAGAACCAGGCGCACTGGCCCAGGCTGGCTGGGGGACACCGGGAGAGCAGAGGAGGCAGGCGTCCCCCAGCTGAACTGGGGCTTGGAGACCGTAGAGAAGGAGGGGAAAGGGAAGGAGGAGGATTGAGAAGAGAGGGAGGGGAAGGGGGCGACAGGAGGGTGCAGCTTCTCTGCCCATTTCCTTGCAAAAGCTTGAGACGGGAGCTCCTTCTCTGAGTAGGGGGTTAGATCAGTGGGAGAAGAGACTGTGAAGAGTGCTGACAGGGGCTTGAGCAGACAGGCAGACAGACTGACGGACACACCCCACTCCACCCTAGCTTCGCCCACCCTACTCCTCCTCTTTCTTCCTCACGCCCAGCGGCACCGCCTCCCTCTCTTTTCTGCCTTCTTCTCCTCTTCTCTCCTCTTGGGCTCACTCTCTTCTTCATTCCCCTAGCGCCTGGGTCTCTGGCCCTGACCTGGGGCGGGGCGCCTTCAGTGCTCCCTGCCCTGGGCGGGGGTGGGGCATCTATAGAATAAGTGTGGGATCTTTCATTCTAGCTGCGAAGCCTCCATCCACAACGTTTGTCAAGAGCCCCAGAGGGACTGAGGGTACCGGATCTCCAGCGGAGGACCAGGGAATGAGAAGGGTAAGGATTGGAGGAGTTCCACTGGCAATACTTTTCTGCTTCCCGCCCCTGTGGTGCTGACCAGGGTGAGCCCTGAAGCGGCTGGTGCGTGCTTTTCTTTTTCAGTGTATGCGTGTGTATATGTACAATTCATGCATCCATATGGTTATTTAAATATCTAGCTGTCAATCTGCTTTAATGTTCCTTTCAGTGGTCCCCTTTTCTTTTCTTCCTAAGGTTTCTCACGCCCTTCTCATTTCGTTATTAAATGTGCACTGACCAATATCTGTCGTATCCATCTGTATACGGTTGTAGAAAATGAATAATAGGAAATGTTTGCAAATTGGATTTTTGGGTTTGCTACTGAATATCTATAAGCATCAACAAGCATGTCATTTCAATTCAAACTGATCTCTGCACCAAACCTAGAACCACAGATAAAGTGAGATCTTAAGTGCCTTATAAAAGCAATACATAAGAAACAATAAACTTTCTGGATAGCAAAATGCAAATGAGGACAGAGAGAAAACAAATGCTAAACACTGAACTAAAACCAAAATAGTAAAAAATGGAACTAATTTGGCTAATTCACAACCTGGTACTAAATGCATTTAATTTTTTTAAAAAAGTTCTTTCCTGGTTCTAAGTTGGAACCCTTAATTCTTTTTACTTGTCACAAATGATTGCATATTAAATGGCTATGTCTGCATGGAAAAAGTGAGGGACCGTGTGATCATTTGCGAGTTTAAAATATACATGAATTCTAATCTTAAAAATTGTTATTCTTAAAAGCTTTTAAATTAAGACAGTTGGAAGGAGAATAAAATATTTTAGTTTCCTGATCATGCATATGCACGTGTGTTTTTTTCTCCAAATAGTGTTGCTTTTGTTGCTATATTGGCATATTAAGACACCTCAGGCATTTAATCTAATGAGGGATAGAACAGGTTTTTATGGTCTTAAATATGTTATAGGAGTTTTATTGGCTCTGTGAACTGCTCCTCATTTTTTATTACCACCTAAATTAATATCTTTTGAACAATAGGGGGGAAAGCCAATTTCTTAAAAGAAACTCAGTACACATTGAGGACCGATGATGTCACCACTAATATTAATCTATTTCCTTGTATATTGAGAAGCTCATAGCAACTAGACTCTTAGGTTCCCAAAGGACTTTATCTGACTTAAAGTGTTGCTTTTCTAATCCTATCCTACTGGTAATTTACAATGGACGACATTCTTATTGATTTTTTTCTCTGAGGTTTTTCTTGGTCCTCTTTTTCTCTTTCCCAAAACTCAATTTTATCAAAATATCCTTTATATTTCTTTAAGTGGTGCCAAATTATTTTTAGACTAAATATTGATATGAAGATGGTCCTACCCTTGCTTTTATGTATATATGTACATTTATACACACACACACATATAAACCTGAAGACAGTTGTTTGGAATTAAAATAGTATTGTAGTTGAGGAAGAGATTTAAACTTGGTCCCATATTAGTGTTAACAAACTTGTTAATTTTAAGTAAGCTATTAAAAAGATTTACTACAAAAGACCTCTTTTTGTTTCAAAGATCTCCTCCTCAACATGGGAAGCCCTCTTTACCAAGGTATGTATCCAATACATGATGGGGGAAGAAAACCTCACTGTTTTCCTTACATTCAGTGTGGGTAAGATGTTGGTAGAAAATGGAAGTCCATAGTTTTGCACCATTTAGGTAAAAAAAAAATTACTGTTTTGCACACATAGTACCAGAAGATAGATTGCATGTACATATGCAAAATGCTTGATATCAGTATATATATATGCACACATACATATATAGTCTCTTGTGAATAGTTATATAGTTTTTAAAGGGTAAGACATCTAATTTGATTGGAATTCTAAACTTCTAATTGTTAAGATGAAAACTTAAATGTAAAAGTGTGTTGCTTTGTCCAGCTGTTATTTCTGTTTTTTTTTTTTTTATTGTTATCCTTTTCCCAGTGGAATATGTTCTTCTCTGTGTTGCTTGTGAGGCTGTCCTCTAACAAGCTTAGTTGCAGGATCAGTGTGTTCTTTTGGCATTTCAAACTGTTAAAATAATGAAATTATTAAATGTTACCAAGATGAAACTGTTGGAAATTAAATCTTCCAAGATAATTATTATGTATCATGTGATAGCCTACTTAACAAGGAACTACTTGGAGGGCATATCCATTTCTCTTTCCTTAAGAAAAGCCTCAAGGATTAGATTGATGATAACTATTGGGTATGAAGTATTAGTTTATTAATTACTGAAACAAAGCCTGGAAAACTTTTTAATGATATCAATTCATCATTTTAAAAAACTGCTTTGGTTTAGCCTGAGCATCATAACTGTGGGAAAATTTAAATATATTCTCAGTCTCCTTGCAGATTAGCATATGGAATTAGACTCTAAATACTTGACTCTATAAGATTAACTATTTGGAAATGGAATTAATGTTTGTAGCCTGCTTTTCACAAAGCCTCTAACAAATATGTCTTGCCTAAAAAACAAGTTGGCAAATGAAAAAATTAATTATTTTCCATTAGCTATCCAGGAATGCTACAGAAGAAAAGTAATAAATTAAATTTGAAAATAGCTCACAACATGTGATTAGGGAAGTCAGGATTGGGTTATGGCTTCTTGAATTTGGTTAGTAAGATGAAGCCTGTTCTTTGGGTTGATGTCTGCTATTCTTGAGGGTAATTATGTTAGCCCAGTTGCATAGAGAACAAGAGTGTTCCCTTTCTACTAAAAGGATGACATGTCTCAACCAATGTAAGTCTGCCTCTTCTGTTTTTTATATGCATGATTTTCCAATCCAAAAACAATATTAGAAACAGACAGATTTTTACTCTAACTCTATGCTTTTGACTCAGTTGCAACATGGATCAAAAAATTTCTTGAAAATTGTGATTAAAGGCAAGGTTTAACCATCACATACCTGTCTTCTTTGAGACTGCTTGCTCTTTTGACTTATTTCTGGTTGATTAAACATTAGTAAAGCAGTTTTAAAAGCAAATAAAAAAATCTAAATTAGTCTGGGTATTTTGTACTGACAGATTTAACTTCATGTCTTTTATTTGATTTATGGTTCTTTCTAATCAATTTCTTGTAGAAAATATGTCAGTATAATTTAAGAAACTCCATTTTTTTTTAACTTTCTGTGGTAGTATAATGTTTTTAGCCTCCACCTAACTCACTCATACATACATATGTACATATAATATTCATAGGTGAGACTATTTTATCCTTATGAAATGTTGCATCTTTATAGATATCTCTAAAATATCCTCAACCAACAGAAATCATAACGCTTACTCAGATTGTATAGAATAGAAATTCCATTGCCTGTTTTGTACCACTACATGCATATATACATGTGACATTTTCTATAAAGGAGTATCATGGTAAAAATAATAATAATAATTAATAATAATAACCTTACCATCCTTTAACATTGGAGTACTTGGCTGATTTAAAATATATTCTACATACACTGAGTTTTGACCAATTTCAAAGCAGCTATGCAGATGGACATGCAAGGTTTAAAAGATGATGTTCACCTTGAATAATGAAGCTGTTCATGTTTACAAAGTGATCTTTCTAAACTTCCTCTGTCCAAGAACATTCTTACAGATATGCCAGATGAACAGCGATGGCATTCTGTTGTGAGTTTGATGTTAAATGCTTTAATACAGCAACTCTATCTCTTTCAGGTCTACCTGTTATTTTTATTTACTCAGAAACTAGTATTTTCCTGGTATGAAGAGACGTTGAAGATAGTTCTTGCACAGAAAAGTAGATAATTTTACCATGATATGCTTCATAGAATTATGTCATCATGATCGTAAGCAAATTATGGCTATAAACAAGTACATAAAAAAGAAAATTTTAGTGATTCCTTATAGCCTCTGACTAATAGTTTGATGTACATAATCCTGTAATATAAAAAGTTCCATCTAGAACTTGTTTCAGTATTAATAGTTCAGAAATACTCCCATAAAATGGTTGTTCCATTTTCAGTCTAGAGATTCTTCTAAGAGCCTTAAAGAAAGTTAACTTTCTATCTTAAACAGGCATGCATAGCATTTAAATACATCTTATTCCATTCCCTTAAAATTCTAAGGACAATGTGGCTATGTAAACATACCCTTAATACAAATGTTCATATTAATTTCCTTCATGTAGAAGCATCCATCTGGTGCATTTCACATCCAAATTACTTAATGATACATTGTCACTTGGTACCATTTATATAATTTTATGTCAGGCAACTCTAAAGATATTGGATCTCTAAAGATATTGCATTTTGATTGATTATCATCTGTCTTATTGTGGTTCAGACTTTTTAAAAATGCGGTGGAAACATTGTTTACTCATCCCACCTGAGAGAATGTTCAATGTTGAGCTTTAGCAGTTGTTCAGGGAATACTATGAATTCTATTTCAGACCCAGCTAGAGTAATTTTCACACCTGCACTTCAGGAAAGTTCCCAAAGATGGTTAGGGGAAGGGGGGAAATATGAGGATGTTTTGTTTAATTTTTGTTTTTCTTTTTTTAAATATGTGAAATGTGGCTGATATAAATAGTCATCATTGGTAGCTAACTTTCGTCACTTAGAAGGTACTAGTGTAGGAAGAGGCTTTTGAATCCATGATTTCCGTTAGTTCATAAAATGGAATTGGAGTTTTATAACTGCAAAAAAGGAAACAAGTAGGATTTTAGTTGGTTTATTTCCCTCTTTCCTTCCCCCCAGAATAGGTGGTAAGTGACTTTTCCAGGTCAATATTCCCGTTTTAGTATTCTTTTGCCAATTACCCCCACCTTCCTGGATTTGCATATTATTCAGTTAGAATTAGGAGTTTGGATTGGTTGGATAAAGGATATTGGTGATCTTTCAGCTTAGTTAATTATTTATGAGCATAACTTTGAATTATATTATGGGTTTTATGGTAGTAGAAAGAGTGTAGCATGGGTTTTTAAATTAGGCATATATTATAGTTTGTTTTTCTACCATTCTTACAAATTCTATGTAATTCCTTTTTAAAGAAAAGCAGAGGCATATTTCAAAGATGTGTACCCTTGCCAGGCAATCTGGTGTAGTGGCTTAATATGCTGGCAAATACATTTAACAAGTTGTTTATATGTGTCAACAGAGTATTTAAATGGCATTAAAATACTAATATAATGAGAAAGTTAGTTTCCTTACATGTTTTAGAACCCAGGAACACTTATGGGAGACCTTCCTTGTCACCTCTTCACCAGTTTTTGGTCTTTTCCCTTTTTTAGACTGTTTACTGAAGTGAAAGTGTAATTAAAGAGGATTGTGTTTCTGCTGAGAGTGCCAAGAGGGAGAGAGGTGCATTTAAATCAGTGGTATATTCCTGTACTTTGACTACACCTCTTGTCTCCAGACACATATGTTAAGTGATTCTCTGAGCTGAACTTTGATAGGGGAAGAGGCTGAAAAAAAAGGAAATTGTATCACTATGAACCCATGGTCATACTGTTCTTTCTTTTAAACTATTTATAATTTAAAAGTCAGCTTGATTTGGTCCTTACTGGATTCTTAGGTGATTTGTTTACTCCAATAAAAGTGAACCAAAATTTCAAAATCCGTCAATCCTATCTCTTTAGGCACTGGAAAATTTTTGCCTTCAGAATTAATTCCAGTTAAGGTGGACAGTATATGCAATGTGGGGAAAACAAAACAAAACAAAAAAGTTATATAATTAACCAGTTTATGTAGGCAAATATTTGTCAAAAATTATTTTTGCAAACAAAGGATTTTAGTTATGGAAAAAAAGGATTGGCCACTTCTGAAAAGGCTAATTTTCACTCATTATAGAAATATTACATAGACTTTTATATTATCTTATTTGAATCCTCTTTAAATACCTTATATTATCTATATACAGTATATTATCTAATATACAGATATATTAGCTGTATCTTAATTCATTAATAAAGACATTAATAATTGCCTAATTATCTGATTTATTGAATTCATGCTTTCTGAAGGAGCCACACTGCCTAAACTTTGAAACCCTGCTCATATATTTCTCACTTTTAGGGTTGATTTTTAAAAATTATCTGGCCCTCTTTATAGAGTACTAAGAGTGGCATAATTAACTGGGTAGTTCAAGCAAAACCTTTGGCTATGGGCCTGAATTACTTGGGTAATCACAAAGACCTCTATTTCACTTTGACTACATAGCCCTGGTTCTAGATCCTGCATTGCAGCATTTAGCTAGAGTTTTAAAAATTATGCATTTTATAATATGAAAAAGTGACTTGTAATTATGTTTACATTTTTCACCTTTGCTTTTTTAAAATAGATAAGCATGAGCCCCTAAGCAAAGTTATTGACAGTAAACATATATTTTTTCAGAATCATACATGCGAAAAAAAATTGGATAGATTCTACGAATAGAATTAAGAAAACTTTGCTGTGTAGAGTTATTAATTGTTTCTGTGTATTTTGTAGCTAAATGTACACTAGATGTACTTATAGTGACTCAAAGCCACTTTCATTTTCTGGGCTAAATATATAATAGCATCCTTTCTGAATAAGTCTAGAAACCCAAAGAATTCAAAGACTAGAAAAACTTTCAGAGAACATCTCCTTTTTACTCTTACCCCTAGATAGGATTACTCCAATACTATTTCAATTAGAGGAGAATTTTTCAATTTTTTTTTTTTTAAAAAAAAAAAAGATCTCTAGGAAAGGACATTCTAAAATAAGCAGATTCTCTTAGCAACCCATTCCAGTGCTTCAAAAACCTGCACTAGTGGGGAAGTCTTCCTTTAATTCAGATTTGCAGTCTTCTTATGGCTTAATCTCATTTCTTCTGTCTTTTACAGCCAGTTGCCATCTGTACAATAACATCTTTTATTCTTAAGAAGACTACTATTACGTTATTTTTCAGCCTTTCCTTACTTAATACTGAATATCAGTCCTTTTAACTACCTACTGATCATTTTATTTTGAAAGTTAAGAGACTCTTTTCTGAACCCTTTCTAAAGTTTCTAATGCACAGCTCATTTCAGAGTCTGAGCAGTGTTATAGGAAAAGAATTGCCTCTTGGCTTGTCTAAGATTTTGATTTGTATGAAAGACAACAAATTATAATAGAAAGAACAATGAAACTACAGTTAGAACTTGGGTATGAATCCCACCTAGAGCACTTAGTACTTGTGTAACCTCAAATAAGTCACCTAAATGCTCTGAACCTCAGTTTTATCATCTATAAAATGAGGGGGCTTGACTCAATGACCTCCAAGGCCCTTTCCAGCTCTAGATCTGTAATCATATGATCATCTGTAAAATCAAGAAATAAGACAAGATAACCTCTAAGTTATGTGCTAGCACTAAACTGAGAATCTTAAGTTTCATGCTCACTTTTTAAATCCAGCACTATATAGCTGAAGCATGTTGAACTTACCTCATCTATCTCTTTCTACTGTGCTATTCCTGTTGTTCTTTACTATTTAGTAGCTTCCCTCCTCTCTCTCTCTCTCTCTCTCTCTCTCTCTCTCTCTCTCTCTCTCTCTCTCTCTCTCTCTCTCTCTCTCTCTCTATCTCTCTCCCTTCCCCTCCTTTTTCCCCTTAGGCTGCATTACCCATAGATGTTGCAGAATTTTTCCCTTCAGTGCTTTTTACCGGGATAGAAGAAACAAACAGCTTTAATTTTTGAAATTATATTGACAAGAGAGAGTGTTTTGAAGCAAATCAATGACTATTAACCCCAGTTAAAAAATTTGGGCCAAGTCTAACGTATTTGTGAAGTTTGAGTGGTCGGTTTCACCATTACAAACTTAATTAGGTTTATGCTGATTGAGAATTCTATGTACCTTTTCAAGGTATGACTGATGGTTTAACTATATACTTAATAGAATGAAGAAATAAAAATTACCTGTGTTGTGACTTTCAAGATCTTTTCAAACTCTAAAGAATGAAAACCCAAGTGTCTCCTAGAAAGAGTGATATAGTTATTTTTGCAATTGATTTTGGCCTCAGAGACATTCTTCCCCTCTTGCTCTTAACATCTCTTGGCATAGGTATATCTTTGACTTTCAGAGGAAGAAACATTTTGCTTTACTTTCATTTATTTACAAATTCCAAATATTCTTAATTTATTTTGCTTATATTAGAATTTCCACATACCATTATGCCTAGGAAAGGGCAATTGAATTTATTATTTTGTAGGCAACAATAACAATTACCCATTTCCCCCTAAATAACATTTTCTCATTGAGTTTTGAATTAATTCATTCCTGAAATACATAAAACATTGAAGCAGGAAGATAGATTGCTCATCCACATAGATAACATCCACGAAACTCATGGCCACTGAACGAAAACCAAATTGGCCACTGCGGGTTTGTAAATGCCGCTCTATCAATGTCACTCTATCCAGTGGTTGGCATTTTACACAACTTCTCTGGAAGTTGTGAAAAGTCCCTTGTGTGTAGAGAAGCTAATCCGGGAAAGACTGATAAAAGCTAATGGTCATTTTTGTAAAGAAAGAATTGATTGACTGTGCATTAACTTAGAAGTTAAAGTTCAGGAATATATAATTAAAGTTCTAAGTACACCTTAGACATTATGTGCCTCTATATCAGTGCCAGCTATTGTCCTTGTAACTTCTGAGACATACACATGTGTATGCATATACACATACCTATATATAGATACATAGATGTGTGTACAATCTGTATAAACATATGTAAATAAATATCTCTTTAATAAATTTATGTACACATCAGGCAAAGATTGAAATAAAAAATATTTATCTGATGATGGTTCACAGACACTACTTGCAGGTATTTTAGTTTTTTGTAGTGAGGAAAAAATTTCTGTGATTGATAGCATTGGTACTTTTTATGAAATCACTTCATACTCAGATGACTTATCTATTTTGGTTGGATCATAGTGTGGATTAGGCTGTTTTGGATTTGATTCCCATTCAAGACCATTAGCTTTGGAGGAGAAAAACTATCAATAAACATATACTTCTTGTCCCAGTCATCTGTCTTGCATATGCACATCCTGGGTCCCAAGATATGTGACTTGGCACAGCATGAGCCACAGCTAAGAGGAAGAAGACCTCCATGGACAGACTGATAAGAGGTACCATCTTCAGCTATGGATAACCCATTATTATTTCATTATTATAGATCTCGTTATTATTGAATACTTTAATAACTAGGTTTACTTGTTCAATTCAAGCAATGGGACTATACTTAAGTGGGGAAAGGACTGATAGAACTTACTTCCTTGTCCTCCAAGGGAAAGTGATACTATTCTCTAAATATGTCTGTTGGGCCACATACCATGTAAAAGGTCGGTGGACTAGAAAACGTTAAGGACCATAGCCAGTAGTCACATTACTATAGTAAATGGATATATTTTTGTCATAGGCATGAATTCATTGACAGTGATGGCAAGATGATGGAAGCTCACTCTAGACTGTAGTCTAATTCCAGGGAAGAATAAAAGGAGAGTCTTTTTTTCCCCTCTACTCACTGATGAGTAGTGTCTTTTCTAGAAGACTGAAGCTAACGCTGATTTTAAGCCAAATTAAATTTCTTAATTTTTAGAAGTCTCTTTTAAGCTTCCATGTGCTACCTATGATCTACTTCATCACTTACCTTGAGGAGATCTCTAGGTCAAAAAGAGAGTTGTCCCCAGTCACATTTTGTTGCAATTTTCAGAGCCATCACTAAAACCACCAAATAGTGTTTCTCACAATGTAATAAACTGTCCCCATCCTCCATTTTCCCTCTTCATTATAAACCTTTGAAATGGTCAGGTTTAATTAGTTTTGACTTTTGGTGGACAAGGCAACAAAGTGGAAGGGTTATAGACCAAGGGTCATGTAATAAATCAGTTGCTTCCCTAGGGTTAGAGCTTCCAAATTATGAAGTTATTCTGAGTAATTCTGAGTCTATTGTAATATGTAGAGAAGCAAGAACCATTTTCCTAGTGCATGCCCTTCCAGCATTCTGTGAGGCTTGCCTTTGGACCAATGCATGGGGGTGGGGGTAGGAGATAAAAAGGAAGAGGCTTCAAGTGGTCTGATTCTCTGACCCTCCTCATCTCCATCCAATTCTGCCTCTCTTGCCCAGAATTGTTTTGAGCCGTCCAAGTACTTAGTGATTTGTTGGTAGTGGGAAATCAACCATTTTTAGTGAAAGAATTCAGGAATCAGAAAGTCTCTTTTTAATTCATGTTTTGAATCACACAAATCATACTCCAAAATTATTTCCTGAAGCTTAAGAAACAAGGCTCTCAAAAGCTGGGCTTTATTTAAGTGTTGGGTCTCTCCTAGGACCGCAAAGTAAGTATCTTTTTGCTAACTCATCAAAGAGAAAGGAAGTGAAAATATGTTCCTGGCAAAGTGGGAGGGCATGTAACACATTTAAAATTTTTTACTTTGAATCTTTATTATTGAATGCTGGGAAGTCAAAACTGTAGTAAGAGAATATATTTGTTTTATATGTTCTAGCTATTAGAAAAGAATTGATATATCTTTACTTTTAATAACCAAATCTCATTTTAAAAGGGTCAGTATCCATGAATATTTTTGTATGTGAGACGTTGTCACTATTAAGTTGAAACCCTTTTTGTTTTTTTATTTAAAAAATGTTATATGAGTAACACTTGATTACTCTCCCTTGCAAAATATGAAGTGATGTGTCTTCATATTATTAATATTTTATTCATATATTATTTATTATGAAACATCAAGTGTAAATAAGTAAAAAAAGAAATAAGTAAAAGGTGGGCATTGGAAAGGATGGTTTTTATGCAGTTTGCAAGGATGATTCACTGTCATCTAATTGTGTAAAAGATCCAGGGGTGTTTAGTGTCATTTTCTAAGTTGGAATGTTTGTGTAAGTGTTTTAAAGAAAACATGTTTATGTATTGAGTTTCATGAGTTCATGTGGACAGCATTAAGAACAAAGTGGTTGGAAATATTTTCAAATCAAGATAAAACTGAAAAATAGGAGCCTTGATTTGTATTTATATAGTTGTATCTTAAAGAACTGTTTTATCTTTAGTAAAACACATATGTATGTGTATATGTGGATATACACATATGTATGTATATATTAGTTGTTTCCACATCTCCATGAAGAGTCTCCAATGGTTGGTTTTATGTTGTTTCTAGAGGATATAGTTATTACTTTCATTCTACCAGTGAGATATTTATAGAGAACTAAAGGATTAGGAGTCAACAGACTATGCCCAGCATAATAGATTTCTTTTTAATATTGGAAAAGATGTTAGTAATGATTCAAGTTAAGTGATTACATACTTTATCTGAAATATCTGAATAATAAACTCAATTTTCCATTTTACTCTGGCTCAGGAGGAAAAGGAAACAGTCTAATCAAGTTACTTGATTAATTATTACATGGAATTATTAAACCACATTGAATGAGCACAATTCTGTAACAAATTTTAGTTGTTGACTTGTACAATCCCAATAGTAATAAATACATGTCTTTGATGTGATGAATTTTGCCCAAGGGAGAAAAAAGGTCTACTATATCTATTGAGAACCTGATTTGGATATAATCTATTTAAAATAGCTTACTAAAATGTTCCTTATTAACTGGGGGACATGTATTGGCAAGAGATTTTTACAAAATTGAATTAGAAGGAATTTGGACTCTAAAATTAAGATACTAATTCATTTAATAAGTATATCCAGTGAGATGTCTCATTCTTTTAAGCCTTTCATAAGTCTGTTAAAAATAACACAGAACCATTGAACAGGGGAAAATAAGTTTAACACAGGACCAGAACCTTTTCTATTTTGCTACTCTAGAACTCTCAAATGTTAAAGCAAAAAGAGACCTTAGAGGTCATCTTATCCAAGCTCTTCCCCAAGTCCACATAATTAGCAGCCAAGCTGGATGTATATCCCAAGTTGCTTAACTCCCTACTTCAGTGATCATTTGATTTCTCAGTTTAGGCAAGATGAAAAATGTTTCCCCAGTGTTTCTGAACTCACAAAGTTTAGTGGAGGGTACATCAAGAATCATAGTTTCTAAAAGTTGAAATGTATCTCCCAGGTCATGTAATCCATCCAATTTCTGATTCTACATACTGGTTTTTGAAGACTTCCATTCCATCTTTTGGATACCTCTAATTTTTAGGAAGTTTTCCCTAACACCAAACATAAATGAACCTCTTTTCAACATGTACCCATTGCTTCTAAATTTACTGCAATGCTCAAAAAAAACCCCAAAAAACAAGTTTAATCCTTTTGTGTGACAGTCTTTCAAATGTGGTTGTGTCCACCTCAATCTCTTCTACAGGCTAATCATGTCCATTTCCTCCAGTTGATCCTTATGTAGCATGAACTTGGGACAATACCATCCTGGTTGTCCACACCTCTGAGTATTCTCCAGCTAACCAATATCTGTTTTATAATGTAGTGCTCAGAATCAAACATAAAGTACTCATGGTTTTATCCGACCAGAGCAGAATACTGCAGACCCATTACCTCTCTAGTCTTGAACATTATACCTCTCTCAATTCAGGCTAAGATTACATCAGTTCTGAGATTACAGTTCATTAAAACCTCCATGACTTTTTCAGACAAAATGCTATTAAGCAATACCACCCCAACTTATACCTATGAAGTGATCCTTTAAATTCAAGTAAAGATTCTCCTCATTAAGATTCATCTTTCCCAATTTCACTCAACTTTCTAGCCTTTTCAAGACCTTTTTGGAATGTGTTATCCAGCATGTTCACTCTCCCTCTGTAATTTACATCATCTGAAAATTTAATAAGCATGACATTTATTAGAGCATAATAGGATAAGAGACTTAGAGCTGGAAAATACAATAGAGATACTAGACATCACTCCAGATCCTTCGTTTTACAGATGAGGAAACTGAGGCAAAGCCAGGTTAAATGGCTTGCCCAAGATCACAAGCTATTATGTGACAAGGATGGGATTTAGACCCAGGGCTTATGACTTCAAATCCAGAACCTTTCCCACTGTACCATACTGCTTTTCTCTATGCCTTTATGATTATTAAAAATATTAAATAATATAGAGCTAAGCAAAGATGGTTGGATTACTATACTGAAGGTCTTCCAAGCTGACACCATGCCATTAACTTCTATTTGGATCCAGTCATTTGACCTACTCCAAATTCATCTAGTTGTACTCTCTCCTAGCCTGCATTGTATCTTCTTGCTTGCAAGAGTAGAGTGAGAGACTTTATCATACACTTTGCTAAAATGTAGATAAACCATATCTGTAGCCTTTCCTTGAAACAAGTGCAATATTCCTGTCAAAAAAAATCCCAAACAAATCAGTAATTGAGATTAGTCTGGCAAGGCCTATTCTTGATGAAGACATACTGAATCTTTATAGTCTTTATTTCATTTTTCAACATGACAGAGATTCTTAATATAAGGTCATGGCCTTGTTTTAAAAAAGTATTTTAATAGCTTATTCCAGTATAATTGATTGCCCTAAAATCCTACATATTTCATTTTATTCATTTAAAGCAATTATTTTAAGAACAAGGCCATAGGCTTCAATCAGAATGTCCAAGGTATCTATGACATGAAACAGGGTAAGTACCCCTGGTCTAGAATTTTTCTAGGAATCAAAGTCAAGTTACCGAGATCATAGTTTGCAAACTTCATTCTCTTCTCTTTTTTGAAAACTGGAACATTTTTCTGTCTCTACCTCTGTGGTACCTCTCCTATTCTTCATAGTCTTTTAAAGATCACTGGCAATGATCAAGCTATTTTCAATACCCTACAATGTAGTTCATCTGGGCCAGATTCATTGAACTCATCAAGGCAATGGGCTGCTTTCTTATTACCCTTTTAATGAGTATCAACTCCTGATATGCTTTATTTTATCTTTTCCAGTCCAAAACTTCTTGAAAAGTCAAAGAGGAGCACATTGGAGCACTGATCTGTTATCCATACCAAAGGAAGTCTTATCTCAAGTTTGACCCCCTTTACCCCAATATAGCTTAAGAAATTCTTCCTTTAAAAAGTTATTTTTCATTTTCCTTGCTGGCCTCTCAAATAATTTTAAGCTTTAGCACTTCTGAAACTTATTACAGGACTGTGTCACATTTCTGTCTTTAGCCTGTTATCTGCCCTAACTTCCATCTTCACTACATATCTTAGTAAATACCATTTTTTTTTTAGAAAGTTGGGTTTTGAGTTCACTGTGCAACCACATTAACATCTTTGCTTCCTTTTTTTCACCCTCATGGGAACTGATTTTCTTTGGAATTTTAGAATTTCACTCCTCAGAATTTTCAATCTCCTGTGGGCTGACTTTTCCAACAGAATTTTAATTCACGGCACCCTACTTACCTTTTTTTGCACGTTTTGAAATCACTTTCCTACAATTTAGGACTCATGTTAGACTATTCTCAGCTTTCATCCACTCCATTACACACTCTAAGATTGAATGGCAACTTTCTCCCAAGGTTCCCATCATTTCCATTCCATCAACCAGTGTTCTCCTTTTTGGTAGGAACCAGACTCCAAAATAGAACTTTCCCATGGTGATTCTTCCTTATTTTGAAGTGGTACTGTATTGGATTAAAATAAACCCCCAAAATTCAATGTCAATGTGGATAATTCTTCATCTTTTGTGTCATGGACCCCAGTGGCAATGTGATAAGGCCTATGGACCTCTTCTTACAATAATTTTTTAAAATCTTGATTAAAGGAAATAGGAAATTTTAGTTAGAGATTAGTGAAAATGTTTTCACATCCACATTAATGGACTCCTTGAAATTTATCCATGGGTTGCTTAGGGGTTTGTGGAGCCAGGATTAAGCCTTCCCACTGTAGAGGATCCCATTGTTCTATCTGTCAGCTATCTGTCAAATTTTGAAAATATACTACATGAAGGAAAGATGGGAGCTAACCCAATTTAATACAGATATCGACTACACGTCTTTTCTAAAAGAAAAAGCATACCAGAAACAATCTAGTTCTTAAAACTGCCACCCCAATGAAATCTGTGATTTGGGTGAAGATTTAGCTGGCATATAGACATTCATCTCAGGAATGAGAACATGAAAGCTAAAACAAATCAGGTGCCATTCAATTATACTAGCAAAAAAACCATGGCCCCAATTAAAGTATTTTTATTGCATGCCTAGTATTTCCTAGCTGTCAGAATTGTGATTTTAAATACTATGGAAAATTGATAGAAATTAAAGGTAGAAGCTCAATTTAAAAACTGATACTGCAATCTTGAAATGCCTTTGACAGTATCATATGCTGACAATTTTTGAGGGGAGCAGTGTGGAGGTGTGGAGAGGCAATTACCCAGAAATTAATGCATTTTGCCAATATAACTCAATAGACAGTATGTGGGTGGCATCGTAGGTACCATATATAGCTCAAATGGACCCAGTATACTGTCTATATTAGAAGAAGCAAAATTCTAGTAAAACCCATTTAGGATGTTGTTGAGTCACCGTTTTACTGCAACTTTAATAAAAATCAACTGCCAATTTAATAGGTGCAGCCACACATTTTGCCAGAGATTTCCAATTATGATTTTCCCAGTAGCAAACACAAACAAAATTAATGTCAGCCACATTCCCTAAAGCCTAAACTATATTACTAATGAACTCCCAAGTACTCTCAAAGAAAACTCTCAATGCAAAAACAATAAGGTGGAAATTACTGTAATAATCCAAATGTAGAAATAGAAGGAAGAATTATTGAAATGCAGTGAGAGATTAGTCTGTCATGATCACATTAACTTCGTCATTATCACAGCATATGAACAGTGGCATTTAAAAATTACTACAATACTCTAATAGCATGAAAATTATATGATTTTACTTCCATCTCCCAACCTTACCTTATATTGGATGATGACTAATTATATAGTAGGTCACAAGTGAAAGGTTATAAAGTTGGCTTTAATGTGAGTATATGATTACATTTAAATTGGAATTTTGGTCACGTGCAGTAACCAAATTGAGTCATACAGATAAAAACCTTTGGCATCAGAGAATTTGGGTCTGTTATATTCTTAATTTGCTCAAACATCTTTGAGGACCTCCTCATCTAAAATTTTTTTCCCAGAATCGTTCTTTGTGGTGGTGGTGGTGGTGGTGGTTTTTTAGACTAGGTCTTCCTGCTTGCCCAGACTGAAAATGCAGAGTTGATCAGTCCAGATGCTTTGATCTGCTTAATTTCTGAGCAGCCACTTAGTTCCACCTTAGGCAGCCTGGTGGAACCCCACACCCAGGAGTTCACCATTCTGGTGCTCTTCTGAGGGCTGAGACCTGATGAGCTTCCAAAAATCCTACTGAAGCTCAAAACTCCCAAACTAAAGTGATCTACTAGCCCCCACCTCCTCTCCAGGTATTACAGATTTGTGCCACCCAATCTAGATCTGATGCCTTACTTTTAATGAGTTGCGTGAGCTAAAGAACAGATTTTCTTGGTGAGAGATAGAAATGGCATTTGAGCAGATGATCTTCTTTAAGGCTAGTGTTGGCCAAATACCTGAAAGAGGCATCTGTCTCCATGTATGAAAAACTTACCTGAAAGATAAGATGGCTGAATGATCTTTGTTATAGATCTTTGGGTGTACTGTAGTCAACCTACTTCATGCATCAGGGCACAGTACACAAAGAGGTATATAAGATGACTCCAGCTCTGGAGAAGTTTATGATCTAGTTAGGAGCATGAGATGAACATACATTGAGAAAACTGAAAATGCAAAATAAATTATGAAAAGTATCATGCACAAGAAGGGCTGTTGAAATTTAGAGGAGGAAAATGGCAGTAACTGTGGTGAGGGACCTGTTCACTAGAAACGTGATTTTTAAGCTGGGACTTGAAGATTGGGTAAGAAGTACATACAGAAAATGGAAATGATTTTTCAGGGAGGAGGACAATGGCAAAAATCAGGAGGCATAAGACATGTTGGGGGAGGGGGAGAGAAGGGAATTGCACATAAATAATAAAAATAGCTTCATAAGTTTATAAAACTAGATTTACAAAACGTCTGATCTTCTCTATTACCCTATAAAGTATGTACTACAAGTATTGTTATTCCAATTTTTCAGATGAGGAAAGTGAAACTTAGAAAAGATTAGTGGCTTGCCCACAATCACATAGCCAATAAGTATTCAAGGTGGGCTTTGTACTCAGGTGTTGAGTAACTCCAAGGCCAGCATTCCTTCTGCTCTATCTATGACATTGTTCTTGAGTAGACGAGTCTAAATGTAGTAGTTCATGAAAGGAAGCAGTATTAGAAAAAGTTAGAATCATAGTTGGTTGCTGGATTGTGGAGAAATCCCTTGAGTGGGGACTTTTTTATTTTGGTCTTTGAATCACTAATGTCATAGTGCTGGGGCCCATTCCAGTTCTTAATAAATGCTTATTATATTGAATTTTCTCCCCAGTTAGCTTGTAAGTTCACTGTAAATGAGGAAAATTCATTCATTTTATTTTGTTTCTCATAATGCCTAGAGTCAGCATAATGAAATTTTTTTTTAAGTTTGATATTAGAATCAGAGATCTGGGTTTGAATCTAGCCTCCAACATTTATTAGCTTAAATTCTTCCTTCATCATGTTAGTCCTGCATTCAGCAACTTTCATGGTGTATATTCATGGACATGAAGAGATCAATCAGACCAAAGTAGAGATTATATTTGAGTGAGTAGATAGAAACAAAGATAGGAGCAGATAATGAAAGATCTCAAAAGCCAGGAATGAGAGCTTACTTCTTGGGTAAATCACAACCTCCCAGGAACTCAGTTTCCTTTTGTGTAATAAGAGAAGGTTGAACTCTGGAGCTATTATCTCTTAAGATCCCAGTGATATACAGGACTTAAGGGTATAAAGAACAAAAATCTATCAGTGCAGCTGACAGAGCTGTGACCTGTGAAAGAGATGTTTAGTGTAGAAGATTCTAGATAGAGAAATGATGACGGCAATACTTAGTGGTATCCCATCTTTTTGTGGCTTTCTCACAAACTAGAAATTAATTTTAATGCTTTTGAGAACAGTTTGATCCATATCCAGACTGTATCAGGGGCAAGATTCAAACTCAGATCTCTCTTGATTGTAGATCCAAGGCTCTTTCAACAGATTTTTGTTAATGGAGATCAAGCTTCCTACTCGATTCCATAAGTTGTATAATTGTGTCATAAAATAGTACTTAATAAATTCTAGTGTTTACAGAGTACCTATTATCTTTATGTGCTAGTCACTGTGCTAAATGATTTACAATTATTCTCAGTTCTTCATAACAACCCTAGTAGATAGGTGTTATTATTGTCCCCGTTTTACAATTGAGGAAACTGAGGCAAGCAGGTTAAGTGACTTTCCCAAGGTCACACAACTAGCAAGTGTCTGAGGTCAGATTTAAAATCAGGCCAAGTCCCCTATCCACTGTGCCTTCTAGCTGCTTAACTTTGGAGCTCATTGTTTAAAATTTTGTGTCTCCTTGGTTTTATTTTCCTTTGACTGTTTCTTTGTTTTCTTCCCACTTAGGATTCCCTCCCCTGTGTTTCTTCTGGGTCCATTAAAAATTTGCCTAATTGAAGACAGGGGTTATGAAGTCCAGCCTAGATGGCCTCGCAGACACCACCTTCAGGACCATCACGACAGACCTCCTCTACGCAGGCTCTAACGATATTCAGTACGAAGATATCAAAAGCAACATGGCTTCCAAACTAGGATATTTCCCACAGAAGTTCCCTTTAACTTCGTTTAGGGGTAGTCCATTCCAAGAAAAAATGACTGTGGGAGATAATCCCCAGTTAATTCCATCCGACCAGATAAATATCACAGAGTTTTACAACAATAAATCTTTATCCTCATACAAGGATAATGAGGAGAATATCCAGTGTGGAGAAAACTTCATGGACATGGAATGCTTCATGATTCTAAATCCTAGTCAGCAGCTAGCCATTGCAGTATTGTCCCTCACACTGGGCACTTTTACAGTCCTGGAGAACCTGCTGGTGCTGTGTGTAATCCTCCACTCCCGGAGCCTCCGCTGTCGGCCCTCCTACCACTTTATTGGTAGCCTGGCAGTGGCAGACCTGCTGGGCAGTGTCATTTTTGTCTACAGCTTTGTTGACTTTCATGTGTTCCACCGGAAAGATAGCCCAAATGTATTTTTGTTCAAACTGGGTGGAGTGACGGCTTCCTTCACGGCCTCAGTTGGCAGCCTCTTCCTAACGGCCATTGACAGATACATATCCATCCACAGGCCACTTGCTTACAAGAGGATCGTCACCAGACCGAAGGCTGTGGTAGCGTTTTGTGTCATGTGGACCATCGCCATTGTGATCGCTGTGCTCCCCCTGCTAGGATGGAATTGCAAGAAGCTCCAGTCAGTTTGCTCAGACATCTTTCCTCTTATTGATGAAACCTATTTGATGTTCTGGATTGGCGTCACCAGTATTCTACTTCTGTTCATAGTGTATGCTTATGTTTATATATTGTGGAAAGCACATAGTCATGCAGTCAGAATGATCCAACGAGGCACTCAAAAGAGCATCATTATTCACACATCAGAGGATGGCAAAGTCCAGGTCACAAGACCTGACCAAACCCGCATGGACATCAGGTTAGCCAAAACCCTGGTCCTTATTCTGGTGGTCCTGATCATATGCTGGGGTCCGTTGCTTGCCATCATGGTCTACGATGTCTTTGGGAAAATGAACAAACTTATTAAGACAGTGTTCGCCTTCTGCAGTATGCTCTGCTTACTGAATTCTACCGTGAACCCTATTATATATGCTCTGAGGAGCAAGGACCTGAGGCATGCTTTCCGGAGCATGTTCCCCACTTGTGAAGGCACGGCACAGCCCCTCGATAACAGTATGGGGGAATCCGACTGCCCGCACAAACATGCAAATAGTGCAGGCAATGTTCACAGGGCTGCTGAAAGTTGCATCAAGAGTACAGTTAAGATTGCCAAAGTAACCATGTCTGTGTCTACGGATACCACAGCTGAGGCATTGTGAGCTGGAGACTTCCTCAGTTACATTGGGAGAAAAGAAATTAGGCTTTTTTTTGGTTTATTTGTTTGTTTAAAGGAGTCTATCCTCTCACAGTTTTAAGTTTACCATATTCAGTTAAAAGGTAATTGTTACAATGATCATTAATCATTTTAGACAATGAGAAATTAAAACAACTCTTCAAAGGTTTTACAATTAAGAAAATTGGTTTGGTTTGTTTTTTTTTTTAAGCATGTTACTTGAGTCATCCATGTTTGACTACATAAAGGAAAAACTTCTAGTGAAATAAATGGAAAACTTGTGGGGGAATATGATTCAAACTTTAAATAGCTGTTTGGAAAATTCCATCAAATAAGTAAAGCCTTTGTAACCATAACTTTCATGCTAATGTAAAATGTATTTGATGTCTATAAGTAACAGAGGTTTCTGTCCCCCCCCCAAAGTATGGAATTAGAAGTATTTTGTAAAACTGTATTGTCCTGTGAACTGTGTACTGATGTTTATTACATGTTATTCATATTTGTCTAGTTGGGCAATATGGAAAGATAACAGACTTCTGTGGAAACAGTACAGAATATGCAGTAGATAAGTCCCAGTGAAAACTCTTATTTGCAGTCACCAATGACTTTGGAAATCCTATACTTTATTTTCTCCACTATTTTCATGCTTTCTTTTGACAATTCAAATATTCCTAATCCTTAATATTTTTGTTAACACAACATAAGAATAAGAAGAGAATAAAGACCCATCCCCATAATGAACACTAGTCATCAACCCCAACTTTGCAATTGGAAGTTGCAATTTCGAGTTCTAAAATAATTCAGTTTGCATTTTCTTATAAAGACATTTAATTAGGGTCTTCTGGACTATTGCTGTTTGGTTCTGTAATGTATGACTCCAAGAACTGAAGAGTAAAGGATTAGTAGCTTTTTAAACCAACACCTGGCTTTTTTCCTTGTCTTTAGATATTCCCAGGTCTCTTTAAGACAGCATGTGTCAATCTTAATGTAAGGTGTTATCACTGTGCCATTGATGTATACTTGAAGAGTATTGCATTCTTATATTCCAGGTTTAAGTAGATTCTCTGCCTGGGAGGCCAAACAAGAGCCTTCATTTATTTTAATTGAGAAGAAGTATTGTCTGGATTAGTACAAGTATACTATGTGGGTGTGAATTTCCATGTATGTGTGTGAGTGTATGTATGCGTAGATCATAAATGTGTGTGTGTTACGGTGATATTATAAAGTTAGGAAACTGTGACTAGGTGTAAATTGTATTACTTGTTGCGCTCTTTGCACATGAATTCAGTTTCTAAAATTGAGTTCTTTTCAACATCTTGGTTAACTAAACTACAGAATGCAAAAAAAAAAAAAAAATCGGAAAATTTTCATCCATTTTGAGTGAGTATGCCAAGCATTAAAAAGTATCCTTTAGTGTTACTTGGGAACAATAGTTATCAAGGAGCAATTGATTAAATATATTCAATGAAAAACCCTGTATTTTCAGTGCTAAAGAAAATCATTGTAATTTTCCAACCTGGGGCACAGAATATTAAAAAATATATAAGGAGGCAGCGTGGTACAGTGAATAGATAAAGGGATGGACTCAAAGTCAGGGAAAATTGTGTTCAAGGGTCTTCTCTGCCACATACCGACTACTTGACCCTGAACTAGTCGCTTAAGCTCCCCATCACTCTAGGCAATTGTGAAAGATGATAAACTGTAAACTAGCTGCCTACCTGCATTGGTAAAGGGAATTTCCTCATTCAAGAGTTCTGTCCTCATCTATCTCTAAGGAGGCTGACCTCATTTTAAAAGATAAATGTGCCTCACTAAACCTGAAATCATTAAAAAAAAGTAATAGTTCATCTAGCCTTTGTGAATCCTAGTTTTAATGGCACTAAAGAGATCTCAGACATTCCTTAAATCCACCTCTAATGAGGCATGACTGCTCATCACAGCCTACATGGCCCAAGGAGATGGTGGGCTGGGCAGCTTATTTAGATACTGCAGAGATGCAGCCTTGATTATTGGAGCCTGACTCACTTTTGGAGCCCAAATCAACAAGATCATCCCTCTTTTTTATCCCACATTCACTTGGTTGATGCTCAGACCTCTCTGTCTTGCATTTACTGTGCAAAATCTGCTTTTATGGGACTGCTGTCCCAATCCAGACAGTTGACTGAAATTTATTGATGAGTAAAAATTGGTCAAAATGAGGGGTTTTTTTTAGGCCTCAATCTTTTATTCTTTCACAATGTCATAGGGACCCAGAAATGGACATTCTGCCAGGAAAGAATGGGATTTCTTAAGAGGCTGATAAACTCTGATGGATTTTATTTATAAACAATCTTCTCTCCTTCCAGAGACAAATCATTACTCCTGCAGCGCCCTGAGGCCAGGTCTGTACAACACAAGGTGAAGTGGAAAGTTTGCAATTATCTGGTCAATTTAGTGGGGTAAAAAAAGTTTCTCTAATATTCTTATCCCCTTTCTCCTCATTCTCCCATCCCACAATTATGGTCTCTGACCAAATTGCTCTGTGGGCAAAACTGGAATTGACTGTCTTTATGGCTCAAACTTGCCTCAAATTCTCTGTGTTATCTCTGGTCTGTGCAAATGAGGCCTTCAGTACTACAGTAGTAATGATATCTCTGTAGAGAAACAGAGGGTTAATTTATGAATAAATTCCACTAGGGACTAATAGCCCTTTTAGAAATTAACCATTCTTTTGCCCCTAACTTATCCAAAGTAGTTATCTGCACAGTTCAGAATTCACAAGGTAGCTACCAACTCTCCACTCTTGTTATAAAACTCTGGCCTCCTTGAAAGTGAGTGGGAGGAAGAGCTGGAAGAAGGCCAAACATATAAAATAAATAAATCTAAGATCCTTTTTTTGAAACTGTGTTCCTGTGAATTCAATGCAGATTTTGTAAATTTGTTGTGCTTTCAAGATCTAAACTGTATGTAATAAATCAAGGGACAATGGGGCTGTCAGCACTAAACTTGGTGCTTATCTATATAATGAGAAATAGCATCTTGTGAGATACTATGATGTATCTGTTACAATACCTTACATACATACTTTCTAAACTAGTTCTGCACATTTTGTATTTTTTTTTAATCACTTGGTAACTCAAGTGACTAAAACATACTCCCTGCTGCATATAGTCACTAGAATGACAATAAGTTAACAAATCAGTTCCTTAAACAAAGTTAGTTTCTTTAATGTGGTTTACGTGTGAGTATGCTTTAGGCAATCCTGCTTCACAGCCATCAGCTTTCCATTGGTGATTAAAAATTATCACAACAATTCAACAAGTCTTAGTCCTAAGTACTTCACCAATGAGGGCCATAGTTCATGAAGGGCCTTACTCCCAGCTGACTATTTCTGTTTAGGAGCTGACCCAAGCACAGAGTTACTTTGGCCTGGTCTTCACAGCTGCAATCAACTCAGTAACTGGTCACCAAGCTCAAATTTCTTCCATTATATGTACATATGTATAATGTAAAAGAAACTTGAGGTTTACGATGGGCTAAGTCACGCAGATTGCTTATCTAAACAAACACCAGCTAATTGTCAGGACCCCATAAAGCTGTGTGATGATACCATCAGAAGCCAATGAGATTCTGGTGCTTCAGATGGCTTCTGCAAGAAATAAGCAGCACCATCCGCTGTGGGAGAATTTGGCCCTGCTTGAATAGCACTGTAGTTATCATTCTATCTGTCCGTTTCAGGTGTTTCGTATCTGTAAAGGAGACCACCTATATCATGTGCAAAATTAGACTCCTCATGATCTAATTGTATATTTGTATGATATTTTAAGATCTAAACGCTGTGCTATGGATAAAATGGTTTTTTCTTGCACTGGCCCTCTGATGAAATGTTAATGTTACCTATTGTGACATAGACAACACATTTTATCTACTGATTTGGGCTGAATGTATGTAAATAAGTTTAAAAAAAAAGCCAGATGCATAAGCAGTGGCCTAAAAATCAGTGCTTTTCAGATAGGGCAGTGTGTTTAAATAGCTATGACCGCCTAAAAGCTTTCTTCAGATAGATTCCATGTATTGGGTGCTGGGGATATGTGGTTCCCCAAGAAGGGAAACATTTTCTTGTAATAATAAGCAGCTGAGATGCTGGATTATCTGAACTTTTATTTCTAACGTTTCAAAGTGAAGAACATAGCTCTTTATTGTCTGTAAATCTAACATTATTACTTTCTCTTAGAAGAATATTGTATTGTTAGATGTTTGTTGAGCTGGTAACATCCTTGCAACCGCTTCAATATCCTTGTTACTAATCTGTATGAAACTTTGTACACAAGTTCTGGTAAAATTGTCATTAAAAGTAGCTTCAACCATTCAACTACCTATGACACAGTAGTATTTCTCTAATTTGTACTATGCTCAGACTATATTTTATTTCTGTTATGTAATTAAACTTACACAAAGAGGAAATACTTAATCATGCCCATAATTTTCAAAATTTAAAACGTCAATCAAATAAAATCTTTGATTATCATGGAGGATACAAAGCGACCTTGGAAGCTACTTTCTCATTTCATATGATGACATTAAAAGAATAAGACATTCATATTAATCTTTTTAAAACTTATAGAAAAATTAGCATGGTCTAAAATGACACATGTTTCCTGGGAAAATGGGCAAAAGAGTATATGACAATTAGGTGACTTGTGTGCATGTTTATACACAAGCATGTGCACACATACACACATATACTCACATAACACTTGATCAACAGTAAAGAAAAATGTATCAAGTCACCAAAGAGCATTTATTCACTGAGGCTTAGGAGAATAGCCCAATAAATTACAGTAAATTTAGTATTTATAGTGTGAATGGACTCAGTAAAATCTAAAGAGCTTGCATTTACACATCACTAAATTGCTTGCATTTACACATCACTAAATCTAGGTAGGTAGATCATGGTAATTACATGCAACTTTCAGCATTTTCTCCAAATAACTCAATTGGATTTAAAACTAGAAAGAACTTTTGAGGTCATCTAACCTCCCCATTTTACTGATGAAGAACCTGGAACTGGGAGAAATAGTGTGAATTTATCAAGGATACACAAGTTATAAGGGCAGCAAGGTGGCACCATTCTTGTAGTCGGGAAGTCCTGGGTTCAAATTTGGTCTCAGAAACTATCAGTGTGACCCTGGACAAGTCACATAGCCCTGTTTGCCTCAGTTTCCTCATCTGTTTAAAAAAACAAACATGAGCTGGAGAAGGAAATGGCAAACTACTCCAGTATCTCTGCCAAGAAACTCTAGAAGGGGTCATGAAAAGTCAGTCATACTTGAAGCAACTAAACAAAAACAACCATACAAGTTGTAAGTGCCAGATCTAGGACTGAAATCTAAAAACAAAGAGCTCTTTGCTTCCAAATCCAAGGCCTTTTCCACTACACAAATCTAGTCATCCAATTTTGATATATAAAGGCACAAAACAACCACATCATGACTTATCTACCACACTTTTCTAGTAGAAGATATTTCAACATTCAGTCAAACTAGAAACATCCTGAACAGCCAAGGTCGAACCTAGTGACTGTTCATGGTAAGTATACTTTGTGACTTTTTAAAGCTGCAATCTGAGCCATCACTAAATTCATTGCTTTTTTTATTATCAGATATAGTTAATGGTAATGTATCTTTAAAAATCAAGTCAATTTTGTAATTTAGGAATTTCACACATTGATCAAAACCTTGAGTTCACTCTGTCTGGATATCCTCCTCAGTAAGAACACAATCAGTGCTCCATCATCTTAAATTCAAAACCCAAGAACTGTGATAATGAGTACCCAGGTCCTGGTTCAGAATTCCACATTCAGAATTAGGTGGAAACCAGCAAGATGGTATATGCCATGGTCCCTATGCCTGCTTCTGAGGCTGAGGCTGGTGGAGTGTTTGAATTCAAGAGTTCTGAATTGTAATAGGGTTAAAGTCCACCAACAATATGGTGAGTCTTTGGGATATGGGTAGCCATGGGGCTCCTTAAGGAAGGGAGCAAGCCAACTCAGGGCAGAAACAGAATAGGTAAAAACTTCACTGCCAATTCAGCAGTGGAGACAGAGAGAGAGAGAGAGAGAGACGGAGACAGAGACAGACAGACAGAGACAGACACAGACAGAGAGAGAGAATTACATGGAAATATAAAATCACTTAAATATCTGCAAAATCTGTAAGTTAAAGGATCTTACATGGGCTTAAAGCTAGAAAGGACCTTGGAGGCATCTAATACGATCCCTTAATTTTTACAAATGAGGCTCAGAGACTAAGTAGTCATCACTAAGTGTCTTCCCAGTATAATCTGCCTTGGCTGAACTCTGCCTTCTTCTCCTTCTATATCTTGAAGAGTCACAACTTCAAACATCTTTTAACCCTGCCTTGATAGCCTCAGGTCCAGTCTGATCTTACTCTTGAGCAATCTGTTGCTCACATATAGCATTCGATGTGATTACGTATATGAAATGCTTTGCAAATCTTAAAGCACTGTGTGATAGTATTATTATTAAAGCATTATGTGATATTATTACTATTGTTATTTTACAGATTTCTACCTAAAAGGGACATTTCTTAAAATGTATCTAATTCTACTCCCCTCATTTTTCAGATGAAAAAAATAAAGCCCAGTGAGGGCAAATAACTTTCCCAAGGTCACACAGGTCATTGCAGAACCAGGTTTTGAACTCTGATCCTCTGACTATTATGCATATATCCTGACTGTAGTGCACACTTTGTCACCAAACACCCTACCCAGGGGAGGGCCAGGTTGGAAACAACTAGACAAATTGGTTTAAGTCATTGCTTCAATCACCAGTAATGAAGAGGCATGATGCACATGAAGTAGCAGCAGCAGCAGTAGTAGTATGAATGGTCTATTTTAAACTAAACAATGAGTGAGGATTATAGGGAAAACCAGGTATAACCAAGAATTTTTGCAAATTCAATTGAAAGAATGAAAGTATTGAAGATGAGGCAGCTGATCCTCCTGAGGATACCCAACTCTTCAAGCCCTAAAAAGAGTTAGGGGTAAGGGGAGCCAGTGGGTAGGCAAGGCACTGAGAGCTGCCAGTGAGACCTTGGGAGAATCAAGGGAACAGATGAAGGTATGCCCAATGGAGAAATGCAAAACATAATGAAGGTGGGCAAGAGGATTTTGTGAGAAGGGAAGCATGCTCTCCCCATACCCAAGTCTGGTGCCCTAAAACAAAGATCCAGTCAGCCAACCCTAGTTATCACTCTGGGAGAGAACTTGAGGAAAGGAAATTTCAGTGTTAGGATTCTAGTAAAAATTATATACTATGACTCTTTCACAATTATCATAGTGCTACAACACATTCATTCACAGCACTTAGCCCACGGTCTTACCAATAGGAATTGCTCAATACTCATTGAATGAATAAATTAGTTATTCCTTTTGCAGGACCCATACATAAAGAGATAAAAAAAAAATTATAATTTTGATTTTTTTCTCTTTCTGGAAACTCAAAATGAATATTTTCAATCTTTATATGATTCTCTTTATTTGGAAGACTCTCCCCCTCCATTTCTTAAAAATACAAAATAAATTTAGTCTTTTTGTCTAAAATCAGAATCAAGGTAAACATCAAAATTATCCAGTTTTTCCTGGCATAGATAGTGTGATGTGGAAAGACTGCAAGTTTGGCAAACAAAAGAAATAATCTCTACTTGTTCAGTCATTTTCTTGTAACCTTGGACACATCATTGAATCTCTTTAAGCCTCAGTTTCCTTACATATTAAATGAAAGAAAAGTCTGAGAGACATCCTTTCTGAGAAATTAATAATCAATTTAACTAGGGTAGTATATAATCCATGAATTGAGATCAGTGATTCTTTCAGAAACCAAAGACCTGGTGTGGAGGCCACTTGAATTTTTAAATACCTTTGGAAAAGTCCCTGATGTGCAGAAATTAACTCTGATTGGTTAACAATTAGTGAGAGAATAAATATTATAATGAAATAATGGGCCTATTCTAATGAGGGTCTGGGGAATGTGACTGATCCTGTCAGTGCTCTTGCACAAAAAGTATCATCTCAAATCACACCACTCCCACCTCAGCAATCTAGACAAAGGGATCCATCTCCAGCCAGACCACTTAAGTGGTTGAACAATGGACCAGAATTTATCTACATCACATTCTCCTTACCCTTTAATCAGAAATGAGTTCTCCCAATTGGATAGGGTTGCCCCCAAGATTGAGGAGAATGTCTCATTGTCATCCTTGTCCTTCATAAGGACTGTTTTTTGCATGAGGAAGTAAAAAGAGGAAAAAACCCTACTAACAACTGGTTATTAATAATGAAAAAGAATCTTTAGGTCTCAAATATAAAATTGGTTATTGATATAATAGGAAACTAATCATTTTTCTCACGTATAAATTAAGAATTTACTTGTCCTGCCTATTATACACTGTTTATGAGAGAAGCAAATGAAATACTCTATGTAGATCCATTCTGCAAAGTGACTGGGACCACTTTTGCCAGACTGAGTCGATCAGTGAGATTTTATCTTAAGTCCTACTGTGTGTCAAGGGAATAGAATGCTCAAAATTCTCCAAGAGTCCTTTTGCTCTCCTCCTATGTCTGTTAACTTGTGGCACTACAACTTAACACATTCCTCGTCCCCTACTTTACTTACATCAGAAGGTCTCATGATTTCACTGCATGTTATGTGCTACTATCACTTTATCTTAACCTGAGTTGCTAGCTCTCCTGAATTTTTCTAATTAGTAAGACTGTAATACAGGTGCTTCCTTTGTAGCATACTTTGCTTCTTGATATAAACACACACAGCCTTTCTGTGAAGCTTCTAAGCCAGGTGCTCTTAACCTTTTCTGTATGTGTCTTGGACCCCTCTGGGAGACTGGTGAAGTCTGTGGATCCCTCCTCAGAATAATGTTTTAAACACATAAAATGAAATTACATAGACTTACAAAGGAAATCAGTTACATTGGTATATACTTGAATTTTGTTTTTTACTTCATGGACCCCATTTGAGGAACCTAGTTCTAAGGACTTTAGGAAAATATACAGAGATTGAAATAATAAAGAGGAAATGGTTGCAAGTTTATAGAAGTCTTAACAGGTCATGCTAGTCTTACATGCAAAAGATATTAGGCCTTAATATGAAGTCTACCCTAACTTCTCCCTTTTCCCCACACCCAAGAAAACTTTTTGCTTGACGAAATTCTTTGTTTCATCTCTGAGTTTTGGGGTTTTCTTTAAGCAATGGGGGTTAAGTCATTTGTCTAGGGTCACCTAGCTAGTAAGTGTTTAAGGCTGGATTTGAATTCTGGTCCCCCTGACCCTAGGGTTAGTGCTGTATCCACTATGCCATCTATCTGTTTCTTCATCTCAGCTTTGAATCAAATGACATATAAAATTGCACAAACCTGAAATCCCCATATGTTGCCTACCATTATTATTTGAATTCAATGGATTCATTCCTTTTTGATCTGCATGATGAATCAAACTTGAGAATATTAGACAAGGCTGATTTGGTTTGACAACGGTGCTAGGTGTCTCAGCTTTACTCAGGTCTGCTTCCCCAATCCTTAGCTCTGTATGGGAGACCCAGGCTTGTGCAAGGGACTTCTAAATTCTCCCCTGAGCTTCAGGTCTGAAATAATCTTTGGTCTCAATGAAAGAGGGCTCAATGAAGTTCTGCCTTTTCCCTCTTGGCTTGCTGGAGTAGGAAGACTCTTCCTTATCTGATATCCAAAGATGCCTTTGATTTGAGATGTTCTATACTGACTACTAAGTGTTCTGTCTTGTTTTCCCTTCTGATTCCTGGTAGCTACCTTCTACTCTTGACTCATCCTTCTATCCCACTTGGTTTGCCTGTAGGAAATTCGGTGACCAATTGTTTTGGCTGGCTATTCTCTTTCAGGAAAAACTGTCTTCTTCATCTCTGTCTTTGCACTGGAATCTTATTTTTTCCTTTCTGAAGGTCATGTGGCACTGGTCCATGGCATCTACTTTCTATAGTCTTTTCTGCTTTTAGACTCACTTTCCCATTCAAAGGTTTGAATGATATTGAATGATATTATTCAGACCTATTAGGTCTCTCACTAAGTTCCTATTTCTGGGGACTCCTGGCTTTCCAATTTATTGGTAGGGCTAGAATAATAGAAGGAACCAATGAAGATTCCACATTTTTGCCCTGATCCAACTGCATCCTCCTACTTCACTGTATTTTCAGGATTATGTTTCACTCTTCAAGTTTTTTTTTCAGATAAAAGGTATTCTAAGATCTAGCTTCCCACTCACAAAATGATAATGATGATAATAATTAATAATAATAGTAACAATTGCATATAAGGTAAATAGGGTTCTTTCTGTCCCTTCACTACCAATGGCAATTGGTATTATTGCCAATCAGGGCAGGTCAAGGTAGCATCATTTATTCAAATATTTCATAATTAAATAGATCTATGGTTTCTTCTATATAGTACTCTCTATAATAATGAAGATTGCAACCTATCCATGCCTTCCCAAACCGTGCCAATCACTCGTTCAATCAATCCGGAAACTTTTATTCAGTGTTGACTATGTGTTAGGTACCTTGCTAGGCAGGTGATATAAAAACCATAACAGAATATTTTCCTTCCCTCAACAAGATGACATTCTGTAAATATGCAAAAATATACATATGTAAAAATATACAAACAATACATGTAGAAAAATAAAAATAATACAATTGGATAGGAATAGCATACCAAGAAAGGCTTTTTATGAGAGGCATCCTTTGATCTTAGCTTTGAAGGAAACTGGAGATTCTAAGAAGCAGTAATATATTCTAGGCAAAAAGAATATCCTATGCACAGAGACAAGAGATGGAATATCATGTGTGAGGAACAGCAAAATGGACTATTTGACTAAACTGAGAAATATAGAAAGGGGAGCCTTATATAATAAGGCTGGAAAGGTGAGTTGGAAGCAGGCTGCAAAGACCTTCATGTTTTCCCATAAATTCATTACAGAGAGTGAACAGAACCTGTACAGGAGCTCCCCTTGACTTCTTTTGACAGGGTGAAAATACTAATGGACCATCTTTCAGCTATCCCTCACTTTCAGGGGGTAGCCAGTCCATATGCTTTTTCTTTCATACTTTTAAAATGAGATAAAGCTCAGGTTGATCCTATGTACTTACAGAGTGTGTCGAGTCTGGTTGCTAGCATACTGGAGGAGATTGGGCTCGTTTAATTAAATCCAGACTTTACAATTTTCTTCTGACCCAATTCCAGGGGTATTATGTATATAATTGAGATAATTGTTGTTCTTCCTTTAACACCAAACAAGTAAGTGGAAAACAAAAGCTAAATTAGATAATTAATCAGTGTAAAAAAAACCCCTAAATCTCTAGTGTTCACACATTTGTTCTGTGAAATCCTTGTGTTATGAAATATGGGGTCATTTCATAACACATGAATTCAGGGTTTCTATTGTGAAGTATATGCATGTGGAGATATATATATATATGTATATATATATGTATATATATATATATATATATATGTACATATATATATATATATATATACATATATACATACATACACATACACATGTCAGATCTCTGGTTCTTCACAGAATCACAGAATTTCAGAGTATGAAGGAACTTAAGTAGTCCTCTAGCCCAAACCATCCCCAAAAAAGAATCCCCATTGAAACATGCCTAACCCATTGTCTTCCACCTGAGGCAAGTTATTCCATAACTTTTGGATAGTTCAAATTGTTGAAAAATTTCTCTTTACACTAAACCCAAATTTTCTTCTTTGCAACTTCAAACTACCATTTGAGGGACAAGAAAAACCAAACCAATCCTTCTTCTGAGGGATTCTTCTAACCTTTCTTAACTCAATGATCAAGGGCAATTTCTACAACCTCTCTAAGCCTCTGTTTAGTATGTAGATAGTATGCCAGGCTCATAATCAAGGAGATCTAGGTTCAAGTCAAGTCTGGCCTCTGATATGTATTTTGTGTGACCCAGAGCAAGTAACTTAACTTCTCAGTGACCCCAGGCAACTCTCTAAGACTATAAATTATAGAGCATGTGCTGACATGTATGGAATTTCCTCATTCAGAGTTCTCAATTCCAATGAAAGCACAAAAAGAAAGGAAAGGAAAGGGAAGGAAGGAAGGAAGGAAGGAAGGAAGGAAGGAAGGAAGGAAGGAAGGAAGGGAGGGAGGGAGGGAGGGAGGGAGGGAGGGAGGGAGGAAGGAATGGAGGGAGGAAGGAATGGAGGGAGTGAGAAAGGAAAGGAAGGAGGGAGGGAAAGAGGAGAGAGGAAGAAAGGGAAGGAGAAAGGGAGTGAGAGAGGGAGTCAGGAAGACAAAATCTAGTGCTCCAACCATAAGGATTCAGAATTTGCTATGAGACATATTTTGCATTTCTGATAAATAAAATAATAACATTGAAAATAATAGTATAAAAATAGCATTTCACAGTTGAACAAAGCAATCATCTAGTTCAAACCATCTTGGAAAAGAATTCTTACTACCATAGAACAAACAACTGGGCATCTAGCCTTTTTTTTGAAGACCTTCAGTGACATGGGATCCATGACCTCCTGAGGCATCCCTTTCCAAATCTCTTGAAATACATCTAGCTGTTAAGAAAATTTTCCTTATACCAAGACCAAATTTATTTCTTTGCAACTTCCAACCATTGCTCTTAGTTTTGTGTTCTAGGATTAGGCAGAATACTTCTAATCCCTTTCCTATGTGATAGTCTTTCAAGTACTTGAAGACAGGCATCATTTAATCTCCCTGAGACTTGGTTTCCTCATCTACAAAATGGAGGTAATAACATAATAATACCTATAGCTATAATTCCTTCTTTATAGGACTATTATGAGTATGTAGCATGTGTATGTAAAGTGCTTGTAAATGCATTACATAAATGATAGGTGTTACTATTATTATACTTATGACTACATACTTCAGTTATTTTCCCAGCCTCAGTTTTTCAGAGCTCTTAACTTATCAATCCTAATAGGAGTATAGATGGGGAAATATATGAAATTGGCATCATTTGCTTTTTTCTTGATATGTTACTAATTACTTTGGGTGAATAACATCTTGGACATGTGATTTTGTCTATCTCTCTTGTCTGGAAACAGTGAAAATGTTGCTACTTTCACAACCTTAAATTATTTCTCCTATATTCCTGGGGAGTGGGGGTGAAGTTTTAATATCATGTACTTGCTATTTTGATTTTTAGTGGATAGAGCAAGACATTTTGCCTTAGGAAATATGCTTATTATTATTATTAATATCTTTTTATTATCTTTTTTTATATTATGAAATTATCTCTTCAGCAATTTAGCAAGTTTTTAAAGAACACCTATTAAAATAACAAGTGGTAAGTATATAATGGTGTTAAATGCTGAGAGGAAGCTATGGAGTAGTGGAGAAACAAATAGCCTTGAAGTTAATAAGACCTAGTTTTGAACCCTACCATACATACATACATACACATATATATATATACACACACACACATATACATATATATGTGTATGTGTATGTGTATATATATACGTATACATGTATATATAAACAGATGTGTGTGTGTGTGTGTATATATATATATATATATGTATGTATATATACACACACACATATACACACAAATGCTTGTGACCCTGGTTAACCTCTCCATACTCTAGACAACTTTCTGAGAATATAAACTGCAGGGAAATCCTTGATTGGTAGAATGATTTTTCTCACCTGGAAATTCCTGATACCAATGAAATCACAGATCTAGACTCAATCTTTCAAGAGAGGGATTTTGATGCTGGGTCCATAGACCCCTTTGGAGTCCAGGGATAGATTTTGAGGAGACTGGTAAACTTAATTTTTAGTATTTTGAGAATTCTTTCAATCTAATTGGTTTCCATTGTAATCCTGTGTACCTGATGCATTTTAAAGGATGTTATGCAAAGGGGTTCATAGGTTTTACCAGACTGCTGAAGAAGTTAAGGCTACAAAAATGGTTAAGAATCTTTGCATTAAGGTTCATGATATTCTTTAAACCTGTTATTTTATATGAATCTCAAGTACAGTTAATCTCACAGCAACCATGCTAGACAAGTATAACTGTACATCATATGTACTATCACTAATGAAGAAAGTTAGGTTAAATGACTTGTCCATAGTGATACAGCCACTTGGTTTCAGAGATAGGATTTGAACCCAAGTCTTTCCTAACTCCAGTTCCTAACATTTGCCCCATTGCATTGTACTGCCCTTCTAAGATGTCCTAGGGCATTTATTATATATGCGAATTGCTTGAGAGCCTTGGAGGTCTGGATGTAAGAATAGATTTTGTCTGAAGAGCAATACTGTAAAGTTCTCAGAGGTAACTAAGTTCAGTATGCCTTCACTGTGACCTTGTAATGATAATTTTGGTGGGAAAATCTCTCATATTTATTAATAGGCCCATACGACCTGTCTGAGTCACATGAGTCTGAGTCACATGGAGTACATGGTGGGAGGAGTTTGCTGAATGGGTGAAACAGGGAGAAGCAGAGCTAGAGTAGAGCTGAGAGGAAGTTAGTCTTGAGAGCAGTCAGAGCTGGGAAGCATGCAGGCTGCTGGCTAGTGTGAGTGAAAAAGATTGTGATTTTGTTTAATGGAGCTGGTTTGTGGCAAGCCTAGCAGGGGGAAGGCTTGGGGATGGTGTTGTCCTCTGCATTGTCATTGGGTATAGGTTTTTGTAACTATGATGGATTTGGCTTTCTGGTGTCCGAATAAATGTTTTGGTTCTGCCTTCCATGTGGGGTGTCTGGTATTTCAAAATTCAGAATTGTGCTAGGATATTCATAGCCGGTAGGTAAATATTGCATTGGTGCTACAGACCTACAGGAACCAAGCGGATTAGTCCAGAAGTCATAGAATCAGGATAACCTTTGACCTAATGGCTTCTTCAATTAAAGTTTATGTACAGAATGTTCTTGGGGTCCCCTAAGGTTCCTTAAAATGTTTCCATTATATACAATAGCTATTTTGGTTAAGCCCTCCCAACATTCAGAAACTCCTCACTGACAATATCAGATACAGTTTTATTGGAGGTTAATTACTCATTCAATTCAGCAAGTATTTATGCCCTTATGATGCTTTTGTCTACAAGGAGAATATGATACAGAAAAAATTAACTAATACAAATTTCATATGAGAGATTTTGAAAGAGTTATATGCATAGTGTTATCCTCTTCCCAAGGAAAATACAAACTTCAAAAGTTAGAACAAGTTAAGATTTGTCAATTGCTGAGTCTGTAGACATGAACACAATCCAATGGTGTCACTATTGTATTTGTAAGTAGAGGGTGGGTTGGGGTGGAGATGCAATTATTTTATAATTTAAAAGGATCACAGAATCACAAATTTAGGGCTGGAGTGGACATTAAAAGTTGTCTAATCTAATCCTCTCATTCCATAGATGAGGAAACTGAAACCCAGAAAAAAATAGAATTTGAACTCCAGTCTTCTGACTCCAGGTTCTACATTTTTTTTGATTGTGCTTACTGGAAATCTGAATGCTTTCTGAAATTTTTACTTGGAATTCTGTAATTGAAGGGGAGAGGAAATCAGAGGAGGCTTCATTTTGATAGTTTTCCAGCTCTGAACCAGCCCTGCTTTCCTGTTATAAATCCTACCTGATCATAACATATTAGTCTCACGATAAATTGCTGTAATCTTTTTGCTAATATCTTATTTAAAATTTTTGCATTGATATTCATCAGAGAAATTGGTGTATAGTTTTCTTTCTCTTCCTGGCTCTTTCTGGTTTAGATATCAGAACCATATTTGTATCATAAAAAGAATCTGGTAGGACTCTTTCTTCACCAATTTTCCAAATAGTCTACATAGTATTGGAATTAACTGTTCTTTAAATGTTTGATAGAATTCACTATCTGGTCTTGGAGATTTTTTTGTAGAGAATTTATTCATGGCTTGTTCAATTTTTTTATCTGAGATGGGGTTATGTATGTATTCAACTTCCTCTTCTGTTAATCTGGACAACTTATATATTTTTTAAAATATTCATCCATCTCACATAGATTGTCAAATTTATGGGTATACAGTTAGGCAAAGTAATTTCTAATTATTGTTTTAATTTCCTCCTCATTGAGGTGAGTTCACCCTTTTCATTTTTGATATTGTTGTTTAATCTGTGATCTTTGGAGTGCACCAGATCTGGGGTTTTGGGGAGGACAAGAAAGAAAGAAAGAGAAAGAGAGGGCCTATTCACTAAATGGGCATTACCTCACTTTAAGTGAGTACTTGGAAAGACCTTAGACTAAAAGGCCAAGGTCTCCCATTGCATCCTGGGCCTTTTCCAGTCATTCTGATAGATATCTGGCCACTGGATCCAGATGGCTCAGGAGGAGAAAGTGAGGCTGGTGACCTTGCACAACCCTCCCCCATTCAAATCAAAGTCAATTGCAAGTCATGTCATTTTCTTGATGTCATGGTCCTCTTTGGAAATGAAGAACGAACATAACAACAAAAACAACAACTTGGCAATTTGGTTTTCTTTTTTTTCATAAAACCAACCCTTAATTTCATTTATTAGTTCAATAGTTTTCTTAATTTCCATTTTATTAATCTCTCCTTTGGTTTTCAGTATTTCTAATTTGGTATTTACTCGGGAATTTTCAATTTGTTCTTTTTCTGACTTTTTCTGTTACATGCCCAATTCATTGATCTCCTCTTTCTTTATTTTATTCATGTAGGTGTTCAATAATTTAAAATTTCACTTAAGAACTGTTTTTGCAGTATTCCATACGTTTTGGTAGGCTGTCTCATTATTGTCATTCTCTTGAATGAAGTTGTTGATTGTTTCTATGATTTGTGGTTTAGCCCATTCATTGTTTAGAATTAGATCATTTAGTTTCCACTCTATGCTAGGTAGGTGGGAACTTGTTGTTCAATCTATGAGCTCCAGAGTGAATTGGGTTTGAGGTTTGATCTTTGAGCAAGAAATGTAGCTAGGAAACCCAGAGGAAAAAAGGCTTTTGGGGGTGGAACATGTGGGTAGGAGGAGGAGAGCTGCTACGCACTCACAGGTTGTGGCTGTCCTTTGTTCTCAAAGAGGACCATGACATCACAACGATGACATGACTTACAGTTGACTTTGATTTGAATGAGGGAGGGCTGTGCAAGGTCACCAACCTCACTTTCTTCTCCTGAGGCATCTGGATCCAGTGGTGTGACATTCATCAAGACAGGTGGAAATGGTCCAGGATGAATTGTGAGACCCTGGCCCTTTCAGGCTAAGGTCTTATAGCATTTTCACTTTGAGTGAGGTACACCCATTCAATGAAAAGGCTTCTTTAAGTAGTTGCTCAAGGGACAACCCCTTTAATCAAAACAAAATCAAACTGGGAGAAGACCCTCAGGGTTCTTCCTTCTCTTGCTTCAGTGTTCCACCCCTCCAAAGCTACCTTTTTTCCTCTGGATTTACTGGCTATATTTCTTGCTCAATGATCGAACCTCAAACCCAATTTACTCTGGAGCTCAGAGACTGGACAACAAGTCCCCACCCACCTAGCACAGAGTGGATTTAAATACTAAGTAGTAATTGTTTCTCTTTTACCTAGGAACCCTGAGAGTCTTCTCCTCCCAGTTTGATTTTTTTATATTAAAGGGGCCATCCCTTGAGCAACTGCTTAAAGAAGACTATTCATTGAATGGAAGTACCTCACTCAAAGTGAGAATGCTGTAAGACCTTAGCCTGAAAGGGCCAAGGTCTCACATTGCATCCTGGGCCATCTCCAGCCGTTCTGATGAATATCACACCACTGGATCCAGATGCCTCAAGAGACTAAAGTGAGGTTGATGACCTTGCTCCCTCACTCAAATCAAAGTCAGCTTCAAGTCATGTCATCATCTTGATGTCATGGCCCTCTTCAAGAATGAAGGACAAACACAACAACCAGTTTAGTTTCCAATTAATTTTTGGTCTATCTTTCCATGGCCTTTTAGTACATATAATTTTTATTGCATTATGACCTGAGAAGGATGTGTTGACTATCTCTGCCTTTATGCACTGGATTGTGAGGTTTTTATGCCCTAGTACAGGGTCAATTTTTGTATATGTGCCATGTACCACTGAGAAAAAGGTATATTTCTGTCCCTATTCATTTTTCTCCAGAGATCTATCATATCTACCTTATCCAAAGTTTTATTCACCTCTTTAACTTCTTTCTTGTTTATTTTGAGGTTACATTTATCAGGTTCAGAGAGGGGAAGGTTCAGGTATAATTTTGCTGTCTGTTTCTTCCTGTAACTCCCTTAACTTCTCCTCTAAGAATTTGGATCCTGTACCACTTGGAACATATATGTTTAGTAATGATATTGCTTTGTTGTCTATGGTACTTTTTGGTAGGATAGTGTTTCCTTCCTTATCTCTTTTGATTAGATCTATTTCTGCTTTTACTTTGTCTGAGATTAAGGTTGCTATTTCTTTTTTTACATCAACTGAAGCATAATATATTCTGCTCCAACCTTTTACCTTTACCTTGTGTGTATCCCCCTGTTTCAAATGTGTTTCTTGTAAACAACATGTTGTTGGATTATGGTTTTTAGTCCATTCTACTATTTGCCTCCATTTTATGGGAGAGTTCATCCAATCATTCATATTCACAGTTATGATTACTATCTGTGTCTTTCCCTCCATCTTATTTCCCCCATTTGTGCTTTTAGTTCTCCCTTCTCCCTTTCCCTCCTCAATAGAGTTTTAATTTTTGACCACCACCTCCCTCAGTCTTCCCTCCCTTCTTTCAGTCTCCCTCCCTTTTCTTTCCCCTTTTCCCTCCCACTGCCTATAGAACTAGTTAGATTTTTATACTTAACTGAGTTTGTTGTTCCCTCCTTAAACCAAATCAGATGAGAGTAAATCTCAAACAGTGCTCATCTCCCTCCTCTCTTTCCCTCTACTGTAATGTGTTTTTGTGCCTCTTCCTGTGATGTAATTTACCTTTTTCTGCCTCCTCCTTTTCACATCTCCCGTTATAATCCCCTTATAAACCCTAAAATCACATTTTTTATCATCACATCATTTAATTTATACCCACACCCTCTATCTGTACATCCTTTTTAAATATCACAATAAATATACAGTTCTCAAGATGAGCAAGTATCATCTTCCCTTATAGGGATGTAAGCAGTTTGCCCATATTGAGTAACACGGTTTTTCCCCCATTTGCCTTTTTATGCCTCTCTTGAGACTTGTGTTTGAAGATTGAATTTTCTATTGAGCTCTGACCTTTTCATCAGAAAGGTCTGGAAATTCCTTATTTCATTGAGTGTCTATCTCCTTACCTGAAATATTATGCTTAATTTTGCTGAATAATTGATCCTTGGTTGTAGTCCCAGCTATTTGTCTTACAGAATATCATATTCCAATCCCTCTGATCTTTTAATGTAAAAGCTGCAAGACACTGTGTGATCCTGAGTGTAGCTCCTTGATATTTGAATGATTTCTTCCTGGATGCCTGCAGTATTTTCTCCTTCACTTGATGGTTCTGAAATTTGGCAACAATATTCCTTAGTGTTTTCCATTTGAGATTCCTTTCAGGAGGTGACTGGTGGATTCTTTCAATGACTATTTTGTCTTCTGGATCTAGGATCTTTGGGCAGTTTTCCTTCATGATTTCTTGGAAGATATTATCCAGGCATTTTTTTCATCATAGCTTTCCAGTAGACCAATAATTCTTAGATTTTTCTCTCCTGGATCTATTTTCCAGGTCAGTTGTTTTTCCAATGAGATATTTTACATTTTCTTTTATTTTTTCATTCTTTAAATTCTATTTGACTGATTCTTGATGTCTCATACAGTCATTAGCTTCTACTTGCCCAATTCTAATTTTTAATAGATTGTTTTCCTCAGTTAACTTTTGCATCTCATTTTCCATCTATCCAATTGTTACTTTTAAGGAGTTATTTTCTTCAGTTACTTTTTGTACTTCCTTTTCTATTTGTCCAATTTTCCTTTTAAATTTTTCCATGATTTCTTTTTTTCATATTTTTAAAATCATTTACCAGTTTTTCTTCTGTTTCTCTAGTTTGGCTTTTAAAAACCTTCTCGATCTCTTCCAAGAATGCTCTTTGGGCCTGAGATCAGTTCATATTCCCTTCTGAAATTTCAGATGGGAGTACAGTCTCAATCCTGACCTCTTTGGTATTCGTGTTTTGTTCCTTGTTCCCCACCAAAAGATTCTAATGGTCTTTTCTTGTTTGCTTCTTGCTCATGATAACCACCCATTTCCTGGCTTTTAAAGTGGATCTCTGCTTCTGGGGCACAGGGGGCTCTGTCTCATGGTTCTTGTGCTTAGAACTTGAAGTGTTGTGTATTGTGGCCTCTGGTTCTTTCAACTAGAAGCTAAAATGCTGCTGCTTACCTAGTGCTGACCTAGCTGGTGTGCCAAAGCAGAGGCCAGGTCAAGTCTTTCTGAGTTTTCCCGTACTTACCCTGGAACTCACTGTGTGAAGTGTAGAGGAGGAGTGGTCTGGCTGCAGAAGCACAGATAGGTTCAGCGGTTATTGAACCCCGTCTGCACTAGTGTCTTCCTGATTCCCCTGGCTGTGCTGAGGCATGTCTGGGGTCCTGGTGTTGAGGATTGGAGGGCTGCACCCCCTGGGGCTCAGGATCTCCTCCAGGTTTGCTGAGGTGGGGCTGTCTGGGACAGCTCCAATCCTGCACTGGTTCCCTTCAGCCATAGCAAGAGGGAACCTGCTTTGTGATTTTCCTAGTCTCACAGACTGAGAGACTGTTTACTCCTTCAGTTGATCCCACTGTTCCAGGATTTTTCCTGGGGAAATACTCTTTGGGTTTTTCAAGGTCAACAAGGGGAGGGGTAGAGCATTTACAGATCACTCTGCCATCTTGGCTCCTGGCAGTTCAAGTAAGTGACTTACACACATTTAATCTGTGGGCTGATAGTCTCAGGAGCAGTTGTTGCTGTTATCTGGGGTGTTATGCTTCTCTCTTGCTCAGTTCCACTGGACTCCCATCCTGAGCTGATATGTTTGAGAATCTGCAGTGCAACTGCTGCTACTTCAGACTGCCTGAGGCTTCATGCTCAGCTTTGCTATGGCAGGGTCTGCACTGGTACAGCCTGTGCACTGTGCACTCCTCCAGTCCCATGGAACAGATCCTTCCCATCAACCTTCCAGGCTGTCCTGGGTTGGAAATCTACCACACTCTGTCTCCTATTGTATTCTGCCACTCTAAAATTTGTTCAGATTCTCTTTTTAGTGGTATCTGAAAGAGTTTGTCTTAGAGCTTAGAGGAGTACTTGCTCTCACTCTACCATCTTGGCTCCACCACCCTAGACTTCATTTTGAGCTGAGGCTAAAAGAAAGCCATGAATTACAAAAGGTGGAGATGACATTTACATTTTATCTTAGTACCTTGGGGAGTCACTGAAGGTTTTGAGAGCAAAGGAGTGACATGGAGGTCAGATCTTTGCCTTAAGAAGATCATTATTTTGTCAGCTATGTAGAGGACAGACCCAAGAAGGGGAGAGACTAGAATCAGGTACACCAATTAAGTGATTATTACAGTAGTTCAGGAGAAAAGTGATGAGAATTTGAATAAAAATGACAATCGTATGGATGGAGAGAAGGGGACAAACTCAAAAGATGCTATGGAGGTAGAACCACTAAGAATTGGCAATTCGTTGGCTATGGAGAGTGAAGAAGAAATTATCAGCATAATTCTATAGTTACAAACTTAGGTGATTGTGTCACTAAGACAATATTCACAGCACTGGTGATGACTATGAATATGCTAGCATAGTTCTCATTCACCAAGTATAACAGACTCTCCATATAGAAGGCACAAGAAAAACATTTATTCAGATGCCAGAAAATCAAATCAGTCATAGTAACCAAGAAGTCAAATTTCCAAGCCTTCCCCCTGCCCCCTGCTGGGGCCTTTGCACAAACAAACACTGAGGAGCCTAGCTCTGCCTGCTTGCCTGTGTCCTTCCCAGCTCTTACTAGCCCGACCAACTTCTTCCCAGTTCTGCTCCACCCTTTCTGTTCCACCCATTCAACAAATTCTTCCCACCTCATGTGACTTAAGCTTCCATATGATTTAAGCAGGTCACATGGGCCTATTAATGAATAAGAAAGATCTTCCCATTTAAATTGCTATTACAGTGAATGCACTCAAGATAGAGAAGTTTGGAAGAGGGATGGGCCTATGGGGTAAGATAATGAGTTATGCTTCAGACATAATGAGTTTTTTATGTCTATTGTTCATTCAAGAAGAGATGTCCAACTGGTGATAGAACAATAGAGGTATCCACTTGGTCCGTAATAGAAGAGTTACCACTTGGCCCAGAATTAACCACTCAGGGTAAATTCCAATGCCTGAAGACATCCAGTTGAGCAACCTCTTGCCCCTTCATAAATAATATTGTTGCCATTGCTACTTGGTTAGCCTAGAGGGACATTGAAATCTCTGTGCAATTTGCAGAATAAGGAAGGGTAGGTATAACCTTATTTTATAACCCCCAACCCAAAATCACTTAGCTCTAAGGCTTGCTAAATTCAGTCCTTTTTTACTTTGTTCATATATATGTACACAATAGGTCCTGCTTTTTTCACTTAGAAATCAGATTTTAAGAAGGGGAGAGAAATTTATTCTTTCTAAAGGATAATATCTTGTGAGCTTTTATTGTAAGGCGAGAAATATAAATTTGGTAAAAAAAAAAAAATCAATTGTCTGAACCTCACATTTGACATCCCTGTCATTTGAAATAAAACCATAACATAAACTTAAGTTCTCTTACCTTTCCCAAACCTGAAGCGATTATGTTTTTTATTTCATTTAAAGATTCTTTTCTATGTATCTTCACAAAGATTACACAAATCTAATCATTTTTTAAGATTAAACAGCAGCAACAAAACCTTGATATGCTGAAGTACTTTTGTTTATTCAACAGTTTATTCTCTGCTCAAATGAACTGAGTCATCAATCTCTCCTGTTAGTTCCACAACAAACAAAATCCTCTGCTTCTATTAAGAAGGGAAAAAAGATAACCTAACTATTCACTTCAGTCTTTTTTGTTGCTTCCCTCAATTTACAATCTCTCTAATTGGAGAATAATAACCATAAGTGTCTGGGCAATGTCTCTTCTTGCCACTCATTCCTCTAATTGGTCAGTTCCAATTAGGGGAATGCAACTTCCATTTTAAAGAAGAGCCCTGACCTCTATCCTGAGAAAGTTTGCTTCTTACAAACATACAGCACCACCGGACAAATATTGTTGGTTAAAAAATAGACCTTTATCACAGGAATAATGAAGGATTTTAAGGAGCATTGCAGTTTCCCAGGAATCATCCAGCCAGCTCTCCTTCTATTCAATGAAATTGAGCAGAATTGAGTTAAGGAGAAATGAGGATGTTCATTGCTCACAGACTGGTGCTTCAGAGACCATACCTTTCCCCCACTTCACTTTCATATCATTCAGTAAGCCAAAAATGGGGAAGTAAGTGGATAGAGAAAAAAAGAAAACATCTCTGGGTTAATGAGCAGCGTTTTCTCTAGCAACTATATCAAACACGACTTTCCCTTCTTGGTTCTCCTGTTTTCATCTTAGTCTGGGGTGAGCTTCAGCCTGAGAAGTCTTCCTCTGTAACATAGTTTCATTTTCCAACTCTGACTTTGTTGCATTTTCCACCCATACGCTTTCCTGGCTGTTTGTAATACTGGCAACTAGGTACAAAGGTACAAAGGTACCACATTTCTTTTGCCAGCCTTCTGCTTCTTCTTATCTAAATGAACAACCTTTTTTTTCCACCTGAGATCCTCCAGCTTGCTATTTTGAAGGAGAACCTGAACACTGAGAATACCAATGCTAGCTCTTTTTCCATCTGAATTTTTTCCTTCAGTAGCTTATCTCTGATAATATGATAACCTATTAATCAAATCCAGCTTCTCCTACCACACTCTTGCCAATTATTTCCCTGGTTTTATTGGTATTCCTTGCAATCATCTTTCCAAGTCTCTAGGTTCCCCCTCCTGTAATCTCACTTTCCAGTTCTTATGGGGTCCAGTGCTTTTAGTCCATTCCCTTGCTAGGGAAGAATACAGTAAATCCTCCCATCCTGGGATATCCATTTCTTCCTCTAAATTCTTTCTGCCACCAAATAGGGATTTATACCCTGCGATTCTGTCCGTGATGCCAAAAGTATCACCAAGGCAATATTCATAGCACTTATTGTGACTCTGAATTTGCCAGTATAGTTCTGAATTGCAAAGTATAACAGATTCTCCATATAGAGGGTAGAAGAAAAAACATTTATTCAGACACCAGAAAGCCAAATCCTAACACCAGAAAGTCAAATCTGTCACAGTAACCCAGAAAGTCAGTACACGTTAGCAAAGCAGGGGACAAAAGCATTTCCAAGCCTTCCTCCCTTTCCTCCCCCAGGGCCTTACTACAAACAAACACTCATGAGCCTAGCTGTGGCTGTTTGTGTATGTCTTTCCTTGCCTGATTACCCTGACCAACTTCCTCTCAGCTCCAATCCACCCTTCTTGTTCCACCCATTCAACAAATTCCTCCCACCTCATGTGACTTAGGCTTCTATGTGATTTAAGCAGGTCACATGGGCCTATTAATGAATGGGAAAGATATTCCCATTTAAATTACCATTACAGTCATTGAAGTCCAGTAGCAAAAGTCAAGACGACTGGGAAATGAATCATACTCTGTGGCTAGTTGGCTAGATGTAACTGCTATGAGAATCAGTTTAGTCCTACGAAATAGCTGGAACCAGGATTTCAAAACTGAATGACTTAACTACCCCTGGAGTGGGGATGAGTCAGGGTCTCTAGATGAATCAGGGCTATTGTTCTTGATAAGAGAAAGTAAGCAGCAGTCTGGTAGACAGCAAAATGCCCTCTTGAACTAACTGGACCTTGATGTTAGGTGGAAAATTGGATAGGAAAAAGCATCTTATTCTGTGAGTCTGAGGAAACCTACAAATAGAGGTGAGGTGGGCATGGACTCACTCTCCAATCTTGAACTCTTTGGCACATGTAAAAGCAAGGATCCGGACATACACAGGAGGATTTGCTGTATAGGTTTTTAGATCAGCTTTTCTAAAAGGAAAGCAACTTTTGAGGGGTCATAAACCATTTTAATCAAGCATATATATCAAGCACATAGTTCAGGGGTGAAAGTCGGCACCTTGAACTTCAGAGAAAATACAGAGAAGTAAAAATCAATCGACAGGGCTTACACCTATTTGACCATAAGCAATACATGCATCACAGATCAACAGACAGATCCAACTGTCTGACCGTACATGCACAGTCATCAGAGAGAGAAGCACCAACATTTTCAAAGTGGAGGGGGGGGGCTCCTTAACAGCTGCCCAGAATCTTGTCAGGACAAACAAATACTTCCAATGAGTAAGCCCCAAAGTAAAACCTCACCTCAGAGTATTTATACATTTTTTCAGAGCCAGAGGGCATCACAACCCTGGAGAACCAGTGATTCATTAACAAAAGATGTGGGCCTTCCTACAAATCTCCCCTATCAAACTCTCCTTAATGGGAAGGTCCATTGATGGGTGGGTAAGATCTTTAATCTCATTAGCATTACAGCATAGAATTTACTGATTGGCTTAAGCTCCCACATGGGAGGGGTTAAGTGGAAATATCCTCTTTGTGTAATTTATAATTACATATGGCACATTCAGACTCCTTTTTCAATGGGAATGCTGAATGTAAATGAGGAAACTTATAAATAGTTCTATAATATCACTTTATATACAATGTGTACTATTGCTTCCCTCACTAAATATTTTGTCATTGTCATGTACCAACAAGTGGGTCAATTGGACTGATTTGATTGAATAAATTAGGTAATGAAAAACATTTCTTAAGTATTTACTATGTGTCAGGCACTTTGCTAAGGCCTGGCCTTTGAATATAAATAGAAGAAAATAATACAGTTCTTGCCCTCAAAGAGCTTACCTTCTAATAAAGGAAACCAATACTTTTAATGGGGATTTGAGCATATCCAATTTCCTTTGCTAAAAGAACTTTCAAAGGATGAAATGGTCAAAAAGAGGAGGTGGCAGAAGAGAAGGAAAAGACAGGAGAGGGAAGTGCATAGTCCACAAATTGGTGATTCACCTCTAAAAGGATCAAGATAAAAATGTACATAAGGAAACATCGTGAGCTTTGGCGTGTTGTCTAAAGGCAGCAGATTTGAGTAGCATGTTAGCCTCTGGACTATCTCTCAAAAAGCTCTGGAGTTATTCACCAAAAAGCAGTTGCTCCTACTATAAGACAATTAATATTTATTAATGTTTATTATTACTATAGTGTACAGAACACTATAATAATGCCTCACATTCCTGTATCTCTCTGAAGTTTATAAGACACTCTTTTTGCAGCAAAACCACAAGGTAACTGATACAAGTATTATTACCACCAGTTTTACAGATAAGGAAAATTAGTCCCTGAGACATTAAGGAACTAACCCATACATGCTAAGTAAAATTGGAGGCAGGATTCAAACACAGGACTCCTGACTTCCAGTTCTACTTGGTGTTATACCACTTCTAATTTCCCAAAGGCCCCATGTTCTAAAGTTATGGTGACTTTATTAAAAAAAAAACCAAAAAACAAAAAACTAACAGTTCACATTCAAATAATGCTTCATATACATAATTTCATTTGATCTTCACATAACTGTGTGATGGGTTATATTGTATGACTGTGCACCATGGAACACCATGATCTGCAAAGAATTCAATTTCTCTAATTAAAGATCTCTCAAAGGACAATGGAGAAGCTCATGGCTGGTGTGAGCAGGCTCATATTATAAATGAGGAATTAGGAAGGAATGATGTAAAGGATTGCATTAGAGAAATGCAAATGTGGTGAAATTGAACCAGTCTTAGCGTCAAGAAGACATGGGATTAGGCCCTACCTTTACCACATTCTCTCTGTGTAACACCAGACACTCTAGGCAACTCTCTTGGATTATAAATTTCAGAGAAGATGCTGACCTACATTGATAGAGGGAGATCCCACATATGGGAGCTCCCTATTCCAATAAAATCACACTTTCTACTTCACTATGCTGCCTCACGAGAGTATTTAACAGGGTTTCAGGTGTACAGATTATGTTCTTTTGACATAATCTAAAACTTCACATAAAAGTCCTCACCCGCTTATTCAAACCAAGGAATAGGCCATTCTTTCACCTCAACCCCTCCCCCTCAGCAGGAATGCTTCATTATTGGTGGAATTCCACTGACAAAAGTGGCAAATTCCTGTTTTCTGGGAGTTACTGGAGAGATTTATTTTGAAAAATATGATTCTGTCTTATTTCATCAATTTCGGTGCCACCTAGATCTCCCCAGGGTCTTTTAGGTGACTCAGTAACAGTCAGTTTATGTGCCCAGAATTCATACATAAAGCTAACCCCTTTTCAGTTTTCATCATTTTTTCCAGAGATGACAGACATCTGGTCTACACTGCCTAAATGCATATTGCTATGAAGTGACAGCCATGAAGTTAAGATAGAAATAATATCTGGCAGATTTGAGGTACACTGCAACTCCTCCCAGATACGGAGACCTATATTCTCTGCTCTACTGCAGTAGCTACTTTTTGAAATCAGCATCATCTGAAATAAAGAATCAAATTTGGACATTTCACTACTCAAACAGAATTGGATAATCTGATGACTTTCACAGAGCAGATATCATCTTATGAGGTTTTAATTCACATGGTAGTTAACGGACTCTCTGTGACTGCTTCTCTCACTTACATAGAAAAAACACCATCCTGTTAAGGTCAATATTTTTCAATCAATCTTTGTATAAACGAGTCAGTCATTTCCTCCCAACGTGAGAGTGTGGAGGCATGAACAAATGTTTACTACAAAAAAAAAAATTTAAAAGAAAATCTTAAGCAGCTAGGTGGCACAATGGATAGAACCTAAGTTCAAACCTACCTCAGACATACTAGTTGGATGATCCTGGGCAAATAACTGCTACATGTCTCAGTCTCCCCAAATATAAACTGGAGATAATAATAGCACCTACGTCTGAGAGATATTGTGAGGATATATGAGATGCATTTAAAGTGACTTGCAAATGCTAAAGCACCATAAAAAACACAAGCTATGAATAAATGTAGGTATTATCATTCCTATTGGAGGGGAGAAAACAACTAAATATGCTGTAGAAAAGCTAGGATGTCTCCATTATAGTATCTTATAATACGCAGGAGACCTGTTTCACTCATGGATTTGTAATTCCCTGATGTCAAATATTCTCTCTCCCTTAGTGATGAATCTTTGTCTTATTGAGCCCCATGGAGGGTACAGAACCACTTTCAAAGGTTGATTAGGGGGAGTGGCATTGAAATTATACCTCTGACATTTAACAGCTGTGAAACTGCGCAGCTCCCTTAGATCTATGTACTAAATCAAAGACCAGTTTTCATCTTTATTGTTGTTACTGATGAAATCATAAATTGTTTTCATTTTATGTTTAGCGCTTAAAAAAATTTTATTCATGAATTTTGATGTAGTCACTTGACTTTCAAAAACTCCTATTGTATCTTTCAGTTAATAAAAGCAAGTAAAGCAATTGGAACAAAGCCATCTGATCAGATAATTGCTGCTAATAATAAATTATTTGCTTTTTAAAAAGCTTACTGTTAAAAGAAAAAAATGTGTACTTTAACTTCTACGAATTTGGAACCAACGTTTACCATTCTATTTTACCTCAATTTTGTTGCCTATTAGTGAAGTCTTTACACTGTAATCATAGTGTATCTTGTTCTTTTATTCTGTTTTCTTCACTTTGCATCAGTTTATACAAGTCTTCCCATGTTTTCCTGACCTCTTTGTGTACATTATTCCTTATGACACAATAATGCATCAGTATGTTAACATTTCACAAATTGTTGGATTACTTCCAAATAGTTGAATACCAAATATGTTCCTTTTGTTGTTGTTCAGTCATTCAATCATGTCTGACTCTTCATTACTCCATTTGGAGTTTTCTTGGCAACGACACTGGAGTGGTTTACCATTTCCTTCTTCAGAAATATGTTCCTAACTTTTTGCTATTATAGGTAATGCTACTATGAACATTTTGGTATGTATGCTATTTTTTTCTGTCATTCACCTTCTTATGATATAAATCCTGTGATGGAATTATTGGATAGAGAGTACATATAATAACCATTTATTATGTGCTATGAACTGGGCTAAGCACTGGGGACACATATCAAAAGCCAACAAGACAATCCCTGTCCTCAAAGAGGCTACAGATGCTTGTCTGCATTCTGACTCATAAAGATCAGAAGGCAAATGCACCCACAGCTGAATGCAACTAATAAATGATAGGGCATCACTTTACAAGGTAGGAAATGCCACACAAATGTATACAGCTTTAAATCGGAGAGGGATGTGGTACTCTTCAAAGTCTTGAGACCATCAGAATCATCATGGATCACTCTTATTCCTTTAAAGAACTGACTCCAGCATGGACAAAAGACATTCCATATTGTGATTAGGCAAGAAGCACATTTTTCTTGATGTAACTCCAGAAACTTTAAAGGAATTAAAGGAAGGTTATGACAGCAGCCTATTAAGCTTCTCAGAGATGAGATAAAGATACCTGAAAGAGGATTAGCAGAAAATAGTATGGTATCTAATCTTAAGGAAAGAGAGATTCTATGTGTAGTACAGAAATATGCTTTGAAAATATAGACCCCATCCTCCTTATAATTATATAGCTTATGACTCTCAATTATTTTTTTCAGATTTTGAGTAGTATTTGAATAAGTTCCTTGATACTAGAGTTTCTTTTGACAATAGCTCAAATAGATGTAAATTTGCATTATATCACCTTCATATTAATTTTTAAAGGAATCACAACATGAATTTAGGAAAACAAATGTTTATGTTGCAAATTAGTAAATATCTCAGGCCATATTTGAACTCAGGTCTTCCTGACTTTGGACCCTATATTCTATCCAATGTATCATCTAAATGCAACCCTATGTGCTGGGAAAACTTCTAGTTTTTGATCATAGAAATATACTTTTGTTAGTGTTGTTGAGTTGTTTCAGTCATGTTTGACTCTTTATGACCCCATTGGGGTTTTCTTGGCAAAGCAACTGAAGTGGTTTGCCATTTCCTTCTCCAGCTCATTTTACAGATGAGGAAACTGAGGTAAAAAGGGTTAAATGACTTGCCCAGGATTACATAGCTAGTAAGTGTCTGAGGCGATATTTGAATTCACAAACATGAATATTCCTGACTCTAGGTCCAGCACTCTATCAATAGCACCACCTAGCTGCTCCACACCATATGCTATACTGTGCAATTTACTACTCTATATTATACTATATTATGACAAAACTTTAAAACTGCTTTAAAGCTCTGAATCACTATTGACTGGAGAAATGCAAATTAAAACAACTCTGAGGTACCACCTCACACCTATCAAACTGGCTAATGTGACAAAAAAGGAAAATGATAAATGTTGGAGGAGATGTGGGATGATTGGGACATTAATACATTATTGATGGAGTAACAAATGATCTAACCATTGTGGAAAGCAATTTGGAACTGTACTCAAGCATACCCATTGACCCAGCAATACCACTACTAAGTCTGTATTGTACAGCAATAAAAAAAGTAGGAAAATGTACCTACTTGCACAAAAATATTTATTGTGACTCTTTTTGTGGTATTAAAGAATTGGAAATTAAGAGAACATCCATCAATTGGGAAATGGCTGAACAACTGTGGGATATGATTGTAATGGAATACAATGAGAAATGACAAGTAGAATGATTTCTTAAAAACCTAGAGAAATTTACATGAACTGATGAGACTGAAGTGAGTAGAATCAAGAGAACATTGTGCATGGTAACAGCAATGCTATATGATGATTAACTGTGAATGACCACTATTCTCAGCAATACAAAGATCCAAGACAATTCCAAAGGACTCATGAGGAAAAATACTATCCACTTCCAGAGAAAGAACTGATAGAGTTTGAATGCATATTAACACATTCTATTTTCCATTTTCTATATTTCTTTCATTTTTGCCTCTTTTTTTCTTTCAATGTGACTAATATGAAAATATGTTTTCTATGATTACACATGAATAACCTATATCAAATTGCTTACCATCTCAGGGAAGAGGTAGGGGAAGGAAGGAAGTGGAGAATTTGGAAACCAAATTTTAAAAAATGAGTGTTAAAAATTGTTCTTACATGTAATTGGGGAATTAAAAAATATTTTAAAAATTTTAATAGAAAAAATGAATTTCAACAGGATAAAAATGATATTAGACTAGAAATGATATGCAGAAAAGAATCCTTATAAATTCTGTCCCAAATTCAATATTCCTCTGGTTGTATTGGGTACATGACTGACTGACTTGAGATTTCCCATAGGATGAGTGGATAAATTTTAGCACAGAGCACAGCCCAGTTCAGGCCACATGGAGTGGCAGGAACAGGACCCAGAACAGAACACAGCAGTAGTTCCCAGATTGCTCAACCCACAAATGCCACAGACAGCTTCAAAGGTCAGTGGGAGGGCTCCATTGCCCAGGAGAGGGGAGTGCAGTCTACACCACTGGCAGCAGCCATTGCAGTGGCAGTTTCCATTGCCCTCTGCCTAGAGCCCCTGGGGGAATTGATCTCCCAATCTGAATCTCAGGTCTGAGCTGGCCCTGGGATGAGGAGGAGCACTGGTGTGGTGGAGCTGGATGCAGTTGTGGTGAGGGAATTATAATTGCAGATTCTGGGAAGAAAAGTTTTTGGTTGCTCCCAGACAAGTGTTCAGGCCAGGAGAGGAATAAATGCTTCTCTGTTGATTGTGCCACCTTGGAGGAACTGAGAACCTACAGGTCCCCAGAGTACACTCTCCTCTTGACAAAGGACTCAAAAGTTAAGTAACTGGCTGGAAAAATGCCCAAAAAATGGAGGAAAAATATGGCTATAGAAGGTTACTTTCTTGGTGAACAGGTATTTTCTTCCATCCTTTCAGTTGAGGAAGAACAATGCATATAGTCAGACAAAGTCAACTCTTCTGCATCCAAAGCCTCCAAAATAAATATGGAATGGTCTCAGGCCATGGAAGAGCTCAATAAGGTTTTTGAAAATCAAGTAAGAGAAGTGGAGGAAAAATTGGGAAGAGAAGTGAGAACGATGCAAGAAAATCATGAAAAGCAAGTCAACAGCTAGCTAATGGAGACCCAAAAAAATGCTGAAGAAAATAACACCTTTAAAAATAGGCTAACTGAATTGCAAAATAGGTCCAAAAAGCCAATGAGGAGAAGAATGCTTTAAAAAGTAGAATTAGCCAAATGGAAAAGGAAGTTCAAAAGCTTACTGAAAAAAATAACTCTTTAAAAATTAGAATGGAGCAAATGGAAGCTAATGACTTTATGAGAAACCAAGAAATTACAAAACAAAATCAAAAGAATGAAAAAAATAGAAGATAATGTGAAATATCTCATTAGAAAAATAACTGACCTGGAAAATACATCCAGGAGAGACAATTTAAAAATTGTGGGACTACCTGAAAGCCATGATCAAAAAAAAAGAGCCTAGACATCATCTTTCATGAAATTATCAAGGAAAACTGCCCTGATATTCTAGAACCAGAGAGCAAAATAAATATTGAAAGAATCCACAGATCACATCCTGAAAGAGATCCAAAAGGAGAAACTCCTAGGAATATTGTAGCCAAATTCCAGAATTCTCAGGTCAAGGGGAAAATATTGCAAGCAACTAGAAAGAAGCAATTTGAGTATTGTGGAAGTGCAATCAGGATAACACAAGATCTGGCAGCTTCTACATTAAGGGATTGAAGGGCTTGGAATATGATAGTCCAGAAGTCAAAGAACTAGGATTAAAATCAAGAATCACCTACCCAGCAAAACCGAGTATAATACTTCAAGGGAAAAAATGGTCATTCAATGATATAGAGGACTTTCAAACATTCTTGATGAAAAGACAAGAACTGAATAGAAAATTTGACTTTCAAACACAACAATCAAGAAAGCATGAAAAGGTACACAGGAAAGGAAAATCATAAAGGACTTTCTAAAGTTGAACTGTTTACATTTCTACATGAAAAGATGATATTTGTAATTCTTAAGACTTTTCTCAGTATTTGGGTAGTTGTAGGGATTACACACACACACACACACACACACACACACATAGACAGAGAGCACCAGCTGAGTTGAATAAGAAGGGATGACATCTAAAAAAATAAAATTAAGGGGTAAGAAAGGAATATATTGGAAGGGGAAAGGGAGAGATGGAAGGGGGCTAATTATCACTCATAAAAGAAGCAAGAAAAAACTTTGTCAATGGAGGAGAAAAGGGAGGAAATGAGAGGGAAAAAGTGAAGTTTACTTTCTACACTTTTGACATAAGGAGGAAATAACATGCTCACTCAATTTGGTATGAAAATCTAACTCACAGTACAGGACAGTAGGGGAGAAGGGGACAAGTGAGGTGAGGGGGATGATAGAAGGGAAGGCAAATGGGAGACGGGAGGAATTAGAAGTAAATACTTTTGGAGAGGGACAAGATCAAAAGAGAGAATAGAATAAATGGGAGGCAGTATAGGATGGAGAGAAATATACTTAGAATTATACAACATGGTTATTATGGAAGTCTTTTGCAAAACTACACATATATAGCCTATATCGAATTTCTTGTCTTCTCAGAGGGAATGGGTTGGGAAGGAGGAAGGGAGAGGAGTTGGAATTCAAAGTATTAGGAACGAATGCTGAGAATTGTTTTTGCATACAACTGGGAAATAAGAAATACAGGTAAGGGGGTATAGATTCTTGCCCTACAAGAAAAGAAAGAAGATGGGGATAAGGGAAGGGAGGGGTGTGAAAGAAGGGAGGACATATTGAGGGAAGGGGTAATCAGAATGCAAGGCATTATGGAGTGGGGGAGGGGAGAGATGGAAAATTTGGAACTCAAAATTTTGTAGTAATGAATGTTGAAAACTAAAAATAAATAAATAAGCATTAAAATTTTTTTTTTCAAAGAGTGGATAAATTTGCTCTGTTAAGTTTGGATACAATCAAAAGGTCACACTTGAGGACCTGGAGTGCCATATATGGCCTGGAGTCAGCAGAATTCCCACCCGTGATCTAGCTTTATTCCAGAATTTAGTGTGTATGGAAGATGAAGGAGTTGAGAGTCCTCACTAGAAGAGACGTGCCAACACAGAGTCAAAGGGAGAAAATTCAGAAAAAAGTAGAAATGACAATAGTAATTTCTTGAGAAGAAATCCTTATTTTCAGAATAAAAGTCAGAATGAAAGATGATTTCCATCTAATGTTTTGTCACCTTTGGGCCCAAGGAGCCACGGATCTGTCTGTAGAAGTGAGGGGCAGACGAGGATGGAAATGACAGATAAGAATGATTATCCCTACAAGAGGCTACAAGCTGCAAGTATGGATGTACATGATAGTTCCCACAAACACTAAATTGAATTAAAGTTTTAATACCTTTAAAATAATTATTGTGTCTCCAAGTAAATACATAAGGAACAAACCCTGAATGTCATGAAGCTATCCTCCTTTAAACCATAGACTTTACACAGTAAAGGCAAGCACTTCCTCATCTCCATCAACTCTACCCCTCATTCCCAAGAGAAGGAAGAGAAAAAAAAGTTTACTTGTACTATACTGAAATAATTTTTTAAATGAAAATCATCAGTAGGAATTTTTGTTAATTTTGATGATCATAATAGACAAGGAGGATAAGAAACAAATGTTATTGTGCCTTTTATAACTACATGATATTTAAGAGAGGCACATGTTTGGTTTGAGGAGGGTGTAACCAACACATAACAACTGAGCAACTACCAAGAAGAATCGTAGTTAAGGCTTTCATGAGAGCAATCTATATGTAAGATAAGAAAAAAAGAAAAAGACATTCCATTCATATGATGAGAATCAGTGGTGACCATTTTACTACCCATGTGCTCCATTTGTATTCTCATCAGGTCAGGAGAAATCCAGGAAGCTCTCCAGAATATAAGCTCTACGCCCTAGGTCAAATTTCTGGAAGGACACAGGCAAGAGACATACAATACGGAAAGACATAGATAGATTTTTATATATATCATAATAAGGAACGTTCGTATCATTGAGATGAGAGCTCTATTTGATTATTTGAAAGTGACAAAAAACTAGAAACTGAATAGACTTTCAATTGCACAACACTTCAAGACATCACTGATCTTCACTGACATCACTGGTCATTGGCTCAATTCCAATAGAAACTGAGATTAGAGGAGATGGAGGATAAAAGAAACATTTTATAATAAAGTTAAAGGAAGAATTTTCTGTTTGAGTCCTTCTTGATTCACTATCAAATTTGAATTTCAATACTGAAATATTTAATGTTCCTATAGATGTTTCATTTTTGCTAAATTTCCATATATATGTGTGTGCATGTATATTTATGTATACATATACGTATGTATGTATATATGTATACATGGATAGATGTATATATACACATATGTAAGTGTATATATACACATGTATAGGCATGCACATACACATACATACATGTATACAAAATATATGCATATACACACACATACACATACATATGGAAAAGGTGCTAATTAAGAGTCAGTAGTATTACTTTTTTGATACTTCAGTTAACTTTACTGAGTTTCCCTCCCCCTTTTTTATTCTTTATTGAATATAATAAAGAATACTAATAACTTCTAGTAATAATAATAACTTCTTAGAAGAAGTTGAAGGAGGGACACATTGGAGGATGTAGATGAAAAAACAAAGACATCAATGATTTTTTAAGAAGTATCAGTGGTACTATGTTCCTTTTGAGGCATAGAAAAAGATAAAAAAAACATTTTACTCAGAGTGGTTTGGATAATGATAACAGGGGACTAAGAAAAAGGAGAGATACTCAGCTTTCTTTTCATTTGAGTCCTTTTTTTCTGTTAAGAAAAACAAACTCTGGACTAGAAAGGGCTAAAAACAGGTAATAGGAAATTGGAAGCCAAAGTAAATTTTTTATTGTTGTTAAGTTATGTCTGATTTTTTGTTGTCCCATTCAGGCTTTTCTTGGCAAAGACACTGGAGTGGTTTGCCATTTCCTTCTCTATCTTATTTTACAGATGAGGAAACTGAGGAAAACAGGGTTAAGTGACTTGTCCTGGGTCACACAGCTAGTAAATGTCTGAGGCTGAATTTGAACTCATATTTTTCTGACTCAAGGCCTAGCACTCTACCCACTGTGCCATTAGTAAGATAGTAAAAGACCACTCAGCTGCCCCTGATAAGTTCAAATTAGCAGATCATGATGCACTACAATTCAAGATACTGAAAAAACTGGCAAATTTCATTATTGATCCACCATCAGTGATTTTTGAAAGATTATAGAGAAATGATATAATACCACAAAAAGTCTATAGGTCAGTCATCTTGACTAAAGTCTGAAACATATTAAAGAAATGGTTAGTGAACATCTAGAAAAGAAAATGATCACTAACTGCTAACATGGCTTCCTTAAGAAAAGCTTATGTCAAACTAGCTTCTTTCCTTTTTTGTCAGGGTCACTTGAGGTGCTAGATCATGTAAATTGCATAGATAGTTCAAATCGTGATTTTAACAAAATATTTGACTAAGTTTCTCATGTAATTCTCACAAACACTATGGAGATATGGGAACCAGCTGATAGCCCAATTAAGTAGATGCAGAAATTGTTTGAATGATTAGACCTAAAAAGAATAAATTATTTTCCAAAGTTAGCTTAGAAGGCTAGTGGAATGTCCCAGGAATCTGTGTTTCTCCCTATTTCTTTAATAGAAATCCCTTGGCATACTTCATGAATCTGTAGCTGGTACAGAGCTAGAGAGAATGTCTACCCTGTTGATTGACAGACCACGAATCCAAAAAAAAAAAAGATTTTGACAAGTTAGAACATTGGTTCTAAAATATTGAACTGAAATTTAAATAAATGTAAAATTTTACATCCGTTCACAAAACAACTTGGAAATGACAAAATGTGGTAATCTTGGTTAAAGAGTAGTCTACCTGAAGAAAATATCTGAGGATTTTAATGGTCTTTCAGCTCAATGTGAGTCAACAATGGGAGATAGCAACCAAGAAAGCTAATGTGATCTTTGGCAGCAATGCTCTGGTAATGTTCAACAGCTGACTCTCCAGAGTGGATCAGTGGATAGAGTATGGGACTTGGAATCAGAGAGACTGCTCTTCCTGCATTCACAATCCTACCTCAGATGCGTATTAGCTATGTGATCCTGGGCAAGTCATTTAACTGTTTGCCTCAATTTCTTCATCTGTAAAATGAGCTGGAGAAGGAAATGTCAAAACACGTCATTATCTTTGCCAAGAAAACCCAAATGGGATCATGAAGGACCCGTCATGACAGACCCAACTGAACAACAACTCAACATACTTTAAGTTTAATCTTCATTGTTAACATTTTCTGGAGTCTAAACATTGAAAAAAAATTAAACATCTGTTTGTAGTGATTGCCTGTTTTTGCAGTGTAAATACTCACACTGAAGATTTAACAATCAGCTAACCTAAACTAGCTTCGGCTAGCTACAACACACTGCTTTTTTAGGTTACATTAAGGAAGGTATAGTGTACAGGACTAGGGAAGCAATAGTACCATTATATTTTGCTTCAATAAGACCATATCTGATACACTATGTTCGGTTCAGTGTGTCACATTTTAGAAAGGCTATTTTTGCAGACTGTCTGGAAAAAGAAAACTAAAATGGTGAAAGGCTTGGAGTTTATGGCATATGCTTGGTTGTTGTCCTTCATTCTTGAAGAGGACCAAAATGACACCACTATGATAAAGTCAAGTTTCAATGTGGCTGCCTATGGCTGATCAGACCAACACAAGCTCGAAATGCTCTACCACAAATTAGGCACAAATAATCCATGTGAACATTTAGGGTAGATATTCTAAATCTGTGCATCCTGCATTTTCTTTGAGCTGTTTCAATTCTGCTTTTCTCATAGAGCACAACACCTTTTTTGATGTGGGCATGCCATGCTGAGTGATCCTGTACCAGTGTTTCCCATGTCACACAATCACTTCCAAAGCTCTTGAGAAAGACCTGGAGAATGTCCTTGTATCACTTCTTCTGACCACCATGTGAGTGCCTGCCCTGTGTGAGTTCTCCATAAAATAGTCTTTTTGGCAATAATACATTTTGCATTCAAACAACATGGCCAGCCCATCAGAGTTGCACTCTTTGAAACATAGTTTGAATGGTTGGCAGTTTCTTTCGAGTAAGGACTTCAGTATCCCTTATTCTGTCAGGTGATCTTTAGAATCTTCCTAACCTAATTCAGATGGAAGTGATTCAGTTTCCTGTCATGGCACTGTCCATGTTTCACAGGCACACAACAATGAGGTCAGCACAACAGCTCTGTAGACCTTCAGTTTGATAGTCAGTCTAATACCTCTTCTCTCCCATACTTTTCTTTGGAGCCTCCCAAACACTGAGCTAACTCTGACAATGTGTGCATTAACTATCATCAATATGTACATTCCTGGAGAGTACACTACCAAGCAAATGAACTTATCCACAACATTCAAAACTTCTCCATTTGTTGTAACTGATGCTTCCATGTCACTCTCACATTTTGTCTCTTCTCCTTACATTCACATAGTCTATTAGATGTTATGGCATGGCATATAAGGAACAACTGAATGAACTTGGAATGTTAATGTAAGAGAAGACATGGAGTTGGGGTGGGGGATAGTTGTCAAATTATTTGAAGAGTTGCCACATACAAAAGAGATTAAATTTGTCCTCTTTGGCCTAGAGTGGGGGTGGAGAGGGGGAGAACTATGAGCAATGGGTAGAAGATTCAAAGAGGCAGTTCAGACTTCCTAATAATTGGAGCTATCCAACAGTGGAATGAGCTGCTTCACAATATAATGAGTCTTCCCCACATTACTGAAGGTCTGTGACAGAAAGTGAATGGCCTCTTGTTAGGGATTCCTTTTCAGGCATGACTTGAATCAGATGGCTTCTGAAGTCCTTTCCAACTCTGAGACTTTGTGATTCATTTAATTTCACACTTGTTGTTTATTTGATTCAATCACAGCTTGGCAGAATTTAGCTGGAAAGTGGATGGAATTAAGGGAGGGATTAAACAAATTCAGTCATGAATTCTCTTAGAAGTGTTTCACATTAGCAATTTGTGATGGTAATTAAGAAAAACTAACTGACCTAGACATTAGGAGGAAAAAAGAGAGGAAGGAGGAAAAGAAAGAAAAGGAAGAAGAGAAGGAAAAAAGAGGAAGAAGAGAAAAGAAGAAATGATGAGGAAAAGAAGGGGAAGAAGAGGAAGATGAATAAGAAAGAAGAGGAGGAAGAAGGGGGATAAAGAAGAAGAAAATAAGGAGGAAGGGAAGAGGAAAGGAAAAGAAAAGGACTTTACGTAATTGTATTAGGAAGTTTTATAAACCATCAACCCCAAATGTAAGACAATTTTCTGAGACTGGTCTTGACATTTTTCTGTAATATTTCCAGTCTGTCCAAAAAAAATCATTGTTTCTGGTCCTGTATAATAGATTAAACAACAAATTGTTTCTGCTTTCTTACTGACAAACACTTGCAGATTTTACTCTTTCCAAGTGACCTGTGACATGGTCACTGAGTCTGTATTCATACTGGGTACATGATGTGGAGCACTGGGTAGGTGGACAGGCTCAGATAATGGAGATGCACAGCTACCCAGCCCGAGCAATATTATATTTGTGATTGCTCATCTGAAGACAATGCATCACCAGAGTGTGGCATTTTAAATGGAAAATATGAGTCATTGGGCATCCCCCTTAAGCAGAAGATCACAACCCAACTGTTACACATATAGGACTAAGGAAGCCTGGTACAATGGCATGTGCTAGGCTTGAAATCTGAAAATCTGAGCTAGAGTCTTGGCTTTGCTGCTTATCAGTTAGCTCAAGGAGGTGACCTTGAATAATCATTTTCACCTCTATGGGTTTCAGTTTCCTCATAGAGTCAATTAGTTAATTTTTATTAGGCACCTACTATGTGCCTGGCAACAAAAGACAATCCTTGCTTGTAAGAAGCTTGCAATACAATGGGGAAGGGGGAATTACATGTGAACAATGATGTGAAAATGTGATACATACAACATAAATTGGAAACATTCAACAGAGATAAGACACTGGATTTAAGGGCACCAAAAAGAGCTATTTGTAAAATAAAGGTCTTGTATTAGAAGATCTTTAAGGATCATTTTAACTCTAAGATTCTGAATAGGTGTCAGGGAAGTCCCACTCTCCACCCCCAGTAAATATTCTTTGTTTTCCAATTTGGCATATCAGAAGGGTAATTGATCAAAAAATAATCCCTCTTACATACAAGTGGAAAAGTTTAGAGAAGTGAGTTCTCTTCTACAGATTTAGAGATGAAGATAGTGAATAGGTTATCAGAGCCAAAGATTTCCTGTCCCCTTCCCCATTCTATTTCTCTATACCCTCCTCTCTCCAACTACTTTCTGGGCCACCCTCATCAAGAAGGGATAGAGATATTTTCCTGGTATTCTGGTTTGGAACTTGATCTACGTTTTCCTAGAGAAGCAATGCTACAAATGGTGGTTAGATGCAATGGAAATAGCATGTCTCTATACTGAATGCAGTATATATTGACAGGTATACTGTGAATCATCATTCTTTCTATGGCATATGGGCCCAGAAAGGTTACCCTAGTTTCAAGGCATTCTATAAATAACCATTGAAAGCTATAGCTAATTATTTCCCCTAAAAAGGTTTCCTTTGGTCAGTCAACTGGGGGGCGCATTAGTCCAAAGTAAAAGATAGCCTAGTAAATAAAGTAACAAGAAAAGATTTCTCCACCTCAATCCATACTGGGTCTGTATAAAATACACTCTCCCACAGGTTATCAAGTCATCAGTATAGAAGTGCACACATACAGAACACATCTAATACCAGTGAACATACTTAGGAATCATACATGTAGAGAACACATGTGATCCATATGAAGGGAAATATATGAGAGGTCTATCTGGTTGGGATACATGCTTAAGCAGAGATTCTGGGTGCTAGACAACTAACTGACCGGAGCTAGAAAATTCCATTGAACTCCTGTTAAATTATTCATTATAAGTTCATATACCCTCCACCAATCATTTTGGGGATTTCCCTCCAAATCCTACAGGAATCGTGTGGTCACTGGGGTAATGATGCTCCTGTTACTCCCAAGATCCTCTTTGACTGGCATGCAAGTGAAGCTGAGGTAAGAATAAAAATTTAGCTGAAAAAATCTCCAACTCTACTTCCCTTATTTCATATTCCTTCCTTTATTATCTATAATTCCCAACAAGAAAATTGCTGACTTTTGTGCCAGCACAAACATCACTAGTCTCACATTGTTTCTGTGGGAAAATATATGCCCTATTTCAAATCATGACAATATCACCACTACATAAATGAACTTTAAAACTCATCCTGCTTGTATGTTGGGGACTGCCTATATAAGTGAAGAATGTGATATTTACACAGAAAGCATGGGCAGCTGGGAACTACTGCTGCTGTTGAAAATTTTCACACAAAGTTGGAATCCCACATTACTTCAAGATAAGCAGTGAATGTAGTCCAAGAAAACTGAGCATGTAACATAGTTTTATTTTGACTTCCCATCTGACTCCTACCCCTTATCCTCCCTTCTTTCTCTCTGCTTCATTCCACCAAAACTGATTCTTTGTTCTTCATCCTCACCAAAATGCTCCTTGCCAAATCTCACTTGTCCTTTGGTCTCCTTTTGCTCTCTTTAGTCTTGACCCCATCAACTATAAATTGTCCTCCACATATGACTTCTTTTCACAGATTGCCAGTCATCTGGATCATTACCACCTTGTGCTTTCTTCATTCTGTATTCCTCACCTCTGGAACACTACTTACAGAGGTCACAAAACCTTGCTGCCAGGTCCACTACAGATCCATCGTATCTATTCTCAAAGAGGTACTCATTGTTTTACATCAAAATTTTTATTCTTTCTCTCATTATTCTCTGTCCCACTCTTCTCAATGGTTCTACCAAAACTTCTCTCCTAAAACCTTAAGGATATGTCTTCCTTACCTATAGAAAGCCCTTATTTGATCCTCTTATCCCCTCAAATTATCCCATATCTTCTCATTCTTTCACTGCCATATTGCTAGCAAGAGTCATCTACACTTGCTGCCTTTATTTCTACATCATTGGGGCACTTCTCAGTCCCTTGCAATCTGACTTCCTGCTCTACCACTCAACAGAAGCTGCTCTCTCTAAGATAATCTGAGTAAAATTCAATGGTTTTATCTACCTTGACTCTACAGCTTATTGATACTACTAATTACCACCCCACTTCCCAGAAACTCTTTTCTCCTTGGATTTTCAGAGCTCTGCTTTCCCCTATTTGTCTTCCTGTCTGTCTGACCACTCTTCAGTTTCCTTTATTGGATCATACTCTATCTCATTTCCTTTGAGTGTGGAATTTTCCAAGGTTCCATCTGGGGCTTTCTCTTCTCTGTTTAGTTTTACGTTCTTAGCTGCCATAGATTCAAGTATCAGTTTTACTTAAATAACTCTCAAAGTTAATTTCTTGCTTGAATTCTAATAACTCATTATTAGCTACTTATTATATATGTCTCTACAGATGGCCTATAGATAGCTCAAAATCAACATGTCAAAAATAGAATTCATCATCTTTCTACAACTGAACTTGTCAGGGTGACTTTATCCTCCCAGGCATCCAGATCCATAATTTTGAAGCTCTAATCCCTCTTCAGAAATATATAATATTCCCTTTTAGAAATTATCATGAAACTCTGAACATACCCTTTATCCAATCAGTTGTCTTGTGTTATTGATTCTGCCCTTGTAATAATTCTCAAATCCATTCATTTCTCTTCACTTAGTCATCATCAATTTAGTCCCTGATCATATCTCACCTGGGCTACTATAATAACCTACTAATTGATCTTCCTACTTATAGTCTCTTGCTTCTCCAATTCATCCAGCAAACAGCTGCCAAAATAATCTTCTTATGTCAGAAGACTGACTTTGTCAATCTCCTATTCAAAAGCCTTAAACGGTTTCCCATTGTTTATAGAATAAAATATAAGCTCCTAGGGTTGACTTCACTGCTTTTTGACAATTCATCTCTTTCTAGTTTAATTTCATATTACCCTCCTTTACAAGCATTACAAGCAAACTGAACTTTTACACAGTCTCCCACCTCCATATATTCACACAAGCTGTTCACTATGTCTGGAATTCACTTCTTCATCTTTTCTTTAGGTAACTAGATGGTATAGTAGGTTACTACAACTCTAGGTATTGTAGTAGAGTTTAGGACTTGGAGTCAGGAAGACTTGAGATCTAATTCTGCCTCAGACATTTACTAGCTGTGCAACTCTGTGCATGTCACTTTCTTGTGTCTTAGTTTCCTTATCTGTAACATGAAAATAATAATAGCTCCTACTTCAGGGTTGTGAATATCAAATGAATTAACACATGTAAAACTGATTTAAATCCTAAAACACTATAGATAGATAGATATAGATATGCATAGATATATATGCATCCATATGCACATGCATATTCATATACATGCATATATATGTACATATACACATGCATATACATGTATACACACGTGTGTGTGTGTGTACAATGGTGGTTGTTGTTATTGTTATCTCTGCCTCCCAGAATCCTTGCCTTCAAGGATCAACTCAGGTACTATCTCCTTCATGAAACCTTCCCTGATTCCCTCATTGGGAGTGCTCTTTTCCACTTGATTTTCCTTGGGCTATGTTCAATTGTATACACATTCTATCCTCTCCACCCCTCCCCAAAAGAGAATTCAAGTTTCTTGAGGCTTGCTCCATTTTTGTCTGTGTTCAGATTGCTTGCACCATGTCTGACACACAGAAAGAACTTAATACATTTTAAAAATTGAATTAGAGTCTAGTCAATAGAGTCAATCTGTTCACTTCACTGTGTTTCTTTTACACATCAGCATAAGGATATCTACTTCATGAATTTGGGAGGATTAATAAAATCATGTCCACAAAACATTTTGAATGCAAGAATATGGGACCATTAAAAATAGACCTACAATAACCAATTTTTTCCCATGAAAGGAGGGGAAAGGAGTTACAGGAAAATATACTGGTATGATCAACACATTGAAATGATATTAAAGTAGGAGTTTATTTTCCTTCATAATATCTGACTCATGACATTGTGTGCAGTCAGAGTGTGTGTGTGTGTGTGCATGCACATGTGTGCACACATGCATGAGGCAAAGAATCTATGGAGGAAATGTAAAATCATAGGCAAGCCAGTGGTGATAATGAAGAACATACCATCCTGGTTTTCCATGTGCCATCCCCAATGCTATCAACAAACATCTGCTTACATGTGACATTGCACCACAAAAACTGTACATAAAGCTAGGGGTGGGATGAGGTCAGATTTTTGTTCATTCTTGCAGAGATCCAAGAGAATTTCTGAGAAGAATCTCTGTGGGAGTAAGAACGGAGGCTCTCAAACATGGTACAAGGTTGAAGAAGGAGAGTTTCAGATAATTGCCTCTTTAGAGATACATCCAAGGCTGTCTAAGAATGACTTTATCATCATAGACTATTAACCCTCAGCTACCAGAGCAAGTATCAAAGGCAGCCAAGTACATGAAGTATCTGAGGGAAAAGGAAAAACATCACCACCATATTTTGATTTCATGGCTACCTTCTTACAGGTTGGCATGCTAGAAAGATGTTCCCTGCTGGGGAAGTTTCCCATCTTCTTATTAACTGTATCTCCAGATCTTAGGACAGATTCTGGCACATAGAAGGCTCTTAATAAATACATGTTGGATACTGGAGTCTAAATAGTATAACTGCATAATTCCTAAATCTCAGAAAGTGTTACCTGGGACTAAATCTCTGATCACAAATAACAGAATCCAGGAAGAATCACTATGCTTCTTAAATTTCCCAATTATATGCCATCCTTACAGACCAATGATGTTAGCACAATATGGCCCAACTGTGAACAACTCTACTGCTTCCCCTAGCTTTGGTTTTAACAGTATCCTCTTTCCAACACTCCCTGAAGGGGGTTTTATTGAGGTAGGTATTGGGGGGGAGGAATAGAAGGTCCTTAACAACCAAGGACAAGGTAGCTTGCCTTATTTGGATAATAATAATGACAATAATCTTAATAATAGTTGACATTTATGTAGCACCTACTATGTGCCAGACACTATACTAATTTTATCAATTTGTTGACAACCAAATTTTATTCCATCTGATCCTTATAACAACTCTGCAAGGTAAGTGCTATTATTAACCCCATTTTACAGGTGAGGAAACTGAGGCAAGCTAAGGTTAAGTGTCTTGTTCAGGGTCACATGGTTAGTAAGTGTCAAGAGTTAGGTTTGAACTTAAGTCTTCCTGACTCCAAGTTTAGCACTCTAGTTGAGCTGTTGTACCACCTAACTGTCCTGTGGATCATAAAGATTATAGATTCAAATCTGAAAGGAAATCTCAGAGACCATATAGTTCAAATCTCTTATTTTACAGAAGAAGAAACTGAGACCCAAGGATGTCAAATGACTTGCCCAAGGTCACATGGCTAGTAAAAACATTAGAGGTGGAATCTAAACCCAGGTCAGCTGATTCTTGACTCAATATTCTTTTCACTACTTTAGGTTGTTAAAACCTTTCTATGGTATTAATTCCTAAGCAAGGAAGGGGCTTAGATATTGTCAATTAATTGGACCTCTGGGTCATACAATTTTTAATTAAGTAAGCTAACCTTTCTGTCAGAAATCCAAAATTTCCTACACTGCATAGTCATTCCACCCACAGAAAAGTAGACAATTCCTACTGTTGCTGTGAGAGTTTAGGGAAAACAGATTAGTTTGAGTTATAGAATGTGAAAACACAGTCAAATCTTCAAGATCTATGGTGGTTCTAGCTCATAACTCTCTGGGTTTCATCACCAAGTGATGACAACAGTTCAAATATTTGTCAACTATATCATAGGAGGGACTGAATACTGAGAGGTAAATCAGTGATTGAAGAAATATCAATTGAGTCTTTAGTATATGCTAAGTACTAGGTATATAAATAGAAAAGTGAAATCATCCCTGATCTCAAGGAGCTCACATTCTAATCAGGAGAGATAACACAGTAAGGGAGAGTTTGGTTTCAGGGTGGGTGGCAACGTCCAGAGATCTTTAATGTACATCAAGGAGTCTGATTGCGATGCCAGGTGATATGGAAGGCAGAGCAAATGATAAAGCCTAGAGGACCTTAAAATGAAGTTGCAGATTCCAAGGCTTAGATTGAGAGGATTTATGTTGGTACTCCTTAGTCATCTAAGTGGTGTGAGAGTCATGTCCACTCCGTAAGGGAAGAATCCCAAAAGGACACTAGTGACTACCATTGGGAAGAGGAAAAGAGGACCTCAGGGTATGAATGGAAAAGAATTTTGTTTTTCCTCTTCAAGGGTGAGGATAGAAGAGAGGGGATCAGAGTTAAAGCCGGGTAGTATCAATGCAATATTGACAGCACCTATAGTGGCTATGAATATCCTGGTGCAATTCTGAATTGCGAAATACAACAGACTCTCCACATGGAAGAGAGAACCAAAACAGTAACAAAAATCTATACGCAATAACAATGAAGGGGAAAACACCATCCCCAAACCTTGTCCTTGCTAGGCTTACCATGAATCAGCTCCATTAAACAAATCACAAGCAGGATCCCTTAAATAAAATCACAAACAAGCTCTTTCGCTCACACTAGCCAGCTGCCTGCTTGCCTATATCCTTACTAGCTCTGACTGGACTTTGACCAAATTTCCTCTCAGCTCTGCTCTAGCTCTACCTCTTCCTGTTCCATCTTTCCTGCTCCACCCATTCAGCAAACTCCTCGCATCACAGGCTCCATGTGACCCAGACTTCCATGTGACCCGAGCAGGTCACATGGGTCTATTAATGAATGGGAAAGATCTTCCCATTTAAATTACCATTACAGCCCAGAAGGGCAAGGGGCAAAGGAAGAGGGAATTGGCAGGAAGGTTGGAAGAAAGAATACTTTAAGACATTTGTTCTATCAGGTTCTCCACTGTCATGATGGGTGGTGAGTAGCTGGGGGTAACAGAAGGACACAAATAATCTAGCCATACTGTGATACATGATTAATTGGACCCCTATTTTATTCCAATCAATATTAATCAGTTTGATATGAGTACATAGGTATAGTGATTATAATTCTGATAGTGGGCCTCAGAACTGTGAACTGCAGATTATAAATTCACTTACTTAATCATAGGAAGCTAACTAGAAGAACTTGACTCTTGTTTTTGCCTTGTTATGATGACCAAGCCCAGCATAACAGAGGTGACTCAATTACATGGAAAGCCCCCCCGCTATTTTTGTTGATCCTCCATCTCATGTCATCCCTCTATTGTCCAACATGGGAGATGACCACGAGCTAATGAGTGACCTTGGTTGCCAGCCTTCTGCCTGCCCTTCTATCAGTCTGTTGACTCATGTAGATATTTTGATATCTGCTTATCAGCCCAACCCCATGAGCCTGCTCATTGGCTTGGTGGGACCTCCTGAAAGGTCAAGATAGGTCTGTAAAGGTCTGCTTACTAGCCCATTTGTCAACCAATGGGATCCTGTATTTTGTGCAGTTCCTCCAGAAGGCCAAGGGCAAGATTTATCAAGCAATGAGATTCTTTACTTTTGGTCTGCTAAACTTGTGCACTCTGGCTATCAAGCACTATAACACTAAGGTTCTGGAGGAAGTGGGTATCTCAGATTATAAGGAATATCTGAAGTCCATCTCGTTAGAGGGGACTATGGACCCTTTAATAAAATGCCATTGGTTCAGAGCCCTGCCTCAGTGGGTTTTTTCCTTGTAATTTGGACCATTTTGAAAATCCCCATACTGCTTGGCCTCAAGGTTTCCACAATGGAATTTGTCAATTTTCTTCTTAGCTCCAGTACCTGCCTTCAAGACTGGTGTGTGTCCTGAATTTCACTTTGCAGGTGTTGTTCTCATTTCATCAAAGCTGGCATTTGCTGAGCTTCCAGTACATCTGCCAGCCATATACATGGGGAGAAACCATAGGCCACCTGGAAAGCTGAGCTTCCAGGGGCACAGTATCCCATTTTAAAGGATTACACTATTCTTGGCAAATTTTGCCCTTGGCAGAGATCAGGCCCAGTCCTGCTGGAAGTATGTAGTACAATGGCATAGAGAGTGTGTCACATCCTGGTGGAGCATATGTGATAGTGACAGAGAGGGAAGTATGAGTAAAGCCACCATCTGGCAGCATGGAACAGCAGAGAGAGCCTTGGATCTCATTTCAGAGGACCTGGATTCAAATTCAGACTTTGACACTTAATATCTGTGTCACCTCTGTAGGCCTCAATGTCTTCATCTGTTTAATGGGTGGATGAATTAGATGACCTGTAAGGTCCCCTTTGACTCTAAAACTACAAAATTATTGCTTTACCCCAGTTGGGTCTGTGGGTTCTCCAGGACTGGCCTTTTATAGGGAGCAAGTTTGGTTTAGAATTCTCACCTAGTAAGATGCTGTTAGCTTCTCTGTGTTGTGACATCCCTACAAGGTAGAAGCATTCTATTACTGCCAAACATCCAGGTCAGAGGAAGCTGCCACCAATCCAAATTGGTGGGTGGGAGGAAGAAAGGAAGGGAGGAAAGAAGGGAGAGAGAAAGGAAGAAAAGATGGAAAGAGGGATGGAAGGAGGGAGGGAGAAAGGAAGAAAGGAGGGAAGAAGGAAGGAAGAAAGAAGAAAAGGAAAGGAGGGAAGGTAAGAAGGAAGGAAGAAAAGGGGGAAGGAAGTAAGAAAGAAAGGGAGAGAAGGAAAAGTGGAAGGAGGGAGGGAGGAAAAAGGAAGGAAGAAGAAAGGAAAAAAGAAAAAGAGGGAAGAAAGGAAGGAAGGAAGGAAAGAAGAGAAAAGGAGAGGGAAAGAGGAATGGAAGGAGAGAAGGAGGAAGAAAAGAGGGAATAAAGAAGAAAGGAAGGAAGGAAGGAAAGAAAGAAAGAAGAAAGGAAAGGATTTCTTAAGAGCTATGTGCCAGGCACTGTACTTCACTAAGTACTTTCATTTAATCCTCATAATAGTCCTGAGAGGCTGGTGCTATTATTACCCCCAAGTTACCATTGAAATGGAGGCAACCTAGGACTGCCGCAGTCACTGAGGCTCCTGTCTCAACATATCCTTCCTTCTCCATCAGTCTTCTATGACTGTCCATCACCCAGATCCTGACAGGGAGCCTGCTGTTCCTGCAAATATTCCTTCCTATTACTGGGCATGAGAGGACTACTCTAACCTTGTTTCTTCTCTGGGACTAGATTCATAGGCCTTCTTGTCAGAGAATCTATGACCTCTGGTGGAATAAATATGTAATCTGCAAAGGAAAATGTCTGAAAAATAAATGATACCTCAATCTTGTATTGCTGCTGAGCCCCCAGGGCCTAGCTTTGGAGGTTTTATTATCCCTAAATCTATTGTCATGCATGGAGATATGATCTCTCTTGCCTTACTCTGCTTCACTGGACTATGTAAGATAAACAAGAATATCTCAGCTCTCAGGAACCTAAGCTCCACCCAATCTGTCTCATCAGACAGATTCTGTCCAGGATCAGAGACTAGACACTAGACCCCAAAGTTTATGTTATGTATGTAAGGTATGTTCTGGGGATGGATCATTCTTTGTCATCTTGGAAGGAGGAAAAGGAACAGACATGAAAATCAGTTCAATCAGGTGTCTAGGTACCAGATCACCAGGTATTTACCAATTTAGAGACCCAAGTTCCTAGGCCATGTGGTGTTTGTGATGAAAAGTTCATAGAAGCAGCAAGAAAGGAAGCCATGAGAAGAATCAGGAAGACTTGCTTTTGATGGGTACTTTAAATTATGGAAGCTTCATAGTCATGGGGAGAGGGGTGGTTTGCTACTAGCCTAGAGTCATTTCCATCCTTTTTTTCTGAGAAGGGGAAGGGGTAACCAGGGTAATACTATAAGTCTAATGTTAACTATATGTACTTGAGAAGGTAAGGTTCAGTTTACAGAGGCTTGTTTCCCCTTGTGAGGATGTGTTAACTCTGAAATACTGCAACATAAATCTAGAGGATTGTAGATTCTTGGGGCAATGTGGGAAGCTACCAGAGAAGGACGAAAAGTTGTCTTGATTATCCATAGACTTCGGTGAAAATCATTTTTCATTGAGGCTGAGTGCTTACATGGAAATTGAAGACTTTGTCCCATTTGTCATGGAAACTTAAGCACAAGTCAAAATTTGATGTTGCCAGGGGAAACCTTGAGTAGAAGCCAAATCCTGATGTTTTTATGGGTTTCATTCATCTCACATCCATTCCTCTCATATACTTTATATTTTGAGGTCATGTAGGCCTGGCTTCCTCTAGGAGATACGGTCTCCCTAATCATTCAAGTACTGACTGCTACCTTCCTAAAGCATTGGACTGGGAGGAGGTGTAAACACACTCCTTGCTTCTTATTACTACTTTCAGATGAGCTGTTTGCCATCTTCTTTCAGTGGAAGAGCTGTAATTGGTACCAGGAGAAAGGGACTTTGCCTCAGAATGCCAGCATATGGAAGAGTATACTTCTTCCCCTTGGTGTCCCACTCCCCCAAAGTATTCAAAATCTACTGCAGAGAAAGCAAGTCCAATGGAACTGGCCACATTGTTCAAATGGCAAATGTACATTTGTCTAAAAGACTATTTATGGAAAACTCACATGATGGTCTGAAGAAGCGGTACAAGAACACTCACAAGGTTTCTCTGAAGAACTTTGCAATCGATTGCATGACATGGGAGACAATGGCAAAGGCTGCCCCTCATAGCATACCCACACGATAGAAGGCGCTATACTCCATGAGCAATGCAGAATTGCAGTAGCTCAAAAGAAACACGAGATGTGCAAATTTAGAGACATCTCCACTCCAAAGGTTCATATGAACTATTTGTGCTTGACCTGTGGTAGAGCCTTCTGAGGTCATATTGGTCTGATCAGCCACAGCTGAACACACAGTACCCTGACTTCAACTTAGTGATATTATTTTGGTCTTCTTCAGGAACAAAGGACAATAACCAATCAACCTCAAAATCATCTCCTTACCTTTCAGAAGTAAAGGGCACAATGTCACCCAAAGGACTTGTCTGAGGGCTGTCTCTATTAGCATGACTGTATTGTGTTTGGACTATTTAATGAACTACTGAGTCCCTCTCCACCACAGATACACAATTGGGCTGTTCTCAGTATTGTCATCCTTTCTACCTCAAAAACTGAATTTGACCCATTTGAAATGTTTTGAGATTATATCTTTGCTTAGCAGCATCTCTGCCTTTGATTCACCTCATTTATGTAGAGCTCCAAGTCCAGACCCTTGTCCCAGTCATTCCCTACCCTTCAGATAATTTTTCCTCCTTCCTCAAGAAGTTGAGTACCTTGCTCAGTCTTTTTATCCACCCTCAATTCTTGCCCTCATATTCAAGGAATTCATCTTTATTCTACCTCAGTCACTCACAAGGGTGATGACATCTTAGCTCACTCATAACTGTATGAACTCCATGACATTAAACTCTGAAAGTCTTCCCTGATCAAATAATCATGCTTATACCCATTCATTTTTTGCTCTCAAACTTTTCCTTCTCTTCTGTGGTGTCTATATTCCCTCCATTACTACTTGCTCTCTGAGACAATCATCTTTATTCTGATTTCCCTCTCCTCTATTCACAATACAAACCTAATAATTGACCAGTTCAACCCTACATTTCCCTGTGCCCTGGCAGCTCTTGCCCTACTTGACCCTTTATTGCTCTTACCACTTACTTTCTCTGAATCCAACTCAACTACTGGAGGCTTCACTAATGAAGGTCTCCTGAATAAAATTAAACTATCCTTTTGCATATGATCTTGTGTTGAGAGGATATTATCCATTTCCTGACCTAGTCTGAGGAATATGTTTGAAATTTGATAATCAACAGTACCTGGTTAAGGATCCTAAGCCATCTGTACTCTGAGGAACCTGCTTTTTCAAGCTCTCCTGCTCTTGCCCTGTCTTCAAAGTATCTACTTCTCCTGACTAGAAATTCTTGCTACTTTCCTGGTCTACTTCATTTCCCCTGGTCTTACCAGGAAATATCTCTGCCACACCATTAAACTAAGTGATATGGAACACCACAACTCCAACAAAGACTATGATAGCCCTGGTATTAATGAAGGCTGGAAGACAATGCTACAATGAAAAAAGTGTTGTATTTGGAGTAAGAAAGCCTAAGTTCAAATCTTAGTTCCTTCACTTACAAGTTGTATGATTTTGGGTGATGATTTACCTCTTTTGGTATCAGTTTCCTCATATGAAAAATGAGGGAATTGGAATAGATGGACTCTGAAGTCCCCTTCAGTTCTAAATCTATGATGCTGTAACCTTGTTTGGGCAGCTAGATGGCGCAATGGATAGAGTGCTGAGCCTGAAGTTACAAAGACTCATCTTTATGGGTTCAAATCTGGCTCCAAACATTTACCAGCTGTGAGATCCTGGGCAACTCACTCAAACCTGTTTACCTCAGTTTCTTCATCTATAAAATGAGCTGGAGAAAGAAATGGCAAACCACTCCAGTATCTTTGCCAAGAAAGCCCTAAATGAGGTCATAAAGAGTTGGACATGACTGAAATGACTCAACAAACAAAATCTAGGTCTCAACTCTTTTATTCTGGGAATGTTCCCACCCTATCCCCCAAACTCTTTCTCCCCATTTGTTCCAACCAGAATCTTCTTCTTTTTGTTCTTGCTCAATTTTACACTTGACTAAGTGTTAAGATCTATGATATTTGTTGGGTATGCAGGAACTAAATTAGTTGAACTTTTAAGTCCTTATTTAATTCCTCCTTAAAAGTCCCTAAAAACATAAAAAGTCTCTTGCAAACATAAATTCACTTGCAGTTTTTTAAATTCATGATTTGGAGTAGTATTGGGAATGTAGGTCTCTTGAATTCTTAGGCTATGGTTCCTACATCACCTTTCAATATGAGTACCCGAATATCACTGAAGACTCAATCTAAAATATGTCATTTTTCAAAACGAGTTTCTCTCCTTCAACAAGGGAACTCCTCAACCAGGAAGGGATAATTTTCTTCTCATGAAAGCTACCTGAACCTGATCTGTCATGAAAACCTAAGACTATATTGTTAAATACTAGTTCACATTGGCCATGGGTTAATTTTATGACCCCTTAAATACAGGTGGCAACATGATAGCAGCTATAGGAATAGGGCTATAACCACCCGTGACACTAGAGAGGATGGCCAAAATGATGAAAGATCAGAGATCTGGAGCTTGGAGTAACCTTTGAGATCATCTAGCCTAACCTTCCTAATTTTACAGATAAAGAAACTAAAGCAGGTTCAGATGGGTTAGTAATACGAATGAGCCTAGCACAGGGCCTGACATAGTAGCTTAATGAATGCTTGGGTATTGGTTAATTGATCTGCTTATGATACTACCTATGCAGCCATATCCTACAATTCATGTAGCTGTTCTCTGAGCCTGTGAGCAATTTGCACCAGGACTTCCAAAGACAGAAGGAAGAATGGTGTCCATAACATTGGTAGAAATGTTACATCAGGAGCTCTCTAATATAGCTTGGGGTGATAAAGATAATGCCTCAGACAACTGCTTGCTCAGAAATGCAACCTAGATTGTCTTAGACAGACCTTACATCACAGATTCCCTTGACCTTAAGCACATGACCTTCCCCACTGGGAAAGGTGCTGAACATAACCACAGCATGCAAGGTGCCTGAGGAAGAAGGAAAGTGGATGCATCACATTGCACCTTTGGTCACCTTTCCATGGGTCAGCATACTCAGAGAGACACAGAAAGATATGCCTAGATGAGGGAAGTTTCCTGAGGATCTCAAACAATGTAGTCTAACCCTTCAAAAAGTATTGGAAGACATTAAATCTCTCTTGACAAACAACTTTGGGTATCTTGTGGTATGGAGCTCCAAAGTGAAATTTCATCTGGGCCTACAGTGGGATAATCTTATGTGTGAAAGGGATTTCCATAGATAGATAGGTAGGTAGATAGATAGATAGATAGATAGATAGATAGATAGATAGATAGATAGATAGATTAATAGTAATACATTTTGTGTGAAAGGGGCAGCTAGAAATGTTTTATGCAGTCTTTCAATTTGGCTGCTCTATATTTTAAAGGGAAACATGGAAGAGTTTTTGCCCAGGACAATTTGGATTTTCACCTGAAATTAAGAAAGTTTCAGTCAAACCTTATATGGAGAGCTCCACATATTCTGGAAGCTCAGGGGTAAGGGAGTAGGAGCATTCCCTCGGAGATGGGAAATAATATTATTTTCTTTTTCTTTGTCTTTGTTGATTTGGGATGAATAAAGGTCTTCGCAAGCACAAAAGTATCCATTAACATGAGAATTTTGTGAAATGATGGCTGTTTAAGTTCTACCACAAAGAATGTAGAATTTCTTATTTCAAACTGCCTCACATAGATTTTTCCTGATATTTTTTAGTACAAGGAATTTAGGAAGACAGTGTGATGTACTGGATAGCATTCTTGGCCTCTAATAAGGAAGATGTAGGCTTTAATCCAGCTTCTAGCATGTACTTGTTGTGTGACCCTTGGAAGTCATTTCATTTCCCATGTTCTGAACTCCTCATCTGTAAAATGAAGAGGTTGGCTGCAGAGAACTTTAAGGAATACCTAAATATGAACTTTATTGAATTATCTACTAGCAGCCATTTCGGCTCTTTCTCCTTTGGATAACAGAGATATTCACCACCCTGACACCAATAACAGTGAGCTGCCCCAGTCTCACCATAGTGCTGATTCAAGTCTCTACTGCTTTCCCTGACCATGGTATTGAAAGGGAGGTGGTCCACTCATTTCAATTTCCCGGTGGATAAGGAGGAGAAAAAAATCAAGCTGCATGTTTTTAGTTATTGACTTCTTCCAGAAGATTTTCACAAAGGTATAATTTAAGAAATGAAGTCCTTAATATCTAAATTATTCCTTTAAAAAAGCCTTTCAAAAGTTGAAAACACTATAAAATCAATTGGCAATAGTTTATTGATAATCTACTATATGTCTACCACTGTACTAGGTACTATGGATGCAGAACAGAAAAAGTAAGAGAAAAACAAGATTGAAATGAAACAATCAGGAGAAAAGTAAGCTCTAATTTATGCAACTTAGAAAAAACACTATTTAATGTGTGCAGTTTATTTAATGTGTAGTTGTGGTGCCCTTCTCTTTGTGTTTTCATCTATTTCAACATATTCTCCTTTCCCCTTCTATTTCTATAACCACACATCCCTATATTCATTTATGCTATTCATCAGTATCTTCTGGATTCAAAATATCTCCCTCTGTCAATTAAATTTAACAAATATTTATTAAATTCTTGTTATGAGTAGAGCACTATGTTAGGTACTGAAGAGCAGAAAGATACAATGATGAGTAATGGATGCTCTCTGCTCCCAAGAGGTTTGCAATGTAATAGGGAAGTTCCCACACACATAAAAATAGTTATAATACAAAATAGAGTAAAATAAATTCATAAGGAAGGTACCAACAAATTGTCATCCATATTCTGAAGAAAGATCATTTCCCCTAGGAGAAGATCAGGGAAGGCTTTAAAAATACATGCAATCCTTCACATGTTTATATAATTCTGTCTGGAAATACTCTTGGCATGTAGCAAGCATATAATAATTGTTTGTTGATTGATTGATTGATAAGTGACCTTTCTTTCAAAGAAGATTCAATATTAATACTCTTACATTTTATATAAACAATTTTTGATTTGTTAAGTATATTCACACCCATTAGCTCATTTGGTCCCCATGGCAACCCTGTGAGGTAGGAAGGGAGAAAATTGAAGCTCAGAGGTCTCAAGTGATTAGTTAGAAGTCACATAGAAAGTAACTAGAAGGAAGGAAGGAAGCATTTATTAATCTTCTACTCAGTGCCAGGTATTGTGTTAAGCACTTTACAAATGTCATGTCATTTGATCCTTACAACAACCATGGCTGAGGAAGTTGTAATAGGAAAAGATTAAGTGCCTTGCCCAGGGTCACATAATTATGAAATATCTGTGGCTGGATTTGAATTCTAGGCCTAGCACTCTGTCTGCTGGGTCACCATGCTCTTTTAGGAGGAAGAAATTGAATCTAGGTACTCTGATGCTTTATCAAGTGGCTTATCACATTGCCTCTTATCAATGTGATGTAGTGGAAAGATTGTGAGATTTGGAGTCATGGGACCTTGATGTGAATTTTGCCCCTGTATATATTCACTACCTATGTGACTTTGGGTATTTGCTATCTCAAGACCTCAGTTTCTTTACCTGCAAAACGAGGGATACTGAATCGGATGACTTCTAAGATCATTGCAAACACCAGAGTGCTGACTTTATGATTTGGTTGAGTTATAGTGAAGCTTAAAGAAATGTAGGCAAGTTGAGCCTTTGGCAGGTTATTCCGTAAGAATGGATCCACCTGTTTGATTCTTTGTGTGAATCAGAAGCTCATGGATGGAAGGAGCCTCAGAGGGTAGTTAGTTGAACATGTACATGAACAAGAATTCAGTTTATATTTTGACCTTCCTATTCTCATCCTGGTCTTCGCAGCATCCCCAGAACAACTAATTCAAGCATCTACATTGAAGCCTATGACAAAGTAGAAAAACCAAGGAAAGGAATCCTTAAGATGCTGTAATAATACCATCAGGGATCCTTAAATATAAATAAGGAGATTATCATGAGGGTCTCCCGAAGGGGAGGAAAGTAAGCAAGAACTGTGCCTTTCACTACATCTACTCTTTAAGCTTGAATCCACTTTCCTCTGCACTTTCTTTATATTTGTGGCTACAATGTGGTAAAACTTTTGAGGAAATATTTATTTATAGCAACTGATCTTACTATGCCACCTTAGTAAATACTCATTTTCTAAAAGCTAATTATGTCTGGTTGAATAATGGATATCAACTAATAATCACGGGAGGAAATTACACTAGTGGGAGATTATAAATTAGGGCATTAAAAAACAATCTCCCAATCTCTTAAGGCTACCTCTAGACCCCTGAGAGGAAAAGGCATCTATGCCTCCAGTTATAAGTGGGCTTTGAGAGAGTAATTTCAGAGCATGGGATATATTTACATGTCATTTTGAGTTTCAAAAAGTACTTTTGCATACAATTATCTCATCTGATCCACACAAAATCTTATGAGGATAGATTCTACAGAAAGTGTTTTCATTTTACAGACATGAAACCTGAGACACAGAGAGTTTAAATGACTTGCTCATAATCGTGTGATTATGAGCTAGTGTAGCTAGTGTATGAGCTGTGTAGCTAGTGTCAGAGATAAGATGAAAATTAACCCTAGTGTTTCCTGATTCTGAGTCCAACTATATTACGTATGCAATCAGAGCCATAACTAGGAATTCTGGCACTTGAAGCAAGTTCAGTTGAGTGGGGCCAGGGAAAGTGACTTCATAGGATTATTGATTTTGAGACTTAAAGGGGCTTTGGAGGTAATTAAAGCCAATACTCTCATTTTGCAGAAGGGGAAACTAAGACACATAGAAGCTCACCTAGGGTCACAAAGCTAAGAGTCTGAGAAAAGATTGGATCTCATGTCTTTCAGATGACAAGTTTAGCATTTTATATGCTATGTAAAAGTTGGTTTATTGATTGAGTAATGGTGACTTAGGGAGCTTCTGAAAGTGTTTGGGACTAAGGAAAGCTAGGGATGAGCTTACTAGGCTTGCATGGGATAGTTAATGCTGTGTGGGAAAGGACAGAATAAACATAGCCTCCTTAACTTCCCCTATTGCCCTGCTCCCCACACCATGATCATTATCAGTGTCTGGCCAAAGCCTGGCCCCCCCAGTTAGGTGGCACAGTGGCGAGGGCACTGCACTTGGAGTCAAGAAATTCAGATCTAGCCTTAGATATTTACTAGCTGTGTGACATAAATCTGTTTGCCTCAGTTTCCTCAGCTGTAAAATGCAGATAATAACAACACTTACCTCACAAGGTTATAGTAAGGATCAAACGAGATGGCATTTGTAAAACATTCAGTACAGTGCATGGCATGCAGTAGGCACTCTAAAGATGCTTATTCCCTTTCCCTTCCCCTTACTCTCCCTATGGTTCTGCCTGAAAGCATCATTGTTTCTAGACCCTCTTGTACCATTTTTCAGTTCTGCCCCCTAAAAGCCTCATCTGATGATCCTCTAACTCAATACAGAGCCAACTCCTCTTATAATAAATGCACACGAAAATCCTCAGCTACTTCTGGGCAAAAACAGAATATTTTTTCTTTAGGGAAAAAAACTCTGGCAGTGAGCCCAGCCTACTATTTTCCCTTTCTCTGATCCTTTTCAAGGAATAGTTTCTCAAGGCCTTAGGTAGGGAAGAATAGCTCCTCCAAAGAGGCATTGTTTGTGTGTAAGACTTGCTTCTCTTTCCTCATCCCTCCCTTGGTTGCTGTAATGGAAACACAGAACTGCTCCCTACTCCAGGTTCTGACAAACTATTCCTACCTTTTTCTTTGAGGTAGCCTTACAATTCTCACCTTCCATATGTCCAATTGGAAATGGGAAGATCACTTTCACTTACCTTAAATATGAATCTCTTCCCCTTACTCTTCCCTCATTCCTGGTACTAAGCCTGAGACTTATCCTTTCCCTAATACTTGCCACTTATGAACTCATGGAATATTTGAGGTAGAGTAGATTTTAGAGATTATCTAGTCCTTCCTCTCTTCCCCCTGCTCCATACCCCACACAGAGTCATAGAAGAAAAGATAGGATAGATTAAAAGTAATGAGAGAAAACATAATTTTTAAAAAATCCATTTACAATAACAAAATTCAGTCAATAATGCAACAAATATTCAAAACCCAGTTGATTAATAAGTAGATGGATCACGATTTTACGATTATTTCACTCTGAACTCTACTTTCTCTCTGGACTTCTCTACCTCCTCCTCATCAAACTTTCCATTTTTTTGAGTGGTGAGTCATTGGCCTGGACTTTTATTTCACGGGATGCTTCAGACCTTCACTTCACTCCCAGCTTTCCCTAGTCTCTGAAATTCTCCATTTCCTCATCAGTAGTCTTACCATCTCCTTATATTTGCTTTCCAGCTCCTTTTTATGTTCTGTCTTCCCCTCAGTTTAGAATGTAACTTCCTTGAGGGTAGGGACTATCTCACTGGATTGTATCTATAGCCCATGCTACATTATCTCTGTCTGTCTGTCTATCTATCCACCTATTTGTCTATTCATCTAGCTAACACCAGACACTGTGATAGGCACAAGTAAAAATAATCTCTATAAACAAAGAATTTACATCTTAATGGGGAAATAACAAAAACATAAAATATGCACAGCATAAATATAAGGTGAATTAACACCAATATACACTTAGAGGTTAAATGCAAAATAGTTTGGGAGGGAGGGCGCTGGCAATTGGAGGGATGAAGGAAGGTTTGATACAGAAAATAATACATGTGGGACTATGAGGCAGAGACAAGGTGAGAATACATTCTGCTCATCAAATATTTAGGCATCATCGAATATTTAGACATTAACTTCCTTGGAAGACACACAAAGGCTAGAAGAACTTTAAAACTATAAAAAACAAAAATTGAGGGATACCTAAATAATTTAAGTGACATTCATTGTAGTAGGAAGGAAGAACAGAAGGATAGAAGGAAGGGAGGGAAGGAGAGAGGGATGGAAGAAGGAGGAAAGATAAGCACTTACCATGTGCCAAGTACTGTGCTAAGTATTAAGGATACAAAAACAAAAGGAAAGATAGGCTGCACCTTCAAGTAGGTAACATTCTAATAGGGGAGATAAGACCCAGAGGAGAGTAATGGCCATGAAGGGACACTTTGTTCCAGCAATGGTGAATAGGGAAGGAGAAGACTACAGATGGGGATGGATTAAATTAATATGGTAAAAAATGGTTCCCTAAATTAATTTGTTGTGTTTGATGTAATACTAATCCAAAATGCCAATGGAGCTTTTTTATTGCCTTATAATGTACTAATAACATGGCACAATAGATGAAATGCTGAACTTGGAAGCACTTCACTTGGAGTAAGGAAGAACCTAGATTTAAGTCAGTCCTTTAATGATTGCTAGCTTGATGATACGGGCAAATCACTTCATAGCTTTTAGTCCTAGTTTCTTCATCTATAAAATGGGAATAATACCTGTAGGACCTACCTTATATGGTTGTTGTGAGACTCATAAGAGATGAAATATATAAAATTTATCAAATATTTGTCCAATATTGATGTTCCTTTTAAACACCACTTATTATAAGCATTATTGTTCAAACTAGGCTAACTCTGCAAATAGATTTAAATGGAAATAGAAATGGGTGAGAATATAAAAGAGAAGGGAATAAGTTTTTATTAAGCAAATATCATATGCCAGGCACTGTGCTAAGTGCTTTTCCTCATTTGATGGGTATATAGAAGAGAGAAGCCAAGAGGCCCATTTGGAGCCAGTTAAAGGGAGCTGTGCAGTAGAAGGAAAATAATTAAGGCATGTGATAAAATAAACCCTAGACACATGACCAATGCAGACTTTTGACTCTAAATGAGCAGCACCCAAAGCCAAGACAATTTGAGTATTAAATGTACATGAAACATGATGTAGGAAAAGGTGAAAAAGAGTAATTATTTTATACAAATGAGATGTGAGAGGAAGAACAGACAGAGAACAATTAGATGGGGGAGGAGAGCAGGTAGTTCTGGAACTGTACTATCATTGGGAATGAGTTAAAGGAGGTACAATACATATATATTTAGAGGGGAATAAAAGTTTTCTAAATTCAGAAATAAATAATAGGGTAAAGGGATTGGGAGCGGGGAGAGGATAAGGGAGGGATAATTGGATAAAGGGGAAAGTATAGACGTGTTTGTAGATTAATGTGAATGAGATAAAGAGCAAACAACATAAATCTTTAGAAGGGTATAAAAATCTTCTAAATTCAGAAAGAGATAAGAGGGTAAGGGGACAGGGAAGAGGACGAGGATAAGGAAGGAATCCTTTGGGAGATGGTGGGGTAGGTTAAGGAATAGGAGGGCAAGGTAGCTGGTAGAAGTAAAGTACAGGAGTGAGGAGGGATAGGAATTGAATGAGAAGGCTAGTGAGGAAAATAGGAAGGAGGAAAATATACAAGTAAATATAATTTAGAATGTGAATGGAATGAATTTACTCGTAAAAGGGAAAGTGATAAAAATTTGAATTCAACAATATATTGCTTGCATAAAATGCTATAAAAATGTAATGTGCACAAACATAAAATAAAGGTCAGGAGCAAAATTTATTATGTAAAAAAGTAGGGATAATAATCATGATCTCAAAGTTAAAGCTACAATCAGACAATCAAAAGAGAAAAATAGGGAAACTACACTATGTGTCAGTCACATTAATCAATAGTTTTACCCCATATAAAATGATGAGATAGTATAAAATATAAGAATATGCCTGTCAAAATAGATACAGGAACTATATGAATATAAACACAAGACACCTTTTATACAAAGTTAGATCTAAATAATTGAAGTAATATTTATTGTGCCTGGGTATTACCTAGCTTTACCAGCTAATATAATTTTAAAATGATAATTTTACCTACCTGTTTATGTAATACCATCCCAATTAAATTACTAAAAAGGTATCTTATTGAGTCAGAAAATTAGTAACAGGGTTCATTTGGAAAAGCAGAGGGTTATAAACTTCAAGAAAACCAAGGGAAAAAGATATGAAGGAGCTAGCTTCAGTAATATCAGACCTTAAAGCATATTATGAAGTGAGAGCAGGGTTGAAGTGTAAAATGGATAATTTTTGATTATTTTAAACTAAAACAATAAATTTCCATTTCAAAAAAATGCATATAATAAATACTATACATTAGTTTGAAAGTTGTCCATTATTGTTTGAAGTTGTCCTCTTCTGCACAGTTTTAACTTTATTTGTTTTCCTCTTCCTTCCCCCACCCCAAAAAGGCTGCAATTAAGTTTGGATACACACACACACACACACACACACACACACACACACACACACACACACACCTGTAGCTTGCATACTAAGGGTTGTATATTGGGACCTAGCTGGCATCTCTTAATTTAACACATAGTTTGTAGATATGGCCTTAATTAGTTTAGGAGGTAATTTTGGCCAACTATCTTCTATGTTTCCCCCTTATATGCTTAGTTTCTATTTCCTATTTATTGTTGTCTTCTACTGACTACTTACATACTTGCTTACTACTAACTATAGAGGTGGTCATGGGAACCATAATAAGATACAACTTCAACACGTGGTTTAAGAATGATTTTATTGCATGGAGTTTCCTGTTATATTTTATTGGCATTGTTCACTTAAAAGTTTTATTATTTTATTTCTACTATTTTGCCTGGTCTACACTGGATGGGGGCTTGAGCCAAGAATATATTTCCTTTCTTTCACATCAAGCCGAATCATAGGATAAGAATCTTTCATTCCTTTCATGGTAAAACGGAAGATTGTTACTTCATTAATAAACACAAAAGAGGAAAAGTTCATCTGGAGATTAGTATCAGGGTCTCATCCATTTCCCAAAGTACAATCTATTTAATTCATTAAAGCTAGCTTTTCACTTCCTTAAGTGTTGAAAAATCCTTATCAGACCAGCCCAATCCTTGCATGATTTATAGTACGGAATCTGAGAAGAAACAGGCAAATGGATGGCAGGTAAGTCTCTGAGAAGCCTGTAGCTTCTTGGTGGTTTCTAGTTTTTTTCACTGGTCTTCTAAGTTATTATTCCACAATCTTGACCACTGTGCCCATGAAGATAACAGTCATTCAGCAGCCCATGTGACTTATTTCTAATTCTCTGGTTTTATTATGAGGTTCAAAGTTGGATCCTGCAATGTCTGGAAGCCAGGACATGGAGAGCATGGAGATCTCAGAGTCATATATCTAATCTTCCATGACTGAACTCTCACCCCACTCACCAAAATATTGACCAGAATTTGTGACAGTCAATGACATCCTGGGGCACTCTCTCTAGGACATTCAAGATAGTCACAAACACATGACGTGGGTGATAGCTATTTGGACCTGCATTTCTGTAAGAAAATTTAAGGAAGCAAGGAAGTGAGGCATGGAGAATGGTATATCTTTGAATGAGTGCTTAGCATAGTGCCTGGAACATAATAGGTGCTTAATACATGTTTATTGACTGACTGATTGACCATCTTATTGTGGTGATTAGAAAGCATGTGGTCATGGTGAATGGGACAACAGAAAAGACTAGTTGTGTTATGTTTCTGTTTGTGTTCTCATGGATGCCTGGATTAGCCTGGGATAGAAGCTGTAATTATTCTGGAATCCACACAGAGAACCAAAACCAAAGTAGGAAATAATGATGGAAGTCTGGCCTAGAGTTGCCTATTTCAGTTGTACCAACTCAGCTTGCTTTTTGTTTCCTATCCTTATAGCGAAGGTTGTCTGGCAGTAACAGATATAATGGATGCATGGGTGAAGTTCTCTTGCATTTCTCCAAAGTTTTATAGAAAAACTAAAATTACCAAAACATTGGAGCTCTAATCTTCCCGCAAAGCCTAGGAAATCACTTACTGCATAAACATAATAGCTCATATTCATGTAACACTTTCAGGTTTGCAAGACACCTTACATACATTATTTCATTTATTCATCACAACTGCCCTCTTTGGGAGGAGTTATTGTTATCACCATTTTAGAAATGAGGGAGGTGAAGTTCAGAGATATTAAATAACTTGCCAGGCCTTTAGGCTAGTATCTTGGGAGAAATTGGAACCTAGGTCACCTTGATTTCAAGTTCAGTGCTCTCTCACTATGTCATTGCCAGCTCTCTATATTCTGCTAGATCAAAAGAGGAAGTAATCTTCCCTCTTCATGATATCCCCTGCTCATCTTCCATGACATCCCCCAAGTACTTTTCTGTCTATGCCCTTATATATAACAGACCCTACTTTGAGAGAATTAGTATCTCCAACCACTAGACAATCATAGAATTTGGAAACTGGAATGGACTCTAGGGATAATCTAGCCAATTACTACACCAACCACTACCACCATTTTACAGATGAGGAAACAAAGGTCCCAAATGATGAGGTAAATTGCCCAGGGACATAGTGTCATAACTACATAGTAAACCACAGAGACAGAATTCAAACTTGGGTCATCTGATCTCAAGGGCACATAAATCAAATCTGGAAAGTAAAAATTGTGATGAACAAACATCTTCTGAGCATTTAACTAGAAAAAAATCTCTTTTTGTCCAACCTTTACCATCTCCTTGCCTTAGTTAAGTGAGCCTCCTTTGGGAAGGAGTAAGCACTTGTCTCTATTTCTCTTGTTAAGTGAAAAAGGGGCCATGTCAAAATTGAAGGTTTAAGGTTACCTTCTCATTGAGGCTGCCACTTGTCACCGTGTGATTGTCAGTAACAAGGGAGAGTTAATGGAAATAGTGTAATATTAGCATGTCTTCAGTGCCTTCCATTAGTGTCCCTGTTTGTTGGGTTAAATACACTATTTTTGCATGACACATTTCTATTGTCCTGTCTCCCTTCTGTGACACTGCACCAAGCAGAAGAAGGTCACCCAGCTGTGGGCTAAAGAAATGCAAGGATTGGATTGGAAGGCATTCTTTTAACCAATTTTTTTTTTCTCTCTCCACAAAAAGCACGCAAAAAGCTTAGATTAAGCAATTGCCAATTCAGCTGTTGACAATGCACAGCATTTGGAGAGCAAAGGTTACTTAGATGATTCTACCCTGCTGTCATAATCTCCCTGATGTTCTTGAAGAGTTACTGCAGACTTTTAAAGGTCAGGGAATTGGTTTACTGTCAAGGATTGCTTCCCAGAATTCTCTTTGTTCTTTTATGGAGAGGCTGTAGCCTGACAATGAGACTTCTTCTATGAGATGGGATGAGCCAGCATGTTGTAATCATGTGCAATCAGAAGCCAAGACTTACATTAGGCAGAAGGGTCTTGGAAGGTCACCTAAAATGGCCCTTTTATCTAGCAAGATAATGGTCATATAAGTCCAGTTTGATTCAATCAGCATTTATTAAGTCCCTACTATGTGCCACCCAGTGGGGACACTAAGACCAAAGCAAAACAATGTCTACCTTCAAGGAGTTTGTGTTCTCTTAGGGGTGGAGAATAAAACATATAGACAGTTAAGCATATACAAAATGAATGAAAGGTAGTTTTTAGGAAAGAAAGTAGTACTAACGTCTGAAGGGAATCAGGAATGGCCTTAGATGCACCTGGATCATGCAATGGACAGAACTTCCTGGATTGAGAGGACCTGAATTCAAATCTGCCCTCATACGCTTGCTAGCTGTGTGATCCTGGGCAAGTCATTTTACTTTGGTCTGTCTCAGTCTCATCACCTGTAAAATGTAATAAGAACACCTCCCTTCCAGGGTTGTTATGAGGATAAAAGGAGATAATATTTGTTAAGTACTTTTCCATTGTTAAAGTATTATATGAATGTTTGATATTGTGATGTTAGTTAAAGTAAGAGGTAACATCTTCCGAGTGAAGGGAAATAGATGATGTTGACAGACATGAGAAGAAGGAAAAACATTTGGGAAAGGAGATGCGGACACCAAAAAAAGTCACCCTCCTGATTGTTCATTGAAAGAATGAAAATATTGTTATATAGCAGAGAGGGCACAGTGGAAATGAGGTAAGATATTCAAGTCTAGTTAATAGTGCATAGTTCAAATGGTCAATCATAGACTAGAGAATATAAAAGGAGACCAGAACAGGGTGATGAACTGGAAGTGCCCTGAAGCATTGAGCTGGGAACAAGAATTGTACCTATTACTCTTGATCCAGAGTTTTGGGGAGGGAGATAAGTAATAATGGAAATGGTGGCCAGGATAGAAATTTGAGATTCCATTAGTTCTAGTAGATGGACACAATGAAATGGGGGGAAAATCTAGTCTAGAGAGGCATATATTAGTAGCTAAACAAGAATTCAAGGAGCCACAATGGAAGAGGAGGGAAGAGGCAGACTGTTGAAGGATGATGATGAGCTAAATGGGGAATAAGAATATGGAAATATATGAGAGGGAATTTTTACCTTAGCAGATATAAATTATGAAGCATGAGGATAAAGGGCATGTTCTTAATACAAGATGTAGAATGACAAGCTCATATGCCACCTCTCTCCCAGCCCCAGCCCCTGCCCTCTAATGACTGAGCAAAAAGTCAATGTGGGCTCTGCTTTTGACTCCCAGAAGGCCAGGACCTCCTACAGTATTAACATCCTGGTGGCAGAGGACAAGTAAGGAGATGATTGGGATTGAAATTTGGAATTTGCCTGTATTCAAGCTCAGAAGCTATTCTGATGCCTTACTCAAGATAGCTGAGGATGACATATTCAGGAGATATGCCATCAGAAGCATTTAAGCAATATTTAGAGCCATTCATGGGTTATTTCTGATTCTAGAAATGTGACTAACCCACCTCTTTTTCTGACCATATATATTCTTAATGATTTCCCAATCTTGTATTCTATCCTCTTGCCCTCAGCTTACCTTTCACCCCACCTTACTCTATCCCATAGAGTAGCAGACCTACTTTTCTGCTTCATTTGAGAAGTGTAAGGTCATCCGGCTCAGTTCCTCAAAACTCAGCATCCATACTTTCTCCCTTCCATTTCTTGACAAAGAGAGAAAGAAGCCATACTGAGAGGTCCACTAAGAGTAAATCCAGTCCAGTGTTCTGGATGCCATTTCTTCCCACTTACTTTAGGAACTAGCCCTAGTAATCACTACCCTCATGGCCACAGGTCATCACTCTCTTACTATTCATTGACTCCTCATCTGCTTACAAACATTTTTAGGTCCGCTCTATGCTTAATGAGCTTTCCCATGACCCTTCTACCCCATGCAGCTACTGTTCCATTTCTTTTCCCTCCATGACCAAATTTCTCAAAAAAGGTATTTCCTTTTGATACTTCTGCTTGCTCAGTGACTAGTGACCACTTTATGATATGGCTTATGACTCATTACTTTATTGAAACTCCTTAAAAGAAACTAATTACCTCTTAATGATCAAATTCAGTCACTTTTGTCAACCCTCATCCTCCTTGACTTCTATTCAGGTTTTGATACTGTTGACCATTCCTTCCTACTAGATATTGTCTCCTCCCTTTAGATTCAAAAATTGCCCCCTTTCTTGGCTTTATTTCTACTTTTCTAACCACCCCTAAGTTGCCTTCATGGGATCTTCTTGACTCTGTAAGGCTCTAATATTTTTAGAGACCATCCTTGATCTTGTCTCTCCTCTCTTTTTTAGGTATGTCACTCTTCCCACGGTTGCCAGTTTTTTGTAATAACTTCCAGATTCTTATTTTTGATCCTAAACTTTCTACTAAACTCTAGGATGACATCTTTGGCTGTCTATGGGACATCTCAACCTTGATGTCCTCTATCACCTTAAACTCTGACAAAGCAACTTTTGTAGCTTAAAACATGTTTGAACATGTATCATAGGATTCAGTCTGAAGGGACTTTTGAGATCATTTAGTTTAAGAAAGTCATTTTGCATATGAAAAAGCAGAGATCCATAGAGGTTAAATAACTTATTCATCGTCACACAAGAAGTGGTAAGTGACAGGGCTGGGATTCAAACCCTATCCTTTTACTCCAAATTCATTACTCTTTCTACTACATTATACTGCCTCTTCTTCTTTGCAAATACATGACAATATGTCACAAACTAAGCTTAGCATCTTTAGCTCTACCTCTCATTAGGATCGCTTTACTGACACCACCATTACCTTCATTATCCATTTTTGAAAACTTGAAATTATCTTATACTTCATCCTTCCTCTCCCTCACATCTCACATCCAATTAGTCACCAACGCTTTCCAATTTGACCTCTACAATTACTCCCACATCCATCTGATACTCTCTGTTTCTATCTATTTCCATCACCCTATTTTTATTAACCTTAGTCCTTCATTATCACTCATCTGAACTATTGCAGTAGTCATCTAATAGCTATTTCCTTTTAATCCATCCTTCATAAAAGTATTGGGCTAATCTTCATTCATCACCTTTTGATAGCTCTGCTTGCTCACTGACTCCTTTTAACGTAGCTTATATCTCATTTTTTCATTGAAACTCTTCTACTATGCATAGATCATGTCATTCCTGTGCTCAAAAATCCTCAGTGACTCCCTATTAATTATTAATTAAAGTTCGTAATCTTTTGTGTAACAGTAAAGGCCCTCTACAATCTGGCACTACCCTATTTTTCAGTCTTGTGTCATATTACTTTCCTTTGCATACTCTGTGCTCTTTCTTCCACAAACCAAGGACCTACTGTCCAGCCTGAACTCTGCTACCTCTGTGTTTCTGCTCATGTTGTTCCCTCCTGAAATATCAGCATTTACCTTCTTTGTCTACTCAATCCTTATCAATCTATGTTAGAAGTATGTGTTTTATACAAGCTGGGATGATTTTCCTTTCAGAGGGCAAGAAGATCTTCTTTTGTATTTAGATGATCCAGAGGTCTAGAGCTTGAACAGCTGGTATGACTTTCTTGTTGTCTAAAGCATACAAAACGAGTCTGTGGGAATGTGGTTTTCCTTAGGTTCGGCTGAATTCTCATTGCCCTGAAGGATATCTTTCTGACCCAGTTCTGCTGCCCTAGTAAATGTGTAGGTTGATGAATTGGTAAATGGATCCTTCTAAATCTTTTGTTGTAAATAGATTCATTTTTATTGAAAGTTCTAGTAAACAAGTATTTCATTGCTGTCCAGTCCCAAGCCTGAATCATTGGACTTGATTGAGCTAAGTGTGGCCCAAAGCACTATCTTTTAAAGCCACACTCAAATCCTATTTTATAGGATCACAGACCTAGAGCTGAGAGGGATCTCAGAGGCCATCTAGTACAACCCATTTATTTTACAGATGAGAAAACTAGGGAAGTTAAATAACTTACTTTTTTCTTGATCATTCCCATCCCAGAGCCAGTAACAGTAAAAAACCAAAGCTAAACTAAACTAAACAACAGCAACAAAAAATCAATATAACATTTGTATGGTTCTTTAAGGCCTAGAAAATATTTCTCCCCCCTTGTACTGCACATAAAGATTTAGTCTTCGCTGACACTCTCGCGTTGCTCTGCCATCTTCTGTACCTAGAAGGTATTCCCTACTTCTCTCTGTCTCCTCGATTGCTGGCTTCCTACAAGTCTCACCTTCTCCCTGCTCACCTTTTGTTAGTACTTTCTCTCTCTGGGTGACACAGTGAATAGAGCATTGAACTTAGAGTCAGGAAGACCTGAGTTCAAAGCCGGCCTCAGACATTTACTAGCTGTGTGATCCTGGGAAAGTTACTTAACCCCGTTTGCATCAGTTTCTTCATCTGTAAAATGAGCTTGAGAAGGAAAATGCAAATGACCCCAGTATCCTTGCCAAGAAAACCCCAAAACGGGTCACAAAAAGTCGGATACAACTAAACAACAACAACAATTTCTCTTCTCAGATTACTGTGCTGTACACCTCCCCACACATACTCATTTGACTATAAACTTCTTGAGGGCAGATACTGTGCCATGTTTTAAATCGCCGTTCCTAACTCAGCACCTGGTACACAGTAAACAATTAATGAATATTTGTTGAATTTAATTTAATGCTTCGTAGATGTTTGTTGAATGAATGGATGATATCTTTTACACCATTTGTCATGTGTAAATGAATGCTTTTAGAATTGCTGCAGCCTACTTACACCCCTATTGAGCTTGCATTGCCCTTCAAATCACCTGCAGTTTACATCCTTCTCAGATTGTGTGGTTTCATGATTCGCAGTTGAGAAAACAAGCCACACAGCTTCTTGTTTTGCACCTGGGGAAAAGAAAGAAAATTGAATGAGATCCTAGCACCAATAACATCAGTCACAAACAGGGCACATTCTCTACTCAAAGAAAATGCAAGCAATGGCAAATCCCAAAATCTGTTGGTCCATTATGAGGTTAAACTAAGTGGTAATGGGTCCTAATGCTTTAATTATTTACTTGATTTGGTTGGGATTGATTGCTTTTCAGAAAAGAGAAGCAAATGCTTTCCTCTGGGTCAACATGTAACATCAAAAGCTGACGCTACCTTGGTCCTCACCCACGCATTTCCTGGCTAGGTTTGCCCCAAGTGAATATGCTTTGTTCTCACTTGTGCTCAGGATCTATCATCCTTATATTTCTGTCGCATTCACCTCTGCACTGACTGCATCAACAGCTGGAAATAACATTACCGTGCAGCATGGCCATATTTCTGCAGACTCATCTGAGTAATGGATAACTTGAACTATTCTCCCTGATAGATTTCCTCAGAAAATTTAGATGGAGCATACCATCTTGCTCCCAGAAGTCCCAAGGTGGGCATCCCCTGGGCTGGACATTCTATTAAATATAGCTGCATGTCACTAAAAGGTGAGGATGCGGAAAAAATGCGGAAGGGATAGAAGGGCAAGGGTCATAGCCATTGACTGATGTAGAAAATGTGACAGTAAAGTGCAAGACATGTCGCAGAGCCCCAGAGACTTCTCTCACATATTGCATCAGCAGTTATCTCTTTTCTCTTACAGTGCCTGCTACCTAATAAATGCTTAATAAAGGCATTATCTATCTAAACATTATCTTTCTAAATGTTTGTACCTATCTATAATCTATCTCTTTACCTACCTGCCTATTTATCTACCTGTCTAGCTAATTAGCTGTCATATATCCATCTAATTTGTCTATCTGTCATCTATCTATCTATCTATCTATCTATCTATCTATCTATCTATCATCTATCTACCTTCATCTATCCATCTAGTTAGCTAGCTATCATCTATTTGTCTATCTAATCTGTTTATTTATCTACTTACATGACTATCATCTATCCCATCTACCCTCATTTATATATCTATGTATTTATCTTCATATATCTTCTTTTACTATCTGCCTGTCTGTCTACCTATCCACCTTCCTTCCTTCCTTCCTTCCTTCCTTCCTTCCTTCCTTCCTTCCTTCCTTCCTTCCTTCCTTTCTCTCTCTTTTTTCTTCCTTTCTTTTATCTATCTCCTTACCTACCTGCCTATCCAGTTAGTTATCATTTATCTAATTTGTCTATCTGTTTATCTGTCATCTACCTTCACCTATCTGTCTAGCTATCTAGCTGTCTTCTATTTGTCTATCTAGGGCATCTAGGTGGTGCAGTGGATAGAGCATCAGTGCAGGAGCCAGGAGGACCTGAGTTCAAATCTCACCTCAGACACTTGACACTCACTAGCTGTGTGACCTTGGGCAAGTCACAACCCCAATTGCCTCATCCTGGGTCATCTCTAGTCATCCTGATGAATATCTGGTCACTGGATTCAGATGGCTCTGGAGGAGAAGTGAGGCTGGTGACCTGCATAGTCGTCCCTCATTCAAAACAAAGTCAAGTGCAAGTCATGTCATCATTTCTCTGATGGCGTGGTCTTCTTCAGCAACGAAGGATGAACACACATTTGTCTATTTAATTTGTCTCTCTACTCTATTTATTTATTTACCTGACTATCATCTATCTAATCTACCTCAATCTATCTATCTGTCTTTCTGTCTATCAATATGCCTTCCACACCAGACGACCCAAGAAATAGACTCATATGAAAATATTCTCTGTGAATCCCTTTGCATGTGCATGGAACGTTTTTTCATCAATGAAAATCCAAGGATAGCTACCGAGCACAACTGGGGAGATGAATTAAACCAGTACTAAGTGAGCATTTGCCACACCACAAAGAGTAGCTGCACATATTAAAAGACAAAAACTCTGAACTCTAAGAATTTACAGCCTAATAGAACAAGATGTATACAAATGCACTATTTCAGCTAATGTGTGGGGCTTGTTTTTAAATATGATAAGAGACTGCAATGGTTGTGGGGTAGTTGCTGCCAGCCTCTTTGGAGTAAGATTATTTAGCTTTTCTTCTGCACCAGATAACAGAGTTTAAAAAGATCGACTTAGACTATAATGGCTCACTAGTGTTCTTTACCTCTTTTAACTTACTGCACAAATATTTGCAATATCTTAATAGATCACAAAGAAGTTGTTTCTTTTCCTTAAACCAAGTCATGTCAGCCACTTCTCAAACTGCCATTTCTTTTGTTGTTCCAGTTCTCTATTTGCTTTCTTTTTAGTTCATTTCATCTTCTAAATTTACCATCTTTTTATTCTCACTATCTCCATTTTCCTCCTGGTATTTCCCAGGACTGTGTATCTCAACAGAAAGGTTGCATCCATTAGTTGCTAATCCAACACTGCACAATGAAAAGTGAGTTAGAATTGGAGTCAGAGAACCTGTGTTCAAATCCTGGTCTTACCACTTACTAGATCTGTGATCTTAGGCAAATCACTTTGCCTTTCCTGTAAAATGAAAAACTTGGACTAGACGTTCTCTAAGATCCCTTCTAGCTCGAGATCTGTGGGCTCAGTTTCCTCATATGAACCAGGTCACCTCCAAGAAATCTTCCAGCTCTGGATCTACGATCTTATGATCCTTTCCATGTTCTTAAATATCGGATTGGGTACTGCTATTTGGAGTCGTGTCCCCTCCATTTTATTAATCAAGATGAGCTTCCTTCTTGTGAAAAAGTCTTCCTAAAGGCTCTGAACTCAACCCTCTTCTCTTCTCTCAATATGCTTTCTCCTTTGAGGATTCATCTTTTTATTTTGGAGCTCATCTACTCCAATGACTTCAGTTGCCATGTCCAGATAAAATGCCTTCCAAATGACATCCCCTGCCCTGCTATCCTGATAACACCTCAAACCATATAGCTCAGTGTCTCTGGAAGTACCAGCTATAAGTGTAAGAGGTAGAGATACTGCTTTTCAGGAAAGGAAGAGTGAATGCAAAGCCTCTCCAAGGTCAATGAAAGAGTCAGGGAGCAGATAACATTAAAGTGAAAGTAGCCAGGGGCAAACCTAAGAACAAATACCAACATGATAGAATCATAAATCAAGAAGTAGGAGAGACCTGAGAAGTCAGCTTGTTCAACCCCCTAATTTTGCAGGTGAAGAAACTAAGGCCCTGAGGCATTAAGTGACTTGTCCACAGTCACACAGCTAGTAAGTGATGGATGAGATTCGGATAAAGATGCAAAGTGTATTTCCAGGAAAACTGTTTAGACAGTGGGACTAGGGATAGGCAGAGGTTACTTAGGGATTCACAGCTGTCAGGACAGGTGATTTAACAGACTGCCCTTTAGCTTGGCTGCAGTGTCAATTTGTACCTCAGGGGCACGGCTATGCCCCACCTCTTCCCCTTTCCTTCCTGCTTAATGTGCTGCAGCTGTGTTCCAAGCTGACTGACACAAACTCAGTATGTCCCCAAATTGATTATATTATCCTCTCCCCCTCCCCTAACCCTTCTTTGTCTCTTGACTTCTCTACTCTTGTCAATGGCAATACACAGGCTTAATATCTCCGTGACTCCTGGAACCATCCTTTCCTGCTTTTCCTTCATATCCAAACAATTACCAAGTCCTATTCATTCCAACTCTACCTATGCTTCCTCCCTTCTGTTACTACTGTCAGTACCCTAGTAGAAATCTCCTCAGTTGGATATCTTCGTTTTGTGCAGTACCTCCAGATTAATCTTTCATATTCACAGAGGTGATCTTGTCACTCCTATTCTCCAAACCCTTCAATGCTTTCTCTTGCTTTTGAATAATGTTCAAATACTTTAGCTAGGAATTTAAATTTGACAGTCTTTCAGCTTTATCTCCTCCTACCCAACACTTAAATCATATGGATTACTCTTTACCTTCTAATCAAAAATAGCACTTTCCCATTTCTATGATTTTGTTGGTACAATTATATATACCTGGAATAGTCTCACTTCCTCCTATCTCTGCCTATTGAATCCCTACCCATCATGCAAAATGCAAGATAAATTCCAACTCCTTATCAAAGCCTTCCTTGATTATCCTTGTCAGAAATGATTCTTGGTAGAGAGGGGATGGATCAGAGGTAATATTGATTATAATGATAACTAATGTTTCTATAGCACTTACTATGTCTACATTTGCTTATATTTTATTTGTGCAAAATGAGACTTACATTTTCAGATGTGTGTAAGATGTTGATTTGTTTTTCTTGACGGTAAATATGGTTATAAGGAAGGGGTCCTATGGAAAGAGGGCAATTGGTAAGTAATGAGAGAGTTACAAAAAATCATGAAAAAAGTATCAATGAAGCATTAAAAACACACAGAAGAAAACAAAAAAAAAAGGAGGGACAAAAGCATCAATTGTGTTACTAGCTTGGTAAATTTAATATGGTCTTAAAACACACTGTAACAGAAGGTTGTGGGTTTATATACAATCCTCCTTGATGTTTTTGTTTGTTGATATTTGATAAGTTCATAATAAAATCTAATATTGAAAAGGTATAGGAGACGGAAGTATGAGCAGAGCTAAGGTGAGGATAGTATAGAATAGAAAATCATAGAAGGGGAAGTGTCGCATAAAGTCACTAGTGAGGAAGGTCTGCTGATCTGTTGAACTGTATTACAGGAGAGGGAGACAATAGGTAGAAAAAGAGAGATGTACTTGCATACTCTATCTGAAAGTGTAGTCAGTGCCAATGTCTGTCTCTTTGGGTCTATGGAGAACCTTGCACAGGTAGAAGACCAATACGGGAGACCTTGTAAAGAGAAGCAATTTTTTTTGCATCTGATTCACAGATACAAACATTATCCATATTGGAAGGGTTTGCCATGTTTCACAAAAGGACATGAAACTAAAGTCAGCCCAATGTAATAAGCAGTAGTAATACATGTAATAAGTAGTACAGCTCATTAGAAACCAATACTTGTCACCTAGAGTGAAATGCTCTTCCTAATTCATATGTAGACAGTGAAAATGTGTGTTGCCTGTGTATATTATGTATGTCCACATGAGTCTGTCTAGATGTGGATTGTTTGGGAGTCATGAGTAGATACCTCTAAAGTATTCTCTGACTACTCTTGTTCAAGGAAGTTTTTGATTCCTGCTAGGAGGGGATGCAGGAGATTGATGCCAGTGGCTGGACATTCTGTTGTCCTCAGAGAGAGGATGTACCAGACCAAAATTACATCCATCTGACCTTCTAAATATTGTTATTCTAGGCAGCTAAGTGGTGCAGTGGATAGAGTGACAAAGCTGGAGCCAGAAAAAGTTATCTTCATAAGTTGAAATCTAGCCTCAGCCACTAGCTGTGTGACCCTGCACACAGTTTCCTCATCTGTAAAATGAGCTGGAAAAGGGAATGGCAAAACAGTTCAGTATCTTTGTCAAGAAAACTGCAAATTGGGTCACAAAGAGTTAAACATGACTGAAAATGACTGGACTAGAACATGGAGAAAGAATTATTAGGTTCAAGCTGAGCTCCTGTTCACTATCTAATGGGGGAGAAAACCAAGGTATACGTCCCAGGCTTGCTTCCCTCCTCATGAAATATTAATTCCACAAAGAAAATGCATAACAAATAGCAATGAAACCTATTTATCTAAATTGATAGCAAGCAAATCAGAGGATATGCACAGATGAGACACCAGAAAATATACAAAATGAATGATTTCTCTTACTGGGAGTGATACAGTTCAGCTCAACTGAGATAGTCCCAAATCTCACCCAACTGGAAATTCCTGTTTCTAGTGTGGTAAGCTAGGGTTAGGGACATAATCAAGGTGTGGGCCAGGGGTGGAGAACCTTGGGCCTCATGACCACATGAAAACTAGAGGTATCTCTCACTAAGCTGGAAACCAGAAGGTAAAGTTATCTCTTCTCTCAAGCTTTTCTCCAGCTTTGCCCCTCAGGCAGGCTCAGAGAAAAGAGTAATCAAGTTCAACCAGTGAAGTGAGTCTTATGTAAATTCACTTTGCCCTGAAGCTTATTCACACACAGAGTGTGTATTGAGAGCTCAAAGAGACCTTAGAGATCATTGGCTTTAAACCCTTTATGTTAGAGACAAGTAGTAGCTAAGATTTAGAGACCTAAAATGACTTGGCCAAAGTCACACAAGCAGATTTGAAACTTAAAAGATTTGAACTTAAATAGTCTCTGGTCAATTAAATTGTAGATTGTTTCTCCTTACTCCTCTCCATTGATTCATATCCAAGTCAATTTCCATTTCTTTCTTTTAAATTTTTAAATTGATATATTTTGTTTTATTATATTCTTCCCAGAGAGACATCCCTTAAAATCAATTTTTTTTTTTTAAAAAAGGAGGGGTAGAAGTTTAACAAAACTAACAATGCATCAAAAAAGTTCTACACCCATAATACCCTCAGCCCTCTAAAAAAGAAGGTATGTTTTCTCTTCTCTTGATCATCATAATTACATAGCTTTTAGTTCAGTCTCTTTTCCCTTTCCATTTCTATTGTATTCACTTGGTATATTGTCTTCCTGGTTCTACTTACTTTACTCTGCATCAATTTATATAAGTCTTTCCTGTGTTATTGCTATCCATCTCGTCTTTCACTGCAACACATCCATATGCCACAGTTTAGCCACTCCCAACCATGAACATCTACTCTATTAACAATTCTTTGCTATTCTACAATGTCAAGCGCCATTTTCAAACTGAAGATTTCTCTCATAACTTCAGTCCAGATTGGTGCCTTGCTTTTAAAATTCATTTTGAAACTCTTTTCTGTATTGTTCAGTTAACATCTTAATCTCTAATGGAATGTCAAGGTACCAGAATAAAGAGCACTGCACTGACTTGGAGTCAAGAAACAGAGGGCTCAAATCTCACCTCTAATATTTAATGTAACCTGGTACAAAATGGTCTAACTTCTCTCACATTTAATTTCCTCACCTATAAAAATGGAGGTAATACTCCAACTACCTATCTCATAGGAATGTTCTGAGGAAATTGCTTTGTAAAATCTTAAAATGCTATATAAATTTCAGGCGACTAGTAGACTCTCTCATTGGAGAGTCTACTATACTCATCTATACTCAGTCAGAGTTAGCTAGCAGCTGCTCTCAGGCTAAGATTTCCTGTCCTTTTGACTTTCTCCTACTCCAACTGGAAGTTCCTGATAAATCTATTATCAGATTTGATATTAAAGATGTTGATTTTGGTTGTTTTTTTTCAACTCCTTTCAAATCTCTCAAGCCATTTTTAGAGATTTGACTCCATAAATGCATAAATGATAAATACTTGATTGATTGGTTAATTGAATAAAGAGTAGAAAGAAGGCTAAATATGGGGTCATAGAAACATAGTATTAGAGTTGAAAGAAAAAAATCAATGTCTTCATTTTACAGATGAAGAAACTGGGGCTCAGAGAGGTTAAGGGTCTTGTCCAGTTCTCACAAGTCAACGGAGCTGGGAGTAGGATTTGAACGCAGGTTTGTTGACACTGTTCTTTTCACCTAGGATTGAATTTCGATTGTGTTATTTATTGCTTCTGTCATCTTGGACAAGTCACTTCCATTCTCTAGGCTTCAGTTTCTGATGAATGAATTGTTTAAGGCAGTTTCTGGAGTCAACAGTGTGATGAAGACAGATTATACTGGTTCTCAAAAGCCAAGTTTTCAGTGAGTAGTTACACCTTAAAAATCTACAAAGAGTACAAATCAGCTTGATTTATTGTTTTGCTGATTGTCTAAGTTTAGGAAAGCAATAGAGAAAATTTTAATGAGCAAATAAAATAAATCATAAATGCTACAAATCAGGAATTGATTTATTGCTTTGTTGATTGTCTAAACTTAAAAAGTGATGGAGAAAATGTGAATAAATTAATAAATTATAAATGCTATAAATCAGGGCTTGATTTATTGTTTTGTTGATTTCTAAACTTAAAGTGGAGAAAATGTTAATAAATTAATAATAATAAGTGTTACAAATCGGGGCTTAATTTATCATTATATTGATTGTCTAGATTTAAGAAAGTGATGGAGAAAATGTTGTTATAGTTTAAATTTAAACGGGTGTTATATGTACCTTTTTTTTTTTCAGAGAGTCAATTGTTAAACATTTCCCATTTTACTCACCTCTGAATTAGTTTGTAGCTGGTATAGACTCAGAGAGGTAGGCAGGAGGTTGGGAGTAGAAGAAGGGAAGATATCCCTCCCCTAATAGTGCTAAAAAAGAGACCTGAAATATGCACACTTCATCATTCAGACAGTTAATAGGACATTCTTCCCCCACTTTCACACCTCCTCTTCCTCCTCCAATCTCACTTCTCCAAAATGCATATTCTTCTTTTTCGTGTGGCTTCTTTTACCCCTTCAAGGATGCCTGTAGAATTTCAAACTGATTTCACCAGTACAAAAATGGTGAGTGGTTTCCACTCACACATCCTTAGACATCATTGCCCTGACTAAGGCAAAGCGCAAAACTCACTGAGTTTCTTTTCCCTAAATGCCAGCTCAGAAACCCTAGAAGATTTTCCCCTCCAACTGCCATTATCATCATTATCTAGTTATTAAATGTCTTTCTACATTTGATCTATCAGATTCAAGAGAAGAGGTGCCAGTAAGAAATCACTTAGCAGGAAATAGCCCATGTCTGTACTCAGCTCTGCTTGCAAGAAGAGCCCAATATGAACCAGATATACAGAATAGAGATGCCAGTGATAAACTCTGCTGGAAGACTTCAGAAAAATATAAAGAATTTATAAGCAACTATCAGGACACAAAAGATTTCTGTGATAAAGTTGTATTAGCAGTTAATAATCTCACTAGCAGGAGGAAACTATCATCTCTGGCTATGTGTATATTAGGAGATAACTTCAAATTGAAAGATATCTCCCTTGAGGGCACTACATTAAATTCAAGAGTAGTTAAAAAGCATAATTTTAAGACATTGGAAGTAAAAAACAGAGATATTGGGATGAAAGAGAGATGGAGAGGGAGGGAGAGGTCAAGTGTACGTATATATATATATATATATCTGTATATTACATGGGTGTTGGGGGAGAGATGGGAAGAAATGTGAAAGATGTGGTTTTACTCTAGATAAAACTTGAAGAAATACTTAATTACATATGAGGTTCCTAGAAAGGAAATTGGGCCATCAATTGAATTCATAGGAACTGAGGTGGGGAACTCTGATTAATCAACTCAGAAGTCCTTAAATTAGTAACTAATGAAAAACAAATTTGCTTTTTTCGCTCCTCATTAATTTGTATTATGTAAAGGAGATTACATTGACAGTAAACAGTAAAGAACTTAGAATTCTGCTAAAATAAAGAATACCATTGGATTATTAAATAAATACATGTCTTTTCTAATTAGTTATTGTTTGTAAAGTGCAATGAGATTCTGAGATGAAAGATGCTACAACACGTAAATCATTTTTGCTTTTATTGCTACAAGAACAGCTACAAATAAAAAATGCTTAGAATATATAAGAATGGATGCTTGTACAAGAAAAATAATCATGTAAATGGGGGGGGGAAGCAGGATAATGATTATTATCTTCTGGTTCTTAGGAACTAAAATTCCCTCAGGGAGAACTGCAAATTCATATGCTCTCTATGAAAGATGAATTCTTTCTACTTGCTCTAAGGGCAAGGGTTGAGGGAAAGAGGTTAAAGAGGACTGGTTAACAGCTGTACCACCTATGGACTGTGTGTGTGGTTTTTTTTATTCTGTTTCCCTCACTAGGGAATGGTGAAATTGACACAAATTCTGATAAATGTGCCAGAAGCACAGGAAATCTGATCAGTCATAGAGCTACTATTCACATAGGGAGAATCAAAGAGTTAAGTCAAATAGAACCATGGGTCTTGAGGGGAAAAGGACTTTCAGAGGTCACACAACATGTCTGGATGGGGAGTTAGCTATGTGCGTCATGACGGAAGTGAAAGATTGCTGAAGCAATGAGCTGGTAGAAAGAGCTTACCAAGCAAAGAAACAGATATAATCAGGTTGAATGTACCATGGAAGGCAACTTGGTACTTGTCTACATGTGCTTTTTAATTCATTCATTCATTGTTCATTTATTAGGTACCTATATTTGAAAAACACTCTGCTTTGCGCTTAGTGAGGGCATTTGGGAAAGAGCATTGAATTTGGAATCAGAGGACCTGGGTGAGAAATGTGGATCTGGGACATACCTGTGTGATCTTGGGCAAGTCAATTAACTTCTCTGAGACTCAGTTTTTTTCATAGACAAAATCATAAGTTTGGACTAAATACTTTTCTAGATTATTTTCTGCAGTAAATCTTATGACCCTAAGATACTAAAATACTAAGATACTAAAACATCAAGAAGTTTACAGTCTAATAAAGGAGATTGATTCAGAATGGAAGAAACCATAGAAATCATCTAATCCTACCCTCTCTGTGTATAGATGGAGAAACTGAGTACTAGAAAGATCAAATAATAGTGCTTTGCCTTTAAAAGGTGTAACAGCTCTCACCAAAACCCTGAAATTGAGTTGTATTTCTTCCCAGATCAGTTAAGAGGAAGCTAATTAAGGTCGGGACTAGAGAGGAAGATTTCTCCCAGTACGTAAGCAGTATTGAGGTTTTCTCAAAGAAGGAGATAAAAGAGGGGAGGTAGTATGGATTTCCTATTTATCAAGCAATAGCACGATACCTATAGTAGCTGGTGGCAGTGACATTGACAGTCCCCTTCTTCAAAGCCAAGCTTCTAAGATATCATAAGAGAGTACATCTAAATAGAAATTAATTTTTTTAATTGTAGTCCTCTAGTACAGACTGATGGTCCTTATCTCAGTGGGCCTGAATCTGTTTCTACTTTCCTTTTTCTTTATTCTCTTTAAAATTAATCTTATTTCTTATAAACACCTATGGGTAACTTATCCTTGTGGTGCCTGGTGTCCCTTTATTTATAGTATGTAGGCACATACTACTGCAGGAGCCACAGAGCAAATGTTGACCTTTTCTAACTCTAGAGAGCTTTTGTTCTCCAACTGGGATCATCCAAATGAGCCATTTAATTCTTCCAAAAGCAGAGTGACCATGAACTTAAGCCATTAGAAAATCTGTCTCATACATGTAAGTCTGATAGTATAGTAATCATAAGTAATGATTATTGATTGAGTGAACAAAAGAATGAATGAATATTTGAGATGTCATAACTAGTTAGCAGCAGAACAGAGCCCAGGTCTTTCAATTCCCAATCTAGATATCTTTCTACTCTACCATGGTTGCCTGACATATATCCTAAGAACCATACAACAAGGTAGACTATGCCAAGTGTCGTGAGATGGAGTATTCTTAAATGTTCTTAGAAACCACAAGAAGGAAGGATCACATGTGGCTGGTAGAATCAGGGAATGCTCATGCATCATCATTTTGCATTGTCCCACTTGGGTCAGTTAAGGTATATATGCTAGAGTGGTAGTGGTCTGTTGACTTTAAAAGTACTTTAAAACTCTGCCTATTGATGAGGTACTACAGGAATTCTGGTCCACATGCTTCATAAGGGTGAGGGATTTGGGGGGGGATAAGGGGTTAGAAAAAATGGGAACAGGAAAGAAAGTGCACAATGTGAAGATTAGACAACAAGCTACAAGAAGAATTCACAGAGGATCACGTATTAATTATTTGTATGATAACTAAGAGAAGAAACCTTCAACCTGGGTTTTTCAAAGGCTATATAACTGCATCAGCCTATTTATAGGGACACAGGCTAAGCTAAGCTAAGCTAATGAGATATCATGAATATTTGATCCTGCCCTTATTCCTCTCCATTTGGATAAAATTCTTTCCTTTTGACTTCTCTAAGCCCATATTTATATTGCATTAGCTTATATGATCACAATGATCAAAAGTTGTTTCCTTTTGGATAGGTGCTGACCTACTGATATGGAAAGCAGCCATGCTGAGGTGGCTATTGAATATACCATCATCATTTGGCTAAGGGAAGAACCAGTTCACCTGAAGGCAGTTAATAGGGGAAGGATTCTTCCATGCACAATATCCCACAAATGGTTAGTCTCTGTGTGGTTCCCATACTTTTTAAAAATTGTGTAACTCTTTCATTTGATCTCACACCAGTATTTACATATGTGTAAACTACATATGTATGTATGACTGTGTTGACAATTATGTTAACACATTATCACATTTCCACAAAAACAGAATTTAAAAGGGATAAGCTAAAGGTGAAATGTTTGACCTTAGAGTCATCAGGGACAGTGGAGTTTATGGTGACATGGACAGAACTGAGGTTTAGGAAAATCACTTTGTCAGCTATGTGGAGAATGAATTGGAATAGAAAGAGATGAATCAGGGAGACCAATCTGGAGTCCATTGCGATAGTTCAAGGGAGGGATGATGAGGGCCTGAACTAGGTAGTGGCCATGTGACTGGAGAAAAAGAATCAAATGTGAAAGATGGGAAGATAGAAACAACATAATCTGGCATCTGATTGGATATGTGGATGTGAAGGTAGAAAAAGTGAGGGAATGAGGAAGGTGCTGAAGTCGTGAGAAGCTGTTGGATGGTAGGACTGGAAGGGTAGCAATAACCTAGACAGAAATAAGAGAAGTTGGAAAATAACTGTGATTGAAGAGGGGTGGAATGCATAATTATATTCATGTTAATAATTAAACTGTTTTCAGTTTTCAACAATCACATTCATAAGTTTAAAATTTTTCTCCCCTTCCCTCCCTACTCCCTTCCCACAACAACATGCAATCTGATACGAGTTCTACACATATATTCTTATTAAACACATTTTTTTACATTAGTCATGTTACATAGAAGAATTAAAACAAAGGGGAGAAACCATGAGAACAAAACAAAATAGAAAATAGTCTGCTTTATTCTGAGTTTTGATTCTATAGTTCTTTCTCTGGATGCAGATGGCATTTTGTATCAAGAGTCCTTTAGAAGGGCTAAAACTATCATAAACAGCCATCGCACACTGTGGCTGCTACTGTGTATAACGTTCTCCTGGTTTGGCTCATTTCACTCAGCATCAGTTCACGTAAGTCCAGGTTTTTCTGAAGCCCTCCTGCTCATCATTTCTGACATTGCATTTTTTCCCCTGAAGTATTATGCTCAGTTTTGTTGGATAGGTGATTCATAGTTTTAATCCTATCTCCTTCCACCTCTGGAATATCATATTTCAAGCCCTTCAGTCCCTTAGTGTAGAAACTGCTAAATCCTGTGTTATCTTGATTGCATTTCCACAATACTTGAATTGTTTCTTTCTGGCTGCTTGTAATATTTTCTCCTTGACCTGAGAACTCTGGAATTTGGTTACAATATTACTAGGAGTCTTCCTTTTGGGGTCTCTTTCAGGAGGTGATTGGTGAATTCTTTCCATTTATATTTTGCCCTCTGGTTCTAGAATACCAGGACAGTTTTCCTTGATAATTTCTTGGAAGATGATATCTAAGCTCTTTTTTCATCAGGGTTTTCAGGTAGACCAAAAAATTTTAAATTATCTCTTCTGGATCTATTTTCCAGGTCAGTTACTGTTCCAGTGAGGTATTTCACATTGTCTTCTATTTTTTCATTCTTTTGGTTTTGTTTTATAATTTCTTGGTTTCTCATAAAGTCATTAGCTTTCATCTGCTTCGTTCTAATTTTTAAAGAATTATTTTCTTCAGTGAGCTTTTGAACCTCTTTTTCCATTTGTCTAATTCTGCTTTATTTATTTATTTATTTATTTATTTATTTATTTATCTATCTATTCATTCATTCATTCATTCATTCATTCATTCATTCATTTATTTATTTAATTTGTTTTCAGTGTTCCACAATCACTTCTATATAACATAGATTTTTTTTCCCCTCCTTCTCCCTTCCTTCCCCTCTCCCTCCCTGAGACGGTATACAGTTTTATATTGTTTCTACACATACATTCCTATTACATGCATTTTCATCTTAGTCATGTTGCATAGAAGAATTAAAATGAATGGGAGAAATCATAAAACAAACCAAAATATAATACAAAAGAAAATGATCAGCTACATTCTGCTGTCGAATTCCATAGTTCTTTCTCTGGATGTGGAAGGCATTTTGCCTTAAAAGACCATTGGGAATTTTTTAAATCCTTGCATTGTAATGAAGTACTAAGTCTACCAGAAAAAATCCTCGCACACTGTGATTGTTGCTGTGCACAAAGTTCTCCTGGTTCTGCTCCTTCTGCTCAGCATCAGTTCATATAAGTCCTTCCAGGCCTCTCTGAAGTCTTCCTATTCATCATTTCTCATAGCACAATACCATTCCATTACATTCACATACCACAACTTGTTTAGCCATTCCCTAAGTGATGGGCATCCCCTCAATTTCCAGTTCTTGGCCACCACAAAAAGAGTTACTATAGATATTTTTGTACATGTTGGTCCTTTTCCAATTTTTTATGATCTCTTTGGGATACAGCCCTAGAAGAAGTATTGCTGTGTCAAAGGGTATGCACATTTTATAGCCCTTTGGTTATAGTTCCAAATTGCTCTCCAGAATGGTTGAATCATCTCACAGCTCCATCACCAATGAATTAGTGTTCCAACTCTCCCACTTCTTCTCCAACATTTATCATCTTCCTGTTTTGTTGTGTTAGTCAATCTGATAGATGTGAAGTGATAGGTGTGATGTGGTACCTCAGAGTTGTTCTGATTTGCATCTCTCTAATCAATAATGAGTTAGGGTATTTTTTCATTTGATTTTAGCTTTAACTTCTTCCTCTGAAAACTACCTGTTCATATCCTTTGACTATTTTTCAGTTGGAGAATGACACATATTCTTGTAAATTTGGCTCAATTCTCTATATATTTTTAGAAATGAGGCCTTTATCACAGACACTAGTTGCAAAAATTCTTTTGAAGTTCTCTGTTTTCCTCCTAATCTTGGTTGCATTGGCTTTGTGCAAAAACTTTTCAATTTAATGTAATCAAAATTATCCGTTTTGCCATAATGATATTTTCAATCCAGATAATATTCCATCCATACATGTTTGTCCTAGGTGATTCCCCCTCGTCCTATCCAAACAATAAGAGAAATATAGGGCTCTTAATCAGTCATGGTAATATGTGTCATCTAAGGGGAACCTGTCACAGCCACAAGGTGATCAGGGAGGGGTACAAAAAAGATAGAAGGAAGAAAAACAAAAGGTGGGAAAGAGGGGGGAGAAAAGAAAGGTTAACTACAGGAATGATGAGGGATGAGAAAATTAGGGAGAAGAAAAAAGATACAGTGAGAGGGAGAAAGGGGAGGAAGGAAAAGGGGAATAAAAACCAGCAATGGAAAAGCTGAGGCAAAAAAGAAAAAAAAATGTATATATAAATATATATAAACTAGTATAAGAAATAAAGAAATAAGTAGACCTAGGGAAAAAATGAGATTATAGAGACAAGAGAATTAAAATGAAGAGAGAAAAAAGGAGTTGTGTTCAATTACAGCAAGCTTTAGAAAAGGTGTAGAATATAGCATAAAGGGGAAAAAAGATGTTATCCATTAGTTTTTTTTTCAAAAGCATCTCATCTTTTAGTGACTACCTCTCAAGAACACTTATTTCTCATGTTAATACTTGTTTTTTTTTAACGTTGTAGGAATGACTGGCTTTGTTGAATTACAGCCTGCTTCATTAAGAGAAATGCCATTGAATGGAATGGATTGTCCACAACTTAGGATCACTGAGAGAAATGAGTTCATAATTCTTTAAATATCTCATAGTTTTGAACAATTGCGTCAAAAAATAGTATGTCTCAATCTTCATAAAACTAACATTAATAGATATCAACTTTCTTAGTGGTATGATGCCTGCGTTTATAAACCTTGATCTAAATCCCTCTCTCCAGCCACAGTCTTCCATCCTTGCTTCTCTCCCATCCTCTTATTTCTGCTGAACCCATTCTTCATATCTAATGTGACTTCTCAAAATCGTATGAGATAATATGGTGGAGTAAGCTTTGTCAGCTATGTCTCAGGTAGTTCCATAACCTACACTTTTAATCAAAAAATAATGCACTGAATATAAAGTTATTAAAGCTGCAGCAAGAAGAAAAGGCGTTGGAAAATACTTTGGTAGTAGGGGTTACACTAATTTGACATGCATGGGAATGGAACTGTAGGGGATATCCATAGTACTTTCCTTAGACCTGAACAAAGTAGCCTCAGCCTCAGCTCCCTTCTCTTCGGAAGACCCTTTCATCACAGGCAAAAAAAATATATAACTATAAAAATGAAATAGGAAGGCTAAAGTAAAATAATTATAAGTAACCTGTACAACAAAGTGAATGTCATCTTATTTGCATGGGATATATTGTATGAGAGATGAAAACATCTGAATACACATAAATTAAGCTAGCCAATTGGCCTGGATTGTGTGATGCAAAGATAGTGTAAAAGCCTGTAGCAAAAAAAGGCTGCAAATTGAAAAGTTCCCAATTTGGAACTGAGGTTTCTGGGTTCCTGAGTCTGTGCATGTGCAAAGTTCAGCTCCATAAGTGACAGATCCCACATTCCCAATTTCAGCAAGATAAGTAGTATGGGCTTGTCCCAATGAATCACACACAATCACACGGCCACAGCTCAGGATGTGGTTGGTAAGGGGGGAAGAGGAAGCCATCACACTGTCCCAGAACTGTTGGTCCAGACTGGATGAGATTTAGATCCTCCACCAAGTGCCCTGGGAGTGAGGTGGTACCCTGACAAAGAAGACTTAACCTGGGGCAAGGACAATAAATATCATTTTTCTGGCTATCGTAGGGCCCTCCCTGCCACTGGGCTACTGTCTAGGCTGCAGAGATATCACCTCTCTTTGGACAAAATGAAAGTATTCCATTGGATTTGAAAATTCCTTTACTAGTATGAAAAAAATGACCAAAGGCATGTTGGATCTTCCTTCCAAAAGCACTAGGAAATGGCAAGTGCAGGATTTAACAAAGTTACCTAAGGGACTGAGAGGTTTTGATTTGTCCAGAGTCACACAGCATGTGTTAGAGGCAGTACCTGAAACCTCGGTCTTTCTGACTCTAAGGCCAGGTCTCTATTTACTATACCACACTGCCCCTAATAATTTTTCCTGCTTCTTATATTGTTTCTTTGGTGGAGTTATTTCATTCTATCCTCAATGTGAAACAGTGTATTGCTACTATTACATTGTATTTGCATGACTGGCTTTATACAATTATATTTCATCCACACAGGACTAGGAGCTATACTCCAATATCCCTTTACTATCTCCTACCTTTGTACTTTTGTGTAGTCTGTTTCCCAAGTCTTGAATGCACCTCCCTCTTTAGGTCAAGCCTGTCAAAAGCCTTCTTTTCCTTCTAGGTTCAGCTTAGAGGTCAGCATTAACAGTGCTCTGTAAAAAGTAGGTACTTAATATACATTTATACTTACAAATAACAGGGAACAATTTAGTGTTGTTCAGTCATTTTTCAATCATGTCTGACTCTTTGTGACCCTACTTGGGATTTTCTTGGTAAAAATACTAGAGTGGTTTGCCCATTTCTTTCTCCAGCTCATTTTTACAAATGAAGAACAGATAAACAGGGTTAAGCAACTTGCCCAGGATCACACAGTAGTGTGTGAGGCTGGATTTGAAATAATGAAGATGAGTCTCCCTGATTGCAAGCTCAGTGCTCTATCCGCTGTACCACCTAGGTGACCTTGATTTGCCTGCTTGTAAATTCTCTCATTTAAATTTTTCTGGAGTTCTTTATATTTTGCCCTTGTGCTCATTATAACCTACTCTGCTTTAAAATTATTTTGTATGACTTGTAAGGTCTATGAGATCAGGGAATATACTTTTATTTTACTCACCCCCGCATGCCTGTCATTCAGTGACATTCAGCTCCTCGCTCTTCCTCATACAAGACACTCCATCTTCAGACTCCCAGCATCTTCAGTGGCTATCCCCCATACTTGGAATTCTCTCTTGTTTTTTATCTCTGCCTCTTGGGTTTCTTATCTATCTTCAGATCCCAGCCAAAATCAACAAGAAACCTTTCTTAATCCCCTTTAATACTAATAACCTCTGGACTATCTTCATTGTATCCTGTATATATTTTGTTTGTACAATTATTTTCTTGCTTTCTCCCCAAAGAGAGTATGAGTTCTTTGAAAGCAAGGGCTGCCTTTTGCCTTTTTTATGCACCTTATCTCAGGTGCTGACACACAGTAAGTACTTAATAAATGCTTGGTGACTAAATTATTGGCTTCAGTATCTTGATATGCCTATGAGCATAGGGGATAGGGACAGGTGTTGGGACCTGTATAATTTCATTGATATGGAGAATTCCCAAATCAATTGCTCTCATATTATATGGTGACTAAAATGACCAAAAGTGGAAGGTTGTAGGAAAAAATATGTGATACCTGCTGAAGTGCTACAAGAGTCCGTGATTCTGTCCGTTACCTAGAATGATTTGCGTAAGTCTACCTAGTTACATAATATTCTCCAGGCCTTAAAGATAATTGAGGAAGAATTTGAGCATTGTGTTGACTCTTAAACGGGCAAAAAGAGTCCTGTGGGTAGTAGATGTCATCAGAGGAAGAACGCCCAGCAAGATTTATATTTCTGAACCTAGAGGTGATGACACGGACTCTCTTAGAGTTAGAGAGTGATAAAGTCTTTTCCCTTGATCAAACTTTTCAAGGCCAGATATCTCAGGATTAGTGGCAAAGGGGGAAAGCCAGCTCCTAGCTTTACTTAATCAATAGTTTTTTTTCCTTTTAATTTTATTAAACTCTTTTGATTTTCAGGATAGGATTAAATTATTTAGTTTCTAATTGCTTTTTAACATACGCTTCCACAGTCTTTCTTAAATGTAGTTTTTATTTCATTATGATCTGGAAAAGGTGCATTCAATATTTCTGCTTCTGCTTTCTTTTTCCAAACTGCTCTCCAGAATTGTTGCATCAGCTCACAGTTCCACCAACAATGAATTAGTATTCCAACACTCCTACATCTTCTCCAACATCACCTATCTTTTTCTATGTCATCCTAACATAACTGATTCATTCCTGCACCTTCCTTCTATGCACAATCTGTCTAACCATCATAATAATGAAGTTCTTAGAAGATAATATATCATTTACCCATATAGAAAAGTATACAGTTTAACCTTATTATTTCCCTTTCATATTTGCTTTTTTATACTTCACTTGAGTCTTGTATTTGAAAGCCAAATTTTCTCTTCAACTCTGGTCTTTTCATCAGAAAAGCCTGAAAGTCCTCTATTTCATTAAATATCCATTTTTCCCCCTGAAGGATTATGATCAGTTTTACTGAATAATTATTCTTGGTTGTATTCCTAACCTCTTTGTCTTATGGAATATATCCCAAGCCCTTTACTCTTTTGATGTGAAAGCTACTAAATTTTCCATGATCCTGACTGTGTCTCATTATTTGAATTGTTTCTTACTGACTGCTTGCAAAATTTTCTCCTTGACCTGGGAGCTCTGGATTTGGCTATAAAATTCCTGGGTGTTTTCATTTTGGTATTTCTTTCAGGAGGTAATCAGTGGGTTCTTTCAATTTCTTTCTTGTCCTCTAGTTCTAGGATATCAAGATAGTTTTCTTTGATAATTTTTAAAAAACATGATATTTAGGATCTTTCTTTGATCATGATCTTCAGATGATACAATTATTCCTAAATTATCTATTTTTGATCTATTTTCTAGGGCAGTTGTTTTTCTGATATTTCATATTTTATTCTATTACCTCTTTCTTTGGACTTTGTTTCATTGTTTCTTAATGTCTCATGGAGTCAATAACTTCCATTTGCCCAATTCTAATTTTTAAGGAATTGTTTTTTTTCAGTGAGTTTTTGTACCATTCTTTCCATTTGGCTAATTCTACTTTCTAAAGAGTTATTCTCATCAGCGTTTTTTGTGCTCCTTTACCAAGTTCTTAATTGCCTTTTCATAATTTTCTTCCTTTGCTTTCATTTCTTTGCCTAATTTTTCCTTTACCACTGTAATTTGATTTTGAAAGTCCTTTTTTGAGCTCTCCCAGGAATTCTTGTTAAGTTTGTGTCCAATTCATTTTTTTTACCCTTTGAGGCGTTGTTTGTGGCTGCTTCAACTTCATAGTCTTCTTCTGAGTTTGTGCCTTAATCTTTCTAGTCTCCATAGTAGATTTTTATAGCCATGTTCTTTTGTTGTTGTTACTTTCTCATTTTTCAACTCTGTTTCTTAATTTAGATTTTTATGCTAATGTTGGGCTCCTAGCACGGGGAGTAGGGAGGGAAGGGCTCTGTCTCAAGCTTCAGGATTTTTCACACTGCTATTTTAAAAACTAGCCCTAGACATTTGGAAGTTCTTGGTGTTTCCAAGGTGGTGTGGTCTGAGGAGAGGTGTGATCACTGCTGTCTTGGTCTACACTCAGTTTCCTTAGGATGGCAATTGATATTGCTTCTTAGGACCCTTCCTCTTTTGGGACCCAAAATGACACTGTACCTGAGGGCCCTGATCCCTTGGGACCAGAAGTAATACTGCCCTTTCAGGGTTCCCACTCCCTCTTGACTGAAAGTACTCCTCTCTGACCTTGAACTCTGACCCAGAAGTCAGTATAAGTAATGGCCTTGCCAAACAGCATCTGATCTTGCTTCCAGTGCTAACACAGGGGGCCCCTGTAGTCTTTGTGACTACTTTCCAGGTCACCTTACTATCTCTGCCTCGAGAGCTCCTAAAGCAGCTTCTGCTTCTGTCACCACTACCTAGGCCAACCGGTAGTGTGTCATGTTTGTAGGCTCTAGGACAACCTTTTCTCTCATGTCACAAATCTCTATTTTTGACCTCTTATGTTATCTGGGATTTGAAGAATGTCTCACTCTGACCTTTGTTTGCTCTGCCACTCCAAAATTCAATTTGAGACTTTATTTTAAAGTTGTTTAGAGGCAATGTTAGGAGAGCTCAGCTTTCTCCACTCTACCATCTTGATTCTTCCCCAGACATCTCCATATCTCACATTCTCCTACTTGAAAGGAAGACAGTGCAGCCCTCCAAACACCAATTTTGTCCTTGGTAATATATAGAAAACACAATTAAAGCAGTAACAACAAGCTATAGTCTACTATAATGACGACAATAGAACAACACTAAGCCAACATCTACCAGATAAAACTAATAAAGCTGCAGAACTGATTAGGAAGACAATCTCTCTTCAGACATTATGCATTCAAAAAGCATTTATTGATGGCTTCCTATATACAAGACATTGTAGAAACAACATATAAAACTATGTAAAGACTTGGACTTATAAAGGAAGATGCAATTCAACTCCAGAGAAAAAAAATGACATACAGAAATATGCAAAGTACAGTCATGTATATAGGTGGCTCAGTGCAAGCTTACTTGAACACTGGATATTAAGGTCTAACTTAAGGCAATTCATGGATGCTAAGAAAGATGGTAAAAACTCAAATTGATTTATATAGCACTTTAAGGTTTGCAAAACCTTTACCATTATCTCAATCAGTTCTTCCAACAACCCTATTATGATCTCCATTTTATAGATGAAGACAACTGATTTATATATAGAATAGAAAAATCCTTCAAGAATATGAATATGTCTGAGAAAACGCAAAATCTGGGGCACAGGAAGGTGAGGTGAATACCAGTGAAACAGTCAATAAAGAAGGAGGTAAGGACAAAGGAAAAGGTGCAGAAGTAAATTTTGATAAGAAATGTCTTAATAGAGAAGTCTCTAATAAGACTTCTGAAGAGGTCTTATGAAAAGTCAGAAGAGGAAAAGAGAAGAAATCATGTAGGCAAGATGGCTTATGGTGAGCCTTGGAAGACAAGATGAATAAATTCATAATAGGAAGTCAACAAAATGCTTTTAGGAGGAATAAAATGGCCAAAGCAGTGTTTAGGAAATGGCATATTGGCAGCTGTTCTATGGACTGATTGAAGATCCTAAAAATTCTGTTCATTGTCTTAAAATCCTTGTAGACAAACTATTTGAAAATATCTGGGACCAGGAAATCATTAGTATGTGCATTTACATTCATTTTGTACTGTTTTTAGAAATTCCCTGAAGGAGAAAAAGGATAGGTAGAAACAGGAAATCTGCAAAGAGAAGATTGTAATTGTTCAGATGTGAAACCACATTATTTAACTGTGAGCACGGAGAGAAATAAATACAGACACATGGATCTGAACTGAAAAAGCCAACTTAAATATAAACCTGCAGGAACTAGGAAGCAACTAAACAACTCCAGTGATTTCCTATGACCTCCAGGATCAAATATAACCTCCTTTGTTTAACTAGGTGGCATAGTAGAGTACCAGGCCTGGAGCCAGAAAGGCTCATCTTCCTGAGTTCAAATCCGGCTTCAGACACTAACTAGTCATGTGAGCCTGTGCAAGTCACTTAGCCTTTTTTTGCCTCAGTTTCCTCCTCTGTAAAGTGAGTTAGAGAAGGAAATGGCAAACCAATTCAGTATCTTTGCCAAGAAAACCCCAAATGAGGTCACTGAGGTTGAACAGGACTGAAACAACTCTACATCTACTTGGGCTTAACCCATCTTTCTAGCCTCACTGGATTTCATTCCCTTCCTGAATTCTCTGTTACTGTCAAACCGACCTTTTCTGTTTCTCAAACTGCAAACTGTATCTCCCATCTCCATGTCTTTGCACTGGTCATCTTCCCATGTCTGAAATTCACTCTCTCCTTATATCAGTCTTGTAGAGACCCTCCCTAAGATGCAGCACAGGCATGATCTGCATGAAGCCTTTTCTTTGCTAGCAATTGGGGGACTATAGACACACACACACACACACGCACATATATATAGTTATATGTAAATATATGCACATATATCCATGCAAATACATAAATATGTGCACCTATACATGCACACATATGTATGTGTATGTACATATAAATGTAGATGTAATATATATAAATATGTATGCATTTATTATTACATAGACATATATAAATTCAGTTTAATTTATGCCATATGTATTTATAAGTATATTTGTTATCTCTCTCATTAAAATATAAATTCCTTACAAGGAAGGAGTTTTCCATTCTTTGTACTTTGTACTTGCATTCCTGGTGCTTGGCCTATAGTTAGCATTTAATAAATATATACTCCATTGATTAAAAAAGAAAAGCAGGAAGGAGCCTCATAGAAAGCATGACCTAGGTTCACACTCTGCCTCTGTTACTACTTGTGTGACCCTAAACAAGTCACTTAACTTTTCTGGTATTAGTTTCCTCATCTGGGAAATTATGAGGCTAAATTAGATGGTCTCTAAAGTTTTTTCCAATGTTAAATCTTTGATTCTATGGTCTTTCTAATGTGTTTTAGTCAAAGGGTATTCTGAGATGGGGTCCATAAGACCCAGGCAATATCTGGGCAAAATTACTCATTTCTGGACATGGGTTCTCATCATTCTTGTCTGTTCCCCTGTCTCAATCACCTAACCATTAGAAGTTCCCTGTGCCCTATCAACAAATGGTATTCACATGGGTAAGTTAATCAATCACTTGATCAACATTTATTAAACACCTACTATGTGCCAAGCATTGTGCTAAGTGCTAGAGATACAAAAAGAGGAAAAAGACAATTACTGCTCTCAAGGAGCTTATAATCTAATGAGGGAGATAGCATGCAAGCAAATGTATCCAAGCTACATACAAGATAAATGAGAAATAATTAAAAGAGGAAAAACACTGGAATGAATAAGGGGTAGGAAAGATTTCCTTGTTAGCCTTCAGTGAAGGTCTATGTCCAAAAATCTCCTTAGATTGAGTGGAGAACTCACAATACTGATCAAGAAGCCTCCTGATCAGTCCCATCATACTAGTGTTACTCTTCAAAATAGTATGAGTTAGAAAAACACTAAACATGGGCAATGAGATGGGCCAAGGATTGAACAGGAGAAAATGAGTTGGCTGGATTGCCTTGAGGAGATGGCCCAGAGCTTCTCATGACCCCAAGCTTCTTCATGAAACAATGCTCCAACATATTAATGATACTTTCCTAGTGATGTCATATGGCTACAAATCATCGAATAATAGCGATGACAATAAGAATAATAATATATTGATAACATTTATATAGCACTTCAAGGTTTTTGAAGCATTACATATATTAATTTATTGATCTTCACAACAACCCTATGCTATTATTATCCCAATACAAGTGAGGAAACTGAGGTACAAAGAGGTTAAGTACTAATCTCGGGTCACACAAGAAGTGTCTAAGGTAGGGTTGGGACTCAGTTTGCTGACTCCAAGTCCAGCACTCTATCAACTAGAATACCAAATAATTAAAGCTGCGCACTCTGTCCCCCAAGGACAATAGAAAGGTGTATGGTGATTACAAATAGGGTAGAATACACTACCAATTAATGATGGTGCAAGAGAAAATGCATAAAATATTTCAGCAGAGAAATATATGACTGAAAAAGAAGGTCAGGGTCATGTGGCAAGTGTGAGGGATAATTGATGGACAGTCAAAGTTGACATCCATGCAAGGTCAAGACAAGCACAGGATGGCCTATGAGAGTTGGACCTCTTGTGGAAGTGCACAGACATAGCCAAGAACAGAGCAGGATAAGAATGTATGAGTGAACTGTAATTTGTGTAATGCAATTAGCATTTTTTTTTTAAGTGCAGATTCTAAAACTTTGTATTTCAAAATAAATATCCAGACTCACAGAATCTCTGAGTTGTAAGGGACCTCAGAAAAAAATCTTTGGAGGTTCTTTACCTTGAATTTATTAACTTATTTTAAAATACATTTTGATAACTGTATGCCAATATTAATTGGTTTCCTTTAGTAATTCTATGCAGTTTATTTTATGAGGCTAAAAATATGATTCTAAGAAGAGGTCCATGGATTTCACCAAACTGCCAAAGGGTGGACGTTAAGACCTCTAACTAGTACAACTTGCCTGCACCTGGACAAGAATTTCCTTCACAGCAAACCCAGTGATCTCTGTTTTCCCCACCCTAAGGGAGATGGAGAGGCTAAAAGTCCTAGCTGTGAGAATTCTGGGAAATGCAACCCTAGTCAGACAGTACTGCTTTCACTAGTACCTGAAAGTCTCTTGTGTGTGTGCATGGACATGGAAGTAGTGGGAAGCAGGCAGATGGAATGGGAAGTCAGAGCCTGGGGAAGGTTGATGTTGAAGTACCACAACAGATTGTGGGGACTGCTAAGCCCAGGCAGACACTAAAGCTGTTTCTACGTTCAGTGGTCAGAATAGGGTTGCTGACATTTCCCTTTGGAAAAGTGAGTGCCAGATGGAGTGGTGACTGTTTCTTACCTCCCCTTCTTGCTGCCTGTGATGGCAAAAATTACCTTCGTTATTTCTCTGCTCTGTAAGTCTTTTCATAATTCCTGATTTAATTTATACCTTTTAAAATGAGCATATCATTGATTTAAACTATGACTACGAATGACTTCTTTGTGATTTTTGTTTGTTCTTAATGGTGTGTAGGGAAGCTTCAATTGAGTTCCAACCAAGATTTTACCTTCTATGAAGCTTTGCCCAACTGCTCCTAATTCTAGTGCCTCCCCTCTTCTAGTTATTTTCTATTTATTCTGTCTATAGCTTGTTTGTACATAGCTTATGTGTTGTCTCTCCCATTAGATTGTGAGTTCCTTGAGGGCAGGTACTGTCTTTTACCTTTCTTTGTGTCCCCAACACTTAACATTATGCCTGGCTCATATGCTTATTAACAAATGCTTATTGACTGACTAACTGAATGGATTATGATATAGAGAGATGAAATAGGACAGTATGCAAACAAGCATACATTCCAATGGTAGGGGGCTCTTTCAAGGAGTAGCTACTCCTTCTTTTCACCTTCAATTCCCCTATATACAACCAAAGTACCACCTGATATTCTCATAATTGAAGACAACAATTTTCACTTTTGCTTCAAATTACTTTGTACCCTAAATTATTTCAGCCCAAGCAACGCATTCTACTTGTGAGACATAGTAAATATAAAGAAATCTAACAAAGCATGAAGTTCTTTCATAACTTTAAAAAAAGTCACAGAAATATTTTTAAAGAATAAATTTGGTTTTGTAGTACTTATTACAATAATTATTACAAATAATAGCAATATGATTATTTTAAATGAATTTTATCAATATCTTTTATTTTTACATTATCCACATTTTTCACTTCTCACATCCTCTTCCAAAGAAACATCTTTTATAATGAAGCAGAAAAAAAGAGGAAGAAAGAAAAAATTCAGCAAACTAAACACATCAAAAAAGACTGGCTCTATCTGTAGTGTCCCACACTCATAGTCCCCCACTTTTGCAAAGAAATGAGGGAAAGGTACCCACTCCTATCTCTTCTCTGGGGTTTATCCCATTCATCACAACTTTGCAACATACAGCCTTGATTGTTTTTATGCTGTTTTTGTTATTTCTATTTCTACTGTTGTAGTCATTGTACGTATTGTTTTTCTGGTCTTGATCGCCTTGCATCAGTCCATAGAAATCTTTTCATGCTTCTCTGTATTCATGTTCATTGTTTCTTATAGCATAGCAGTATTTCATTAAATACATGTACCAAAGCTTGTCTAGTCATTCCCTAATCACTGGACATTTATTTTGTTTCCAGTTCCTTGCCACTGAAAACAGTGCTACAGTAGATATTCTGGAATACATAGGGCCCTTCTTATTTTTTTCTTTCCTTAGGGTATATTCTTAGCAGTGGAATATTTATGTCAAATGGTACAGACACTTCAGTCACTTTCTTTGTCTAACTTCAAATAGCTTTTCAGAATGATTGTACTTCACAATTCCACCAATACTGCATGAGTGTGCTCATCTTTTCACAATCCCTCCAACACTGACTATTCATTCAAGCAACCAACAAGCATTTATTAAGTGGTTATTATGTCCTAGGCACTTCAATACTATTCCTATCTTTGTCTATTTCATCTTCTGTCTTTAGCCTAATTAACTAACACATTCACATATCTATAGCTCAATGATAACTGCTTATCTTGATGATGACCCTTTGATATGGCAAGATCTTGAAATACTTTTTGAATCACCAAAAATTCTTAATGTTAACTATTCATTATTCAACCTGAATGGACCTTAGTTTAATTATCTATAAAATTACTTTATTTCATACAGAAATTTTACACAGAATTTTTGGAACAAATCACATAATAGATACAAAAGTTTTGTTGTTAACAGAATTTTATCAGCAGATATCAGCCATTTATTTATTTACTATAGTAACTCATGACTCAATTTACTGTGGTAAGAAGAGCAGAATTTGATATATTCTATTGAACTTTTTTCTGGTATGTTCCATTGAAATTGGTAATAAGTGACCAATGTAACTTTGGTAACTTGAATATTCTCTATTAACCTAAACATATAGTTAATTGAAATGCTATACTTTCTGACTATTAGGATAAAAGAGTGCTTACTGAAAATAGCTTACTGAACTCTTCTTTACTACCCTAATGAACTGCATGATAGCTCCAAAAATTACTAAGTTCAAATATTTAATGTCATTAAAATGGTCTTCTATGACATATTGGGGTTGTGAAAATTTTTGAATGGTTTCATAGGTCAGTGAAGCTAATAAAGTAAGTTAATTGGGCTATTATTTGTTACATATCAGGGGAGTGTTAATTGGGGAGTCATTATATTTTAACTCTGTAGCTGGGTTTCAGTCCTTACTCTATCACTTATATGTCCCTGGGCAACTGGTGGTACAGTGGATAGAACCCTACACCTGAAATCAGTTCTAATTCCAATTCCAATAAATATTTATTAAACCCCTACCACTTACCAAGCATTATGCTTGACCTCAAGACCAAATCCAGCCTCAGATATTTACTATCTTTGTGATCCTGAGCAAATCACTTACCCTTTGTTTGCCTCAGTGTTCTCAACTGTAAAATGAGAATGATGATAACACTTCTCTTCCAAGGTTGTTGTGAGGTTCAAATGAGATAGTATTTTTTTAAGTGCTTAGCATAGTGCCTGGCACTTAGTGGGAACGATGTAAATACTTAACTTTTTCCCTTTACTAGACTCTCAGAGGCTCAATTTCCTCATCTGTCAAGTGAGGGTAAGGATACCTGTCCTGCCTACTGTGCAATATTGTTTTGAGAATAAAGAATTGAGATATTTTTGTGAAAATATTTTGAAAATTGTAAAGTGATTTCCATATGGAAGCTTTTGTTGCTTTTGTCATCAGCAGTAGCTGTAATACTGTTATTTAGTTGAGGCTGACTCTTCATGACCCCATTTGGGGTTTTCTTGGTAAAGACAATGGAGTGGTTTGCCATTTGCTTCTACAGCTCATTTGGCAGATGAGATCACTGAGGTAAGTAAAGTTAAGGGACTTGCCCAGGGCCACACAGCTAGTAAGTATCTGAGGCCAGATTTGAATTCAGGAAGATGAGTCTTCCTCACTCTAGGCCAGGCACTCTATCTACTGCACCACCTAGCTGCCTTTAATGAATACTGTTTTCTAGTATAGTTTGTGGTTTGGTAGTAAGGACATATGTTTTCTCACATCTTCTCCAGATCAACCTTGAATTACAAATTTTTCAGTTTCATTTTATTGTTTCTTTTTTCATTGTTGCAATTAAACCGAGTGCCTGGCACATAGTAAATGCTAAATAAATGTTCTTTAATTGATCATGTTTTCTTGGTTTTGTTTAGTTCTGAATATAGTCAAATAAATCTTTTCATGTTTCTTTGAATTATTTATACTCCTTGTTTTATTTTTTAACAGCACAGTAATGTTCCTCTATATCTATGTCCCACAATTTATTTAGTCTTTCCACAATTGATGGGAACCTATCAGAGGTATGTGTTGGAGTAAGCTCTCACTAGCTTGTTAGAGCCATCTGTTAAACATTCGGTCTAAACATCTTGTTCATGAAATAGATAGGAGACCAGTGTCACTGGATCAAAGAGTACATAGGGGGAGTAAGGTGTAAGAAGACTGGAAAGGTGAGAAGGGGCTGAGTTGTTAAGGGCTTTGGATGATAGAGGATTTTGTATTTGATCCTGGAGTCAATAAGGAACCTTTGTTGTTTGGTAAGTAGCGAGATGACATGGTAGACATGAGTTTGAAGAAAATCACTTGGTTGACTGCATGGAGGATCTATTGGAATGGAGAGAGACTTGAGGGAGGCAAACCCTCTAGTAGCCTACTACAATAATCCAGGTACAAGATGATGAGAGTCAGCATCAAAGTGGTAGCAGCCTCAGAGGAGAGAAGGGGGTATATTGAAGCGAAGTTTCAAAGGATATAGTTGGAAAATGATAGTATTTTCATAAACATAGTCTTGCAAGGGGCAAATAACATTTTAGTATTATGAAAATAGTTTTGACTTTGTAAAGTCAAAGTGGTTTTCCTCAAAGAGAATCAGTGACCCCTAGCAATCCCCAGACCACACTTTGAGAACTCTTTAGTAGGTAATCTATATAAACCATGCTTGTCTGCCTAAGGCTCATTTGCCTAAACTGGAAGCCAGGGGGCTTTGGAGCTTTTAGAGATTATCTGTCATGGAAGACATTGTGTCCCAATCAAATAAGCAAACGCAGTCCCCTTTGATTGGCTGCCTTTTTGGATGACTCTGGAGAAGAGAGTGAGGCTGATGACTTTGCCTAACTTTGTTTCATTCAGTTCCAATTCACTTGCAAGTCAAGACATCATAGGTGCTCTTCCAAAATGAAGGGTGGACAAGATTCAGTCTAAGCATATATACTTAAAATCAGCAAACACTACATATCGGGACTTGATACATTGTTTTGTTGATTGTCTAGACTTAAGTTGTGGAAAAAACTTAATGCAGATTAAACTTAAAAATATGTCATATACACTGCCTCACCCCATCCCATTCCCAGCTGGTTGCTAAATACTTCCCAGCACATCCCTGGTACCTACTTTGTTTTCTGTTTTTTTTGACATGACCTGATGTTGATAAAGCCATGTTGGCTCTGACAAAGCATGAAACTGAAGTTTCAGACTTGTAGGTAAAGTAGAAATAAAGGTCTTAATAATATAGCTAAGGAAGCCATTCCCAAACTGTGGAATAAGCTTCATCAACTAATGGTAGCTGCGAGGTAGAAAAAGTAATAAGGATACACCAGATGCTGTTTATTCTGAGCTCTGTATTAAGATTAGAAAGCTGTTTGTTCTAGTGATTTGCAATGCTTTAGGTCTCATCCTAGAATCCTCCTGTAGACTTTATAATCCCTGGCCATTCTTATCCCAATTCCTGCTCTAAGCAAGACTAGCTCTATCTCCTCCTCAGGGTTTCAGGGGCATGTTTGAGAAGCAGGGGGAGGAAGTCTGAAATTGACTTGAATCCCTGTTCCCATATGTTCTCCCTCAAGTTAATCCCCAGAGATTAGTGTCCTAGGATCCTTTAAATAATTAGCATGAATTTGTTTTCCAAAGAAATATTTGCTGAGTAGATATAGCAAGAAAAGAAGTACAAACATCACCCCCACCCCCAATTAGAGGAGAACTCACTCACTGAGAAGAGTAGGCTCTAAATGAAAGAAATTGCTGCAAATCATTTACCCCATCAAGTTCACTTCCAAATGGAGCACAGCCAATGGAGGAAGTTAATTGTTTGCTGGATTAGTACCTAGAGTCAAGGATCAAAACCAAATTAAATCTGGAAACTTGGTTCAAACCTAGCTTTCTTGCCTTGCCCTATGCTCTTCTCTTTCACACACTCTCATTGAGCCAAACTGATCTTCCTACTGCTCCTCAAGGTGACAATCCATCTCCTTTCTCCACTTCTTTGCACTAGCCATTCCCTGTGCTTGGAAAAGGACTTTTTTTCTCCTCTCCACCTCTTAAAATACTTGGTTTTCTCAATTGCTATAATTGGGAGGAGGAAGGGAGGATTGGGAAGAGAAGAGAAGGAGGTTGAGGAGAGAGAGAGAGAGAGAGAGAGAGAGAGAGAGAGAGAGAGAGAGAGAGAGAATATGGAACTCAAAAATTTAAAAAAATCTTAAAATTGTTTTTGCATGTAATTGGAAAAAAATAAACAACAACAAAAACCTTCAATTGCTGCCTTCTCCAGGAAGCCTTAACTGATTCTTCCAGATATCGGTATTTTCCATTAAAAAATTACTTTCTATCACTTTTGCATATATTTACATGTGCATATGCTATTGTTGTTGTCTTTTTTTAATAGAATATAAAATCTTACAGGGTTGAGGCAGTTTTATTTTTTTCTTTGTAGCCCCAGTGCCCGACATAGTGCCCAGTACACAGCAGGTGCTTAATAAATGCTTATTGATTGAATGAGTAGGAACTCTGGACAGTTAGGTACCATATTGTTTGTTTCTTTATAATCCTCATAGTGCCCTGCACATTGCAGTTGCTTGATAAACATTTATTGAATGAATGAATCTTTGAAAACAAACCTTAAAATTAACTTCTTCAATAAACCATATTGTGGCAACCTCTGAGGAGTGTTAGAAAAGGGGCATACAAAGGGAGACATTTTTGCTTAAAGAGTAAAAGGAGGATAAAAAATGCAAATGCTGCATGCCAGAGATATAACCACTGTCTCTTTTGTTGGGTTTTTTTCAATGTCTGGGTGGTTTGATTTCATGTGAGCTCCAAACTCTGTACTACATATCTTTCCTCACAGCACTGAGCATTGATACCAATGTTCAAAAAATCATAAACAATCACCTCCCAAATGAGTTAAGCCTGTTTTTGTCCTAACACTAACCTGACTGTAGTACATTTTTACATATTAATCATAGAGCACAATTTGATTATTTAGCATTTGCCAGAAGCAACCAAAATAATGGTGATCCTATTTTAAAAATCTCTTTATCATTTTATTGAGGTTTCCTTTGGTATGTTAATTCAAGTCAGAGTAGCATGCATAAATATTTATTAAAATGAGGCATACCTGTTGCAAGAATCTAATTTCTACATATTCTGACTCATACACTTTATTTTGTTTTAGATAAATAGGAAGGATAAACAAAAAAGTCTGGGTGTGAAATTGCTCTCTGAGAAGTATGATTAACATCATGACATTGTGATTCTTTATTAGTCAATAAACATATTTTAAACACTTACTATGAACCAGGCACTAGGCTAAGCACTATGGATACAAAGTAAGGCAAAACACAATTACTACTCTCAAGAGTCTCACAGTGTAATAGGAGAAACAATATGCACCAGGATAAACTGGAGATAATCAACAGAAAGTTACTAGAATTAAGGTGGATTAAGAAAGGAAGAAGGTGAGAATTTGGCTGGTACTTGAAGGAACTAGGGAATCCAGGAGACAAAGATGAGGAGTAGGAGAATTCCACTAGGCATGAAAAGTAACCAGTGAAAAAGGGAGTCAGGAAATAGTGTGTCTCCTGTGTGAAGAACAATGAGAAACTTACTATCGCTGGATTTAAGAGTACATGGCGGGGGAAAGGGATGGTTTGTAAAGTATAAGAAGACTCAGAGGTGTGTGTGGAGAGGTAGGTTATGGAAGGCTTTGACTGCCAGAGAGAGGACTTTACATTTGATCTGAGAGGTGATAGGAGTCGCTGGATTTTATTAAGTGGTGGGAACGGGAGTGCCCTGCACTTAAGGATGATAACTTTGACAGCTGTGTGGAAGTTGGACTGGAACGGGGATGGACTTGTGGCAGGGAGACCATCCAGAGGCAATTGCAATAGTCCAGGTATGAGATGAGGAGGGTTGGCACCGTGCACAATGTCAGAATATTTATATTTCAATGGATCTGTGGTTTCATTAACATGAATCATCTATTCGCATAGCCATCATGGCCCTCATTCATTTTGTGTTCTTAGTTTCTACCGCACTGCCCTGAATAGTAGGCCCTTAATTAATGCTTGTTGGATTGATATGAATTGAACTGAACCAAAGGGAAACTTCTGGGCTGGGTGCAAAATCAATGGAAAATTTCAAGAAAGATAATGGACAAAATGAAAAGCAATCTCAGGCAGCCTGCATTGTATTCAGATTTCTTGAACATGTCATAGATTCCAGGCCAAGGCTAGGAGGCAAGAGGTAATAGTGTGCTGAGGGTCATAGAGAAATAGACGAAGGAATATTCAACAAACAGGATACATTACAAATGATTTCTGGAAATGACAAACTATAAAAATGCAGTTGCTACAGGAACATAGAAGATGATGAAAGGAAGGCAAAAGTCACATTGCTCTTATAAGGGTTAAGAGGAAAGTCACTAAACTGTGCAAATCCTTTGACCTAGATATGTCTCTACTAGGCTTATATCTTTAAAGAGATCAAAGAGGGATAAAAAAGATCCACATGTAAAAAAGTATCTACAGTATCTCTTTTTGTGGCGGTAATGAACTTGAAATAAAAGGGGTGCCCTTCAATTAAGGAATGGCAGAACAAATTGTAGTATATGAATGTAATGAAATACTCTATTGGTCTTTAGAAATGAAGAAAGAGGTGATTTCAGAAACACCTTAGAAGTTTTGTTTGAACTGATCCAGGGTGAAGTGAGCAAAACCAAAATTTATGCAAAAATGTTGTAAAGATAAATAACTTCCAAAGACTTAAGATCACTGATCAATACAATAACCAACCATGATTCTAAAGAATTCTAATAGTGAAGCATGCTACCAAACCTCTTCACAAAGAAGTGATGGACTTACGGTGTAGAATGGGACATATATTTTTGGTCATAGCCAGTGCAGAAATTTGTTTTGTCTGACCTGCATATTTGTTAAAAGGGTTGGGTTTTCCCTTTTCCCTCCCAATGTGGGCAGGTGGTGGTGGGAGGGAGAAAAGCAAGATTTTTGTTCACTAAAAAAATAATTTAATCTTTAAAAAAAAATAAGGGTAGAAGTGATTTATCAGATGAGAGTAATTCAATTTAACAAATATGTTTTGCAAACCTATTTAACACTATTAATCAACAGTTTTTAGACCTGTAAGTTCATTGGCATGGGGAACTCCAGGAAGAGAAAGCATCCTCTACCCATGCAGCTTAGCACCTTCTCTATAACTTGTAGGTTTAGAGAGTTATTAAGCTCCTCTTGTTTTAGGAACTGGAAAAAAGAGCATAATCCTTACCTTGAAGGATCTCCACTTCTATTAGGGAAGACAACAAGTACATAAATAAGCATATAAAATTAATTAGCTGTAAGAATCAGAGGAAGCTGGGTTTAGAAGGTATCCCTTGAGCTGGACTTGGAAGCATACTAGCGATTTTAAGAAGGTGACATGAGGAGGGAGTGCATTCCAGATCTCTGAGACAGCTAGTTCAAGGACAAAGAGTCAAGAGATGGAGAGTTATGGATGAAGAAGAGTAAGAAGGAATGTTTGGCTGATAATGGAATTTGAATAGGGGTAATGTTTAGGTAATGGTTGGGAAGGAAGAAAGGGCTTTAAATGTCAAACACAGGAGTTTATATTTGATCCTTGTGGCAATAGGGAGTTTATTGAGTAAGGGGAGACGACATGATCATAGCAGTGCTTTAGGAAAATCACATTGACAGTTGTGTGGAAGACAGACAGATTGCAGACACTAGAGACTTGAGGAAGTGAGACCAGTTAGGAAGCAACAGTCTAGGTGAGAGATAATGAGGACCTGAACTAAGTTGCTTGATTAGGAGTTGTGGGAAGAAAGGATGCGATAAGTCATCATAGAGTTTTCTCCTGCCTTGCTTGTGTGCAAGTACCATGGAGGACACAAAGTTTAAAATTTAGTTTATGCACTCAAGGAGAGAAACACATGAGAAATAACCAGGGGAAACTGTACATTATGATTCTTGTGCTTTACTCCTGTTGATCAATTTAATAGTTAGTGATTCTTGATGGTCTGAGGACCAAGGAAGGAAATGAATGATTCTCATTCACCACTTCAAGCATCCGTGTTTTCCTAACTATGGGTTTTCCTTCCACAGGGACAGATTACATCCACTTTGTGACTTAGGACATGGTCTTCATGAGTGGTGACTAAACAAAATTCATAACCTTATTCACTCAAAATTATTCGTAGAACAATATTGCTGTTACTGTATACAATATTCTCTTTGTTCTGCTTGTTTATACCATTATTTTGTACAAATCTCTCCATGTTTTTCTAAGATCATTGAGCTCACCATCAAATCACTATTTTCTTAGTTGAAATTGATGGCAGCTAGTTGTGCAAGCCAAGAAGAACCCTACCATTCTCTCCCACAACCTGCCTTATGAATTGGGAGATCATATGAATAATTATATGAATAGGAAACATTTGGCTAAAGAAGACTAGGAATAAGTCTACAAAACTTGCATGGTAGGGAATTCCAGTCATTGAATGCTAGAGCTTGAAGAAACCATAAAGATCATCTAATCTAGCTCTTTCAATATAAAGAAGGGGGAACAGAGGCTCAGAGTGGTAAAGGGACTTGAGCAAAGACAGGCAGCTACTTGGCTTATACTGATTACATTTTGGAAAATAAACCAGGAAAGATAACAAAGATGATGACTAATTGACCAATTAATTATGAAAATTGGTAAAATGTTAGAAGAGGAAAGCACATGAGAGCAAATTATCACGGATGTATGTATATACATACATATGTGAATATATCTGAGCGTATGTATGTATTACATACATATGTGTATTATATAGAATGAGATTGAATTTGTGATTTTATTGGCATGAAGAACTTTTGGAGAGGAAATTCTTCTACCATCTTCCCTAGAATATCTTAGAGTACTGAAAGTTTAAGGGAAAGCAGGTCTTCCTAATTCCAAGCCCAGCCCTATCCACCGGACAACACTGCCTCAAAGATTTTATATATGAAGATGTAAAATATGTGTATGTGTATATATATATATATATATGTATGTATATATATATATATATATAATATATTGAAAATGTTTAAATGGAGTTAATTTGTTGACAAAATTGTCCCTAGCATCTCTGTGCCCTGGGTTGTTGTACTGAATACAGTTTCAAAACACATTAGGCAATGTGCTAAACCATTAAGCAATTAGAGCTTTAAAATGTGGGTTATAGAGGAACAGAAATAGTTCAGGCTGTAACTATGATAGAGTAGCATGAGAACATATGTGAGACTCCCAGATGGGCCTTATCCCAAGGGAATGTATATGAATGTAAATTTATTACAAGATCATCAGAACTGAGGATTAAGAAATTTTCAAAGAGTTCCTTATGTGTGTAATAAACAAAAGCTATTGGAGCTTTTCAAAAAATTGAATTAAAAACAACTCCTCAAATCTTTTCCTCATGATTTAATAGCAGGCATGAGATTATGGTTTCATTTACATATTGCCTTAAGCTACCATGTGACTTTAGGAAATCATTTGAGGCCTAGATATGTTTACATTTTTAAGACCTTAAAAAGAAACATATACATACACTATAATATGTATATGTAATACTATACACATGCATATATGTGTATTATATACCTACACATATGTATATACACTTATATGATACATACACATACACATATGATATATATCATTCATATATATTATATATACACATATATGTAATGTAGAATGGTGTTTCTCAAATTTTTTTTATCTTAGGATCCCTTTACCCTTTTAAAAATTATTAAAGCCCTCAAGATTTTGTGTAGGTCACGTTAACTTATATTTGCAGTATTAAAAATTAAAATATTTTAAAAGATTATGAAAAGAGTTTTGATGCTATGGACCCACACATGGATCTCATAGATACCCAAAGGGTTCCCAGATCACACTTTGAGAACCACTGGAATAGAGGGTACTGTCTCCATTGCTTGTGGTTGTTCAGTCATGTCCAACTCTTTTTGGCCTTATTTGTGGTTTTCTTGGCAAAGATACTGGAATGGTCTACCTTTTCCTTCTCCAGCTAACTTTACAGATGAACTGACTGAGATACTGGCTTGCTAGTAATTGTATGAGGTCAGATTTGAACTTAGGAAAATGAGTCTTCCCGACTAGTACTCTACTATCCATCGGGCCACTTAGCTACCCTCTCTCTGCTGCTACAGAAAGGCAATTCATCTGCAATTTATAATCTTAGATGTCTGCCTGAAGCACTGAGATTAAGTAAGTTTCTCAGGGCCATGCAGCCATTTATTATCAGAGGCAGGTCTTGAACCCACGTCCTGTTGGCTCAAAGACCACCTTTCTAGCTATTACCTCATGATGTGCTAATATAAACAGACAACTACCTAATCAGTGTGAAGATATCTCTGGACTAGCTTGTCATACTTGACCTTTCCAATGTAGTCCTTTTATCCAGTATTTCTACCTCCCATCACCCAACTCATTTCTTTTTCCCCTCCATTCAAAGGGTTCCTCTAATATTTTACTTTGTTCTGTATTGTTTAATATCTTCTGATATATTCTGGGAAACTCTGTCCTCTGGTTCAACAGTAGAGACTCAAATATTGGACATAGTACATGTGAATAGTTCCTCCAGTAATGGTGTATCCAGCAAGTAAGAATTCAGAGGTTCTCTCCTATAGTGATGGCACTTCAATGTCCTCTACTTAATTACTCTTAAATTCTATCATTATATTAGCCTTGTCTCTCCTGACAAGATCATGAGCCTTGGGGGCATGGACTAGCTTGTCTACTTCTTTGTATCAACTGAATAATTCTGTTCAACAAACATTTATTAAACTTGCTATATGCTAGGCCCTGGGGATGCAAAAAAACAAAAAAAAACAAAACACAAAAACCCTTGAATTTCTCCTGCCCTCAAGGATGTTAAATTCTACTGGGAGTTCACAACAATAAATATGAATTTATACATACAAAATGATTTCAAAAGATCAGTGTGCTAATGATGGGGTTGGTTTGGGAATCCAAAGAGGCCTCGTGTAGGGGGTGGTAACCTGAGTTATGCTTTGAAGAGTAGCACCTAGGGCACCCCCAGTCTCACACAATGTGTCTACCAGACAAGGCTGCCTCAAGTTGAGTACTCTTTGAATCTATAACCAAGTAAACCATAGATCATGTGAAGCCAATTCATTACTTTTATTAGTCAGGGAAAGGACACAATTTAGTTTAAAGAGAAGACATTTAATAAAATAGCACAGTATGAAAGTAGCAATAAAATATTTCTATGACACATTCTCTGGCAATTACACATGTCACCAGTAGGATGAATAGACTCACGTAGCAAACACATTTAAGGAGCTTACTTATAGGGAACATTTGTATCTAAGGCATACCTTTGGTGGATGGGGAATGGAGGAGAGGGGGAACAGATACAGGATGACTGGAGTCTTCTGGTGATGTCATTGCACTGCTCTCAGGAGACTCACTCCCATCATCTCCTCCAGACTCAGTTTCCTGTGATGAAGATTCTAGGGATATTTCCAGGTAATACCCCACTGCCTATGTGGTGCTAGTTACCCTCTACTTCCAAATTCTAAGGTTAGCTAAAATATTTGGCTATTGTTGTATCTCTACCTTTTAAGAAAACTTTGCTCTACTTCAGACTTTTAATTTTGAGCCCCTGATGAAGAACTAACAAAAATCTGGGGGGAAGGGGAAGGAAAGGAAAATTTACTAGAAATTTTTTCCCCCATGGCCTTCCATTTACAGCAGAAGAGTCTTTGCCCCAAGTGCTAAGCATGTTAGGACATAAAGCAAGGTCCTCACAGCTAGCTATGTCCTCAGATTTAATCTTATCCTTGAGCTAATTGTGTCCTGTGGCTGATGTTTAGAGGGAAACACACAAGTGAGGACTCTGACACATTTAGAACTACCAAAAACAGGAAAAAGATACTATTTTCTGTTTTGAGAATGATGACTATATCCCACCATGAGCAGTGAGATCAAGCTCAGATTGAGCTGGAGGGAGCTAAACTCTACACATAAGGATCCCTTTGTCCTCCATACGGACTTAGAAAACCACATATTCACATTATCTATGTTCTATTATATTCTTATTTATTTTGTTAAGCATTTCCCAATTACATTTTAATCTGTTTTGGAGGTACTTAGGAGCATTGCCAGACTGATGTGTATTGAACACCTCTGGTTTTGAGTGAGTTGTGTTTCTAAGTGGATGCAGATCCACAGAGTAATTTTAAATTGATGATCCACTTCAAAAGTGTGGGGAATCTCCCCAGGCATTTCATCACAGGAGCTCATCTTGATTCTATGTCTTGGATACCTGAGTATTATAGGAATCCAAGGGGAAAAAAGAAAAGCTTTATTTTCAGCCTATAATTAGACAGCCAGTTTTTCCAATGTGACTCCTATGAAAGGAAGGTCAGTTACTGAAGTTAAAATAGTTTCCATGATTGAATGGTTAAATAATTATATTGATGCTATATGAATGCTCTTTAGAGCACTGGCATTTGGCAGTGTGCCTAGAACCTCAGAGAACTGCTGTTTGGAGTCCCTCATGCCTTACGCAAAAAGGACATTGAGAGTATTCCATGAAGGACCATATTTACTTTGAGAGTAGTGTCAAAAATATAAGTTGACACAATAAATCAGACAAAGCTCTGGCTGTTTTCTGTATTCCCCATACAGGTAGACTATTAAAAACCCTCTTGTAAGGGAACACATTGGTAGTGCTCTTAGAAACTGATTACCAGGCCTCTCACTCAAGACAAAAAGAAACTGCATAGAGTAAAACCTCCAGATTGGCAGAAGAGTAATCAAACACAGAAGAAAAGACATCTGTGGCACCAGATCAGCTGAAGACATTGAAAGGCCTCCATACCCCTAGTGCATGAACCTAGAGAAGTCATGGTCTGTCTTTCTCAATCCTCGTCACAAAATTCAAGAACCTCAGAAACAGCCAGGTCCTCAGAGACAATCTAGAACACAGCACAGGGGGAAAATTCCCTTCTGCAGCCCACCTAAGAGGTCCTCTAGCCATTGCTTGAAGACATCTAGGGAGGGGAAATTTTCTATCTCCCAAGAAAGCCCAGCCCATAAAATACTAACCACTTCCAGAGAAAGAACGATGAAGTCTGAATACAGATTGAAGGATACCATTTTCACTTTTTATTTGTTTTTTGTTTTTTCTTTCTCATATTTTTTCCTTTTGTTCTGATTCTTCTTTTATAACATGACTAATTTAGAAATATACTTAACATGATTGTACATGTATCAAAAAGAAAAGAAAGAAAGCCCATCCCATGGCTCTACTTGGGATGTTTTCCTTTATCTATCTGAAATCACTCTCTTTACCAGCCTTCCCCTGCTTTTAGCATTGCCCCATTTGGGGAAAAGAAGAGTCTAATCTCCCTTAAGCTCATAGATTTAAGACTGGAAGAAACTTGGGAACTGACTAGTCTAACTGTTCATTGTACAAGTAAAGAAACAACACACAGAGATTTTCCCATAGTTCATAAGATCACATGGGGTAGTAAGTGGGAGAGGCAACATTTGAACCTCCCTCTTCTGACTCCAAATCAAGTGTTCTTTCCATTACACAATAGCCAGCATTTATTAAGCACTGTGTTAAGCCACTGGAAATACAAACACAAGTAAAAAGAGACATAGTGCCTGCTCTAAAGAAACTGATACTCTAATAGAGGAATATAACACATAAAAGGAAGCTGAAAGGGTTGGGGAAGAGTAGGTGGTAGAGGACAATTATAGAGGAGCCCAGAGTTCAGTATGATAAGAAATGAAGACTGTCCTGGGTGCCCTGATTGGAGCAATAGGAATGAGGGAACTTCCAAGGTGTGGATTCCAAAGTTGAAGTGATCTTCTCTGCCTGGTTTCAACTCCATGAAAGATGTCCATACCAGGTTAAGCTCATCACTTTTAACTCACCAGCGTGCTACTGACTCAAGCTTTGATGGACACCACCTCCCTTATCCTCATCTTCCCTTTGATTGGCGGGTTAGCGGATATAATACCAAACTCTTCCCAATTTCCTCCTTTATAGAGAGAAGAAACTGGACTTGAATCTCACTCTGCAACAAGATGCCCCCATTCCTGGTGTCTCCTAATGTCCCCCACTTCTGTCCCACTTTCCTGCCTGCTTTTTGATCTGTCTCCCCCTTTAGATTGTACTCTCTTTGAGAGCAGGGACTGACTTTCTTTTTATTAATTATACCCTCAGTGATAGTACAGCGTTCAGCACAAAGGAGGAGCTTAATAAATATTATTGGATTTGATTGACAGAGTCCAGATTAGAGTCTCCAGACTTGCCCCTGTAGCATTTACCTCTTGGCATCTCCCTTTGGGGCTCAGGTTTGAGGGGGAGATGTAGAGCTCCACAGATGCTCAACCACCTTTCTTCTATGTGTCCTCTTAAATATTTCAAGACAGCTATCATGTGTTCCCATGACTCTCTCCTCCTCTAGACTAAACATTTCTATTTCCTGCAACTGTTATGCTCATGAGGCATGAGCCCAAATGTGTTCTTGGCCACTCTGCTCTCAACATCATCAATGACCTCCCGAAAATATCATTACCACCTTCCTCTCCAAGAAAAATTCCCAACATACATGTTAGCCTTGAAGTGACCAGACAAATGCTCTCTAGGATTGGTCAGCTCTACATCAAAACCAGCCCAATGCTCTATCCACTAATTTTTTTAAAAAAACTAGTCCTGCTATTTAACCAGTATAGGGACCTCCCAATGTGAAAATTCTCGCCTCATATTCAGTGTCAACTCATCTATAAAAGGAGGGAAAACCCTTTAAAATGGTGTTGACAACCAAAAAATTAAAAGATGGAAAAAAAATCAACCATAACCAAAACCCATATCCCTATCTTATCTTTGTTCCATGCCACTGACCACAAAGGCAAGGACACTACTACAGAGGGGACCACAATACTTAATGAACTCATTCATGCTCATCCAACCAGAGCATTTGTTAAATGAGCTGCCACAATGCAAGGACAAGAGGACAGCTTCCAAGTTTCATATATTGAATTAGAGTGTTGCATAATACAGATGAAAGAAATTTTATATATGAAAAGTGAAAATTTAGAATTACTAGAAGAAAGAAAATTTTTCAATAGTAAAGAGGAAAAACCAAGCTGGCTCAATCATCCATCAGATCTCCACAGTCACAGAGAGCAAATAATGTTCAAGGATGAGGAGTACATTTCTATTTGTCCTTTCATTTCTTTTTACAATTGAGTTTTATTCATATGTATAAAATGGACCATACCAAAATCAGTATTTTAAGGAAGAGGATTTGATCTCTACATTCCTTGGTTTCTATTGCAACACTTCATAGATATTCTCAAGGAGAACTCAGAGCCTGAAAGATGAAGACTGCAAGAAACCACACAACCACAATTGATAATCCCCAAAGTGAACTTTGTGTTTTGTTTTTCTGTCTTCTTTATTTTGTTGCTCTTTTTTCCCCCAGAACAAGCTATGCTGACATTTTGAACAGTGCTATTCAGATACTGTATTGAAACTCTGCATGCAAAATGGGTAAAAATGCCAAGACTCAATCCATGAAAAAGTTCACAATAGGGAACGAAAAGTTGGCCATTTAAAATATTGATACTCTAGTCTTGTCTTCTGTCTACCTTCTACTAAGCAGGTAGGCATCTCTGGATCTAACATTTTTTCTCCTTCCTTTCCTGAATCTATGTGCATGTATCTGTATATATGTGTGTTTGTAAGTGTGTGTATATGTGTATACCTACAGATTCCTCCTTAATGTACAACCTTTGTTGTCTCAAAGAATATCAGAACTACTTCTGGGCCCCATTAGTACACAATTCAGGCATAAAATCCTGCTGACAAGATAATCGATATTTTAGATACTTTTCTACCTGAAGGAACATTGATAATACCACATTCAAATGCTAATTGTTCAGGAGATACAGAAGAAAAAGGAAAGGGATTGGAAAAGTTTCTAGGTACCATCTATAGCAAAATGAGGAAACTTTTCCCTTTGAAGGTGAATATCAAAGGCCTCATGAGAGGGAATCTGAAGAAAGTAATAGAAAGAATACAGTCAGAATACAGATTCTCTGACTACAAATTCAGAGTTCTTCCTACAGAAGAATTCCTTCCTTCTTTCCTTCTTTTGCATCTTTTCCCATCCTTCCCACCAGAGGGTTCCCCAAGAAATGCCACACAGTAATATGTCCTCACCCTGCTACATGCTTCATTAACTGGGATACTTGAAAAGCAGGGAGTGGAAAAATGATGTGCCTACAATCAGGTCCTGTGGCTCAGGAGTTTCCAACTTTTTTTGCTCCCTGTACCCTTTGACTTTTCATGAGACTTTCCCATATCCTTTATTCAACATGAAAGGAAATGTATTCTGGAATTTATCATGCATATGCCCAAGAAATAAAATATAGAAATTAATTAATTTTTCATAAAAGTAGAATGAGATTTGCTATTCCAAGAGTACACTTAGAAGCTTGTGCCTTTATTGATTGGAAATCACTTCATTTTAAGAAATCAAATAAACATATTCCCCATGTGCCTTTGACAAGCTTCTTATACGGACGTATACATGCATTAGGTTTGGAACCACTGACCTAGGGTTTCTAGAAATGGTAGTCTGATATTTATGTCTGTTCTCTACAGACCTTGGGTGAATTTGGAACATGCTCAAAGGTGACACCGACGCTTGAGGGCAGCCTTTATGTGACTTTGTTGTTCAGTTATTTTGGTTGTGTCCAACTTTAGTGACCCTATATGGAAATGGCAGTAGTTTGTCATTTCCTTCTCTAGCTCATTTTATAGAGAAAACTGAGGCAAACAGAGTTAAGTGGCTTGCTCAGCGTCATACAGCTACTAAGTCTGAGACCAGATTTGCATCCAGGAAAATGAGTTTTGCTGACTCCAGGCCCAAGCTCCATCCACTGAGCTACCTGGATGCTCCTGCGAGGCTTGAGGTATTTAAATATATGTCTAAGATTAGAAAACTCATAGCCTTTTACTTGTTCCCCATATGATTCCCAAACTCTTGACATGGATGTTTCAAGGCTTTCTTCTCTTTTTTCTCTCTACTTCACTCCCTTGGCTTTTTCATTCATTTCCATGATTTTATTTCCCATAACTATACAGGTGATTCCCCTGTTTTTACTTCCAGTTCTACCTTTCTTGTAAGTACCAGGTCTACACCTTCCATTGCCTTCTAGGTGACATAGTTTGCCTTTCATCAGTACTTTCCACCCCATTCCTGCTACCAGCACCCTAATACAGGGTACTATGTGTGTATTATGTAATGTAATATAATACAACATAACAATACAACACAACACACATAACAGTATATCTATAATATAATGCAATATAATAAATTCATAATATATGATATGTAATTATATGACATAAAATAAACAAATTCTGTTATAAATTATATACTAGTATATTATAAATTAATTATATTATAATATTATCATCTTTATGAACCACTATAAAAGCCTCTTTAAAGGTCTTCCTGCCTCACTTCTCTCATTTCCATTCCAACCTTTACTGTTGTTCTAGAATAATATTGTTTATACATAGGTTTAATCACATCACTTCTCTGCTCAAAAATCTTCCATGATTCCCTCTTACCTACTAAATAAATCCAACTACTTCTATCTGTCAAAGTGGTGCCATCTTGCTTTTCCAGCCTTCTCTCATTTTCACTCCTTATCCATGTGATCTATAAGCAACAATACTAAGCTCAAATCTCATGCTTTCATATCTTTAATTACGTTGGCCTTTGTGTCTAGGGTGTTCCCCTCCCCATTCTTTGCTTGTTTAATTCTTATTCAACCTAGAATACCCAACCCAGAAGGTACTTCCCCCCGGTGCCTTCTCTGATTACCCTACCATGGTCAGTCACTATGACCTTTGTCCTAAGACGTTCGATGGTCCTTGATTTTTTAACTCCAAAATGTACTTATGAGACAGCATGGCAGATTGCATAGAGAGAAGGCCCCAAGTCAAGAAGACTTTCATAGGAGGCTTGCCTCTGACACATGCTAGCTATGAGACCTGTGAGAATATTTTTATACCCCTACTCAATTTGATTCATAGTCATTCAATTTCTTGTGATTTATGAGTATTAGTGATGACCTAGAAGCAGAATTACATTTAATTGTTAGAAGAAGAATTATGCAGGTTGGAATGAACCCATTCTGTACGGATGCTTACACTGCGTTTAAATGATTTAGAAGGCAGATTTGTATAATAGTTTATTTTGGCCAGAGATAAAGAATTGATTGAATATCCTCCCACCACCCTCCATACCCACACCACCAACCACACATCCACATCCACACACGCACACACACACACACACACGCACACAAACACATAGTACCCTGGAATCTGCCGTGTTTCGAAAAACCACAACTTCCCTATCTTTTTGCCCCTGGTGGTCACAACAAACAAGTGGAAAGCACCAAAATCCTGTTGCCTAGTCACTGACTACATACTCGTGATTGATAACATGTGGAAAGATTGATGACTAAACTTTGGTGATAAATAGACATCTCCCTTGACCAGATGAGAGTTCCTTCCTTTAGTCAAACATGGAATTCCACTTCCTCTCCTTGAGCAATTATGTGGATTAGTCCCTTTTGGAATTGACCAATAGAAAAGTTGTCCTGACTCAATCTATTTTTGGCATGCCTTCAATTGCTATTAAAAAGCCTAGCCCCAAGGTTAGTAGAGGGATTAATGACTGTAGAGGTGAGTTTTAGATCCAATTTCTTGGGGGACCACTGGTTTTCCTAATAAATTCAAAATTGTTGGAGTGTTTTAGTGTCCTTTTGTTGCACATTAGATTGGAATTTTGAGGTCACAAACCCTCAGCAAAACACTTAATCTTTCAGTTCCTGAATTAACTAAGATTATAAGTTGTGGAATGGACACCAATATACAGGAAGAAAGTGATTTTCCCCACTAAAAATCACATGAAATCACAGATCTGATCCAATAGATTTAGAGGATCATAGAATTGAGAGATGGAAGAGACCTTATCCAATACTGTGTAGTCTAAGGGGGCATCCCACTCCCATGTGAGCTTTGGTGGTGGTGTTCACTTGTTTCAGTCATATCTGCCTCTTCATGACGTCATTTGGGGTTTTCTTGGCAAAGGTACTGGAGTAGTTTGTTATTTCCTTCTTCAGCTCATTTTACAGATGAAGAAATGGAGGCAAATGGGATTAAGTTCCTTGCCCAGAGTCACACAGCTAGTTAAGTGTCTGAGGCTAGATTTGAACTCAGGAAGTTGAGTCTTCCTAACTCCAGACCCAGTACTCTATCCACTGCATCACCTAACTTTCCATGTGAATTAACCCAGGTGTAAGATATATTCTGGGTCAGGACCTACACAAATTTGTTTCATGAGGTTTGACCAGTGTTCACAGTCACCAACCACAGAGCAAATTAGTTTAAAACAAAATATATTTTAATCAAACAGCATAGGAAAAGAGTACTAAGATTTCTGCCCCCCATCCTACCCATCATCACCTCTATGTGCACATAGGTGGTTCTCACAGGTTACCGTACCACCTTTGGGAAAAACCCACATGTGGAGGGTATACACATGAAGAACCTGTGTGCTAGGGCATATAGGTGGCTTGGAAAACCTGCACCCCTGATGTTTTGGGACTGTTGATGTTCTCTTGCTATGGCATTGTAATGATCTCTGCTGGGTGTCTCATCTCTGCCACTGTGCATCTTATTTCTATTCTGTATTATTATTTCTGTGGGCATCTCCACTGAACTTAGAGTAACCAAGCTTCTTTGTACTGAGCTTCAGTTCTTCAGAGCAATATTTTTAGCTCTCTGCTCCCATCTATTGATGTTGTAGCTCAGTCTTCCAGTCAAGTCTGACTCTTCATGACCCATTTAGGGTTTTCTTGGCAAGATACTGGAGTGGCTTGCCCTTTCCTTCTCCAGCTCATTTTACAGATGAGAAAACTGAGGCAAACAGGGGCAAGTGACTTGCTCAGGGTCACCTAGTAAGTGTCTAAGGCCAGATTTAAACTCAAGTCTTCCTGACTCCAGGCCTGGCACTCTATCTACTGTGCCAATATAGCTGCCCTATCTATTGAAGTACAGAGGCTAAAAAGCATCTCAAGAACAGATTGGTGCTCTTTAACTGTATAGCTGAGCCTATGATTCATGATAGTTAGGACAGGCAGCTAACAGAAACCAGAAGACTTCTCCTAGACTATGATCAAATCTACTATTTGTACTGCCTTTGTCTGGCTAGAGTCAAGGCCCATGGCCCCTGACAGAAACTGGAAATTGGGTTACAGAATTACGTAGAACTAACATTATATCCCTGGTTTTGACCTTTAAAAATAAGAAAACCTATTTTGGATAATCTTTGAAGACAGACTCCTCAAGAGCTGTGTGGAGCTTCAAGGAATAACAGGTCAGGTCTCAAGTCCCTTTTGATTGCTTTTCAAAGGAAACTAGGGTTCAAAAAAAATTAGATGAATCAAGTAAGCTGATCACCACTACTTTTGCTCCACATTTCTACATTTATTATGAAAAAGTCAAAAACAAATCTTCCATTAGTTTCTCTATAGTAACTCTTTCTACTACCATCTTCACTAATGTCTAACTTGGGATATAATTCAGTCTTAAACATTTTGCCAGTAGAGCACAAACTCTGATAAATCCTGTATAGGAGTTGGAAAGACTGTTATTATGAAACTGGTGATGGACCATGTATCTATTGTACAAGCTTTGACTGAGCCAAACACAAAGACTCCTAAGCAGCTTGGTTGTTGGAAGTTGGAGGAAGAGGAGAGGGCAGGGGTTGTGGGATAAGGGAAAGGTTTTCAGTAACATTAATTCTCAAAGATCATCCATTATGTCATAAAGAGGTTAGGACATGACTAAAGAGAGGGAATACCCAGACCAATGAAATCATTAATTCTGCAAATGTTGGTATCATCCCTCCACTAATCATTAGTTCCACCAGAAGAAAGGTCATATGTTAACTAAACTTTGAACATCTTGTAATGCCTAGGATAGTATTCTTATATTCTGTATATATCTTTTTTTGTACATAGCTATCTCATGGTGTCAATCTCCCCTGTTAGACTATGACATCCTAGGACTGTTTATTGCCTTTGTTAGTTTCCCTACCACCTAAAACAATGAAGAAAATCACTGCAAGTCAGCACCTTCTTGCAACCTAGGTAAGTTGCTTAGAGTAACCAGAGGTGAATTGACTTGCCAAGAGTGTTCTAATCCATATCTTTTAGAAGTTGGAATTGAATAGAGGTCTTCTTGGTTCTAAACCTAACTGTCTATCCGCTCACCCATAGTACCATTAAGAATGTCATAGAAGTGGTATTTTCTTAATTTTGTTTTAATTTTAAGTAGTTTCTTAAAATTTTTAAATCTTATTTGCCTTACATACAGCCATGGTTTAGTCATATGAAAATAAAGAACTTCTAAATATTTAAATATATTAATAGTTCATGAAATCAAGTTTTAAAAAATGGACTTAAGTTATTTCTTAAAGACTGCCAATCTCTCTCATGTTAGATAGTAGTATGAAATATTAATACTACATATTTAAGCTATTCTTACTATAAAAGTAAGGGAAATAATTTCAGAACAATTTCCAGGAGATTTTAGAAATGACCTAGTCAGTTATTCAAGTATTCATTAAGCACTCACTATGTGCCAGGCATTATAAGTGCTGGTGACGAAAACAAAGATGCCAGCACTATCTGCTTCAAGAAGCTTATGTTCTAATGGAAAGGACTGGGAAAACATGTGTATACATACATATATATGTATACTTGTGTGTGTATGTGTGCACATACATACACACACATACATATATATGTATATATATAGCAGACACATTAATAATAGATGGAAAGTAAACTCAGAGGGGAGTCACTATGAGCGAGATGCCCAAGAAAGGTCTCCTGCATACAGTTGAGTTTAAGATTAGTTTTAAAGGTAGCCAAGTAAGCTAAGAGGTGGAAATGAGGAGGAGAGTGTACCTGTCATGAGGCACAATCAGTGCAAAAACTTGGAATGCTGAGTCGGGACTCTCTGAATGAGAGGTGCTACTACCTGTAAGCCACTGTAACTGATTCATCAGGTGTGTGGGAGTAAATAAAATGTAAACATATTGGAAACCTAGGATGGTCTAGTGCTTTAAAACAAGGATCTTTATATTTGATCTTGGAATTAATAGGAAATTTGCTAAGTAGGGCCCTTGAGGGTTGGGGTAGAGTCATTGTCAGACCTCTGCTTATGGAAAATCACTTTGGTTGCTGTTGATGATAAATTGGAATGGGTAGAGATAAGAAGAAGCAAGCAGTTAGAAGAGTTCCAATCGCTCAGTTGAGAGATGATGAGAGCTTGTACCAGAGTGAAGGCTGAGGGAGTAGAGAAAAGGGATAGACAAGGAAAAAATGACAAGATTTGACAAAATTGAACAAGTAGGTTGACCCTGAGTTTGCTATTCCTTCTCTTAAAATCTTTCATTATCTTCCTATTGTCTACAGAATAGAGTACAAACTCTATGTAGGCATTTAAGGCCATGTATGATATACCATCACTTCATCTTCCCAGTCATATCTCAGAATTTGCTTCAGTCAAATTGGATTATTCAAAGTCCCCCATAAAGGTTCCATGATACCTCTTTAACAACCTTTATTCATCCCATTCCCTATACCTTTAAGACCACTTCCCTCAGTTTTTTGGCTATTGAAATGCTTAAAAGACCAGCTCTTCCTTGAAAACTCCCCACTCAGAAATAACCTATCATTCCCCAAACTTCAGATTGATTTAAATCTCATGCATAGATGATTTGAAGAAAAATGTCTCAGATCATAGACCATTAGCCCTTAAAGATTATATAATCGAACTCCTTCATTTATAGGTGAGGAAGATGAGTCTCCAAAGAAGTTAATTTACTTGCCCAATGCTAAATCAAAAGTTAGTAGCAGAGCCAGGACAGCTAGGTGGAACAGTGAATAGAATGACAGGCCTGGAGTCAGGAAGACTGGAGTTCAAATACAGTCTCAGAGACTTATTAACTGTGTGACCTTGGCAAGTCTCTTAACCCTGGTTGCCTCAGTTTCCTTATCTGTAAAATGAGCTGGAGAAGGAAATGGCAAACTATTCTAGCATCTTTGCCAAGAAAACTCCAAATAGGGTCACCAAGAGTTGGGCACAATGAAAGAACGACTGAAAAGGAATAGAATCCAAATTGATTGTCAATTAATCCTTGGGTGTTTCCATTGTACTTTCTTACTTCCCTCCAGGGTATAGGATCAAAAATCTAGAGATGAAAGGGACCTCAGAAACCTGAGCGCCCCCCTTACTTTAAATGTGAGAAAAGTGAGATATGGGAAAGCTAAGTAGCTTATTCAAGGTTGCACAAGTAATAAGTAGCAAACAGGATTTGAACCAAGATTTTTTTTTTAACTCCAGGGACAATGCTTTTTCCATTTTACCATGATGAATGGGCAGGGAGGCTAGAGAGTATGGCATAGTAGAAAGAGTGCTCTACTTTTAATCAGAAAACAATAGAGAGTCACTTAAACTCTTAAAACTTCAGTTTTCCCATCTGTAAAATGGGAATAATAAAAACTCTTCCTATCTCACAGGTGGGAAGTGCTTTGTAAATCTTTAAGCTTTACATAGATGCACATTGCTATTGGGTTAATCCAGGCATCAACTATAGCAGGAAGAATTGAACAGGTCTCAAAACTGCTATTGATTGGCAGATAGATAGGTAGATAGATAGATTGATCAGTAGTTGGATGAATGAACAAATGAACAAATAAATATATATTATATATATATATATATATACACAAACATATATATACATACACCTATGTATATATATACATGTATATGTACATATACATGTATATATGAATATGTATACTTATGTGTAAATGTGTATATGCCTACATGTATACATATGCATATACACACATATGCATACATACTGGTAAGTGTACGTGCATGTGTATTTCAATATAATTTGTCCCCTTTTGCAAAACAAGTTGACATGTACCAGGACCAGGTAGAGGCAGGCTCCGAAGCAACGGTCACGTCTTATTCTGACCGTGATGGTGTAGCAATGGAGCCTGGCTAGCTGCTTAGGCTGGCCCTCTCAGAGTAGTTTCGGTTTTGTGTTACCACAGGCCCATTGGGTCCTTATGGATCTTATGGTCCTTAGCTTTATATATTCAGAAATTCACATTTTGTCATTTTACTCTGGATGGATAAGACTCTTAGGAAATGAACAAACTCACAAAAAAAACTGACTGACAAATCAAATACTAATGTATTATTATATATAGAGAAATATAACTGCTAGAACACTCATATCTCCTTATAGGTGCATCCTTTTCCCATATGAAAGTCTAGAAAAACACTTTCAGGAAAATAAGCTGCTTGATGAACACAGAGTCAACAGGAGTTGGATCATATTAATGAACATTATCATCAAACTGTTGTAAACTAATGTCCCCAGCCTCACTCTAAGTATATTCATACCAAACATCAACAAATTAAGTCACTGTCTCTCTGAGACAGTGCTGGGATCACACTGGAAAACCTTTATTCTTTGTTGCCCCTTATCTAAATTCCATGCAGACACATACTCTGCTCTTATGACAATGTTCATTCATTCAATATGTATTTAGCACTGTTATGTACAAAGATGTATTCTAGTTACCAAGATGGATACAAAGGTAAACAAACCCCTTCCTGCATTATTAAGTTCCCTTTTTGAAGCTTATCAAAACCTCAAGGTAGTTTTTATGGCTCAGACAATCATTGCTGGTATCATGGTGGGAGTAGAAAGGAATTGACTAACCCTAACCTAGCTAGCTGGGCTCCATTGCTGCACAATTACAATTAGAATAAAACTTGGCCATTCCTTCAAGGATGAGCTCACCTCTAACTGTTCCTGGTAGATGTCAACTTGTTTTGCAAAATGTGAGTAATTATACTGAAATACACACACGCACACACACACACACCTATATGTATACATATGTGTATATACGTATATGTTTACACATAGATATATACACATTTATTTGTTCATTCATCTAGTTACTGATTGATTGTTTATCTATCTATTTTTTTTATCTAATTCCTTTTTATGGCTCAGATAATAGTTACTAGGATCATGGTGGGAGTAGAAAAGTATCAACTAACTCTAACCCAGCTAAGAGTTTGGGCTCTGGTACTTTTCAATGGGAATAAGTAGTGAGTCATATAAAAAAGGTCTTGATAGCTACCTAAGTGTTAACCAGTTGTGGTAGCCCTACTTAACAAAAGAAATGACAGTGTAGTGATTAGCGTTGTTCCCCTTACCCCCATCTATCATCAAGTTGGCTGAGGGCAGTCTGACAAAAGAGCTAGAAAATTCCCTAAGCATAAGGCACTGCAGATGACAGTTCATTAGGCAAATGACAGAAGATAGCTCCTTCAGATGTTTCTTGGGGTCCTCACACACACAGAACAATTTTCTGAGACCGCTCTTGAAAAGATTAGGAGTCAAGGGAAATTGTGTGCCATTGCCCTACAGCACATACTACATATCACATTCAATTCTTTTTCTCCATGGCTTCTCTACTGAAGCTTCAGTTTAAAAGTATTGGAGGAGAGTGATGACAACGGCAGTTTTTTACATTTTTGCCTCTATAGTAAAGAACTCCCTTTACAGTTACATGTTGATTTCCTTAATGAAGTTTGGTAGATAGCCTAAGCTTTTTTTAAAATTTAATAAATTTATTTGTTTTCAGTTTTCAACAATTTACTTTCATAAGTTTTAGATTTTCTCCCTCTCCTTTTCTTCCCCAAGATGGCATGGAATCTTATATGGGTTCTACACATACACTTTTATTAAACACATTTTCATATTAGTCATGTTGCATAGTAGAATTAAAACCAATGGGAGAAACCATGAGAAAAAACAAAGCAAAACATAACATAAGAGACAGTAGTTTGCTTCATTCTGGGTTCATGTTCTATAGTTCTTTCTCTGGATGCGGATGGCATTTTGCCTCGAGTCCTACGGGGATGTTTTATGTCCTTGCATTGCTATGAAAGGATAAATCTATCAGAAAAATTCTTCTCAAACTGTAGCTATTACTATGTAAAATGTTCTCCTGGTTCTGCTTCTTTCACTCAGCATCAGTTCATATAAGTCCTTCCAGGCCTCTCTGAAGTCTTCCTGTTCATCATTTCTTATAGCACAATAGTATTCCATTACATTCAAATGGCACAACTTGTTCAGCCATTCCCCAATTGATGAACATTCCCTCAATATCCAGTTCTTCATCACCACAAAAAGAGCTGCTATAAATATTTTTGTACATGTGGACCTTTTCCCATTTTTTTATGATCTCTTTGGAATACAGCCATAGAAGTAATATTGGTAGGACAAAGGGTATGCACATTTTATAACCCTTTGGGTATAGTTCCAAATTGCTCTCCAGAACGGTTGGATCATCTCACAGCTCCATCACCAATGAATTAGTCTTCCAACTCTCCCACAGCTTCTCCAACATTTATCATCTTCCTGTTTGTCATGTTAACGAATCTGATAGGTGTGATGTAGTACCTCAGAGTTGTTTTGATTTGCATCTCTCTAATCAATAGTGATTTAGAACATTTTTTCCTATGACTATAGATAGCTTTAATTTCTTCCTCTGAAAACTGCCTGTTCATATCCTTTGACCATGTTACACAGTCTAATCTTATGAGTAACCCATTAATAAACCATCTTTTGAGTTGGACTGTTTCTTTGGTTGACTAATCTGAATGCCATATGGAAATTCTTATTAATTTCAATTTAAGAGAGACATACTACTCTTTTCTCTAAATTCTTGGAATACATTATTTGGAATTCACAGATTCAAGAGACTATCTTATGTATTAGTCTTGTCCAAGATGAGCATAGTTTGGCTAGACTTCTAGGCTAGGTTGGAAAAGTATGGTTAGGCTGATAGGAAGAAATATTTATGGTGGAGTACAAGCTGGAGTTTTTCAGAAGTTAAATAAAATAGAGTATTGGGCTAAAGTTCAGTCATGCTGCCTAGGACCCTGGGGAGGCAGTGGATAGAGAGCTGGTCCTGGAATCAGGGAGGCTTTAACTCAAAGCTGACCTCAGAAACTTGCTACATATGTGACTTCTGAAAAGTCACTTAATCCCTGTTTATCTCAGTTTCTTCAATTGTAAAATGGAGAAAATAAGAGCTCCCATCTCACAGGGTTGTCTTAAGGATCAACTGAGATAAAATCATCTGGAACATACAAGGCACTTTATAAAGGATTATTCTCTTCCCTCCCCCTCCAAGGTCCCTGTCGTATAGTCTGGGCTAATTTTTCCCAATACCCAACTTTGTACAGGTAAGGCTAGTTCTTTTACTAAAGAGGTGTTTGAAATTTGTATTAAAACTTGATTTGTTCAAGAAACTGACTACAGTTGTTGAATGGACTCCTATTCTCCTGACTACAAAAGGCCAGGAGAAAGTCTGTTCATGGACCAATATCATGGCCAACACCATGAATCTATTCTAAGCTAAATCATCTTGGTGCCCTCAGTTAATAACCTTTCTGAATGACTTTAATTTGCTTTATATGAGGAAGTTTCCTTTTGTTAACCACCAAGTGATCTACATTTATTTCATTTTCCACCTCCCCCACCCACTCACCCTATATCAGACCTACAGCCACCAGGGGACTAGCCTGAGCCAGGGCCATCTCTCAACATAATGTAAAGCTAGGTGTCAAATCTGAGTTAAGAAAATTGGGTTGGGGAGTGGAGAAGAGGAATGGGCAAGTCCATGGAGAACAAAAGGAATATTAGGAACTAGAATAAGTAGGATGAGGAAAGGCTTAACTCTTCACCAACGCAGGAAAATTAAACTGGGTTAGGACCTCATACATTTTGGGGTGAATTTAAGTTCTAGCTTCTCTGTTCTCTCCACCAGCCTCCCAAATGGTGGGGTGCCTTAACCTTTCCTGGACAGTTTTGCCCCCAGAAATATAACAAGGTAAGGAATGTGTATAAAATTAAGAGAATAGATCCCAGTTCTATTCTTACTCCCAGCATTAGAGAAGAGAGAATGTCTTCTAATGAAAATATGAGGGGAGAAGAGAAAATGTTTCTTCACCAAGAGTGGGAGAACTTCCCACCCAAGGATATACATTAAAAGAGAGTTCCTGTTAAACACTTAGGAGGATTAAGAAATCTTTGATTTGTTTGTGCATAAAACTTCTAAATCTCTAGCGTTCAAGTTAAATTTGATAAGTTGGAGCTGGAAAGACCTTTAGACATCATTAAATCCAATCCCTTTCTCCTTCCCTCACCCCTTTATCCATATAATACATCAAGGTTTTACAACTTGAGTCCCCTGACACAGGATTACCCAGGAAAACAGAAAAGGGATTAGACATTATTGCAAAAGATATTGCTATCACTAACCTTGTGACATGGAGTTATTGTTACCCAGTCTCCTTGCCCATGACTCACTTACTACAAAAAACTCTCCCTTAATCTATCCATTCAGTGATAGCTATCTTCATATATCTCTCCTCCCCTTCTTAGCTAAAATATTAGAATAAGCTAAGTGCCTCCACTTCCTTTTTTAAACTCCCTGCAGACTGGCTTCTGACACCATCAACTAAAACTTCTCTCTGTAAAGTTACCAGTTATGTCTTGCTTGTCATATCTAATGGCCCTTTCTCAATCCTCATCCTTATATTCCTCTCTGTAGCCTTTGACACTGCCAATCACCAGCTTCTGCCCAATATCTAGGGTTTTATGACACTGTTCTCTCTTGATTCTCCCCTAACCTATCTGACCACTCCTTTTCAGTCTTTCTTAATAGATCTTTCTTTATCCAGGGCATTTTCATTAACCATGGGTGTTCCTCAAGGCTCTTTTTTGACCTTCCCCTTCTTCCTCTATTTTGCTGGGTGATCTCAACAACACTCCTGTATTCAATTATCACTACTGATGATTCTCAGATCTACACAGTCAGCCTATGAGTAAGGTAGTACTAGTATGATGATCCCTATTTTACAGTGAAGGAAAAGGAAACTGAAATTCAGAGGGTTAAGTGTTTTATTTATCAGTGGTCATCCAGTTGTAAAACCCCTATGAGCCTGAGTTTCCTCATCTTCAAAATGGGATCATATCGCTAATAAGTATAATAACTGGAGTACAACTCCAGGTCTCCTGACTCACACTTGAGTATTCCTTTCACAACACTGCACTTTTCTAAAAGAAGTTTGAATTAAATTGGTGTCATTCATTCTAACATTTATTAAGCTCCTACCACTTTCAAGGCATGGCATTCCATGTAGACTATAAGATATATTTATTTCAAGTAAGTTTAAAAAAATATTGTTACTTGGGGTGTATTGCTTCCCTTTCAATTACTAACTAGGTATTATTTATATTTAGCAGAAATTCTTAATGTTAATCATTAAGTTTTACTTCCAAGAAAGCATTTTGGTAACTATACTCATTAGAATTGGCTTCTTTTGTTAATCCTGAGTTTTATTTTATGCATTTGAAAACATGATTCTGAGAAAGGGGCATTAGGCTTCACCAGACTTTCAGATTGGGTCAAGACTCAAAAAAAAAAGGTTAAGAACCTCTGATCTAAAGGGATGTGGTGTGAGAGTCCTGTCAGAAGAGGGAAAGAAGAGTGGGTGCAGTGAAGGGAAAAAGCAAATGAGCTCAGGAGTGAGGGGGTGTGAAGGCAAGAGGAGATGAGATGGAAGGGTGATTAACATCTAATTAGTAAGTTGTTGATTTGAGCCCATCTAGGTTATGTAAGTTATCACTAATTAGCTTCTTCCCTGCTCCAGTCCTGAAGACAGTGATCACGTCTCCAGCTTGTCTTGGCTTCATTCAGTGGTCATGTCAGAGTTGTTGTTTTTGGTAAATGTGCAATGAAAAAAAGGATGAACTCATAGTTTTAGAGAAGGGATGTCTGGACAAAGAGTTCATGTGAAAGAGATTGGGGAATTTTTGTACACTGAAAACTCAATGTAAGTCAGAATGATATAGTTGGGGGTAGGGGTGGGGGGGAAGTTAACAAGATTTCAGTCAGTCAACAAGAATTATGGGCTTACATAGGCACTGGACTAAGTACTGGGTATACAAAGAAAAAAAAGCCACCATCCTTCCACTCAAAGAGCTCTCATTCAAGTGGGAAAGACAACATGCAAAGAACTAGGTGTAAATACGTATATACTGTATCATATAGAATATAATTTTTTATGTTATATGTATTGCATAATTACATATTATACATGTTATGATATATAAAATAACATCTCATGGAAAATAATTTTGTATGTAATATGTATTTGTATATTACATATAACATAAAATTATATTCTACATGCTATATAATTATCTATCTACCTAGTTATTTGCGTGGTGTTGCTCCCAGTTAAACACACATATACATACTATTTTTGCATGCATGCACATATACATACATGCATACATATCTATGAGAGAGAGAAAAAGATAGACAGAGAAAGAAAGAAGACAGAGAAACAGAGGAGAGTCAATGGAAAGCAGCCTCAGAGGGAAGATATTAAATGATGGGCAAGACCAAGAAAGGTCTCTTGCAGAAGGCAGAGTTTGGGCTGAGTCTTGAAAGAGGCCAAAGAAACCAGGAGTCAGTAGAGGGGAAGGAAGCTTTCTAGACATGGAGGGGAACAGGATAAAGATGAGGAGCTGGGAGAGGAATTATTGTATGTGAGGAACAGTAAGGCCAATGTGGCTTAATCAAAGGATGTGGAGTGAGAGAAAGATTTCAGACTGAATTGGAAGATCTTCAGAACAAGGGGATAATCCCACCACAGCTTTTCCTAGTCAAACCCCAATTATATTATTGTGTTCCATTCTGCGTACCATATTTTAGGAAGGACAGAAAGTTAGACAACATCTAATGGAGGATGACCAGAATCGGAAGAGATGACATCAGGGGAAGGCAGTAGAAGGATAGTAATAGATGGAGGAGAGTGTCAGTAATAAGGAGAACTCACCTAAGTGCTGAATGAAGTCAGAATAGTCCCCAGAGTAGCACTGGGGGAGGTGGGGCTCAATACAGTGGGGAAAGGAGGAATATTAAAAGGAGGGATGGAGGGGACCTGGGAACCCCTACTTACCTTTGATTCCCTAGAATGAAAGCTTTGATTTATAATTTACCAAAATCAGAGTTGAAGCAGTGGTGTATAATTTTACACATCTTACCCTACTCTCCTTACTATAGTAGAAACAATCTGAGGGGTACTGCTGTTTTTGGTAAGGCCTCACTCAGGCTATTCTGGTAGCTTAGGTTCAAAACTGGAATGAGATGAGGTACTTGTAGACCATCTAACAGATAACAAGGAAGGATTCACTTAGCCATAGCATAGAAAGTATATTCTGTAAGGATATAGCACTGGTAGATGTGACTCCACATAGAAATATTAATACTCAGGTCAGGAGAATGTGGTGCTTAGTGTGCCATGATTCAAAAGCCTTTGGGACATTTAAGAATTCTGGAGGGAACTGACTGTGCTTCTTTTATACCCTTAAGCAACAGGGAAGTTATATTAGTGGTTCAAGCCCTACAGTCTTTTGAATACTGAGTAAATCTCCAGAACACCTTTAATGCCTCTCAAGGAAAAATCACCCAACCTGTATGGGTAGGGCAATAGAAAAGTTAGCCCAGTCAATGGAGCAGTGCCCTTGGAAATATGGTACCTACCATGACCATATTGTTTTTCCTCTTTTTTTAAAAAAAATCTTGTCCATTTATCATAATGTACTATATCTAATAAGCATTTAATCAATTAGTTGCACTAGAACACATGAGGCCACAGGACTTGGCAGACTGGAGTCTAGGGTAGAGCCTGATAAGAACTCATAAGGACTTATGAATAGATCATTAGCCTGTAGTAGCTATCAAATGGGATACATTTTTCCCTTACCTTTTAAAAATACTGTCTTAAAGGTAATAGGGGTAAAATGCACAGGATCCTTAGAGAAAAAAAAAGATGGAGGATGGAATTGGTTTGTTTCTCCTTTGTCAATTTTTGGGTAGAGGAGACTCTCTCATCTCCCCTTAGATCCTTATGTTGTGGAAGAGCTATTGAGTTTCCTAGAATTTCTATTAAGAATTCTACATACCCCCAGCAACAAATTCTAGACACCACAGTTTCTGCAAGTGCTAGGAGAAAGTACAGAGATTTTTGTAACATATGTCCCTTATTATTATTGAGAACAAGGACAGAGATGTGGATCAGCCACAGAGCCCCTACAGCCTTTGCTTTGGGCCCAGAATTAAGGCAATGTCAGGGCACAGGATCCTGAATACTAACCAGATGACCTCTGCACGAAATTATTTTCACAGTGAGAAGGTTAGTCTGCCACCTTTAGGGAAAGGATTAGCCCAATTAGAGATGGTAAGAGAAGTCCACAGCTCCGATCTCCAGACAGTAGCCCTTCCATCTAGAGAAAGGAGTCAATATTGGCTTCAAAGTCAAGGAATCAAAGTTACAGCAAAGAAGACCATAATTTTAAATAAGTACAAATTTTCATGCACAAAGACTCTGGCCTAGAAGTTTCAGAGAGGTAGATTTTGATTCAATATAAGGAAAAAGTTCCTAGGAGGCACAGCTTTCCAAAAGTAGAAAGAACTGTTTTGATACGTAGTGAGGGTCTTCAAATAAAACCTAGTTTGGATTTTTGGTTTGTTTTTTTGGTCTACCCCAAGCATGTGAAGACTTCCCCCATGGAATGGGCTGATAAGAACAATTTGTTCCAAAGGCCATGAAGGTAGCTGAAGCATCAGACATCAAAGACATCAAGATGTCTCCTGGGTCACTGCCAGTCGTGTTGATTTTTGTCTTGCCACTGGACCTCAATGACTCTGGAAGAAAGGGAGAGAGACTTTGCACAACTCTGCCTCACTCAAATCTAATTCATGTACAAATCAAGACATCACCTGTGATGTCAGTGATATTCTTGGAAAACAAAGGGCAAACAGCAATGAGGATTTTCTAGAAGAGGCTGTTATCCAAAACATCATAGATATAGGGGGAGAAGGGACCTTAGACCATCAAGTCCAAACTCCTCATTTTTACAAATAAGAAAACTAAAAGAAATTTTAAAAAAATACAACCAAAGAAATCATATTAAATGACTTGCCCAAAGTCACAAGTAAAGTGACACAACTGGGATTTTAACATAGATTGTCTGAATTTGAACCCAGAACTCTTTCTCCTTCATCCTGCTGACTCCGAAGCATGACTTGGACAAGATGTCTTCTGAATTCTTACCTCTAAAATTCTTTGATCTAGTCTAATCCCCTTATTTTATTAATGAGAAAAATTAGTAACCAGAGGACCAGAGAAGTGAGATAATTTGCCCAAAGTCTCAACAACTAGTTAGGGGCAGAGTCTTCTATGAATAGATCATTAGACTATAATAGCTGTTAAATAAGACACATCTTCCCCCAACCTTTTAATAATAATGTCGTAAAGGAAATAGATATAAATGCACAGGACTCTTAGAGAAAAAAGTTGAAGGATGGTGTTGAATTGTTTTTCCCTTTACAATTTCTGGGTCTCTAGGAAGTAGAAAAGACTCTCTCATCTCTCCTTAGATCCCTATTCTGGCCAAGAGCTATTGAGCTTCCTGGAATTTCTGTTAAGAATTCTACATACACCCAACAAGTTCTAATGATATAGCAGAGAAAGTACTATGATCCCTGATATCAGAGGACCTGTGTTCAAATCCTGTCTTTGTCACTTATTAGCTATGTAACTCTGGATAAGTCAGTTCAATCTTTCTGGACCTCAATATCCTTATCAGTAAAAGAGGGAAGCTGTATCAGATGGTTTTGAGGTCCTTTCCACTTATAGGTCTGTGATCCTATGATTAGATGACCTCTAAGGTCACTTCTAGCTCTAGAATAAGAATCCAAGCCTCCAGATTTAACCACACCCTTTGTCTACTCTACTCTTATCCCCAATTTTTTTTCACTTTAAATAACATGGTTAAAGCATAAGCAGAATCTCAGATCTATCTTTGTTGTGACTGAGGGGGAATATTCAGTAATCTTTAAAGATAGGGAGAAGAACTTGGGAAAATCCCACTCAGTTCATTTGTTTTGTTTTGTTTGCCTTTGACTGATAGAGCCCTGATAATACATCATAAGCCATAGAAAGGACACAGACCCAGACAAGTAGGGATCATGTCTTCCTTTTTGCTCTTATCATTACATTCATACATGACTTCGTATTCACAAAATCAAACAAAGGATTCTTGTCCATCCACAATGAAGTGGTCATATTCACCATGTCCATAAAATCACCCTAGTCCTATGGATGAGCATCACCTTGACATTCCTTTTGTGTTCTTTTATCTTCAACAGAAAAACAAGCAAACAAACAAAAACCTAGTTCTCTGATTGGAATTTCAGGCCCTAATATGACGTCTCTTAACTAGCAAAAAAAATCTTGCCTTGTGACGGTGAAGAAGGCTGGAGAGTGAGGGTTGGACTTGTTTTTCCCTGGGAAGATTCTAAGCTTTTATTTACTGATGAATCAATTGTACCAAGTGATAACTGGCATTCCAAGATGTTGTTGAGAGACAGGCTAATTCTTTTGCAGAACACTACTGTTTTATGGCCACTGCAAATCGTGGGAGGGAAAGCTATGCTGGCTTTCACAAGGATAAAAATAATCAGAAAGCTAGGTTTGCCTAGAATAATCATTGTCCTCTAGTTTCCAGGTTACTGATTATTTACACTTTTACTAGTTTGTGTTAAGAATACATTCGGACATTCTATATTCTACCCACTTCCTGATACAGAAGTAATATAGATTGAGACTTTTTTTTTGGTCATGGTCAGTGAGGAAATTCATTTTGCTTGACTATACGTGCTTGTAACAGGTTTGGTTTTACTTTCTTTTTTAATTGCAGTGGTGGGAGGAGGGAAGTATACAAGAGAGAAGGTGGATTTTTGTTGATTAAGAAAGCATTTTAATTTGAAATTTCAAAAAATATATTTGGATTGATTGGGATCAGATAATCAGAAGAATGTAGTTCTAAATCTTGAAGGCTATAGATCATAGATCACACATTGTACAATGCCACCACCTCATTTTAAAAATAAATAAACTGATGTTCAGGGCAGTGAAGTGGCACAATGGATAGAACACTGGGTCTGGAGTCAGGAAATCTGAGTTCAAATCAAGCCTCAGACACTTACTGATTATGTGATCCTGGACTTAACGCTGTTTGCCTCAGTTTCCTCATCTGAAAATGAGCTCAAGAAGGAAATGGCCAACCACTTCAGTATCTTTGCCAAGAAAATGTCAGAGTTGGGTCACAGAGAGTTGGATATGACTGAAATGACTCAACAACAACAAACTGATGTTCAGGATCATTACATTTAAGCAGTTGCTGAGGACAACCAATAAGGAAATTGGTCAAGTTTCCCAGGGCAGCTTGCCCAAGGTCACTCAAGTAGTACATGTCAAGAGACATAGATCAAGAGCTCTGGACAATGTGGTGTAAGACTAAGAGCATTAGACTTGCAGCCTCAGAGACATTGGGGAAGCAACGTTGGTCTAAGTTGCTTAACCTTTCTAAAGAACATTCTCCTCATCCTGACCTAATGCTCTACCCATTGTACCACATAGTTGCCACAATATGGTAGGTATGGCACTAATTTGTGCGCATGGGACAGAAGCTCAAAATGAGTGCTAAGTGCTTTGTAATGTAACCATCAAATGCTCTGGAAACTGCTGCTATCATTATGTTAGGAATCAGTAGACTATAAGCTCCTTGAGGACAAGGACTTGTCCTTGTTTTAGGTTTTATAGCCCCAGCATATAGAAGTGACTTGAATTTCAGTCATTTTTTTCAGTTGTGACTAATTCTTCGTGACCCCATCTGGGATTTTCTTGGCAAAGATACCAGAGTGCTGTACCATTTTCTTCTCCAGCTCATTTTACAGATGAGGAAACTGAGGCAAGCAGGATTAAGTAACTTGTCTAGGGTCACACAGCTAGTAAGTATTTGAAGTCGCATTTGAACTCAGGTCCTCGTGATTCCAAGGCTTGCAGTAGCCCCTTAAATGCTGGGTGAATTTTGAAACATCTTTCAGAAGCTGTGCATTCCTATTAGTGTGTTAAAATGGGAAAAGAACTTCATTTGGAGATAAAGAACCTGGATTCAAACCTTGTTTCTCCCACTTATCTCTCATGCAAACTTGAGCAAATTTCTCATACTCTCTTGGCCTCATTTTTCTCATCTATAAAATAAAGGGTCTGGATTTGACAGCCTCTAGGGTTTCTTACAGCTAGAAATCTGGGGTCCTATGATCCCTAAGCACATCAGCTAGCCTTGGAAACAATATTAACTCTTATAAACCTCTGAAGTACCATATTTCCCTTGACTCCCCTACCCCTCCCAACTACCACCCATCTCTTACTTCTTGTTCCCGGCCAAACTTCTCAAGGGGAAAAATCTATACCTGTTTTTTCTATTTCTTTACTATCTACTTTCTCCTAAATTCCACCCAGTCTGAATCCCACTGCCACTTCTGTGTGGAAAGCATTTTCTCAAAAGTCTCCTAGTAGATGCTGATTGCCAAATTCAATAGTATTTCCACAGTCCCCATCCTACTTGACCTCTCTTCCAATTTGGACATTGTCCCAGGAGGTTTCACAAAAAGGGCCAGACTGACTTCTGAAAGCTGAAAGGAGTAGGCCTTTATCACAGCACATTTTAACTCAAAAAGGGATGGAATTGGCTTGTGGAGATAACCTAGAAAAACAAGGGAAGGAATAACTAGTATAACACTTGTTACTTCCAAACCAGGGGAGGGGAGGGATACCCTCAGGGCCTTCCAGAAGAGGTAACTCAATGGAATAGCAGAGCCATGGATTTATAAGGAGGGATGGGTTCACGCTCAGGCATATCTGGTTAGTTTTGCATTTTTGATGTCACAAGCAGGGAGATGGTCCTAGTTGTGTAGGCCTGGCATACAGCAAGCCTATATGCCTACAAGCAAGGAAGTTATCATCAAGGGCTAGAAGAAGCATATGCTGTTTTTTGTTTCTGTTTTATTTGTGGAAAGGAAAGGCCAGATAGTGGCATGGATCTAGAGCAACCTGATGTTGCAACATGGTGAGATGGTTTTTTGTGGACTCTTACAATTTCCTCCATCCATATCTCTACCTGCTCGCCTAAGAATAACCATTCTCTAGAGATTCAGATTTAGATAATTCAGAATCCAGCTCAAATGCTACTTCCTTCATGATATCTTCCTTAATAATCCCCATCAGAAATAATTTTTCCCAGGCAGCTAGGTGATGCAATGGATAGAGCACTGGTCCTACAGTCAGGAGGACCTGAGTTTAAATCTGACTTTAGACACTTACTAGCTATGTGACCCTGAGCAAATCACTTAATCCCAATTGCCTGCCCCCACTCCCCCCAAAAAGAGGGAAATACCTTCATACCTAATATGGTTTGTATTTCTCTTATGTACTTATCATGATCTGCTTCATATTTCTTTTGTTGTCTAAGTATTATATTTCCCTATTAAATCATAAGTGTCAGAAGAACAGGGATAGCATCTTAATATTTTATCTTTATTTCTTCCTCAGTGCCTAGAATTGTGCTTTCTATATAGCAGATCCTGCAGAAGGCAGTAAAAAGAGCCCTGTTAATAGTTCTAAAGTCAGATGGTGTGAGTTCAATTCATACTTTTGACGCTTAACAGTTATATGTCTTTGACCAAATCAAGAGCCTCAGTTTCCTCATCTGTAAAATAAAGAAGTTGGACTGGATGACCTTTGAGTTTCCTTCTAGATCTAAGTCAAATCTACAATCCTGACCTTGCTCTGGAGATTGAGCCTACTGTCATAAATTTTGGTGGAATACAATAACAAACATATTAAAGTGCAAGACGCTGCATCGTATTGAAACAATAATTTAAAACGTCCCTCAAATGTGCACCTTATTTGTAAATGGGGAAGCCTGGATGTTTAGAAAATCCAGAATTCAATAAGATAGCATGTCTTAATAGAGAGAGTAATCAAGTAAATACTATTTCAATCTGCTAAAAATACACTTGTAAAACACAGTAGCATTAACTGTACAGAGAGGCAGAGTGAACTGCTTCACTCAATGATTACAGAATATTAAAACAATTAAGGGCCTTAGAGGTCATCTAGTCCAACCCTTTTACTTTGTAGAAGATCCTGAGTACCAGTAGTTTCCAGTAGTTTCCTCAAGGTCATACAACAGATTGTTGACAGAGCCATAAACAAAAAGCAGGTCTACTCTGCACCAATGAACTCTTGATTCAATTCAACAAATGTTAATTGGGTCCTGCTAGCTGTTTTTGTTTCATGTTCTCTGCATGCCTGCCCTCATTCTTTTGGATTAAAGCACGTATTTTTAACCTTGTTTGTGCCAGAGACCTGTTGGACTATCTGATGAAGTCAATGGATCCCTATTCAAAATAATGTTTTTAAATGCAGCCATATATGGGATTATAAAAGAAATTATTTAATTGAGCTATTAAAATATTTTTTAAAAGTTCAGGGATCCCAGATTAATAAGTCCTTGATTAAGGTACAATATATCTGGTACCCTTTTTAAGAAATGGAAATATTGCTGAGCATGGGGATTCTCACTGGTAACCCCAGCTACAGAACAGGCTGAGGCTGGGGAATGGTGTGAGGTCAGGAATTCTGAGCTACAGTACAGCTGAAATGATCTGGTGAATGAACTAAGAATGGCACTGTAGCTCTAAAGAAGGGGAACTGGACTAGGTCACAACTGGAGCAGGTCAGTAGTGGAATCAGGCTTACAGATGACTACTGTACTTCCATCCTGGGCAGGATAGGAGACCTCATGTCAATATAATATAAGATACTATAATATAATACGATGTGATATATGATTAAAATGTGATATAGTATAATCCAGTACAATATAACAGAACATAATATGTATAGTATAGTATACTGTAGCATAACAATGTAAGATAACATATAATATGACATAATATATTACAGCATATCATAGCTTAACACAACATAATATAACATAATACAACACAACACAATATAATATAATTAACATAACATAAATAGGGGCAGATAGGTGACCCAATGGGTAGAGTGCCAGGCCTGAAGTCAGGACGATTCATTTGTCTGAGTTCAAATCTGGCTTCAGTTATTCATTAACTATGTGACTTTGGCCAAGTCATTTAATCTCATTTGTCTCAGTTTCCTCATCTGCAAAATTAGCTGGACAAGGAAATGGCAAACCACCCTAGTATCTTTCCAAGACAGAGTCACAAAGAGTTGGACGCAGCTGAAATGACCAAACACCATAACATAATATGATATAATGCCATACAATACAATAAAATGCAATGCAACATATATATATATATATATATATATATATATATATATATAAAATGAAAATATTACTGGGAATATTAAGTGATCAGGGATTCAGCAAGTCAATTACTTCACTGAGAGAATTCCTAGAAGATCATGAAAGGCATACACATCTGTAGATCTAGAAATCATCAGCAAGTGACTATTATGTGCCTAGACCCTATTCTTGGTGCTGAGGACACAAGGACAAAAATGAAACTTTCTTTGCCTTCAAGGACACTATGATCTATGGAGGGGAGGAAAATGGGGTAGCACTGGAGCATGGAGTACAGCAAGGAGGATTCCCTAAGCAGCCAAAAAAAAATAGTATGAAGGCACTGAGTAACAAGGAGGTGGAAGGGAGGAAAGCCAAAGGTACTAAAGAGGGGGGAGAGAATAAGAAGGAAAGATACAATGGTGTTCAAGGCAAATCACCCATACCACTATTTTTTAAAAGGCCCACTTTGCACCTTCCCGCACCCAAAAAGACTAAAGGAGTGAAGTGACAATAATAGATCTGAATTCTAGTCACAATTCTGAGAACTCACTCTGTAAGCTTGAAGAAGCTACTTATCTTCCCTGTACCTCAATTACCTCTTCTGTGAAGAGGAAACACAGGTACAAAGTTGTATCAGGTCTCCTCCATCTCTAACATTTTATGATTCTGTTGTACAGCGGAGAGGACTATTGTCCATCTATTATCTAGTTTTCAGATGATTGTGTACTCAATACAGCCTCTGAAGCTGAGATGCAACCAAGTATGGATCAATTCTCTGCTGCCTGTGCTAATTTTGGCCTAATAATTAACACCAAGAAAACACAGGTGCTCCATCAGTTGCCACCACATCATCCATACATGGAAACATTGGTTACAACAAATGGAGTTTTGAATGCTGTAGATAAGTTCACTTACCTGGGTAGCGTACTTTCCAGGGATATACACATTGATAATGAGGTTGATGCTCACCTTGTCACAGCTAGTTCAGTGTTTGGGAGACTCTGAAGGAAAGTATGGGAGAGAAGAGGTATTAGACTAACTACCAAACTGAAGGTCTACAGAGCCGTTGTGCTGACCTCATTGTTGTATGCCTGTGAAATATGGATAGTCTACCAGCTCCATTTGAACAGTCTTAGGAAGATTCTAAAGATCACCTGGCAGTATAAGGTAACAGACACTGGGGTCCTAACTCAAACTAAACTGCCAAGCATTCAAACTAAGCTTCAGAGAGCACAACTCCAATAGGTTGGCCACATTGTTCAAATGTAAAACATATGCTTGCTGAAAAGACTATTTTATGGAGAATTTTCATGGGGCAGGTGATCACATGGTGGTCAGAAAAGATGATAAAAGGACACTCTCAAGATCTCTCTCAAGAATTTTGGAATTGATTGTGTGACATGGGAGATCCTGGCACAGGGCTGCTCAGTATGGCTGCCCACATCAGAGAAGGTGCCGTGCTATATGAGCAAAACAGAATTGAAGGAGGTCAAAGGAAATGCAGGATGCCCAAATTTAGAGAATCCACCCCAAATGTTTACATGGACTATCTGTGCCCAACCTGACAGAGCATTCCGAGTTTGTGTTGGTCTGATCACCCACAGTCAGACACATTGAAACTTGATTTTATTATAGTGATGTGATTTTGGTCCTCTTTGAGTACGAAGGACAACAACCATCCAGTATCTCTCCATCCCATCCCCATTTCTAAGTAACTGTCACATTCCATGTGCAAGGTTACATTATCAATACTGCTGTTGAATATGTCTTTTAGAAGGTCATCCTAAGAACTTGGGAGCTAATGTTATTAGATTGCTTGTATTCTGTTATTTGTCTTTCACAGAAGAAATAATTCCTCTTAGGGTACAGCAGAAGTGCAGCTATTGCTAGAAATCACAAAAATAAAATCAACAAGGCCACTGAACTGAGGACTATTCAATTTCAATTCAACAAATATTTGTTAAGTTCTTTAAGGATTTGTCTTGTTATAACTTTCCCTAAGAGAATAAAAAAAAAAAACTCAAGCTCAAAGTTCCTCAACAGGGAAGCTGAGTGACTGTAAAATCAGTAGTGATGGACTAAAGGCCCTTATCTAAATGGCCCAGACTTCCAGTTGCCCAGGATTCTTCCCTCTCCACCACTAGTACAAATCAGCACCAGTCGCCAGGTCCTTTCCTCCAATGTCTGGTACTGCTGGACCCAAAAAAGAACACTATAAAAAACCACTAGACTTTGCTGGTTTGGGCTCCCTTTGGAGCCCCAGTAGGGTGCCCAGTTCCAGTGTGGTACCAAATTCCACCTGACAGCCCAGATTTCATCATATTCCATGGCTGCTTTATTTTGTGAACATCTGCCTTCAATAAAACTGGCTTACTTTATTGTCTTGTGAGTTTCAGGACTTTTGATATTAATAATCCTCCTAAATTCCTGTTAAGAGAAATACTTGGTAATTGCTTGCCATTTAGGGGAAGGAGAAAAATCTAAAAATTAAAAAATTTTAAAAATAAATGTTAAAAATTACCTTTACATGTAATTAGAAAAAATAAAATACTACTAAAAAGTACTTAGTATGATGGTAAAATTGTTGAGTCTGAGTCAGAGGAATTGGGTTTAAATGCTAACTCTGATTCTTACTACCTATAGAATCTAGGCAAATTATTTAATCATTCTGGGACTCAACTGTAAAATGAGAGGAGCAGAATAGATGGCCTCTAAGGTTGATACATACACACACACACACACACACACACACACACACACACACACACACACACACACACACACACACACACACACACCCCTCTAATTTTTGTGCATGGCCCTTCACTAAGAACAGTGAATACAATAGATATAAGGCATAGCTGCTACTCTCAAGGAGTTTACAATCCAGTAGACTATCAGGGTAATTCAGATGTGAGGTGATAAGGAATTGCACCAGAGTGGTGATAGGGTCAGAGGAGAGAAGGGGTCATGTTCAAAAGGTGCTGCAAAGGTGAAATCAGCAGGCATTGGCAATAGCTTGGATATGGGAGATGGAGTTTGTGTAAGAGATAGTGAAGAAAATAAATAATTTTACAAAGTATGTTCCAGGAGAAAACACTTTTATTCTTGATCAACAGAGGTAATGGAGATATCATAAAGAATGTGTCCAGTTTTAAAGCTGTAAAGAGGAAAGGGTGCTAGATCTATGAATCCTGGTGATCTGAGTTCAAATACCTCCTCCGATAATTACTGGTTGAGTAATCATGGGGAAGTTATATAAATTTTCTGAGCCTTAGGTTCTTCATCTATAAAATAGGGATGAGAATATCTATAACTGTGAGATAAAGTACATAAAATGCTCTGCACATCTTTAAGTGCTAAATGAATGTCAGTTATTGTCATTCCTACGAACTGAGTTTTTACTACCTTCATTCGATGAAAGAATTTTTATCTATAAAAGGACATAAGAATAATCTTTCTTCACAGGGTTATTGAGATTACACACACACATGCACACATATACTTACATACCTGTATATATGTGTTTATATACACACATGCATAAATTCACAAACTTTAGGATTTATATAAATGTCATCTATTATTATTTTCAAGATTTTTATTTTTAAGCTAAACCAATGATTTCATTGGTGTGAAGAATTCCCTGGGAAGAAACTCCCTCTATCAATGCAAATTGTCACCCACCATGTAACTTGTAACATTAGAGAATTCCCTGGGAGTTCTAAGAGGTTAAATGATTTGCCTAGTTACATAGCCAATATGTGGAATAGGTAGGATTGGAACCCGGATTTTCCTGATGCTCCCAAGTCAGAATCTCTATCATCATCATCAGCAGCATCCTCCTCCTCATCATCATCACCATCGTCATCATCATCATCATTGTCATCTTTGTTGTCATCATCTTCATCTTTGTCATCATCACTCATCATTGACATAAATCATTTCTTTGTTATACCTCAGCCTCTCTTTTCTCATTCACCTCAGTTTCATTTTCCTTCAATAATATGAGGGAGTTGGAGAGGATGTTCTGAAAGATCTCTCCCATGTTTGATATTTAGTTCTATGATGCTTTCCATTGTACTTACATGACTCAAATTTTCTATAGTTAAATGGCAAGTTATCTGTTTAATGGAGTTTTTGAGAGCACTTACATACTCACCACTTATTTATTCATACATGATCCTCCTTTTTTTCTTCTTATACTTTATGCACTTGAGTTGTCCAAATTTTAGATTGAAATATTCAGATGGATTTCTGCTTACATTGGTGTGGGTATTCTCTCCAACACTACAGATCCATCCATGTTTATACATAATTAAAATACTGCCAATATACTGGATGGAATATTTATATCTCTCATTTTTAAATTTATGAATGTTATTATACCATTCTGGCAATAAATATCAAGAGTTTAGAAAATTATGATACTATTGCTTAAGACTGTATTCTTTAACTTCCATATCTGGCCATCCAGCCACCTGAGGGTCCCTTTATTCTACATCACTTCCATACTTCAAGCATGAAATTAACTATGATATTATACTAATCCTATCCTGCTGACTATGCTAAGTGTTCTGGGCCAGGCCTAAATCAGAACAGTTCAGTGATTCATACTCAGAAATAGAACTAATGAAATACTCATGGACCATAAAATTCAATAAAAATGAATTTATTCATAAGATTAAAAGTATACAATTTCCAAAAAATGGATACTGTTTTCTTCTACCCCTACATTCATCAAGCTATTAATGCTATATCAAAAAGATGTCCAGTGAGAATTGTACCAAGGCTCAGGAACCTCAAACCCTCATAAGCTTTGGTATACCTGGGTCCTTCAGACCAACCAAATCCCAGTGATGGCCTCCTTTCCTTTTTGCTAGGAAACCATCCCAGCCAACATAAAAAGAGATGCTGTTCTTACCAAAGATGGTTTATAAGCACCTAAAGAAGCAAACAGTGATCACAAGGAGTTTGCATGGCTTTATCTGGAATAGGTTATGTAAGAGTAACCTCATTTTCTTTTTGGTTAGATTGCTTAATAGGTAGATCAGGAGAATGCTATAGATATAGTTTCCCTAGAGTTTAGCAACACATTTGACAGTTGCTTATACTCTTTTTTTTGTAAAAGATGGAGAGATATAGACTAGATAATGTTTTAATGTTATATAATACTAATAATTTAGAGTCAAAACTGGGTGAATGGTCTAATCCAGAGGTCTTTGTCCGTTAATGGTTCTATACCAACCTGGAAAGATATCTTTAATAAAGAGTTGCAAGGATCCTTGCTAAGAAGTAGGGAAAATGTTCATAAAATTTGCAGATGACACAGAGTTGGGAGGGAATAACTAATATTTTAGATGACAAAGTTAAGATCTGACAGATTAGGATATTGGATGAAATTGAATTAGAGTAAATTTAATAGGGATCAATGTAAATCTTATATATGGATTCAAAAAAACCAACTTCATAAGCACAAGATAGGGAGGCATGGCTAGAAAGAAATTTATCTGAAAAATGCTAGTGATTTTAGCAACTTAAAGCTCACTATTAGCCAGCAATGTAATATGAAAGCTAGAAAAGCTAATATAATCTTAGGATACATTGAGAAAGGCATAGTATCCATGACTAGACACATGAAAATCTCACTGTATTCTGTGTATTAAGATCACATACAAAGTATTGCCATCAATGCTGGAAAGTGTTGATAAGCTGGAAAGCAACCTGAGCAAGGTGACAAGGATGGTCAAGACCCTTTACATCTGTCCATATCTGCATCTGCTAAAGGAATGAACTGTGGAGATGTATAAGAATGTTAATGTTTGCCTATACAGAAGACAATGATACTGCCTTCAAGCATTTGAAGTTCTGTTACTTGAAAGAGAGGAGAAGTTGTTTAGGGAGGGCTAGCACCTCTGCTATGAAGGCTTGCTGGGCACTTTTCAGGATTGTTCATGTACCCTTGGTGACCAATAGGTCACCCAACCCTCACCTGTGGCTCCAAGAAGTTGTGGCATAGGCAGCAGCCACATCCTGGTAAAACCATCTTGGTAGATGGGCTAAATCAGGTTAAGGATGACTGATATGTCTCAAACCTGATAGCGAGTTACAGGGTTGTCTATCCCAAATATGGGAAGACTTCCCCCAGTGGAATAGGTTAAAAACAATTTCTTCCGACAGTGAAGGCAGTTGAGTAAATGTTGTTGAGTGTTTAGAGTCTGGCCAGATATCAAAGATGCCAAGTTCACCCACTGCATCCTGGGCCATTGCCAGTCACCCTGACTTTTATCCCGCCACTGGATTTCAATGACTCTGGAATAGAGAGTGAGGCTGATGCCTTTGTGTAAATCTGCCTCACTTAAACTCAATTCATTGGTCTTCTTAAAAAATGAAGTATCAACAACAATTTGAAAGAGGAAATAGACTTATTCCATTTGGTCCCAGGGAACTGAATGGAGACCAATAAATTCTAGTTACAAAGAGGCAAATTATACTCACTATGAGGAAAACCTGCCTAACAGAGTTGTCTGCTGAGGGAATGAACCATTCGCCCCTAAATCTCTTTCCACTCTACCACCTAGCCATTACTATTACTACTTATTACTATTACTATTGTTAAGCTTTCCCAACCTGAGTTTCCTCATTTATAAAATGATAGAAAGCTAGGCTTGGAATCAGGAAGACATGAATTCAAATCTGGCCACAGGCACTTACTAACCGTGTGTCCCTGGAAAAGTTATTTCACTTGTTTATCTCAGTTTACTCAAATTTAAAATACAGATAATAATAGTACCTTCCACCCAGGGTTGTTGAGAGGATCAACTGAGAGAATGCTTATAAAAAGACTTAGCACACAACCAAAATCCGGAGGGATGTAGTAAATTGGGAAAGAATTTTTACAGCTAAGCTCGGGGATAAAGGCCTCATTTCTAGAATATATAGAGAACTGATCCAAATGTATAATCATACAAGTCATTCCCCAATTGATAAATGGTCAAAGGATACGAACAGGCAATTTTCAGAGGAAGAAATTAAAGCTATCCATAATCATATGAAAAAATGCTCTAAATCCATATTGGTTAGAGAGATGCAAATCAAAACAACTCTGAGGTACCACATCACACCTATAAGATTGGCAAACATGACAGAACAAGAAAATGATAAATGCTGGAGAGGATGTGGGAGAGTTGGAACACTAATTCATTGTTGGTGGAGCTGCGAGCGCATCCAACCATTCTGGAGAGCAATTTGGAACTATGCCCAAAGGGCTACAAAAATGTGCATACCCTTTGACCCAGCAATATCGCTACTAGGACTATATCCACAAGAGATCATAAAAATGGGAAAGGGTCCCACATGTACAAAAATATTTATAGCAGCACTCTATGTAGTTGCCAAAAACTGGAAGTCAAGGGGATGTCCATCAATTGGGGAATGGCTGAATAAATTATGGTATATGAATGTAATGGAGTACTATTGTGCCATAAGAAATGATGAACAAGAAGACTTCAGAGAGGCCTGTAAGGACTTATATGACCTGATGCTGAGTGAAAGGAGCAGAACCAGGAGAACTTTATGCACAGCAACAACCACAGTGTGTGAGAGTTTTTTCTGGTAGACTTAGATTTTTGTAATAACACAAGAACTTCTTACAAAAAAAATTAAAAAAAAAATCCCAATGGTGGATCTCAAGGCAAAATGCCTTCCACACTCAGAGAGAGAAATATGGAAGTCATTCACATAATGTTGCAGATCATGTTTGTGTATGTGTATGTGTTTGTGTATCATGTTCTGATTTGTTATACGATTTCTTTCATTTATCTTAGTCTGACTACATAGCATGACTATAGTGAAAATATACTCAATAGGAAAGTATATGTAGAATCTATACAGAATTGTATGCAGTCATGGGGAGGGAGGGGGGTAGTGGGGGGTAGGTAGGGGGGGATAAAATCGCAATTGTATGGCAGTGATTGTTAAACATTAAAAAATAAAAATAAAAAAAAAAAGACTTAGCACAATGTCTGGCACATAGTAGCTGCTATATACATGCTTGCTATTATTATGAGGGAGGTCTTTGAACAAAGGCTATATGAACACTTATTGAGCACACTACAAATGCTTCTGAGATTCCTGCCATCAAGGAAATTCTGTGAAAACAGCTCTTGCTTTCAAGGAGCTTATGATTTAATTAAGAAAATAGCACACATGCCCCAAAATAAGGCACATGGCAAAAAAAAAAAGACGTTGCTAGATGCCTTGTAAATGACAAGTCATCATCTTTGATAGCATTTATGTGGCACTTTAAGGATGTGAAAATGTTTCACAAATAATATCTCACTGATCCTCACAGCAACCCTGGGAAGTAAGTGCTGTCATTACCCTTGCTTTATACATGAGAAAACTGAATTTGAGAGAACTTAAGTGACAAGCCCAAGATTATACAGCTAGAGAGTGTCTGCAGCTAAATTTTGAAAATAATGACATTAATAACCAATGCTGTGGGGAGATCCAGAGTTCCCCCTTTTCTATCATGGTCATTTCAAAGTTCTGTCTCTTGAAGGACATTGCTGACAAGATTGAATTAACTCTCCTCAATTTTAGTCAGACCCCACACAATCTTACAAGAAATTTAATCTAAGGTAGGGTTCTACTCCAGTTTGGGTTGGGACAAATTCTTTGGTTAGATTGTCCAAGGCTGGAGGTGTTTTGAGTGTAGAGATAATGACGTAATGTCACTCTCTCAGGCCCCTATTGGAGTGAGCCCACTTCTCATTGTAATATTTATCTTCTCATTAATTGTTAACCAATCTGAGTTGATTTCTACCCTCTGGAACACCCACTTTTCCAAGGCCATATAAGCCACAATCATTATTGGCATTTAAGAGTGCTGTTGACCTCTTTTATTAAAATGCTAGCATCATTGATAAAATGATTATCCAAGGGAAAAAAAGTCTGCTTCTCAAACTTTTCAAACATCACAATTTGAACTCAGGTCAAATCTTCCTGACTTCACTAGACCACCTAACTGCCAAATGAATGTTATAAACAATGGAAGTTACAGAAATTGAGTGAAAGTAAGAATCCTGTGAGATGGAGAGGTCTAACCAGGGATCTATTGGAACCAATTTGAATAAGCTCATGAGAGTCTTAAGTTTTCAGTATGAACTCTGTGGTACCACATCACACCTACAAATTGTCTAACATGACAAAACAGGAAGATGATAAAGGTTGAAAAAGATGTAGGAGAGTTGGAACACTAATTCATTATTGGTGGAGCTGTGAGATGATCCAACCATTCTGGAGAGCAGTTTGAAACTATGCCCAAAGGGCTATAAAAATGTGCATACCCTTTGATCCAGCAATACTACCTCTAGGACGGTATCCCAAAGAGATCATAAAAATGGGAAAAGGATCCACATGTACAAAAATATTTATAGCAATTCTTTCTGTGGTGGTCAAGAACTGGAAATCAAAGGAATGCCCATCAATTGGGAAATGACTAAGCAAGTTGTGGTATTGTGTTGTGTTTGTCCTTCATTTTCAAAGAGGACCACAAGTTGTGGCATATTGTGCTATAAGAAATGACAGACAAGTGGACTTCAGAAAAACCTGGAAAGATTTTGTATGAACTGATACTGAGTGAAATGAGCAGAAGCAGGAGAACAGTATATACAGTCACAGCCACAATGTGCAAGGACTGTTTCTGATAGACTTAGCCCTTCACAGAAATGCAAGAACCACATTTCCAAAGGACTCTTAAGGCATCTACATCCATAGAAAGAACTATAGAATTGGAATGCAGAATGAAGCAGACTGTTTTCTCTTTTGTTATGTTTTGGTTTTTCTCATCATTTCTCCCATTTGTTTTAATTCTTCTGTGCAGCACAACTAATGTGAAAAGGTGTTTAATAAGAATGTATGTGTAGAACTCATATAAGATTGCATGGCGTCTTGGAGAGGGAGGGAGAGAAATTTAAAACATATGGAAGTGATTGTTGAAAACTGTAGACAAATAAATTAATAAAAACAAAGTTTTCAATGTGAGCATTTACACCTGAGAAATTGAAAAGTTGGGGTTTTATTTACTGTTTTGTTGACTTCTAGATTTGAAAGTGATGGGAAAAACAGACAACACTCAAAAGCGTGTCGTGGATAAATGTTTGGTTTTTTTTCCAGGGAGCCATTTATTAAACATTAACTAGGATGCCTTTATTGAATACTGTGGCAACAGACCAGTCTTAGATTCAGGGTTGGGGCTGGACTGAGTTGGTGGCAATGAAAATTGAAGGGCAGGGGAAGGAAATATTCATTTATATAATGACTACATGAGCCAGGTACTATGCTTAGTGCTTTACAAATGTCGTCTCATTTGATTCTCACAACTACCCTGTGAAGGAGGTGCTATTTTTATCCCAATTTTATAGTTCAAGAAACTGAGACAAATAGAGGGTAAGTGACCCAGAGTCACACAGCTTGCAAGCATCTGAGGGTGAATTAAGAATTGATATCTTCATAGCTCATGAGGTCAGCATTCTATCCAATGCACCACCTGGCTGCTGTCATGTTTGGAAATGGTATGAGAGATGATACAAAAGAAAAAAAAGCCAGGGCACATTATTAAAAATGGGATGTTGGGAGCAGCATGGAGAGAAGAGGGAACAGTCAAAGATGACTCCAAAGTTTTAAGCTAGAGGAAACGACTACACAATTCGTAGAATAAGGGAAGCATAGAGGGAGATACGTTTAGGGATGAAGATCCTAGATTGTGGGATACATCTTCTCTCCACATTTAAGAACATGTTCTCTTAGAGAAAATAAGTGTAAGTGACCTTAGGTTCATCTATTCCAACTCTCCTTGAGTTCAGAAAGGACAAAAACGGTTATCCTGGGCCTCAGGGACAAAGTTATTGGAAAAGTGAGGCACTGGACCAGCTGGCCTTTTTGGTCCCATCCAACTGTAGATGTATGATCTTAAGTGACTTGCCTGAGGTCATGCAGGTAGTCATGACAAAGCTATTTTATGAATCCAGGTCTTCAGACTCAAAATCCAACACTCCACAATCATGTTTCCTTATGAATAGGAATTCAGTATTATATAATCAAGTAAGAGTTGAGACGAGTCAATGAAGACACTAGAGGAGAACCAGGACAGTGTCATGGGAGTTGGAAGAAGAAAAATTTCAAGGAGTCAACAATATGGCACAGAGGTGAGGAATGGGCACTAAGAAAAGGCCCCTGGATTCGTTGATTAGGAGGTCTCAGGTAGCCCCACAGAGAGTGATTTTTTAAAGATAGTGGAGGCAGAAGCCAAATTGAAAGAGTGAAGGAGTGAGTAGGTAGCTAGATATCACAGTGGATAGAGTGCCAGGCCTGGAGTCAAGAAGATCTGAGTTCAAATCCAGACTCAGACACTAGCTGTGTGACCCTAGGCTAGTCACTTAACTATGTTTTCCTCAGTTTCCTCATCAGTAAAACAGGTTGGATATGGAAAGGGTAAACAATTGCAGTATCTTTGCCAAGAAAATCCCAAATGGGATCATAAAATATCAGACACAACTGAAAAATGATTGAACAACCAAAAGGAGTGAGTTAATGGTGAAGAGATAGAGGTAGCAGGTATTTTATCAGAATAGGAAAAGAGAAATAAAACATCAGGTCAAAGAAAGGTGTGATCATGACAGAAGGGACCTGAGCAAGCTTGTAGGAAAGGGGAAGGAACTAGTGGAAAGAGAGATTAATGATACTTGATACTTTCTTTTTTCCCCTATCCTTATATCTTTGCACATCCAGTCACTAAAATCCTGTACCCTATTTTTCTAAAATCTGTTCTTTTTTATTTATCTCTCCTGCCAAGACACTCATCATATCCTGCCTTGATTTACACAAACTCCCTCTCATTGGCCTCTCTCTCATCAATTCCCTTTTCCAGCTCTCTGCCAAACATTACTGCCAAGATAATTTTCCTTTCCTGCTGTTCAGACTCTGTTTCTCCCACTCTGCTTTGGCTTCCCTTCACCTTCAAGCTTCTCCACAACTCTGCATCTGCTAGCTCAGATCTGCATCCCTTCCTACAAATCCCCTCCCCTTGCTCTGTTGGACCATCAACTCTGGAGGCTCTCAGCATTGCCTTTGTCCACCCATGACTTCAGATAAATTCTATACCCTTCTCTTCATCAATACTTTGATATCAGAGACAATTTTTCCACTATTGATGATCAATGCAACTCCTACTTCTTTTTCTAAGCAAAGGAAGCTTTTTAATTCCAACAATGTTGTGCTCCATGCTGCCTTTCCCTAGAATATATCCAAATGTATTGTTACACTATACTGCTGTACTGTCCTCATTACCTCTCATTCCTGACAATGTTTGCTCTTCCAGAGAGGGATTTATTTATTTGCCAAGTGCTGTCTATTTCATGTAGAACATTTCTGTGTAACCTTGGAATCCTACACACACATACACACACACACATACGCACACATGATCTATATCACATACCAGCTACAAGTTAGCTTATACCCACCTAATTTGTCCATGATCAAATTTAATTTAATTTCACCAGTATCTGAAGAAAACTTTTTCTGTACATAAAAGGAAAAAGGAATGAGGGATTAATATACAGAACCTGGCTATGTCTATTTTTCCATTATTTTCTTCCTCAAATAGCATATGTAGCTAAGATGTATTTGGGTGAAAAGGAAATTCTAGGAAGAGAGCATGAAAGAATGGATCCATCTTAACTCTTGGATAAATAACTAAGAGTAGGACCTGCTGACATTGAATCAAATGGTGAAAGACAACACATCTTTTTGTTCTGGCTGTTGCTATTTAGAATAGAAGTTCACCTTTGCTTTTAACTCTCTATTGCGTCAATAATTGTGCAACTAGAAGGGGAAAGATTAATTCAATGGCTGCCTGTGTTCTTCAGACCCTTTAGTTTAGGGTTCCCTATGTTCTCTGATACCTTTTCAATAACAAAAAATGTACTGTGAACCCACCAGGTAATTTAATATACTATGTATAAGTTCTCTATAATTATTTAGTGTTTCAGGGATTATAAAAGAACTTTTAGTGTCCCCCCAGACCATTGTTGTCCACTAAATGGGAACTGCTGATATAGTTCAACTTTCTAATTTGACAAATGAGGAAATCAAGAGGCAAAAATGAAGGGACTTGTCCAACATTGCCCACATCTCCTAATTCTCAGTCCAATGCCCTTTTTTGCTATACCATAGGTTTCAAGTACCATGGATCTGTAGGCTCCCATTGCAGCACACATCTCTCTCAAGTGTTGCCAACAATATTAAAATTTAATTGGGAAATACTTAATAAAATAAATAAAACTACAATAGAGCATAGATAATGTCAATATGTGGTTTTCTAAGTCAATACGTATTGACTTAGAATAAGAAATCCTTATGTACTATTTAATGGCCCCCTGTTTCTATTTGAGTTTGACACCCCTATTTCATAGCATTCTAAGGAAATAGGGAAGCATCTAATTGTATTTCCATAGGCAGGTAGAAAGAACAATGTAAGTAGATATCTTGCATTCTTCCTCTAATGTTATATCTATGTTCTTTATTTAACCTTTTAAGCTTTATTGTTCTCAAGAAAAAAAAAAACAAATGCCTAGTCTTTAACTGAAAATGTCCAGTGGTTTTTTGAGAAAAAGATCAATTTGAGAGATTTTTCTTTTTTTCCTTTTAAACTAATGAAATATGATGACAAAAGTCTTGCTATACAGCAGCCAAGTTCCATTTTCAACAAGATCCAGTAAAACTGTCAAAGACAAACTGTTTTCCGTCATACAAATGACTAGATCTCACATAAATACAACAGCAGAGAGCTTCAAGCCTAAATAACCATGTAAATGGGTTCGGCATTTCTTGAGACAGATGGTGGATAACATACTGATGGCTTACGAATTTCAAAAAGACTGTCCTCCAAAAAACAACCAAAAAAGTGACTGTAGAAGTATATTTAAAATATTGCTAGCATTGAACAAAAATAGAAAAATGGCATCAATAAAAAAATGAAAAATATGGAAAGGAAGGACATTTAGATTAAATTTTAATGATTTTGGAAAGAAAACCCTCTCTAAGGTGTTATTAACAGAAAGGCATTGGCAGGAATTTCAACAAATATTAGTTGCTTCATTCCATTCAAGTTCAAGGTTTTGAAAAATTCAAGCCTACTGTGTCAATGGATTATCAAGTGTGAGGCAGCAAAGTTTGTGTAGGAGAAGGAACACTTGCTCTTGAATCAAAAGACTGAGGTTTAAATCATGGCTTCTTTACTTATTGTCTGTATGACCCTTGGGCAAGTCACAACATCTCTGAACCTCAGTTCCCCCCCTTGCAAATGAGTCTTTTCAAATTCAAATAGAAATGAGAGCTGCTAAACCATACGTAAGTATCCCTGCAGGTCAAATATTGGCTTAGAAAACCACATGCTTATACTCTATATGTTTTATTGAATTTTTACGTACTTTGTTCAATACTTCCCAATTACGTTTTAATCTGATTTGTGCCACACCAGAAAATCTTGCGAGTTGCATGAAACCCACTATCCCATGTTTGACAAATCTGGTTTAAAAGACTTCTAAGTCCTTTCCAGATCTATATCCTATGAATCTATGACTGTCATTTCATTTTATGTCACCCAGACACTAGGCTAGTCTTAAAAGAGTAGGAGTCCATTTCCTACATCACTAACATCACAGAGACAAAAACATCCAGTCTACAGTATTCCAAATTATGGAAAATCTGACATTAGAAATAATAGCAACAGTGGAAAGAACTCCTGATATATGTGTGTTTATGTGTATATGTATGTGTGTGTGTGTACACACACACACACACATATGCACATGGATGCAGATATGCCACTTTTAATTTTTTTGCATTTCTACTTTATATGTAATAACATTATTTTTATTACATAAGAAGAATAGTAAATGTGATCCTTGTAATAGTAAATTGTAATTCTTGTAATAGTAAAAACTTATTACAGTGAAACAGTTAAGACTAATAACACATTGGCTTCATCTGAAAATATAGGCTTCATTTTACATCTGCAACATTTCCATCTCTATTTTTAAAAATGAATATAAATCTATTTTCTCTCCCTCTAACTTCCCACCCCACTGAACAAAAAAAAAAAAGAAAACCAAATTTCTTGTAACAAATATACAGTCAGGCAAAACAAATTCTTTCATTGTATGTATACAAATTTATATATGTATATAGAAATTATGTATACATATATTTGTATATAACTATGCATACATACATGTATGTGTGTATACACACATATAATACATACATATATGTGTATGTATATATGTGTATATATGTATTTTATATATATAGATATTTCATTTTGCTCCCTAATGCAAAATCTCTGTAATGGGCAGCATGTTTATTTCATCATTGGTCCTTTGAAATCATGAATGATTGTCATACTGATCATAGTTCTGATAGTTTTCAAAGTTGTTTTTATAGCATTGTTTTTATTGTTTCCCAGATCTGTTCATTCCATTCTTTATCAGTTTATGCCTTCAAAATTGTTCATTTTTACAGTGTTGATATAGTATTAATTTTTCTGATTCTCTTTCTTTACTCTGCGTCACTTCAAATAAGTCTGTCTTTTTTTGAAATATCTTGTTTCCCATTTCTTACAACCCAATAGTACTCCATCATATTCATATAATTTGGTATTCCTGATATATTTCAAATACATAAATACTAAGTTAACTTGTATCTCTAAAGTATAGCTCTGGACTATTATAGACTAGGTTTAAACTTAGGTGATTCTCCGTAACATCTCTCTTTCTGGTCCATGTCTACACCCAGGACTTCCCCTAGGAACATTAGAATTCGATTTATGTGTAGGTGTCTACCAAAACGATCAAGAGCCCTCAGACCTGCAAACACTGTATTTCATCAGAAAGAAATGCAAAGTACAAAGGACTTGCATCCAAACACATGAACAATCAAAACAACTCTTCTTTCCTCTTCAGTGAATCTCCAGTTCCATCCACTGCTACCAAGTCCCAGACATTGAAAATCCTTTCTTGGTAACTATGGTAAAGGGAAGAGGTGAAGTGGGGAAATAAGGAAGAAAGATTTAGACAGTAGAACAGAATAGTAATGGATACTTCAGTTCCTTGTGTTGGGGTTTTTTTTGTTATTGTTGTTTTGCTTAACCTTTTGTTTGTTCAGTATTTTTACTAAAATAAAATTTATTGTTATTTTTTGTTTTTGAATAATCTAAATGTCTCCCTGTATCCTTTCCTCCCTCCTTCCCAATGAGTCATCCCATATAAAAGAAAAGAGAAAAAAATCAACAAAACTGATCTAGACACCAAATAAATCTGAAAATATATGCAATGCTCCACACTTGTAGCCCTCCAGTCTCTGCAAAAGAGGGAAAAATGTCTTCTCATTATCTCTTTTTTGGGGTCATGCTTGTTCTTTGTAATTTTGCAATATTGACTTTCAATTGTTTTGTGGTTATTGTCTTTCCATTTTCATCATTACAGCAAGGTACCATTGTTTTACTTCGCTCTGTTTATTTCACTATGGCATCTGATCATACAAATCTTTCTGTTTCTTTGCACTCATCATACTTATATTTTTTGACAGTATAGAAACATTTCAATATATTCATGCACCATGATTTGTTTAGTCACTGCCCTATCTATGGTTGATATTCAATCTTAATTGTGCCATTAAATCTCTAATGTGTTGAGTGGGGCTTTGAAGAATCTATGGAAACACATGAACAAGAATTACACAAGATAAAAAGATCTAGAAAGTCATGATCTTACTCAGTGGTAAAGAACCTGCACTGATGATGTCAGGAATCTGCCTTTGTGCACTCACACATACACACGCACAAGATTTACTCAGTACTCTATTCAGTGGACTACCTAGCTGCCTCACTGTTCTTATGAGTGTTTGAAAGCTGCATCCATGGACACCCATTCATTGCTTTACACACACACACACACACACACACACACACACACACACACACACACACACACTTCCTCCTTCCTGATAGCCATTCTTAACAACTGGAGTTTTACATTTGAACATATCATCTCTCATATTCCTTACTATTGATCACAAGGAAATCCACAGCAGAAAGTTGGGGGTTGCTCAGTATAAACTTGCACGATTAGAAAAAGGTGTATCTTACTAGGATGGATCAAATACCTTGATGGATCCAGTACTCCTCATTTTTGCTCCTATCACTCTCTCTTCTTATAACGCCCTTCCCACTTTTTTCACCCAGCTGAATCCTGCTTATTCTTAAAGTCCAGTTCCAGTCCCATCTCTCTCCATGATGTCTTCTTTGACTATACCCAATCTACAGTGTTTTCTCTCCTCTCAACTGTCACACAGAAGATCAAAATGCTTGAGTGAGTGGCCCAAGGTTACAAACTGTTGGCACAGGGATTTATATTTGCTTGTATTACTCCCTGATTCTGAAAATCATAAGATTTAGTACAGGAAGGAACCTTAGAGGTCATCTAGTCTGACTCACTTATTTTACAAATTAATGGGAAAAAAAATCTGAGGAACATAAAGATTAAATGACTAAGAGAAGATGATATGACTTGTTAAGTATCATAACAAAAACAAAAACCCAACATGCAGTAGCACATTCACAGCAACACTTTCATGCAAATGATTTCAGTAAAGGAAAGGAAATGGAACTGGTATTCATAGACAAGGTGAAAGGAAGAAAGGAAGGAAGGAAGGGAGGAAGGGAGGAAGGGAGGAAGGAAGGGAATGAGGGAGGTAGGAAGAGAAAAACAAGGAAAGAAAGAATATTTCACACAACTTTCTTTGTGAATGTGAATGTAGTGAAATATGATCAGCTGTAAGAATTGATAAATGTGAGGAATTATAAAAAAATTAGGAAGATTTGTTTGAATTGATGCAGAGCAAAATAAAAAGATCCAAAAGAACTATATACACAATGACTTCAACATTGTAAATGAGAGGAGGCCAAACACTAATTGAAAAACCAATAAACCAATAATGTTCCCAGAGAACAGATAAGAAAATCCATCTCCCATTGCTCAGCAGAGAGGTTATAGGGAAGAATGTTGTACTCAAAGTAGACACTATATTTATGTCAAATGTTAAGTATTTTTTATCGTTATAAAGGAGAATTTAATTCAAATAGGTGGAATAGGAGTAAATATTTCCAAAAATAACTGAGGGAGAGGAACCTAAAGAAATTGCATTTTTTTTTTAAAAAAAGGGGTGTTGAGTTAGATATTTAAGACTTCTTCCAGGATTAAAAATCAATGCATCTCAAGTATTCTAGTATATGTATTTTCAGCCATTTGTCAAATTGACAGAGAATTTTGGAGGGAACTGTTGATTTCATTCACCTAGGGAACTCCCTCTACAGAAATCTATTCCATTAAAGCAGATTGGTGTCTGTTCTGCAGCTTAGAGTTACTTGCAATACAAAGAGGCTAAGTGACTTGCCGAGGGTCAGTCAATACACGTTGGGTGGTCCTTGAACCTGGGTAACTCTGAGGCCAACACTATACTACATCATATTTATGTTCCCCTCATATCCTGAAACTCATTATGTAGCATTTTAAACTTTGGAACTTTTGTGCCAGGTGTCCAATTAAGCATATATTATTATAGGTAATTTTAGAATTTCATACTTTACTGAATTTTTTACTATCTTGTCAAGATCTTATTGCTTTTGAAAGATTATCTATATTTTATTATTTATATTTATCATTTGTATCTACATACTGCCCCAAACCAGTAAAACCCTTTCTATGGAGAAGGCAGTCTTGTGCTCCTGAGTATTCCTCTGGTTTAGAAAGCATGGACAAAGAAAATCCAATAGAGAAAAATAAATGAGATCCATTTGGGGGTATCCTTCATGGGATTGCAGGACTGGTGTTCACAAATATCCTGTCAGTATCACAGAATCACAGAATCTCAGAATTGGAAAGGACTTCAAAGTTCATGTACTCCAGTCCATACCTGAAAAAAAGTCCCTTCTACAACACTTCCCCCAAATGGTCAGAAGACCTTTAATGACCTTTAATGAATGAGAATCTGCTAGTTCAAGAGGCATCCCATTCCACTTTTGGATAGCTCTAATACTCAAATGGATATGTCATCTCATAGACTTAAATGTTCCCTCCAACAAAGAAGATAGCAACCCATCCATGACTTCCTATCCTATGTGATTCTTGCCCATATTTTCCCCTAGGTCCACCAAAATGGACCCATTCAACAAGATATCAGCATACCAACAGTGCACTCTGACTATATACCTGTCATCACTTGTCCTTATAATGTGACCTCCATGTTCTCTGTCAAACACTTCTATGGTGACTTTTGTTCCTGTTCTTCTTTGAATTTCTTCATCAACAACTTCTACCTATTGCTCCTGGTTTCACACATATTTGGGTCACTTAGTTCTTTGGATGAACTTTGTGATGATTATTCACTTCTCACCACAAATTGCTCAAATTTTTCTTAAATGCACAACAGTAATAATCCTTCTAACCAATCAATGCCATTCCGCAGAAGAAAAAAATATTATCTACATCTAAAAATATTTTCTACACTCAAATTTCTAATTCATGCCATTGTTTGCAGTGGTGAGGTATGTTATAGAAATACTATTCCATGGACATGGAAGAATTTTTGAAAATTCTTTGTGCACTTGGATAAGTTTCACAGAAATGATCACAGAGTTGCTATAGAATTCATTTGAATAGAAAGACATTGTATAAAATTTCCCTAACCACAAGTCTAGTTTTGTTTATGTTCTGTTTTTTTTTTTAACCTGGACTAATTATTTTATCAATGTAAGGAACTACAGGCATAGGAACTTACTCAACTGATGCTGGTAATTTATCTAAATGTTTCAATTTGTACTTAGCATCCCTCCACTCTCCACTGAAAGGTGGGAGTCACTTAATCATTATTTAGAAGGTTGCCTAGAGAAGGGTGGAGCCAAGATGGCAGAGTAAGAACACAGACTTTCTACAGAGCTCTCACAAAGCCCAGCCAAATACTTGCAAAAAATGGCTCTAAAGAAATTCTGGAGCTTCAGAACCCACAGAATGATGGAGTGAAGCAAATTTCCAGCCCAAGACAGCCTGAAAGATTGCCAGGAAGTCTGTATCATGCCACACTGGGAGCAGAACACAGTACAGTGTGGGCCATGAGTGTACAGAGGGAACCTGAGCAGGCCTTGCAGGGACTGAATGTCTTGCACTTGTAGTGGTTTTCAGACTTCATGACCCTAAAATGTGAAGGATAAATTGGAAGGTCAGTGGAAAAAGCCTGTGGAACCAGAGCAGGAGAGTGAAGTGGTCTGGCCCCAGCTCCAGGAAGGCAGAGGGGAGAGGGGACAGTGGAACTCATGGCAGCCACAGCAGCAGCAGGGGCATCTGCAGCCACTGTTTCTGGAGCTCTAGGCCCATGGTATACCCCCCATCGCCACTGGAAGCCAAGAACTACCTTGACAAAGAGCTCAAAAGTCAAGTAAATGACTGGGGAAATGAGCAAAAACCAGAAAAAGAATCAGACTATTGAATGTTACTTTGGTGAGAAGGAAAATCAAAGCATGCAAACAGAAAAAAACAAAGTCAAAGCTTTGCCATCCAAAGCCTCCAAGAAAAATATGAATTGGTCTCAGGCCATAGAAGAGATCAAAAAGAATTTTCAAAATCAAGTAAGAGAAGCAGAGCAAAAATTGGGAAGAGAAATGAGAGTGAAACAATAAAATCATGAAAAACAAGTCAACTGTTTGCCAAAGGAAACTCCAAAAATGCTGAAGAAAATAAAACTTTGAAAAACAGACCAACCCAAATGGCAAAGGAGATACAAAAAACCAGAGGAGAAGAATGCCCTAAAAAGCAGAATTGGCCAGATGAAAAAGGAGATCCAAAAGCTCACTGAAGAAAATAATTTCTTAAAGATTAGAATGGAACATATGGAAGCTAATGACTCTATGAAAAATCAAGAAATTATAAAACAAAGCCAAAGGAATGAAAAAATAGTAGACATTGTGAAATATCTCATTAGAAAAACAACTGACCTGGAAAATAGATCCAGGAGAGACAATTTAAAAATTATGGGACTGCCTGAAAGCCATAATCAAAAAAAGAGCCTAGACATCATCTTTCATGAAATTATCAAGGAAAGCTGCCATGATATTCTAGAAGCAGAGGGTAAAATAAATATTGAAAGAATCCACTGATCACCTCCTGAAAGAGATCTGAAAAGAGAAACTCCTAGGAATATTGTAGCCAAATTCCAGAGCTCCCAGATCAAGGAGAAAATACTACAAAAGCATCCAGAAAGAAACAATTTGAGTACTGTGGAAATACAATCAGGATGACACAAGATCTAGCAGCATCTACATTAAGGGATGGAAGGGTTTGGAATATGATATTCCAGAAGTCAAAGGAGCTAGAATTAAAACCAAGAATCAGCTACTCAGCAAAACTGAGCATAATACTTCAGGGAAAAAAATTGTCATTCAATGAAATAGAGGACTTTCAAGAATTGTTGATGAAAAGACCAGAGCTAAAAAGAAAATTTGACTTTCAAACACAAGAATCAAGAGAAGCATGAAAAGGAAATCAGGAAAGAGAAATCATAGGGGACTTACTAAAGTTGAACTGTTTACATTCCTACATGGAAAGATAATATTTGTAACTTGAGACTTTTCTCAGTATTTGTGTATTTGGAGGGATTATATACATATAAATAGAGGGCACAGGGTGAGTTGAATAGGAAGGGATGATATGTAAAAATATAAAAATTAAGGGGTGAGAGAGGAGTAGATTGGGAGGAGAAAGGTAGAAATGCCATGGGGCAAATTATCCCTCATAAAAGAGGCAAGAAAAAGCTTTTTCAATAGAGGGGAAAAGGGGAGAGGTGACAGGGAAGAAGTGAAGCTTACTCTCATCACATTTGGTGTAAGGAGGGAATAATGTGCACACTCAATTTGGTATGAAAATCTTTCTTACACTACAGGAAAGTAGGGGAGAAGGGGATAAGTGGGATGTGGGCAGATGATGGAAGGTAGGGCAAATGGGAGGAGGAGGTAATTAAAAGTAAATTCTTTTGGGGAGAGAGAAAAACAAAAGAGAAAATAGAATAAATGGGGGTAGGATACAATGGGGGGAAATATGATATTTCACAACACGACTTTTAGAGAAGTCTTTTGCATAAAACTACACATGTACAACCTATATTGAATTGCTTGATTTCTCAGTGGGGATGGGTGGGGAGGGAGAGAGGGAGAGAAGTTGGAACTCAAAGTTTTATGAATGAATGTTAAAAATTGTTTTTACATGCAACTGAGAAATAAGAAATACAAGTAATGGGGTATAGAAATCTATCTTGCTCTACAAGAAAATAGAGGAGTTGGGGATAAGGGAAGGGAGGGGTGTTATAGAAGGGAAGGCAGATTGAGGGAAGGATAATCAGAATGCATAGTGTCTTGGGGTGGGGGAGGGGAGAGATGGTAAGAAAATTTGGAACTCAAAATCTTGTGGAAATGAATGTTGAAAACTAAAAATAAATAAATAAATAAATTTTAAAGAATGACATTTGGAACAGCCGTCAGAGAAATGGGAATGAATGGTGGGGACCTGCCTCCCAACCTTCCCCTAATGGAGGCCTTCATCAAAGAGAGATGAGGATGATGAAGGAGGAGAAGGCTACAGGAGTGGATGGATGACTATTCCAGGGTGAGGATGTCACAGATGACTGAGGGACATTCCATGATGAAGCTTTACTGTCCACCAAGTCAGAGACAGCTGGGAGGAGAATGAAGTTAGGTCATCCTGTGACCATAATAAAGGCTTTACCTGAACTAAAAAAAAAAGTTGTCTAGAGAACAAATGTACACACCAGTGACTTGTTCATTCTCACATTGCTGGTATAGGTCAGAGATATGCTTTAAAACCAGTTCTTACTGAATCCAAGACCACTCCAGTATTTACTTTGGCAAGCTATCTCCCTGCTACTAGAAAGAAAATGCAACTTGACAAAAATCTATTCTTTATGAAGGCATACTGGCTCTTAGTGACCATCACTTTTTTCTCAATGATCACAAGCCATCTCTTAATAAGATGTTATAGAATTTTTCCAGGAATCAAAGTCAAAATGACTGGCTTTTATTTAAAGTTTATTCCATTCCCTTTAAGAAGAAAACCAGGACATTTGTCCATGTCCAAATCTGTGTCATTTCTCTCATTCTCCAAAATTTTTCTCATTATTAAAAAAAAATGTTTTTATTATGAACTTGACAGTTATTACCAAACAATTTTCATACACAAAAGATAGAAAAATAGGATTAAATTTGAAACTATGAACCTACCAAATATAGCTTATTTTAAGTATTTATCAAATTTAACATGGTAGTATCTACACTGCCAATCTTGCCTGACCCCTTCTGAATTTTCTTCTACTCTCTTCCATGTGTTTTATGAAATGTACCGTCAATACTATTTCATTTTTTTCTTTTTAATTTTTAATTTTTTAATTTATTTTTTAATTTAATTTTTAATTTTAATTTTATTATCTCTGCTCCTAACCTCAACTCCAAGCACATCTTGAATTTAAAAAAAAAACAATTCAGCTATTAAGTAGATACTGTCAAGCAAAATAAATTAATATGACCCTGGCTGTGTATGAAAATAGATTACATTTCTTACCTATAGTCTTTCCTCTGAGAGGTGAGAATAAGCTTATCTAGGACTTGGTGACTGAGCTCAGGCTTAGGTGGCCTGGGATCCCCACACAGGTGCCACTGCAGCAGCAGCATTCTCTCAACTCACTCGTCCTCTGTGACCCCCGGAATGTCCTCGCCTCCTGCCATCATGCCATCCTCCAATAGCCACAACATGCTGAAATCCTGCTACCTGCTGAGGAGAAATATCCCGACCTCTCCTCGTACAACCACATGGCTAAGGTGCTGATGCCTGAGTTCTATGAAAAACTCCAGGATAAGCAGCTTCACCTTGGATGATATCATCCAAACCAGTGTGGATAACTCAGGGCACCCATTCATCATGACTGTGGGCTGTGTGGCTGGAGATAAAGAGATGTACGAAGTGTTCAAGGAATTGTTTGATCCCCTTATTGAGGACCCACATGGAGGCTACAAGCCTTTTGATGAGCATAAGACTGATCTTAACCCTGACAATCTGCAGGGTTGTGATGACCTGGATCTGAACTATGTGTTGAGTTTGAACTGGCAGGAGCATCCAAGGATTCTGCCTGCCTCCCCATTGTAGCTGGGGCAAGCACCATGCTATAGAGAAGCTGTCTGTGGAAGCTCTGGCCAGCCTGGAAGATGACCTGAATGGGAAGTACTATACTTTGAAGACATGACTGAGCAGGAACGGCAGCAGCTGATTGATGACCACTTCCTCTTTGACAAGCCTTTCTCCTCACTCTTCTTGGCTGGTGGCATGGCCTGAGACTGGTCTGATGGAAGGGACATTTGGCACAATGACAACAAGACCTTTCTGGTGTAGAGCAATGAAGAAAATCATCTGAGGGTCATCTCTATGCAGAAGGGAGGTAACATGAAGGAGGTGTTCACAGGTTTCTGCACAGGGCTTACCCAGATTGAAACTCTTTTTAAGACCAAGAACTACAAGTTCATGTGGAATCCTCACCTAGGCTACATCCTGATATGCCCCTCCAACCTGGGCACAGGACTACTTGCAGGTGTCCACATCAAACTTCCCCACCTGGGCAAGCATGAGAAGTTTGGTGAAGTTCTGAAGAAACTGAGACTACAGAAGAAGGGGACAAGGGATGTGGACACAACAGCTGCAGATGGTGTTTTTAACATCTCCAGTGCTGACCAACTGGGCTTCTCAGAGGTGGAGTTGGTGCAGATGGTGGTGGATGTGAAGCTGCTCATTCAGATGAAGAAGCATTTGGAGCAGGGCCAGTCCATTGATGACCTTATGCCAATCCAGAAATGAGTAGTTGGCCCCCTGAATTCTGCACTTCCTAATTTATCGGATGAATGAACAACCACCATCCCTCCTGCCTGTGAAGCCCTGGGGGGTTCCAGACGCAGTCTACCTAATCATGCTGTAGAGAAGTTTTCCTTCCATATTTTGGAGTTAGAGTTTTATTTTTGATGGCTGAGATGTTGCTGAATGCTGAAATAATAAACTATTGTTTTGGCCTGACCCTGGTCGCAGGGCAATTAAAAAAACATAAGCTTATCTATCACTGCATTTCCACAGGGGCTGCTTCCAATGGTGATGGTTGTGGACATCAGCCTGGAAGTATTGCGCTTCCAAAGGTTTCGGGATCCTAGGCTGTCTCCATCAGGGTTTGAGGGGACATGGTGGCAAAAGTGGTGATGGTGGTGGTGGTTTGACTTGCCTGGAACAAACTATGTCATGTTTCTCCCCCAGAATGCCTTGCTGCTTCAGTTAGGCTGACTTGCTTACATTGTTTGGGGCACTTTGGGAGAGGGCTATTCCCTTCTCCACACTAGCTGTCTCCTTGGATAATAGTTTTGAGTGACAGTCTAGAAGGAGAATTGTTGGCATGTGGGACACCACTATCCCCAACACTTTCAGGCTTAGGGTCCTGAGTTATTGCTATCAGCATCCGAGTAGAGATGGTGGCCAAGGAGGCAGTGGTGCCTCCCTAGATGATGATTTCCAGAATTATTCTACCACTTCACAAATATATTAATAATCCATTGGTGTGACTGTCCTCCTGTAATCCCTTGAATAATTCCAATTTTCCCTTTTTTATCACAATAATCTCTTGCATTTGAAGAGGAACTTCTGTTATTACCATTTGCATTTCTCCTATTATTAATGATTTGGAGACCCTTTTCATATAAGTTAATAAACTGAATTACTTCTTTTGAGAATTGCCCCTGTCCAGTGGCTATTTGTTTATTGCAGAATGGTTTTTTTCTTATATGTTTGTGTAACCCCATATATCTTATTTATTAGACCTTTATTAGAGAAATTTGCTACAAAGATTTTCTCCAGTTAACTGATCCTTTCTAACTTTATACTTATGCAAAAGCTTTCCAATTCTCTGTAATTAAAATTGTCCAATTTATCATCTGTGATCCTTTCTATACTTTGGTCAAGAATTTTTCATGGTTCTGAAAGGTATTTTGCCTTCCTGCTCCTCTCAACGAATTATTTTGTTCAGTGAGTTTTTGAATCTTCTCCTTCATTTGGCTAATTCTGCTTTTTAAAGCCTCCTTCTCCTCATTGGCTTTTTGGACCTCTTTTTCCAATTGAGTTAACCTCTTTTTAAAGCTGTTATTTTCCTCAGTATTTTTTGGTTCTCCTTTAGTAAGCTGCTAACTCATTTTTCAAGCTCTTCTATTGCCTGAAGCCAGTTTAAATTCCCTTTGGAGGCCCAGGAGACAGAGGCCTTGATTTCCTCTGACAGTATGCCTTGTTCTTCCTCTTCTGAAAGGATAGGGGGAGACACCTAGTTCCCCAAGAAAGTAATCTTTTATGGTCTTATTTTTTTTCCCTTTTTGGGGCATTTTCTCAGCCAGTGACTTAACTTCTGAGTTTCCTCTCCACAACCACCTTGCCTCCAGTTCCACCAAGCCAGTACTGGAGGCTGAGATTCAGATGAGTTGCTCCAGTCCCTCAGGGGCTTTAAGCAGGGGCAGGGCCACTATTCAGTGTGAGATTAAGATCAGCTGCTCAGGTAGGGGCAGGGCCACCACACAGGGCTCAGTTCCCTCAGGGGATTTACAATGAGACCTTCAACAATGGATGTGGGTTACTGTCTGCTTTGGGAGTCCCCCCCCCATCAGCTGCTGCATCCAGTGCTGCCACCTGAGGAGGCCTGACTTATGGGGACACCCTGCTCCCTTCTGAGCCAGCTGAAAAAAACCTTCTCACTGACCTTTAGTGCTTGTGGGTTGAGGGATCTGCGCTGCCACTGGAGATTCTGTCCCTGAAACCTGCTCAGTTCTGCTTCTCCCAGTGCCATGTGGCCAAGACTGGGCTGGGCTCTGCTCCAGGTCCAGTGCGACAGACCTTTCCCGTCGGTCTTTCAGGTCACTCTGGCCTAGAAATCTCCTCTACTCTATTGTTCTGTGGCTTCTGCTGCTCCAGAATTTGTTGAGAGTTCTTCTTTACAGGTATTTTGTGGGCTGTAGGGTAAGAGCTAGTATATGTGTGTCTTTCTACTCCACCATCTTGGCCCCACCCATCCCTGCTCCTCTTTATGACCTTTTAATCTATGTCTTGTATGCATTTGGGGTTTATTTTGGTATATGGCAAAATGGTGGTCTAAACCTAATTTCTCTGGACTACTTTCCAATTATCCTGGATGCTGTCATCAAAGAATGAATCCCTGTCCCTTAGTTTGTGTCCTTGGCTTTATTAAACATTATGATGATTCTGGATTATAGATCTTATGTACATAATCTATTCCACTGATCAATTTTTCTTTTTCAGAATTTCTCCATTATGTTTAATGCTAGCTCTTGATTTAGACAGGCACTATTTTGTATCAAGGAGAGATTCATTTCCTTTCTTTACTTATTCTGCTACTGGTTTTTACATTTTCTTTCTCTTTTTTTATGCATGATCAACCCTCCAAAGTTAAAGTTTTTCTTGTTTGTAACTATTCCTTCCCTAACTCCATGATCCATCTTCAACCACCCCTGTCCTTTTTCCTGTCTTTTACTTGCTTCCCTGATACATTTCATGCATCTCTCCACCAACCTTTTTGTACTTGCCCAACCCTTCCTTGCTCATTCTAGATGAGTGAGGTCCTTTCTTTTTTTTGTGCACTACAATTATGAGAAATAACAAGTTCTTCTCCCATTTTCCTCATTTCTCCCTTAATAAATTTCTTTGTGCTCTTAAAACAAACAAAAAAAGAGCCAAACCAACCCAAGACCCTGTATTTGCTTTTCTTTACTCCCTCTGTAACACAAAAACCAATGAGATTCTGAAGGTACGTTTATATCTTCCTGAATATTAAAATGTTAGCACTTCATCATAATTTGGTCATTTCCCATCAAACAAATGTTTTTACATTTCTGAGTTTCTTTCATCTTCTGGTTTGCATTTCCAAGATTCTACCCAACTCTGGTCTTTTCATCAGTAAATCTTGAAAGTCCTCTCTTTTGTTAAAGTTTGGGGTTTTTTAAGACATGTAGGATTACACTCCATTTTGCAGTACAACTTATTCTGGGTTGTAAGACTTTAGAGTTGGCCTTTTAGAATATAGTATTCCAAGATCCTCTGTTCTTCAGAGTAGCTCGCTTTATGTGATACTGCAGTTTCTTGGTACTTGAACTTTTTCTTCTGGCTCCTGACAATAAATTTTTTCTTTAACTTAGAATCTCAAACTTTTGGCTATGATATTCTAGGAGTTTTCCAGTTAGGGTTTCTTTTAGGAGGCAGCCAGTTTATTTATGTTTTAATTTTAATTTTTCCCTTCTATTGACCTGGACAGTTTTCTTTCATAATATCTTGAAATGTGGTGTTAAGTTTTTAAAGACTATCATCCATGGTTTTCAGGTATTCTGCTGATTCTTAAACCATTTCTCCTTGATCTTTTTTCCAGGTAAGTTTTCCAATTGTGAACTTTGCTTTAATCTTATTCTCTCATGCAATTATGTAGTTCATATTGCCCTATTCTATTTTTCAAGAAGTTCACAACTTGACAAAGGTTTCTACCTTCTATTCTAAACTATTTATTCACTTTTTCATTTTTTTCCCTACCGAGCTTTTATTTGCATAGTAATTTCATTTTTCTCTCTCAATTCATATATTCTGGTTATTTTTGTTGTCCTTGTGACCATTCCTTTTTCTGGGACTGTATTTGAACTCCTTATATGGTTACTCTTACCTTTTGAATTTACTTTTGGGGTTTTTCCTCAAACAATAGTATTTCTATATAGTGTTGTTTTCCTTCAAACTTTTTATCTCCAGCCCCAATTTTTGGATAGGAACTTTGTGCTTGGGTCAGACTCTACTCCCTCCCTCATTCACAGATGGATGGCATGATCATACCGTGCTTTTCATAATCTAGATTCCCCTGACACTCCCATTCTTGATGTGGTGGCTAAGGATTAAGCCCCATCCTCTGTACAAATTCATGGATTCTGTCTCATTCAGTATCCTGGTTGTTTTATTCAGGTTTTATCATTAGTCCCTTTATACTTCTTGTCTTGGTCTCCTTGTATTGAGGATTTGGGTATGATACAACTGAAGGTGCTAGTAGTTGGCCTCCTGCAAGACTCTAGCTACTTTAATCAAGGTATTGCACTGGCTTCATCTCTTGCTGTAGCTCCAATGTGGACTTCTTTGACCCTATGGGCTCTACCTCTACCTATGTCTTGTCTCTCCTACTGGTTTCTACGAACCTTAGCGTAAAGTCCTGTCCTGGACAGAGAAGCTGATAGCCTTTTATCTTTAGTTTTCCTTTTCATTGTTCTTTCACAGGAAATTTTAGAATGTCACTCAAACATTTGTGAGAGGAATAAGCTGATCTAGGACCTTTCATATAATCATCTTAACTGATGTTTTTCTCCCCAACTTTTCAAAAGTCAGTGGTAGTGACATTTTAAAAGATCACAAGCCCTCAAATATGGCAGTTCTTTCAGTACTGTAAAGTTGTAGTTTACCTGGGCCTGATGATTTCGGTTCATTGAGGAAAGTTTAAGGGCTTTCTTGTCATCTCCTTTCTCCAGCTCTGTTAAACATTTTTGTTCTGTTCTTCTCTGTCAGAAGATCATTCTCCTTGCTAGAGAAAACAAGCAAAATAAGAGTGGAGAAATTTCATGTCATCATCCCCGTCCAATAAGTAGTAAAAAACCTGTGCTGCAGCCAACTCATACCAGCTTACAAGAGTCAATTAAAATCTTCACTGTGGGCATTTATACCTCAGAAATTGGCAAATACTACAAATCAGGGCTTCATTTATTGTTTTAAATTGTTGGAGAAAATGTTAATGATGAAGATTAAACTTTAATGTGTCAGGAATACTTTTTTCCTGGAGAACTAGTTGTTAAACACTTGTCAGCAAGCCACTGAGTAGCCAGACCTTCTTTTTCATCTTCATCTCTTTTTTTGCTTTATTTAAAAAAAAAAAAGGTTCTTTTGAATTATCCTTCATCAACATCCTCAGGAAATTCTGAGATTTAGCACTCCTGACACTATTCTTAGCTCATCATGCAATTTATTCTTCATGCTGTTTGTATTTATTCTTCTTAATTATTATTATTCATTTTCTTCCTCAGTTACCTGTTTTATTTCTATCTTGTATACATATCAGGGATTTTGGTTCATTATTTTTACCAGATCTCTGCTTTAATTGTGAAAAAGAACTCATTTTGACAATGTAGATCAACATCTCCTCTGCAAATTAATAGTTCTAGTCATCTTTCCTGGGGCACTGAGATATAGAATGACTTGCAAACAGTCACACGACCAGTATGTGTTAAAGGTGGAACTGGAACCTAGTATTCCTTTCCCCTACTGAAGTAGTATGGTGGCTCTCTATCACTTCAATACACTCCCCTCTCTATAATTTTAATCTTATTTGTTAAATGAATTTCCCATCCATTAATGTATTTTAAGATAACTCCCAATTTTCTTCCTCATGAGAAAATTTTGCAATTTATATCTTTAGAATTTTATTCTTGAAAGCTATTACTTTTTGTCTGACTTCCCCTGGAATTACACTCTTTCACAGAGAAATTACCTAATTCACTAGAGGCCTTCTTATTCCTTCAATGTTTCTTGAATACCAAGGCACCTCTTAGACTGTTTATCTGATGTACTCGACTCTTACTCCTTGATCAGCCTTCTTCCTATTCTATTCACAGACCTTTGATAATGTCTTCTATAATTTGTTGCAGTCTACTTTCACCCAATGTGAAGCTTTCCACTGCCCTTTGACTTATCTGTCATTTTCATTCTTTTAGGATCATGGTGTTCCATCACTTATCACCAAGTAGCCTTAATGGGAAAATATTTTCAAACGATGGGTTTCGAGAGAAGGGAAAAGTTTGGTTATCATTGAAAAGTCTACATAATTTCACAATGTAATCCAGCATGTTCTCCTCAAACTAAGTAATCCAGCATGTTCTCATCATACTAATTTTTATGCCCAACTCATTACCTGCATGTGGCATTTGTTAAAGGTATGCTGACTGATGAACTCAGTGGAATAATATTATAAATAATTCATTTGGAGCACTAATCTAGTGCCACATAAAAGTAACTTTAAAATATTTTTTCAGATGGTATTTTGTTCTATTTCAAATAAAAAGAAACTGCAGGCATAGTGGATACTCTCCTGGACCCAGAATCAGAAAGATAAAGGTTAAAATTTAAGTAGCTTTGGTATTTTATCCTCTTTGATCTACTTCTTCCATAAACTTTTTCATTCATGTCTTGGAACCAAAGAGGTTGAGTGCTACCTTAGTACTTTGTGATTACTTATTCCAATGTTTTTTATACTAATAGTCATTAGATAAAATGTATTTGCTAAGATAGCAAACTAAAAATAACTATAAAATATGCTCTCTCCTCTCTTCAATAGCACAATCCTGCCCCTCCCCCTCCCAAGGGAACAACACACATATACACACACACACACACACACACACACAGTATCTGGGAAGAGGAAGTACAAATATAGACTATAATGGTAGTAAGATTCATGTGCAGGGAAAACATGTGTTGAGACAATTCTTGACTCCAAAACTCTAGAACGTTGAAGCCTTTTATCTTCTCAAGCAATCCTCTCTGTAGTCCAACTCTCAATTGCCAAGCCTAGCTCTTTCTTGCAGACATAATCAGCTCTCTTCTCTGCTTCCAGGAGTTATGCTCCTTGAAGTTGCTTCCTCCCTCATGTTAATATTTCTCTGTGTAAACATCTTTTTAAAGTGTATCTTCTCTTTCTATTGGACTCTGAGCATCACAAATTCTCCAAGTGCTCAATGGAGCACCTCCTTCTGGAAGAGTAAATCTACCGACTGACTCTATAGCTGATGGGAGGAGAGAGGAGAAAGAAATCACTTTCTCCCACATCCCTGCATGGGTTTCATTACCATTGCTATGAATCTTGACTCCCTCTTATTCTCTAGGGCTTAGTTATGTAACCCTCCATGGGTATGACTGACTTGTTGAGGCCAATTATGTTGTTCCCTTCTTTCACAATCAGAAGGTACTTATAGTTTATGAAGGTGTTAGAGAAAAGCTCCTTAATACCTCCTTTACTCTCCTTCACACCTTGTTGTGAGGTTATACGAGAAACCTTAAAACCCTCTTTATATAGTAATCTTAACCCCCCTGTTTCCAAAATTTCCAGCTATTTCAACCATGGCATAATTAAGTACAGTATAAAAATGGACATAACCAGTGATAAATATTGTAATTTTGCAGGTACTGAAAGCTAGAGACTAAAGCAATATGGCATCATGAATAGTTGCACTTGGAGTCATGAAGATATGATTGAAATCCTGCATCTGACAATTACTGCATCACCTCCTTCAGGTACCTTCAGCTACTGTTGCTGTTTCACCAGTTACCATGTCTCTCTTATTTATATTATACATATGTGTGCACATATATTTACGTGCATATTTTCTCTGCAATTAGACAGTAAGTTGTTTGAGAGCAGAAGAGGTTTCATTTTTGTATTTGTATCCTCTGCCACAGTGCCTGACATATGATAGACATCTGATATTTGAATGAATATTAGTTGTGTGATGATTGGCAAGTCACTTAAACCTGTCGGAATCTTAGATCATTCTTTAAAGAACTCCTGTGGAAAAGTAGCAACCTTTCTTAGTGGAATGAGTTCCCCATCTACAAAATAGCAAGTCATTGACATAAAATTCAGAGGATGAATGATATATAGGGGATTTTGCTTTTTCAAAATAACCACTGATGTTTACTGTACCATTAAACCATTTGCGATCCTGCTGTAGGGGCAGCCAAGTAGTATAGTAAGACAGCTGGCCCTGGATTCAGGAAGACCTGAATTTACATCCAGCCTCACACACTTACTAGCTATCTGACCCTGGGCAAGTCACTTAACTTCTGTTGGTCTCAGTTTACTCAAATGTAAAATGGGGATAATAATAGAACCTATTTTACAGGATTGTTGTAAGGATCAAATGAGATAATATATGTCAAGTGATTAGCATAGTGCCTGATACATAGTAGGCATTATGGATATAAATGCTCATTTCTTCTACTTTCCTTCCCCTCCTTCCTTATAAAAAACTGAACATAAGGGAATGAAAACATGAAGAATTTACTTTAGAGTCCTCTCTCTCCAAATTTATTTTCAGTGGCAAGTAAATACAATTCATCTAACTAAATGTCATAATCCGGGCAATGTATTAGACAGCTCTAAAATTAAATGTTAATCACCTTCCTACCAAGTTGTACTAAAGAAAGTCAGGCATTACCTTCATGCTACAAGAAACCACTTCCCCAAACATGTAAATGTTTTAGAATATATTTTATTTGTATAATAATGCATTTTACATATTCTCCTGCTCTTTGGTTTCTAATAGCTTATATGTCACTCAGTCCATTCAGTCAAGTATTCTTCTTCAGCCCCAATGGTATCTGATCGCAATGGTTCCATTGAAGCTGGATCTTTGAATCTTACTGAGCTCTCTTCAGAAGGCACCTCTGAAAAAGAGCCTTTTGTTGCCCACAATGTTTTTACAGTACCCCTAAAATTAAGAAAAAAGCAGGAATTAAATCTAAGACTAAGTGGTTTTGAATTTATACTTTCTCCTATCTGCCTTGAGCACTTGCATTCATTGTATGTGTGTTTATGAATGTATCTGCATGCCTATAAAGATATTAAACTAAAAATAGGAGGATTCTAGATGTTAAAGTAGAACAGATCTTAGAGGGCATCTCTCCCGTCCCCTTGATTTCAATTTAAAGAAACAGATCGAGAGAAGTTGTGATTTGCCCCATTTCTCATCGGAAGTAAATGGCAGAGCAGGAATTTGAATCTAAATCCTCCATCTCCAAATCCATCCCTTCTTCATTGTGCTAAATCAAGGGGACAGAGATAAAAATATCCACAAACATCTACCTAGTCAGATATCACAGAGAACAAATGGGAGGTGTGTTAAAGAAAATTAAATATCACTATTTGTTTTTTAGTCATTTCATTTGTGTGCAACTCTTTGTGACCCCATTTGGGGTTTTCTTGACAAAGATACTGGAGTGGTTTGCCATTTCCTTCTTGAGCTCATTTTTCAGATGAGGAAACTGAGACAAACAGGGTCAAGTGCTTTTCCTAGGGTGACACAGCTAGTAAGTGTCCGAGGCCAGATTTAAACTCAGGTCTTCCTGACTTCAGGCCTGGCACTCAATCCACTGGCTCACCTAAGGTTCCCCATGATCACTATGGTGGTCCATTAATTCACAAGACACAATATATAAGAGGGGCAGTAATAATACTCATGATTATGAGTGTCTTTTAACAAATAAGCAAGGTATTGGTAATACAAAAAGTGAACAAAAAATCTAAGTCAAGAAGACTGAGAGTTGAGATATCCCTCATGACTAACACATTCCAATAAAAAGGTAGACCTCAGTCAAAAGGAGTGGAGCAGTATTATATACCCAGAGGAAATACTTATTGAGTGTATCCATAAATCACAAGGATAAAGATGGAGGACATTTGGGTGTCAATCAATATAGAGAGAAAAAGAAGTGGGATAATAGTAGGAGTATAATGGACCATCCAACCAGGAAGAGAAATTGTTAGTGAATTCCAGAAACATAGCACAGAATTATGATATTGTAGTGATAAGAAGCTTCAGCATTTTCTGGGATTCACCTAAAAGCAGAGTAACCAATAAGGTTTTGACTTTCTGCATATTTCATCCTTCAAAAGTTATAGCAAACAAGCAATGAAGGAAACTACTATTTTGGACCTAACTCTGACCAATAAGAAAGAACCAACTGCAAAAATACAAATGATGTGAACATTGAGAGGAAGAACCCACTTCATCTGACAGTTCTTGGCAAATAGAAGCTGAGGGTTAAGAATTGTTTGACATTTAATCTAGTTTTATAGAGTATGAATTTCAAAAGAGAAGGAAGGAAGGAAGGAAGGAAGGAAGGAAGGAAGGAAGGAAGGAAGGAAGGAAGGAAGGAAGGAAGGAAGAAAAAGAAAGGCTGGTCAGGAAACCATTATTTTAAATTATACAGGGAAAGTAAACTCAATAGAAATGGAGTGTTCTTGAGAACAAAATCCTGACAATAAATACAAGTTTCAGATGAATGGAAAAGGTTAAAGATATCTAAAAGGACAGAGGTGGTTGCACAGGGAACTCATCAATGAACTATTTTAAAGAGACAGATAGAAGATTAGTATATCCTCTTAATACAAGCAAATGATTGAAGATACATACAAATGAATGGATGGCCCCACAAAGAAAAGTGTCAGGAATGATAAAGCTCAGAACTAGCTGAAGTCAATTAAGGAGAACAAAACTGGGGATCTTTAGAGATTATATCCATGTGTGCGAAGTGTGGCATAGTTGTAGAGATTATAGGATTACAGATCAAGGAATCTTAAATATAGAAACAGAGAGGACCTCAGAGACCATTTAATGCAAACCCTCCGTTTTATAAATGAGGTAACTGAGGATCAAGGAGGTTGAGTCGCTGACTCTAAATCAAGAAGTCTTTGATCTGAGTGCTACCACTGACATATATTAATAGTGACTCTGAGAAAGTCACCAATCTCACATCATCAACAAAATCTTAGCATCTTGAACCAGATTGTACCATGACTTCTCCAACTCAACATGTCCAAAACAGAACTCCCTACTTTCCTCCCAAACCCTTCCCTCTTCCTAATTTCCCTGTTATTGTCAAGGGTACCACTATCCTCCCAGCCACCCAGGCTACCAACGTAGGTGTCATCCTTGACTCCTCTTAATTCATACTCATTCCAATGCCTACTCTGTCACCAAATCTTATTCTTACTTTCACAACTCTCATATACATGTATTTCTCACATAGCTGCCACCCTGATACAGGCTCTCATCACCTCACACCAGGAATATTACAATAGTTTTCTTGTTGGTTTTCCAACCTCATCTGTCTCCAATCTAAACCATCTTCCACTCAGCTATCAAAATGGTTTCTTTTCCCAAAAAATGCAGATCTGATCCTCACTCAAATATATATCAAATATATATAATCAAATGTAAAATCTTCCCTTTGGTTTTTAAGAGCTCTCATAATTTAGCTTCTTCCTACTTTCCAATCTCCTTAGATTCTACTATCCTTTATGTATTCTATCATCCAGAAACACTGACTTTCTTACTCTTCAGGAACAAGACGTTTCATCTCCTGATTGTGACTTTCACTGGCCCTCACCATGGACTGGAATGCTTTCCTCTTCACCTCTGCCAGTGACTTCCTTCAAGAGCCAGCTTCAATCATACCTTATGTTAAGAGGCTTTTCCTGGTTTATATTCCTTCTCTTCCTCTCTCAACTCCAGTGTCTTCCTTCTGAAAATCCCTTCTATTCACACTATGGAGATTGTGTGTATGTATACACACATATGTATTTTTTCTACATATTTTACTCCCTTTAGAATATGAGCTACTTGCAGATAGAAACTATAGTGCCTGGTGTGTGTAAATGATTAGTAAATGCTTGTTGACTGGCAGAGTTAATGATCTAACTCTACATTCATACTTACTGGGAGTTCCAAATACAAGTGAAATCACTGGTCTGGTGCAAAAAAAAAGAAAAAGAAGAAATATGGGTTAAGTGTGACATCAAAGAAAGCATATGACCTCTGCTTGGTGGTGGATTAGACAATGGTGATAAAGAGAAGGCACACTTGCCCCATTCACATTTGGCTCATGTTTCTTCCAAGGAAAATAATCTATGGTCAGTGAGAAATTGAATGAAAAAGCTAACAGGGAATTAAAACTGAAGATAAGTGAGTGAAGATATGTTAAGAAAGTTCCTAGCTCTTTTGATGAGTTAAGGCTAGAAGATCCAGGTGAAATATATATCCCATGGTGCAGAGAGATTTGAGGATGGAATGGTTCTATTTCTCATTTGTGATCTTGAAAAACTATAGAAAACAGTAAAAATGACATAGCACCGGGGGAAGATAATTGTCTCAATCCTCAAAGATGGAAGAAACAAGAGCATTCTAACTATCATTCAGTGAATTTTGTGATTACTTTAGAAAGGGAAGTACATCATTATGAGAGCCAGCATGGGTTCATTAAAAACAGGCCATGCCAGGGTAAAATCATTTCTATTTTTAATAGGTTCCTAGGCTAATAGAACAGAGGAATACTATAGATGTGGGCTGGGTGATAGAACAACTAGATGAGTTTAAGAATTAGTTGAATGACTAAATCTTAAGAACAGTGATTAAGGTCAACCTGGAGAGGGGTCTCTAATAATAATAGGTGACACGTATATAGTTCTTTAATATTCGCACAGCACTTTTATGCATTATCTTACTCGAATCCTATAATGATTCTGTGAAATAAATATTAAAGGCATTATGATACCCATTTTACAGTTGACAAAACTGAGGTTCAAAGTGGTTCGTGATTTTTTCAAGGTCACACAGTTAATAAATATTAGCAATAGAATTCAACTCATGTCTTCTCGTCCCCAAGCTTATGCCACGATGCTTCTCTAATAATTACTCCTTATATCTTCATTGGACCTGTGAGTTCATTAGTATAGGGATTTGGAATAAAGGACTTCCTCTGCTAGTGTAGATTAGTACCTGCTGTCTGTATCTTACAGTCTGGAAGTTACCTACAACATTGAGAGATTAAGCCATTTGCCCAGGATGACACAAATATCACATATCCAGCAGGTCTTGAACCCAGATCTTTCTGATTCCAAGGTTATATGGAACATATATATATATATATATATATATATATATATGTATATATATATATATGTATATATCATACATAATCATCATCACCTTCTCAGAGAGAAGAGACTATCACTAAGGAATAATTGTAATAATGGAAAAATTTGTTTCTCCTATACAATCGTTACCACTAAGAATGATACATTTCCAATGGTAAAAATGGCACTGAGCAATTATTGAGTTTATCACCTTGCTTTCAAGGATGGTAATACCAAAAGGTCCTCATTAAATTTTTATTCTCTGCAAGCTTTACATTTGTATAGCACTTTAAAGGTTGCTAAATACTTTACATAAATTATCTAAGTTGATGCTCATAACAATCCAAACAATTAGGTTCTATTATTATCTATATTTACAGATGAGAAAAAACAAGATCAGACAAGCTAAGTGACTTGCCCAGGGCAACCGTCAGAGGTAGGATTCAAACCCAGATCTTCTTGACTTCCAATCAAGTGCTCTATATACTATGCCAGGGATCTGTCCATGGCCCTGTACTAACACATCAGAGGTGTCAAAACTGAAGTCAGCGGGCCCTGACAAAACTCAGGAATGCAGCCCAAACCAGATTAAAATGTAACTGGAAAGTGTTTAAGAAAATAAATAAAAATACAGTACAACATAGATCATGTTAATTTGTGTATTTCTAAGTGAATGGCAGCCTGCAAGAATCTCTTTCTATTTGAGGTTGATACCATTGCTATATATATGTGAATGCATAGATGGATAACATATGTATAATATTTGCTGATGATATAATTCAGGGAGACATATTAGGTGACAAAATGAGAATATGAAAAGATCTTAAGAAAGTATAACTATGAGATAAAACTAATACAATTGAAATAAAAAATAAATTTAAAAAGCTATACTTATGTTTAAGAAAACATCCAATAAGTTCCAGAAAGAGAATGGTTCATTATTCTCACAGTCAAAAAGACATGGTGATCTTATGTACTATAAGAGATGTGTGCATATATACATATATAGATATAGGTTTATACACATATATGTGTGTGTGTATAATAGATATATGGAAAATATATCTATAATACATATTATGAGTAGATATATATTATACATATGTATATAAACACATACATGTATAAATAGACTATATGTGTGTCAATAGTCTGATATGATAGACTAAAAAATTAATTGAGTATTAATAACTGCTTAATGTCCAAAATGAGGGAGTCAGTCCTGCTATATTTCATTCTTGTCAGATGACGTTGGGAGGGAGTAGTATGTTCACTTAAGTGTCTCATATTATGGAAGAGACATTGACAAGCTGTAGTGCTTGTGGTATGGACTGCCTTAGAAGACAGAGTGAATAGTGAATTCTCCATTACTGGAAGTTGTCCAATTGAGACTAACAGACAACTTTGTTGTTGTAAGGGGGTCCCTGGATAGAAACTAACTGCCCTAGGTGAGATCAAGGTTCTTTCTAATCTAAGCTTTTATGATTCTAGTCTAACTTCCTATCCAATGGAGAAAACCCCTCCTCTGACTAATTTTCCTGACAAGTAGTCATCAGATCTTTCTTGACTAGCTGCAGTTACAGGAACCTCACTACTGCATTCTATTCCAGAGGCAGCATTGTATACAGGATGGAGAGCTGAACTTTGAGTGAGGAAGATCTGGCCTCAAATCTTGCTTCAGATAACTACTAGCTGCGTGACCCTAGGCAAGTAGCAAACTCTAGGAGACTGCGTCCTCTCTATTAAAAGGAGATAGATTTGACCTCTAACATCTCCTCTGACTCTAAATATCTGATTTTATGGCTCAAAATGTAAGAAGTTTCTCCTTATATTGAGTCTCCTTGAAGCTTCTATCCATTGGAAACTACTTCTGTTATTTTAAGCTTTTACACAGACACACACACACACACACATACACACAAATGTAATCTAATATTTGTTCTCCATAGTCCTTTAGTTATTTAAAGAAAACTCTTATGACCTCCTTCCCTAGAGTCTTCTCTTTTACAAACTATTTGTCCTCAGTTTCTTTTAGTTTTTCTCAAATAGTAGGATTTGAAAACTTCTTGTGAACATCCTTTGGATACACTCCAATTTATTGATGTGTCTCCTCAAATATGGTTTCTGTAACTGAAAATCATGTCCCAAATATGTTCTTCACAGACTTAAATGGTATTTTCATATCTTTTGCTTTGGATAGAACAGTTCTATTAATGCAGCCTTACAGAGATAGCATTAGTTTTTTTGAATCTTACATAGGGTCATAAATGTCATAGGTCTATCACATCTGTTAAGCTTAAGGAATAATATAGTGTACGATAGCTTGTTGGGCTTGGGATGAGGAAGACATGAATTCAAATCATGCCTTAAATACTTTCAGTGTGAGGAAATCACAACTACTTTAAGACTCAGTTTCCACATCTGTAAAATGGGAATCATCATAGTACTTAGGTCACAGGGTTGTTTGGAGATTCAAATAAAATAATATATGCATATATATATATCACTTTGAAAACCTTATTTTGTTTGGGTGTTTCAGTTATTTGTGATCCCATTTGGGGTTTTCTTGGCAAAGATGCTAAAGTGATTTTTCATTTCCTTCTCCAGCTCATTTCATAGATGAGGAAACTGAGACAAACAGAGTGAAGTGACTTGCCTAAGGTCACACAGCTGGTTGTTGTCCTTCATTCTCAAAGAGGACCAAAGCGACATCACTATGATAAAATCAAGTTTTAATGTGTCCAGCTGTGGCTGATCAGACCAATACAAGCTCAGAATACTCTCCCACAGGTTGAGCACAAATAGTCCATGTGAACATTTGGGCTGGATTCTCTAGATCTGCGCATCTTACATTTCTTTTCAGCTATTTCAATTCTGCTTTGCTCATAGAGCACAGAACCTTTCTGATGAGGTCACATCATACTAGGTGGTCCTGTGCCAATGTTTCCCATGTGTCACACAATCTGTAAGTGTCTGAGGCTGGAACTGAACTCAAGCATTCCTGACTTTGGGCTTGGTGCTCTCTTTCCATTGTGCTATCTAGCTGACTGTGAAAAACTTATAGTGCTATATATGAAATAAGCTATTATTATTAAGCCTACAGATAACTTGCATTACTAAGTCTTTTTCACATGTTTTCTAGCCCTCTCTACTCCATCATATATGAGTTTGGCTGATTTTTTTTAACTGAAATGCAAGATTTTACATTTATTCAAAGTAAATCAACCCACTTTTCTAGCCTGCACTTTGGGGAGCTGACTAATTTATAAGCTCCTCAAGAGCAGAAAGAATGTCTTATTTATCCTTTTATCTACCCTAGGGTCTCAAATAGCTCTTTGAATATCATAGGCACTAATAAAAGTTTGTTGAATCAACATATACTCTCTTTCTGTGACTTACTGGTAATGGGGATATTACACATATTTTCATTTCAAGAAATCGATTGACTACAATAACTAGTCCCCAATTGAGAATTGAAAGAATCATAATTACAGAAAACAAAAATCCAGCTATTCACCTACCAGTGAATAATTATGAAAATTAAAGCGAAGATCACACCGATACAAACAATAACACCGGTGATCAGGACAAATACCAATACTATATCAGTGGCTGGTCTGTTAATGCTTCTTGTCTTTAGTTCTAAAGGAAAAAATAGATATTCAGTTATTGGTATTACTATTATCATAGCAAAAATCATCTTGAAATGTAAGTAGAAAATAAATTCTTGGAAAAAGTTATTTTAAAAAGCACAGGGATATGTCAGTAGACAGTAAATTATATATGGATTTGATCTACATTTGAACTGCAAAGAGAGGTATTGGAAATCAGAACAGGATAGAATTACACAGAGAAACCTATCTTGTCTTCTTTTATCTTTACTCTTTCAGTTCCAGAAAAATCCATTTATAGAAGAGATGGAGATGATTTTTGTTCTAACTTGTCCTGACAAACTTCTACTTCCCAGTCATTGTTTAGGAGCTGGGATGATCTGCTTTGTGAATTATGTTCAACAAATACTCATTAATTGCTTTCTATACATTAGATGTTGTAGTATGTGCTAGGAATATCAAGATATAGCAATACATTCTCTACTCTCAAAGAGCTTACCATCTAATACCCATTTGGGACCATATGCTCTAGGCAGAACAGAAATTTTATTTTATCATCACAGACTATAGCTTTAATTATTATGAGCCATTTTATAAAAATATTACTATGCCATGTGGGCTGATGATTCAAGATAAAGCTTATTCTTATTAATGGGGGAAAATACTTACAATCCCATCTGAAGGAAGACTCTATCTGTATGCAGAGAAAGAACTGATAAATAGAAATATGTATAGAATGGTTTTACATTGTGTGTATGTGTGTTTTTGTGTCTAATGGTAGCCATCTCAAGGGGTGGGGAAAGAAAAGAAAGAAATTTACATGATAAATTTATTATATATTTAAAAGGAATAACAAGTTGTACATATAGACTTACAGTTTCATTGCAATCATCTTTTTATTATTCTACTGTTATGGAAATGCTTGTTCTATTTCATAAATTAAAAATGAAATAAGTAAAACTAAAGAACACACAATCTCTTTTCTTACTAACAGTGGTTCAGCAGTCATTTTTATGCAGTGAAATGAATACTTTAAAAGACAACACCCTTTAATTTAATATATATAGGTTGTCTAAAGCAAGACCTGCAAAAAAAAAAAAGAAAAGGAAAAGAAAAAACACAATTTTGTGCTTCCTACACAGTGTATCTAAGCAGCACCAACCTGGGTCTAGATGAATAAAAGGAGGTTTAGAGTAGTAGGGAAATGAGGGGAGAAAGAAGAAAATTACAAGGACAATTTCATGGCCATATCTGATTTTGCTTCTCTGTTATTAAAATAATAAGTGAAAATAGCTTATTCTTGGAGTTTAGACATATTAGATAAGCAGGCAAGTAGCTACCTGAAAAATTAGCTTTTAGACAGACATAGGCTATGTTTCTCCAGTGCAAAGGCTTTTATTACTGCAGATACAACTAACACTTTAAAGAAGGCATCATGATATAGTGGAGAAGGAGAAAGTAATAATACTTGGGGTTTAGTTCAACTCTGCCACTACCACACAAATAATTTGGCCTCTTCTGGATCTCATCCTATTTCCCCATCCTCAAAATAAGGAAATGGGCCTAGATCATTTCAAAGTTCTCTCCAGTTCTAAAAGTCTACAGTTATTCTTACAACACTGGGTTCTAATCATGAGGCTATCTGAAGAGGTCATGTAACTCTCCTTTCAATCTTTTCTTTTTCAGACAAGATATGTCCTAAACTAAAAATAGGTGGTTCAACAGATAGAGTGCCAGACCTGGAGACTGGAAGGCTCATCTTTCTGAGTTCAAATCTAACCTTAGACAATTACTAGCTGTGTGACCCTGGGCAAGTCACTTAACCCTGTTTGCCTCAGTTCCTTATTTGTAAAATGAGCTGGCAAAGGAAATGGCAAACAATTGTAGCATTTTTGCCAAGAAAACACCAAATGGGTTCACAAAGGCTTGGACATAACTCTAAAGCTACTGAAAGACAATTGAAACTCCCAAACCAATACAAGAAGAAGAAATCCAACAGACACTTACAAAGCAAAGGAGTAGACATTGCAATGCAATACAAAGTAGTGTCTACTCCTTGACAGTAAGGATTATCTAATTGTATGTCCAGTGCCTGACATATAGTAGACACTTAACATATTCTTGTACATTGATTGATTGACCAACCATGTGCAAGTTATTGTGTTATTTTTATTTTTTCTTTTCTATCACAAGACCACAAATTTCCATTATTTTTCTCCATCACTCATTTCAGCACCTAACATCCTCGGGCTCAGGAAATGTTTCCTTACATACAATTTAAATCTTTCATGTCACAGATTAGGACTCTCTTCATGATATTCCATGACAGCTCTTCAAATTCTTAAAATATCTATCATGTTTTCCCCCCATACTATTTCTCTTATTTAAGCTAAAAATATCCAGTTCCATCAACTAATTATTGTATGACAGGGATTCATTGCTCTTTCCCATTCTGGCTGTTCTCTGGATACTCTAACTTGTCATTGTCCTTAAATGGTGGCATCCAGAACTGAACATTGTACTTTAGACATGGTCTGATCAAAGTAAAATACAGAGAGATCATCACCTTTTTATTCTCTAAAGCAATGATTCTTTTAATGTAACATTAACTGTTTGGTTTTCTTAATATGCTACTCACCAATACTGAGTTTACAAGTCAACCAAAAGCCTCAGATTTCTTTCAAACATGATAAATCATAAAATCCTATGCAAGGTGTCCAAAAAAATCTTAGCACAATTTTCATCTCTAATAGATTAAACTGCACTAAGACTTTTGGGAAACTGTTTTTAGAGCTACAAAGCACCTTACGAGTCATCGAGACTGATCCTTTCTGTTACAGATAAGGAACCTAAGTAACCTCTAGAGAGATTAACTGACTTGTTGAGGGTCACATATGAGTGTCTGAAATGATTTTTAACTCAGGTCTTCCTAATTCCAAATTGAATGCTCTACACTACACCATGCTGCCTCTTATAGTGTGTGTACATGTGTGTGGTTTACCTGTATATGTATACATACATATGTATATGCATATTCTTTCTCTATTTACGTATATATATATATATATATATATATATATACATATATATGAGAGAGAGAGAGAGGGAGGGAGAGATGGAGAATGAAAAAGTGATGAGTGATATTTTTTGATGATGGCATTATATTCACCTGTGTTAAGTTAGTATGTTCTACTATATTGTGTGTATATTTCCAGCTAAAACATCTTTTTGATAAATAGACCATTAAAATGGTGACTTTGGTACTGTATCCAACTGTCATTTTCTTTAAAAAGTGAACCAGTTGTTTTTGCTACTTAAACTGTTGAAAGCATTTTATCATAACATGAATGAATTTGTCTAGTGTTATGGCTGCCAGAGGATGCACTCTACTGAACTGTATCATCTATCTAAGTTAACTTATTGAAAATACCCCAGGGATTGAGGTCTTCACCATAGGTAACCAGAGAATGAGACAGAGACACATAAGTGCAAATGAATAATGATAATCAAGTGAGTTCAGTGAGAATCAACACCAACTAAGGAGACCTTAATTCTTAGTTCATTGAAAAGCAACGCTTAATCCACCATTCATTGCCACCATGGACTGCTGCTATTTAAAGGAGGTTTTCTGTAATAATACATTTATTTAGCTCTTTAGCTGTGTCATTGCTTGACCTATATCCAAAAGAAATTGAGGAAATGGGAAATGTTATAGTACAAAGTGCTTATGGTGGCTCTTTTCATGGTAGCAAAAGACTGAAAGGTGGGGGGGTGGGATGCCCATCAGTTGTAAGAATGCCTGAATAAATTGCAGTATGTGAATGTGATGGAGTGTTGTACTATAAAGAATAAGTAATTTCAGAGACATGGAAAGATTTGCATAAATTTGTGTGCTGAGTGTGGCGAGCAAACCTTGAAGAATAATTTGTACTGTAGCATCAAAATGACTAAAATAAACAATTTTGAAGACTTTTGTAAGCTAATGAAGAATAAAAGGAGCAGAGGTAGGAGACAATTTATACACCACAACACTGCAGAGACAACTTGGAAAGTTCTAAGATCTAGGATCAAAACAATGACCATTCACAATTCCAGAAGATTAATGGCAAAGCAAGCTATATACCCTCCTGAGAGAAAGGTGATGGATGTGGGGTGTAGAATTATATGTGTGTGAGCAACACGTATATGTATGTATATCTTTATGTATACATACATATGTGCATGCATATAAATTTATTCATGTGTGTATAAACACGTAAATACATATATACATATATATATATTTGTCTGGAGCTAATTAAGGAATTTGTTTGGCTTAATTATGCATATTTTTATAGGGAATTTGTTTTCCTTTTCTTGTTTTCCCAATGGGGTAGGGGAATGAACAAGAGGGAAAAGATTTCTGTTCGTCTAAAAAGCAATTTAAAAAAAATAGGAAGTTTGGGATATTGAATGTTGGTGCACTTTCTGATGAGTTTACTGTACTACTAGTTTTATCTAATTGTTTTACTTCATTATAAAAGATCTCTCATGGATTGGGGTAATCTATAACACATCAATAAAACTAAGGAGAAAAAATGTATAAAGCAATTCTCTCAAAATAATTCTGAGAGACAGGTGATGCAACTATGATTATCCTCACTGTGGAGATGAGAAAACTGATACTTGGAGAGTTTAAGTGATTTGCCTATGGTCACATTACATCAGAGAACGTATGGCAGGCAATATGAATGGAAAAAACATTTAAAGATCTGTTGACACTTTCCAGTCTGTCCGTACTCTGATTCTCATTTATATCTATATACTTGTAGTCTTCCAGCCTCTGTTTACATGTCCAATAAAATGAAATCCCAACACAATACAATGCACATTTATTAAGCACCTACTCCATGCCAAACACTGTGCTGTGTACTAGGGATACAAATAAGAAAAAGACAGTCCCTGCCTTCAAAGAGCTTACAATCTAACGGGTAAAGAGGACACACAGAAAGTTTAACAGCAGGCAGGGATGGAAAGGATAGCCAAGGGCATAATGATAGAGTTGAAACCGAGCAGCAAAGTTTGTGGGAAATAAAAAGTCGGCTGGGTTTCGGAATTCTCTTTAAAGAGTCTTCAGGAGGAGTTGTTTGTTTGTTTTTTTGTTTGTTTTTTTACTGTTTTCCAGCCCTCTAATCAGAGGAGCAGAGACAACTGAGGGTACTAATAAGATGTAATAACCAAAGCTGAAACAGCCTCCATGATGATCAGTTTTCTGGTGACATATGAATCCTGCAGGAGGCGGAGGTGGGGTATATAATGATGGTGGATTCAAAACCACAGCACAGCTGGTGGGAAAGGAATGTCCCTTGAGAGTACAGGCTATTTTTGTTTTTGTCATAGTATCCCCAGAGCTGGGAATACAGGTCAATAAATGCTCATTGGATTGCTACTGGATTGTATGCATGTACTCATCAGCCATTCAGATCCTTACATATATTATACAAAAGTAGTGCCAGCTATTATCATCTCCCTTTCAACAGCAGTTATTCATTCAGTAACTAATGGGTAATATTAGTTTTATATTATATATAATTATAAATATAATATAATTATATTACAGTATATATATACAGTACAGTACTGTAACCCTTCCATTTTGAAGGGAAGTTGGACAGAATGAGTTGATCGATATATATCTATATAGATATGTATGTGTATATATGTATATGTGTATGTATATATGTGCATGAATTGAAGGAGTGTACTCAATTTTTTAAATAGGATACACAATAAAAAAATTAATTTGTAGCTCATGACTTGAGGGAACTCCCGGAGGCAACTTTCTCTATTAATGCAAGTTGACAATTTACAGTATTATAGATTTATTAGGCACTGAGAGGACAAGTAATTAACCCAGAATCACACAGTAAGAACTTGTTGGAGGTAAGGTTTGAACCCAGGCTCTCCTGATTCTGAAGTAAACCACTATGTCTAGGAAGATAAGTTGCCCTTTTACATTTTTTAATCGCAGAAAATAATAATCCTTAAGAACATGCATATATTTATTTGCAATAAGTGAAAATCCATATTACAATAAAGATTCAGAGCCATTGATGGACTGTAATACACATTTGAAAAATACACATTTTCAAAGTCAAGGGGTACAATATCCAAATGTTGGGGTCTTGCCCCACCAACCCTGTAAATGTGTTTTATTAATGCATAGGTTCATACATAACTTAATAGAATGCTAAGAGTCGGAAAAAACCATAAAGGTGATCTGTTCAAGTCTTTTACTTAACAGGGGAAAACAATTGATGTCCAGATAGTTGTAGTCCAGATAGTTCCCCAAAATCATAAAGCTAACAAGTGGCAGAACTAGTCTTTGAACTTAGGTCTTCTGATTCAGTAATTATATGGATTTAATTGCATTTTATCATGTGACCCTAGTGGTTCCCTGTGGGAACTAGTAAATAACACGTCAAACTAGAGTATTGGAACAATTTATTTGAAACACCATCATGGACTACAATTGGACCATGGGAAGAGTCAAATTGTTAATGACAGAATTCCAACAAGAACCAAAATTTGAACCTTTGATAGTTATAGGAGAAAACCAAATGAAATATTTTTTTTCTTTTTCCTCAAACTTCCTCACTTACTAGGTCACAAAACCATAGAACATCACTGTTGATAGTACATAGCAGATAGACTATCTAGTCCAACCCATGATAATTAAAAAAGAATTCCCAGTGCAACATACCCAAACAAGTAATGACCCAGTTTGACCTTGAAGATCTGGAAGGAAGGAAGGAAGGAAGGAAGGAAGGAAGGAAGGAAGGAAGGAAGGAAGGAAGGAAGGAAGGAAGGAAGGAAGAATTAAGCACTTAGACACAAAACACTGGGCTAAATGCTAAAGGATATAGAAAAGTAAGACAGCCCCTACTCTCAAGAAGCTCACATGCTAATGGGGAACACAAAATATATGGAAGGTTTAGGCTGCAAGTTTGACAAAGTCCCATAGTCCTTAGGATATGCTGGCTAAGTAGGTGTTAATGCTTCTTCTTTAATATCATTTCCACTTACAAAGTATCGATTTCTAACATTGAAGTGTCAAGATCATTGGTGGTAAGAACTTTCTTCTGGAGTGTCTTTAAAAGATGTGATTATAATTCCCGTAACAGCAGTTGCCAGATTGCACCTACACAATGGATGCTTTCCAGAATAACAACTGCAGGCACTGGGTTGGAAGCACTAGTATTCCTGAGACTCTTGGATTCAATATCCTGGGCTGTCTCAATCACAATGTGAGATGAAATGAGGATGCAGCTGGTGATGGTGGTGGTAGTGGTGGTTTGACTTGCTTGGTACATGCTGCCTCTGTGTCTCTCACAAGGTGACTTGCTGCTTCAGCTAGGCTGGCTTGCCTGCCCTATGTGTAGCAGTCAATTGACAGCTGCCAAGGATGGCTAGCCCCTTCTCCCCATAAGTTGCTTTTCCAAATGATGGCTTTCAAGGCTGGACTGGAAGCAGGATTTATGACTGGAAGATACTGTCATTCCTAGGATTCCTGTGCCTATGAATGAAGTGGAACCTACTACCTCCCAAATCAGTCCATTCTACTTGAAGACAGCTATCATGTCTCCCCACCTTAATCATAATATACATAAAGATATCTATGGTCTTACTGGTTCCTTTTTTCTTTATATCACAATCATTTCTTACTCATACTATCCAGATATGCTAGGTTGAACTCTACCTTATAACAAAGAACAATTAAGCAAAAACAGCTGAAACAAAAACTTTGAAAATATAAACACTACTCTGTCCAATAGTCTCCCCTCCCCACATTCTGAGAGTAGATAGGCAAAGCTATGCTAGTAAATATTTAACAAATAGTTCCCGGGGCGGGGAGGGGGAATGTACAAATGATAAACATTTAAGTTCAATCTGCATTATTGACATTTCTCCATAATTTCCTAAGTTTATACAATTAATAAAACATTAAATAATGTCCTGATTTGTAGCATTTGCCTATTTCAGAGGTGTGAATGCTCCAGTCAAAAACATAATAGGTTCTTGAGAGCAGCACACCCTAGAGGAAGTCTATGTTCTCCTCTAGGTCTTTCACTGAATTTTTCATTACTCTGAATGCAGCTGCCTCTTCCTGATCTTTTTATTTGCACTATTACAGTTTAAGTTAAGAATTCTTAACCACTTTTGTGTGATGGCCCCCTTCTCAAATAATATTTTAAATGCATAAAGTAGATAAAATTACAAATGAAACTAATTAGAATAAGATATTTTTAAAATAAGTTTGTGGACTATACAATAAGAACCCCTGGCTAAGTCTTCAGTCTAAACATTCCCAGGTTTCTTACATCAGTCCTCATTGGCATGATCTTAAAATAAGTGATTCACTATCTTGGTTATCCTGCTCTGCTTATAAATAAATGTCTTTCCTATCAGTACCCCAAAATTGAACACAAAACTCCTGATGTAGTCTGACTAGGACAAAATACAAAGGGACTTACCACTTCTTTACTCCTGGACACTTATCCTCTCATAAATTAGAGGTATTTAAGTTGGCACAATGCAAAGACTGCTGGAACAGAGGTCAGGAAGACCTGAATTCAAATTTGACCTCAAATACTTACTAGTCACGTAACCCTGGGCCAGTCACCTAACCTCTCTTTGCCTCAGTTTCTTCAACTGTAAAGTGGGTATAATGATAATACCTACCTCTCAGGGTTGTTGCAAGAGTCAAATGAGATAATATTTTTAAACAGTGCCTGGCACATTGTATGTATTTAATAAATGCTTGTTTCCTTCCTCTTCTACCTCATAAATCAGCTGATTGCTCTGTTTCTTGACCATCACATCACACTAATAATCTTCCATGAATGCAAGTTTTACTATTGGTTTTAAAAAAAGACCTTTTTTTTTCCCAGATGAGCTTACTAGCTATGTCTCCCTTATCTTGTTCCTGTACTTGTGATATTGATTTTTCAAACCTATGGATAAAATTTTACTGCTCAATTTTATTGTTCAATAAGATCATACCACTAAAGCTGTCATTCAAAAGTATATCAATTGGTTGAAAGGCAACTTTAAAAATGCTAATAGATGAAAAGTTCCAGTAGCAAGCATTCTTTGAGAAAGAAAAAGGAGAACCGACATGTTTTTTTCCCCTAAAGCTTCCTTTTTAAATATATGTAATTTAAAGAGAGGTCAATGTGGGAATTCACTTTGCTAAACCATAAATATTTGTTACAAGGATTTTCCCCTACTGGGTAGGGAAAGAAATATAGATGTCTGTTCATCCAAAAAATAAACATTAATAAAAAGAAACACTAAGAAATATTGCAAGTTGTCTTAGAAAGAGACAGACAGACAGTGAGAGAGAGACACAGAGAGAAACAGTCAGAGACGAGAGAGAGAGAGCAGAGGGAGAGGGAGAGGGAGGGGGGGAGAGGGAGAGGGAGGGGTGGGGAGAGAGAGAGTTATAGTACATTGAGAAGAACCAGAAACAAAATCTGACTTTGTAATTACTGGTTCATTGCTTTACGTATAAGCCTGTATAGACCACATTGAATGATACCAGTTCTTGAAAGAAATGGGATGTAAAGGACATAAAGAGAATGGGAAAAACAAGGCTAATTCATGAAACAAAAGCCAGATGTTATTGGAAGAAACCTGAAAATCTCATCATGTTTTAAAAAGTATATTGGACCATAGCTTCTCCCACAGTGCAAAGAAACAGAGTAAAATGAAAAAGAACTATAAATTGTATATGAAAGATAACAACGATGCAGCATGCACAGTATTTGATGCTTTAAGGGCATAATATTATTAAAAGGCTATTCAAAGTAGAATCAGGAAATAACCAAGGCAAAGAAACAACCATTTGGAGCACACACAAAAAGTCGGTATAATAAAGGCTAAGAGGAAAAGGAAGTTAGTGGCAAGAGAGCCTGAGAACAATTCCTAATAACTTTAATATATCTTGAGGTTGAGGTTTTTCTTCTTTTTCCTTCCAGATAAGTCTAGAGGAAAAAGAGCCTTTCCCCCCTAACAGAGTAGGCATTATAAAGTTTCTTAGGAAAAACTTCACATGGTTGTGAGGAAGAGGATGCACTCAAAGTTATTTTATCTTTTGGAGTACTGGAACTTTGTACTCTGAATAGAAGTTCAAAGAGATGGGGAAAAGTTATGTACTGCGCTTATAGGAAATCCATTATGTGAAGGCTTTCTTCATTCCTCCTTCCCAACTCAGGTGTTAGTGATCTCTCCTCCTCCCCAAATTTTTTTCTCCTACTTGCCTAAAGTGTTCCCCTTTGCCCATAGTGTGCCTATAGTGTTCCTTCAGTAGAATGTAAGTTCCCGAAAGTCAAGAAATATGTCATTTTGTATTTCCAGTGCCAAATACAGTTCCTTCCATATAGGAGGCACTTAATAAATCAGGCTAAGTCTGATGTGTCTATTATTACTCCTTACTGTTCTTGACTTTACAGCATTGCCACTTTCCCTTCTCCTAAAAACACTCTATTCCCTTGGTTTTGCTCCATATTATCTTCTTATCAGAAATTTCCCTCTCAAGTTTCCTTTGATGGAGCATCACCCATGTACCATTCCCTGACAATAGGGGTATCCTAATGCTCTAATCTTAGCCTACCTCCCATCTCTCTCTATCATCTTTCTCTATCCTCTATTAACTTTTCTAAGTCTGATTATGATCTCTATACAGTAATTCCCAAATCTGTACAGTCAGCACTATTTTCCATCAATAACAGTCTTTTGAATATATTGAATTGATGTCCAGTGGCCATTATCAAACTCAACATATCTAAAAATAACTGATTTTCCCCCTAAATTCATCCCTTCTCCAAACTTCCCAATTTCTATCGAGACACCATTCTTCTAGTCAAGTTTACAACCTCAGACTCATACTTGAACTATTCCCTTCTATCTCACCTTCTATTTCTAAATCATTTACAAGTCTTATTGATTTCACTTCTACAATATCCCTTATAGTCACCTCTTCTCTGCTCACATGGATAGCACCTAGAAGATGTCATCATCACCTCTCACTCAGACTCTTGCCACAACCTTCTAACTGGACAACTGTTCTCCAATGTCCTCTCTCCAATCTATCCTTCAAAGATATGCTAAAGTAATCTTCCTAAAATAAGTGACTAATGATGTCATTCCTCTGCTCAATGACTTTCAGTGTCTTCATATAAAGGACAAACTTCTTTGGCTGTCCTTTAAAGCCTTTCACAGTCTGGTTCCCTTCTACCTTTCCATGTTATTTATACACATACATATGCACACGTACATACATATATGCATATATGTGTATATACATACATATGTGTGTATATACATACATATGTGCGTGCATACACACATATCCCTTTTAAATGCTCCTTCCACCTTCATATATTTGCACAGGAATATTCCACACCTAGAATACATTCCTTCTTTGTCTCTGCCTTTTAGAATACATTTTAAAATCACTTGATGCCCTTTAAGGGTTAGCTCATGTGATATCTACTTTCCTGAGCCCTTTAATTATTAATGTTTTTTTCTCTCCTCAAATTATCATGTATTTATCTCTTTTTATGTTCTATGCTGCCCCCATAGAATCAAAATTCCTTAAGATCAGGGAACAGTTTTTTGTTTGTTATTTTACCTTTGTGTCCCCAGTGCTAAAACAGTGTTTTGTACATAGGAGGAGCGAATTAAATCCTTGTAGGACAGGATTTGTTAAATTAAATTAAATATGTAGAAATCTACATTCAAATAGATAACATGTAAGCAAAAGAATGTTTTTAATGACACGACATTTTAAAGTTTGAAAAACAGCATGCAAAATTGTAGTGGGAAAAAATGTTGGAATTGGATGGCCTGGGTTCAAATCCCTTCTCTGCTACTTACAACTTGTATGACCTTGAGATAAGTTTCCTTATCTATAAAATAAGGGTCCTGGACTACATGTCCTTTAAGCTCCCTCCCAACTCTCTATCTATGATCCCATGGTGTCCAAGTTTGCCCTTAACATTGCATTTTTACCAGAAGTCCTAAACCAAGTCACCAAAAGGTAAGCAGCTACATTAACAAATAAATAAATGCTCAAGCTTTTAGGTGTTCGTTCCACAAGAGTTTACTTTCTATAATATCCCTTAGAATCAAACTTTTACCCCGAGATACAGGGAGCTATAGAATTTGAGTCTCAAAACCCACTGGTATGAGGCTTTCTCCTCAGTGGTGGAGCTCCATGCCCTGCACTTGCATGAGGGGCAGGGTAGACAGAGTTGGGGAGAGTGAGAGCGAGGAAAACTCTTCAGTCTCTGCAGTCACTCCAGACATTTCTGGCTCCAGCTTCAAAAGAAGAAGGATGATGCCAATGCCACTTCAGGTTGTGTAAGCAAGAATAAGACCATGGGAAGACCCTGGGAAGAAGACAACATGAGAGGAGCTAGCAGGATCCATCATGTCCCTAATCCCTGCCTTGCTACATTGAAAACTTGGGGAAAATTCCCTTTGGGTAAGATCTGGGACTATCTCCTGGTTGAGCTGAGTTACTTCACTCCCAACAGTAAAGCTCCTTCATTCTTCATTGTCTGGAATATATTCTTCTACATATACTTTCTCTAATTTCTATTTTGCGATTGACTTTGATAAATTAATTTCCTTGTTACTGGTTATGTGTATTCACTGTGGTCCTAGTATTTGGTGGGAAAGGAGTCAAGTCATGCATATAAAGCAAGGGTCCTCTTTTCCCCATGAATGAAGAGCAATGAGAAATTTAGCATGAACTTGAAAACTGCATCCCTTAGACTAATAATATGTAAGGGAGAAAATAGGTATAATTCTAGCCTGGTACTTCCTTCTCTCTGAGAAAAGCAGAGTGGCCAGGCTTTGGGGCCTAATCCTCTTGTGAGGTCTCCTCCTGGAATGAATTAAAGTTTCTCTTGGAGAAGGGTAGGGGGCAAAGAGGTTAAAGATATCTATTCTTTCTCCCTTCAAGACATATAATGACATGCCCATGCTACATGTAGCCCTAGCCGCAAATAAATTTAATTCAATTATTTATTTAATTAATTAATATTAATATGTTAAATTTGACATTTTATTAAAAATAAACTTAATCACCTAGTCTTCTAGGTAACAGGATGCAACTGTTTTCCACATAAATTCATAAACAAGGGAACACAGTTTCTGGAAAAATATTTTAATTTCTAGTATAGCATTTGTATTTGGTAACATTTTAAATACTAATATTTCATTAGAAACCAGTATATTTTCTTTAAACATGCAATTTCAACTTTTTGATGTTTCCTGATATGTCACGTGTATCCTATTCTATGTATCATGTTTGACTTATTGTGTTGAAAGTCTCCCTTTCACTTCCATAGGGAACAGATCTCTAATTTTGAAATGGAAATCTAAGAGAATTTATGAGTCAGTTTACAGAGTTCTGCTTTTTAGTAAAATTATAGTGCAAGAGTATTAATAATTTCATTATCAGCAAGGAAGCAGTAAATCAACAAGCATTTATTAAGTTTTTACTGTGTGCCAGACACTATAATAAGGGCTGGGGATAGACAGACAGACAAAAACAATCCTTTTAATGGAATACTATTATGCTACAAGAAATGATGAACAAGAAGACTTCAGAGAGGCCTGGAAAGACTTATATGAACTGATGCTGAGTGAAAGGAGCAGAACCAGGAGAACTTTGTGCACAGCAACAACCACAGTGTGCGAGGAATTTTTCTGGTAGACTTAGTCCTTCACAGAAATGCAAGGACCTAAAAAATTCCAGATGAAGTCTTGGGGCAAAATGCCTTCCATATTCAGAGAAAGAACTATGGAATTGGATCGCAGAATGAAGCAGACCATTTTCTCTTGTGTTGTTTTGTTTTATGGTTTCTCCCACTCATTTTAATTCTTCTATGCAACATGACTAAGGTGAAAATGTATTTAATAAGAATGTATGTGTACAACCTATATAACATTGCACACCATCTCAGGGAGGGAGGGGGAGGGAGGGGGAAAGGAGGAGGAGCAAGCAGTAAAAATCTAAGATATATGGAAGTGATTGTAGAAAACTGAAAACAAATAAAATAATTTTAAAAAAGAACAAAAAGAAATACACCATTGCCCTCAAGGAGCTCATATTCTAATGGTAGAGAAAACATGCAAGCATTGTACATCCAAGAAACATACAGAGCAGATGAAAGGGAATCTCAGGGAAATCAGTGGGAATAAGGGGTTAAGATGGCAGCGGGAGGAAGGATCCAGAAAGGTCTCTTGTAGAAGGTGAGATCTGATTTGATTCTTTAAAGAATTCTGGGAAACAAGTAGGTAAAGGTGAGAAGGGAGAGAATCCCAGGTATGGGAGACAGCCAACGAAAAGGCACCAGATGGAGTATTGTGTTTGACTATAGCAAGAAATCCAGGTGTGGAGAAGACTAATGTATGAGTATCCTGGAAAGGTAAGAAAGGATCAGGTTAAGAATGGCTCTAAATGTCAAGATTTTATATCTGATTCCAGAGGTAAAAGAGATCTACTGGACTTTACTGAGTAGAGGTTAATATGGTCAGACCTGTATCTTAGGAAAATCACTTTCAGAGCTGAGTGGAGGGTGAACTGGTGTGGTGAGAGGCTTGAGGCAGAGACCAACTAGAAGGTTATTAGAATATGCCAGGTGTAAGGTGATGAAGGCTTACAACAGGTGAGCCTCTGTGGGAGTGGAAGGGGAATAATAGAAGGGGTATTTGAAGTTAGGAAAAATCAGCCTTGACAACTGCTTGGTTATGTGTAAGGAAGGAATTGAGGATGACATAGAGGGTATGTGTGTGTTCATCCTTCATTGCCAAAGAAGACCATGACATAGAGGGTACAGGAGAGCATGAGGAAAAAACAGGACCAAGTTCACCAGCTTCACCCTTTAACTTTCAGTCTGGCTAGATGAAGCTCTAGAAGAGGCCATTTGCATGGACTATAGGTGTGATGGGGGTTCGAAGAAAATCTCACCCTGCTCAAGTAGACAACTGAAATCAAGAAATGGAAAATGAAGCAGAAAAAAAACCTGAAAAGATAGACAATGTCCTCAAAGAGTAGATTGAATTAAAAGATTGGGAAATAAAACAGAATAAAACTAATTTAAAAGGTAGACTTAATGCCTAAAGCTTTCTCTGTCATTCTGGTTGGCTATCTAGTTCAAATAGAAATGGATCCCACTAAAAGATCTTAAAGATCGCTGGGGAGCTCAGAGTTTGATACTTCTGATCTCCATTACAAATAGATGAGATAACACATGGGGCTATAGTCTAAAAGTTTAGGGATTTCTCTCTTTCTATGGGGGAAAATGTAGAGGGCAAGAGCAGGTGGTAATAGAAGAGAGCCAGCAGAGAACAGTGTAGTAGATACAACAGCAGATGGCAGTACTATCCATCAGAGAAATTAGAACAGGAGAGACCCTCAACAATTCCCAGCAGCCCACAGACATCACCAGACCAGCAGATGACATCAGTAGTTCAGTGGAGAAGCAAACAGCAACATTTGCAACAAAGATGGATTCCAAAGGGTCCACAGACCTAGAAGCATGAATTGTCCTGTTTGTGTGAATCCCCTAACCATGTATGTGCCCTCCCTCAAATGTTTCACCCTAGTCACATTATATTTTTATACTCATGTTGCCTCTTCTACTTGAAGTTTTAGAATCTTTGGTGTAGCGCACCCTTATGTTTGTGAGCATAAGAAAGAAGGAATATTCCTTGCCTTTTATTTTTGCTGTGGAGCTGAATTAAGTGGCATTTGCTTTGCACTGGGGAAATCTTCTGGTTCATCTGATAAATGAAGTATTAGTGAGAGCTTGGGAGATGTGATGTTGAGTATATACTGACATGATTTGCATCTTGGAAACTGGATAGCTTTCAGAGAGTCCACAACTGAGTGGACCTGGTTTACATAACGGACATATCAATTTCATGAAGTGAGGTTCATCAGAATCCATACTGAAATATAGAAATTCTTGAGTCAGCTGCTCTAAGAACAATCCAAATAACAGATGCAAACCAAAGATTACTTAAAACTTACCATCCGTGGTGTATACAGTATACTTTACAGAGGCAATTATTTCATTATTTTCTGATGTGTCACACTGGAATGCTATGGGACGAGTTTCCCGGTGTACTTCAAGGACAGCTGAGTCATTGGGAAGAATGAGTGGTTGCTATTAAAAAAAATAAAAGGCAGTAAAATGAAACATTTTTATATATGCTTGGAAGAGAGAGCAATTTTAGTCAGCTAGAGAATGGCCATTTACTTTGGTTATTCTCTTTCTGAAATAAGAGTACTTTTTTTTAAAAAATGAAGTTATAGTATACTGATAATAGCTAAAGGAGTGAACTAGCACAGACTAGTTTATTCATCTATTTTTTAATGGCAACAAAGAAAAATTGTGATCTTGATAATAAAATTGCATTTGTTATTCCTTTTTGAAATACAGCTTTTATAGAGAAAGTTAATCTACAGTCATTAGACCTAGGAACCAAATGAACTGTTATATTATAAAATACCAAATTACATGGATTGATTACTCACCTGGTCTGGAACGAGCATTTTCCACGTATACCTGAAACGGTTCTCTGGTGGTACATAAATACAAGCAAGCTTCACCATAGAGTGACTTTCTGAAATTGGCCTTCCCCCTAAGGGAAGAAAAGATTAGTCAGCATATAAAAATATCCTAACGTTACCGTGAACATCATAAATTGCTATATAAAAATATTTCAAAGTACTCTTGACAAAAATACATACATATATATGTATATGTAGCTAAGGTTATAACTTGACAGAGATGTAAGTGGAGATAGATGGATGGATGGATGGATGGATGGATGGATGGATGGATGGATGGATGGATGGATAGAAGGATGGATGATGGATGGATGTAAAACAGGGGAACCCAACCCTGCTGTGGAAAGAGAGATTCCTTTATTTCCCTAAAGTTCAGAGATCACCATATACCCACAACAAACGCACTAAGACTGGTGAGGAAAGGGATTTATTGTTGGTTGTACTCTGAGAATCCTAGCAAACTTTAGAGAGTTAGGTAAAATGACAGCAACCAACTTAATGCTACCAGGTAAGACTTTAATGTATATTATTAAACCCTAGATTGAGTGTCTGGGGACCACTCTTATACATTGAAACGATGAAGTAGAACAATATGGTGTAGAGCAGATTTCAGTCTAAGGTTGAGCCATCAAAGACCTAATCTCTTTCTTACTGAAGTATTGAGAACTTTCACTATAAGGGAGCCTGACCTATAAAGTCATTTAACAAGTAGACTTCTTTCTGAAATAGAACTTTTTACAAAATGAAGTTATTTCATTCTGATAATAGAATTATTGTGCCCTGGACTCTGGGGAAAGGGTTGTGATGATGCACTATTATGTTATTTAGAATATCTTTAATATTACAAGCATGTGTGAGTTCCTGAAACAAGATGAGAAATAGAGCTAACCTAATTTACAGGCTAGTCTAGGGTAGAATGACATCTTAAATCTGTGATTCTCCTTCTATTCTGCTATGCAATGTTTTTCAAATTTTTTTATCATGAACTTAACAAACATGAATATTTGTATATCAAAAGATCAGAAACCAAACATATGGATGTGTATACATACACATGAGCATGTGTGTGTATATATGTACATATATGTATATATTACTATATGTGTATATACATATATATTTATTGTTACTCAGCCATTTTCAGTCATATCAGATGAGAGAGAGATCAGTGTCAGGTTTTATATTCTTGGGCTCAAAGATCACTACAGATGGCAACTGTATGAAATTAAAAGATGTTTGCTCCTTAGAAGGAAAGCTATGACAAATATAGACAGCATACTAAAAAGCAGAGACATCACCTTGCTAACAAAGGTCCACATAATCAGAGCATTTTTTCTTTTTGTTTTTACTGGTTTTTCCAGTAGTAATGTATGGCTATGAAAGTTCAACTATAAAGAAAACTGAGCACTGCGGAATAGCCACTTTTGAATTGTGGTGCTGGAGAACACTTTTGGAACTCCCTTGGACAGCAACACGATCAAATCAGTCAATACTTAAAGAAATTAATTCAGACTTTTTTGAAGGACAAATACTGAAGCTGAAGCTTAAATGTTTTGGCCATATAATGAGAAAATAGAACTCGTTGGAAAAGATGCTGATGTTGGGAAAGAGCAAAGGCAAAAGGAGAAGGGGATGGCAAAGGGTGAGATGGATAGGTAATGTCATGGAAGCAACAAGCATTAGCTTGGACAGACTTTGGGAGATAGTGAAGGATAAAAGGGTCTGGCATACTATTTCCATGAGGTCACAAAGAGTCAGACATGACTCAGTGATTGAACAACAACATGGAAAGGGAAATAGGAGGGGGGGAGGAAGGAAGGAAGGAAGGAAGGAAGGAAGGAAGGAAGGAAGGAAGGAAGGAAGGAAGAAAGAAAGAAAGAAAGAAAGAAAGAAAGAAAGAAAGAAAGAAAGAAAGAAAGAAAGAAAGAAAGAAAGAGAGAGAGAGAGAGAGAGAGAGAAAGAAAGAAAGAAAGAAAGAAAGAAAGAAAGAAAGAAAGAAAGAAAGAAAGAAAGAAAGAGAAAGAAAGAAAGGAAGGAAGAAATTAAGAAAGAAAAAAAGAAAACAGAAAGAGAGAGAAAGGAAGGAAGAAAGAAAGAAGGAAAAAAGAAAGACAGAAAGAAAGAAAAGAGGGAAGGAGGGAAGGAGAGAGGAAGGGAAAGAAGAAAGAAAGACATACGGAAAGAAAGAAATTAAACATTCCTTTGCCCAACTGCATTTAGATGCATTTGTAGAATATTTGTAAAACATTTCCATTCTGTTTTCGCAGGATAAATACTTCTACTCAGCCTTGCTGGAATACTGAGTCTTACTTACATCCACAGTCTATTGGTCCTCTGCATTCTTCCACTCGAACAACACACTTTGATTCCCCTCCAGGACACCCATTTTTTAATATAACTTCTCTAATTCCAATGCCTTTGGTAGAGGGAAAATAAACACATAAATCACTAATAAAATTTTAGAAACCACTTTAGTTTCCTTCTTTTTTCTATCAACTCTTTCCCGAGTGTAATTCTATGGTCTTCTGATGTTTATATTTATTCAGAAAGTTTATCACTCTTGCTTCAGGCTCCCTATGTTAGATTATTCTATAAATACCTCCTTTTGCACATAGCAAATGGATTAATTTGCAAAGAGGAAAGCATAATATTCCTGGAGATATAATGCACTCCCTAAAAGTCATGCTTTGTCTGTCAAATATGTGCATTCTTTAACATTTTGCAAACTATTTAATTTTCTTAAATCAACTCAGCCCTTTACAAAGGTTCATTCACAGGTTCATACACGGGTTCATTCAGTTTAGCCTCTCATTACTCAGCATGCAACATGCTAAATGACCTACAATGTAGTCACAGGTTGAAGAAAATTATCATGAAAACCTATCGTTTTCCCATTTGACTTTTTAGCATCAAGAGAAGTCTTAATCCTCAAAGTTAATGTGAAAGACAAGAAAAGAAAGATTGAAAGTGGCATTTAGAGGACTCCATTTAGACCATGGAGAGATGAAAGATCAATACTTTGGATGAGGAAAAGCAGTAAGGTAGGACAGTAGCATGACTTCATTTGAATTAATGGAATTATTTCCTGGACAGTAACCAACTCATGATAGAATTTATAAATATGCTTTAAGCAGACATTATTTATTTTTGCCACACTGTATATAAATGATTTGTTGAGATTAGGTGTGGGATCATTTACAGATGATGAAGAATCAAATGAAAACTAATTTTCTATCAGTTCGAACAGCACCAGCTGTCCTGCTTTGGGGTTCTTTGGACTTCTCCATCATGCCCTTATGCCCCAGGAAACTCTACTGGGAAATCTCATTATCCTGCAAGATTGAATTAGCCTTGTACTCACATCTCATCAATATTCTCTGCTCTTCTGACTGGACCCTCCGACGAAAGGACAGAACCATGAGCTTCAAAACCAAGGGAAGCCGAGAACTGGTTTCTCCCCATTTCCCACCATTTGGTTTATCTTTGCACTTCTTTGGATTTCTCCATCATATCCCTGCACAGGCACCTTGTCCCCACTCCTATCCTTACTTTTCAGCTTCCTTTTGTATGGTGTCTTCCTTCATTAGAAAGAAAACTCCTTGAGGACAGAGACCATCATCTCTTTTTAAAATTTGTAACTGTATCCTCAGTGGTTAGCACAGTGCCCAGTACATAGTAGGTGCTTAATAAATGGTTATTGTTTATTGACTATTGATTGGCAGAAAAAAAATCCTAGCTATTACAAAGAAAATGAATATTCTTAATTAAAAGAACACTAATATTACTTAATATTATTGAAATATTGCTGCAAGGTCAAATAAGTGGAATTAGTGTGTAATTCCTCTATTATTTTCATGTGATAGTCACTGTACTAGCTGATCTTAATGTTAGTCCCTGTCAGAATTCCAGAACAGATTATTAAGTGGGTGGTGTGCAAGCTCTTAAAAAGGGAAATGATGATTACTATGAGAAAACGTGAGTTCATGCTTTGTGCTACACCATGTGAACTCTCTACTGTTTCAAATGTAGAAAACACTTGAAGCAAGTAGGAGTTGTTAATAGCTAAAGCCCAGGGAGAATATTAGAAATGGGTGGATAGGTGGGGATACATTTTCAAGGTGAAATAGCCTTCCTAGACTTATTTTTTAAAAAAACTATGGAATACTCCTATGTTCTAATTAACATAGTAACAAATAGCACTCGCACAGAAGAATCTGGGGTAAATTATATAAGTTGTTTTTTTAAGACTTAGGCAAGAAATTGAAGAAGTTGGGGCACAGGTAGTGGTTTATCACTTTTGCTGATTGAACATAAGAAATTTAAAAGAGAAAGGGGAACATGGACAATGACTGGCTGGCCTAGGAAATTATTCCAGAAGACGGGATTTGTCTTTGCAATGGATAGAGCACCAAGCCTGGAGTCAGGAAAACTCATCGTCCTGAGTGCAAATCTGGCCTCAGACACTTACTAGCTGTGTGACCCTGAATAAGTCACTTAATCCTATTTATCTCAGTTTCCTCATTTGTAAAATGAGTTCGAGAAGGAAATGACAAACCACTCCAGTCTTTTTTGCCAAGAAAACTCTAAATGGGATCACATAAAGTCAGACATGACTGAAAATGACCAAACAACATAAGATATGGAAATAATGGGAGCTTGACCAGGGATAGATTACATCGAATAAGAGCAAGTCAGAATGGATTTTCTCTTTAGATTGGCTGACCTGATTAAGACACCTTTAAGCTGAAAAGGGTTGAGGAGGGAGAGGAGGGACCAGAATCAGGTATGACATAAGACAAAAACACTAGAGACGCTCAGAACTTCACAGGACACAAGGATAGTGAAGAGGGGCAGAATAATATTTAATCTCATATAGTTATATGGCAATGCCAAAATTGTGGGTAATAAACAAAATATACTAGATATTTTAACTCAAAGTAAAAATGGCCTGGTGATATCACTTAAACTTGGCCAGATGACATTCATGACTAAAATGTAGCAATGATGAAGTACACATTCAATACAACAAGAATTTATTAAGAGTCATATTGAAAGCACTGTGATAGGTGCTGAAGAGGAAAAAGATTAAATACCTGCTCTCAGATATCTTATGTTCTTGGGGGTGGGATGTGATGTACCATGTACAGTACACAGAGAAGTAAATACAAAGCATAAACATTTTCAAAACAGAGCAACTTTGGGGAAATCACTTCACTTCCACCTGACTCAGTTGTTAATCTGTAAAATGGGAAAAATACCTCATAGAGATATTAGAAAGATAAAGTGAGATAATATTTGTAAAGTGACTTTGCAAATCTTCAAGCACTATATAAATGCTAGCAAATATTAGTAACAACTGAGGATATCACAAAAGGTCTGGTATAAGCAGTGGCATTTGCTCTGATTTCTAAAGGAAGCCAGCAATTCCAATAGACAAATGAGGAGGAAAAGGGAGAGCATTCTATGCATGAGTAACAGCCTACGCAATGACACAGAGGCAGGAGATTGCTATGAACAGAGAACAGTTAGTGGGCGATTCATTTTATTGGAATAGATACTTCTGAAAGATGATCATATGAGATAAAAATTAAAAAGTAGGTAGGAGCCAAGTTGTAGAGAATTTTTAAAACCAGGGTGAGCATTTCATACTTTATCCTTGAAGTAATAGATTCACTAGATTTTTAAATATATGAATGACATGATCACATCTGTATAGTAGGAATATTAATTTGGCAGCTAGGTGGAGGATGCCTTACAGAGGGAAAAATGGCAGAAGTAGGGAAACCAATTAAGAAAGTATTGCAATCATCTAGGACAGTTACCCAAAACTGTCTCAGTCACAATGTTCTCATCAGTAAATGGGGATGATAATACCAACCACTTTGTTGTGAGGCACAAATAATATATGTAAATTGTTTTTGCCAACCTTAAAGTGCTACAAAGAGTAGAGTGAGTGGAGAGATAGAAATTCATGCATGACATAATGTGAAGGTAGATTCAACAATATTTGGCAACTGATTAAACATAGCGAAAGAAGGAGGGATAACAAAGTCACTGATGATTCAGCGATTGGGAGCTCCAGACTCCTGGAAAGATGTTGATGTTCTCAGAAAAAAAACTGGGAATTTTGGAGGAGGGATGGTATTGAGGGGAAAGATAAGAATTGTTTGGGACATGGTGAGGTTTAGATGTCGATGGGATATCCAAGTACTGATGTTAAACAGACAATGATAATTCAGTTACAGACTTCAGGAACTTGATTATGGCTGAATATACAGATAAGAAAATCATCTGAATAGGGACCACAAGTCAGTCCATGAGAGCTGCTAAGATCACCAATATAGAGGATGGAGAGAGAGAAGAGGTTCTAGGACAGATCCTTAGTGTATGCTTGTGTTTAGTAGGCAGCAGGTGATGATCTAGGAAAGGAGTCTAAAGAGATACTATCAGACTGGTAAGAGAAAGAGGAAGAGAACAGGGTCATGGAAAAGAGAAAGTATCCAGGAGGATTAGGTGGCTGACGGCATCAAAAGCAAAAAAAAAAAAAAAAATTTAAGAGTAAATTAGAATAAGGTCTGAGAAAAGGCTGTTGGATTTAGCAGTTAAGAGATTGTTGGTAACCTTGGAAAGAATAGTTTCTAACAAGTGGTGATAGAAAATGGGGGCAATGACCATACAGTAGAATGACCCTTTCTGGGAGTTTGGCTGTGAAAGGAAGGAGAGGTATAGGACAACATCTTAAAGGGATGATGAGATCAAGTTAAGATTTTTTAAGGACAGGGGTGATGGTGATACATTCGTGTGATGGGGTGGGGGAATAGTGTGTGGAGGAAAGGAATTAGTGAATAAATAGAGATTGAGTGAGAGAGAGGAAAAGAGAGAAAAAGAAGAGACAGGGAGACAGAGGAGACAGAGACACAGAGAGATAGAGACAGAGAATAATCACTGGGACAAGTTTTGGTGGAAACAGGAGAATAAGATCAAATGGACGAAAAGACAGAGACTTGTCAAAGATTCAGATTCCTGAATCAGGATCCTCAAGGATTTTGATAGGCTTAAATAAAAAGCCAAATCTAACAAGAGGAAATGTTATTGAATGTGGAGGCTCAAAATAATCAGCTCAGAAGTACAGAGGCGGAGAAGTGATGGATGTGACTAGAAATTCATTAGAACTGAGGGTTATCATGCACTCCAATCTGCAATTTATCTGTAGTGTAGTTATGAAAAGTTGCTTGGGAGCATAAAAGGTCACATAGCTAGTATGTTTTTAGAGACACACAGATCTTCCTGATTCCAAGATGCTGACCTTTGATCTACCACCTCTCTTAGGTGATCCTTCACTGCATAAATGGAAATATAAAGTCCAAGGGGAGAAAGTCATAATTCTACTACATTTGAACTCTCTTTATGCAATAATAGAAGTATTATTTCTGATTCTACAGTTAAAATCTCAGAAAGGGTATTAACAAGTTGTAATTAATCCAATGGAGAAGAAACAACAAAAACTAGAATAAACCCCAAAGACACTGACCAGTTTAAGATGGAGTAAGTGCAGAGTAGGCTAACCAGTATGGTCAGGGAACTCAGTATAATATGCTGTCTAAGGACTGACTGAAGAAACTTGGGATTTTTAGCAGAGAGAAAGTTCAGTGAGACTATATTTATTATCTCCAAATATCTGAAGTGTTATAATGTGGAAGTGGCATTAGGTTTTCTTTTGGGGCCCAAAGGAAGAAAGAGGGACTATGGATAGAAGATTCAGAAAAGGAAATTTCAGTTCCTTAAAAGTTACAGCTGTCCAAAAGTATAATAGGCTATCAAGAGGGGAAATGAGTTTTCTCTCACTGGAGGTACTTACACAGATGTTGGAATTCTAGATTTATCCTTTGGTCATGGGTTGCTAGAAATCACCTTTGTGCTTCTCAACTCTGAGGTTCTATCTATCTATTATTACTTTGTGCTACTAAACAGGGAAACCCATTGTCTATGACAAGGGTAGCAGATGCTATTAGACCCATGGATTTATCCATAAAGCTGCTGGCTTCCCAATATATGCATATTTGATGTCTGCTCCTCTTTGATTGTGAGAATGCCACAAGTCCCAACTGCATGCCACATGGTCTGAGAGTAGGGCACTGGATTTGCATAGCACATTAGCTTGAGTTTTAATGGAAAGGGTATGGAGCTTGGAGCACAGATAGAGCAATGCCTCTGGTGAAGATTCCCTCATCTGGAAAAAGGTTGGAACCATCACCATGGATGATTAATTGAACCTGAATATAGGGTTTCCACATCTGCTGGTGACAAATGAGAGTGATTGTAAACTTTTCATCCTACAGTTGGGAATGTTGGTTGGCAGATATAACCAGTTTCTTGGAGGGTACTGTCCGGTTGGTTCCAATACTCCATGATGCATATACTGACAAATTGGAATGAAATAAGGCCCAACAGACCCTGCATTTATCCCAGCAGTCCTGAAATGCTCTGGGTTCCACAGTAATTGATTCCCGTGACTTTTCTATATAAATGCTACTACTACTGCTGACTTAAGCAGCAAGGAAGAAGACTTTGCTCCTATATTATAATTCAGTTCAGTGGACATCATCTTCTGTAAATAGCATACCTACAAGAAGGATAAAGCACAACAAAGGGCAAGCATCCTTACTGAAAGATCCAAACTCTGATGCCTACTATCTGTGTGATCTTGGGCAAGTCACTTACACTCCCTGGGTCTCAATTTCCTCATCTGTAAAATGAAGGTGATGGACTAGATGACTTCAAGATAATGGCAGCTCTAGATACATGACCTATCTATTATCTAGATTTATGATTTTAATAATTAATCCTTTAGTTCAAACTCCTCATTTTACAACTTATGAGAGGTAATAGCATCATTGAGTTAGAGCTGAAGGAGACCTAAGAAGTCATCTAATTTAGTCCTTTAATTTTAAAAATAAAGAAAATGAGTTCCAGCAGATAATACGACTCCTCTAAGGTCTGTGGTACAGCTACAGTCAAAACCCAAATCTCTTAACTCTTAGTCCAAAAGTCTTACCCACTTAATTAGGCTCTGCTCAAAAATTTGCAAATTTTTCATCAACAGAAGATACTTCTTTAGACATGATACCAATTCACAATTTCTCCTAATGTGTTAGTGTATTTCTAAGCACAAACAAAATTCAAAAACACATCTTTAATTTAACAACAATTCGTTCAAGCAACCCTAAAGCAAAGTGTTCAGCATACTGGGACTAGAAATAGTGCATATTTGTATAGACAACATAGAATCATGAAATGAGAGATGCTCCTTCATTCCAAGCTCCTTCATTTTACATTTGAGGAAACTGAGACTAGAGTGGTTAATAGGTGATTAATGACAGAATCAGGATTTGAACCCAGGTTATTTGGATTAAAATCCAGCCCTCTTAACAATACACTACACTGTCTCATATATTGTGTTGCTTGATTCTATCTCCACATCACGTATTTGTCTCCTTATCTCCATTCAGGATTCCTCATCTCTCAAATGAACCATGGTAATAGTCTTGCAACTGGCCTCTCTTCCACCTGTATTTTCCTTCCTATCTTCTTTTCCTCCATATAGCCACCAAAATGATATTCTTAAAGCACAGGTCTCCTGCTCAATATTCCCTTTAGCTTCCAAAAGAAAATGTAAACTACCTTGCCTGACATTTTAATACCCCTTCAAATTTGACTCTAATCCAATTTCTCGATTTCACATTGTTATCTTTCATTCATCCTATTCCAGCCATACTGTGCTATCTGGTGATGAATATTCCACCTCTAGCCTATATGCCTTTGCATAGCCTGTTCTCCCCATATCTCAAATATTCTCCCTCTTCACTTCTGCCTCATAGAATCCTAATCTTCCTTCAAGTCACAGTTCAGGCATCACCTCATCCAGCCAGTCTTTTCTGACCATCCCAGTTATTAGTCTTCATCCCAGTAGAATTTATATTCACTTTGTATCTGTTCTGTGTATATTTATTTATGTACATGTTATTTCCCCAAGTAGAATATAAGCTTGAGGGCAGGAGCTGATTTGATTTTGTCTTTTTTCCCCAGAGTACCTAGAGCTTGGCACACAGTGGGCACTCAGTGAAAGTTTGCTTAATTAAGGTTGGAATATCTTAATCCACAAGCATTTAAATATTAAAGCACTTAGTAGGTGCCAGGCATTGTGCTAAGCATTGAGGATATAAAGAGAGACCTATGGAAATGTCTACAGGAGGTATCAACTTTCATATTGACTCTCTATGGCAACAGTGTACATTTTGAATATCCTACTCTATTGAAGTACAAGTACTTATGGAGTGCTTTCCATTTGTAATTTACTAACTATGCTAACTGCTGAAGGCATGAGATCATGATGGGAAATCTATGCTTTCTGTGCTCAAGGAGCTTTAAGTAACAGAAGAGAAATAAGCTATGTTTGCAAATAATTGATACCATCATGACATCATGGAGAAAGATATCATAGACATAAGAAATACAAATGAAGTCTATGAAAGGAATGAAAAGGGGGAGATCACTTCCAGTTGGAGGTTATTAAGGAGGAGGAAATGTGTGTGTCCTCTACCACCATAGAGAAACTGGGTGGCCCAGTGGATATGAATGCTGGACATAGAGGCAGGAAAATCTGAATTCAAATCTAGCCTCAGACACTTAATACCTGTGTCACCCTGAGCAAGTCACTTCACCTCTGTCTGCCTCGATTTATTCATCTGCAGATGAGGAAACTCATCCTAGGGTTCCTTTAAAGATAAAATGAGATTTATAAACCTTAAAGCATTATATAAATGTTGTTATTATTATTTCTGCTCTATAGCACTGAGTTTGGATTGGGTTTTGAGTAGACCAGAATGGAATGGAGATGAATTAGGCTTTTGGGATGAGTGAGTCCTTGCTGGCCACTGAAAACTGATGGAAGGTACAGAATTTTAATGGAGTCTGTGAGGTATATTGTCAAGAAGTTGAGGGAGAAAGAAGAATAATAGTTCTCCAACTCCTAATCCTTTGAGTTTATAGCATACCAATCTTTCCTGGATCCATCTTCAACCCTTTCTAGGCTATCTCACATATACACAGAAGGATTCCCTCCCTTCTTCCTCAGGATGATCTTTTCCTAGCTTTGAAAGATCCCAAAGATGTCCAGATAATCTGGGAGTCCCATTTAGCATCTTGGAAGGAGACATGTAAACAAAATATATAGTTAACCTTTCTTCTAGGACAGAGGTTCTTAACCTGTGAGTCTGTGAATTTATTTTGAAAAATATTTTAATAACCATTTCAATATACTTGGTTTTCTTTTTAATCCTATGTATTTCATGAAATGAAAAATGGGTCCATGACACACAGGAAACTAAAGAAGCCCTAGTTTTAGAGACTATTAATGTGGACAATAGACCATGGAATGATAAAAGATAGTTGGAGTATTCCAAAAGTCAAAAGGCATCATATTATACTTGAAGTGTCCAGGAATATAGCCTTCCACACATCCCTCTTCCATATAAAAACCACAGATATCCAGTTGTGGGGGAGAGGGTGGGAATATTGTCATGGCACAACTAATCCAGTAAGTCAGAAGTTTTTGGGTGAAAGTGTCAGTCCTAGAGAGTGATCTGATTCAGCTTTCCACAGTAATGACCTTACCAGAATGTATCACTCTTATTTTTGTGACCAGTAGCAGGGACCCAGGTGATGATATGAGTCACTAGATGAATCTTTGGTGCAGGTTGGTATCAAGAAGTCCCAAAGGTCAAGATTCCGGGAACCAGTGAGGAAGAATGCCAGCAAAGGTTAAAGCTACTGAAACCAAACCAGTCATGCAATTTATAAGAGTATGAGTTTTAGAACTACAAACTGGCTGAAAAATCATCAAAACCATTCCTTTTGTTTTGTAGATAAGGAAAATGAGGTTCAGAGACATAAACGAATTTGCTCAAGTTTACACAGGCTATAAATAGCAGAGCTGGGCTCTGAACCCAGGACCTGACTACAAATCTGACATTCTTTTCCACTTAGTCATGGGACTGAAGGGAAGAGGGTCCCTCAGTCACTAAACACACTCTCAGAGTCTCAGTATTTGGTGTATGTGCATGGGACAGAAGCTGGGGGTCAGTCTGGCATTAAATGATTCTGATACACAATAGGCAGACACAGTGTTGGTAATACTAGGGGTTTATAGAGAGGGTTAATTGAGGCTGCACTGGGTCTACTGTGTAGATTATATTACATAAACTCAGGAAAGTTAGTTAGAGGTTATACTCAGGCCCATTCATCTCAAAGAGGGTTGACAAGCTTCTCTGGGAATTAGCTAAGAAGACCTGGTTTGGAATTAGAACAAGTCCTGCCATTTAATATTCATCTCTTTGCTGGATTTGCCAGTTCCAAGTTCTTTATGTAACTATATTGGAGGTCATCAATTTAGAGTTAAAAAAACCTTGGAGGTCACATAATCCAACATTCCCACTTTACTGACAAGGAAACACTCAGAGAGATTAAAGGGGCTTATCCAAGGTCACATAGGTAATAAATGACAGAGGCAAGATTTGACTACAAATCCATGTATGTGTATGTGTATTGCATATATGTGTACATATGTGAGCCCATGTGTGTGAAGATATACATAATATCCTTGTATGTATACACATTACTGTGTATGTATTTGTATATGTATGTGTATACAATTTTCTAGCATGTAATAGGCACTAAGTATAGGAAGGTAGGTTACCAGTCTCTTTTTCTTCTTTAGCATCAAGACCCCACCTAGACTATATTCAGTTCTGAGTATCACAGTTTAGAGGGTAGACAAAATAAGGCACAAAATGAAGTAGATCATCTGGATAGTGAAAGGATTTGAAAATATATCAAGGAAACCTTGGGGCAGCTAGGTGGTGTAGTGCAGAGAGCACTGGGCTTAGAAAGGAAGACCAGTCTTTTTGAGTTCAAATTCAACCTTAGACACTTACTAGTTGTGTGACCCTGGGCAAGTCATTTAACCATGTTTCCCTCAGTTTCATCATCTGAAAAAGGAACTGGAGAAGGAAATGGCTAACCACTCCAGTATCTTTGCCAAGAAAATTCCAATGAAGGTCACATTGAGTCAGACGTGACTAAAATGATTCAATAAGAACAAAGGAACTTCATGAAGACAGTGACACTGGAGAAGAGAATATTTGTGAGGCTCACAAAGCCATAGATTTAAAACTAGAAGGGACCTTGGAGGTCATCTATTACTACCCTCTCATTTAATAATTAGGAAAATGAGGTCAAGAGAGGTGATGTGACTTGTCACAAAGTCAGCAAAAGCCAGGAATTGAGTGTGGGACCTCTGACTTTGAATCCAGTACTATTTTCCACTAAGCTGCAATTATTTAAAGGCTGAGAGCAGGTGAGTAGCAGTCAATTTTGATTCTATATTAGGAAGTCCTGTACGACAGCTAGAAGAAATGGAGTGGAGCAGGCTACCACATGAGAAAATGTGCAAGCTGAGCATGGATGACTAACTAGCATCTCATTAGGCATATTGTAAGCAGGAGATTCCTGACCAGAGTAGTGAGTTGGACTAAATTATTTCTGAGAGCCTTCTCATGGATAAGATTCTATGGTTCTACGAACAAAAGATAGAATAAAGGAATTTGATCCAGAGAAGAATAATTTGCATTGGAAGCATTTACTTCCTCTAAATATGCATCATGAGGGCCAGTGTAGCACAGTGGTTAGAAAACCAGCCTCTGAGTCAGGAAAACCTATGCTCAAGTCCTGGTCTTTGATACATATAGACTGTGAAACTGACTATGAGTTACTTAATCTCTCAGTTCCCCCCCAATCAACTGTTTAAGACTCAAAGTTACCAAAGAATTGCTGATCTGCATTGTTATTGGAGGTTTTCTCTCCGGGAGTTTTATAGACCAAGAAAATTACAGGTCTGGTCCAAAAATGTGTATCATATAATTTGAGAAGCTTTTATATTTCTCAGAGATAATGTACAACTTATCAAATGAGTTCTCAAGTGATAGACACCATACATATAATGATAGTGCCAGGAATCAGAGATCCTGCTGCACCTGCTGTGAATATCTTATGAAGGCAGTAAGAAAAAAGTGTAAATTGCAGCTAGAGATTCACACATTTACTATGGGAATGCTTCTTACTTTGTGATTCCTATTATCAAGAAGGGGTGAAAAGATTGGCTCTCAGAAACTCTCTGATTAAAGAATCTAGATGTCTGAATAACTAACTACACACACTGAAAGAAAGAAATCAATTGTTATAATTGCCTTTTACTGAATTTAGGAACTCTGATGACCCTACATATGGGACATAGAATTCCACCTTGATACCAGCTCAGCAGGAATTCTCCATCTTTTCTTATGACATCGTTCAATGCATCCCCTTTTTCTCTCTCCTGTCAACTTTTTTCCATATCTTTTATCTGCTGCCAAATCCACAGCAATTAACCTGCTCTCCAGAGGGCAGATTTTATTCACAATACAGTTAATTTTATTTGTGAATATCAGTACTTTCTAAGCAATGTGGCCCATACCATCTGAGGCCACAAGTCACAGGGTTTATCTCTACAATAAGGCCAACAGCTATTCAGAGAGAGGACAAATATTCAGTCAGTCAGAGGAACAACATCTCTCCCACAGTCCATAACTCTTTTCTCCAGTATATGATATATGCCCTACAGCTCGTAGAAATGAAAGATGGAGAGATTGCTACAGACCAGCCTTTCAGGGGAAGGGGATCACTTTTGTCGGTGTTGGACATGGGGAAACATACTTGATCTGCATTGGAAGATTTCTTTATTTTCTCAACACTTCCCCGATGATCACAAATGAAGAAAATTGTTACTTAGGTGAAGGCAGCTCCTGTGCCAATTAATAAAGGAAGCTGCATTAAAATAAAGCTTTTAAAAAATGAAAAATTTCTGCCCCAAACTTTTAATCAGTTCAATTTTCCTTTTGTTAATTATAACCATTGGAAATTGAAATTAACGAAAGGTGAATAAAAGTAAATGCTGCAAATGCCAAATTGCTACAGTTAGCATTCCCTCCCCCACATCATCTCCTAAAAAAGTGACAGTACATTTTCATCTGCTGTGCTACTTACCACATGTAACTGTGCACATTCCAAATTCTACCTCCTTGGCTACTGTATTACTTATACCTAAACATAAAGCATGAACGCACATTTTACAATCAAATTCTTCCCAGGTGGAGCCCTATTAGTCAAGGAGAGAGAAAAAGACATATCTTATTATTGGTGAATATATTTCTTAATTTTGTTATGTGGTACAGGAATAAATAACAAAAGTAAGTTTTCTGTTATTAATTATGCAAACAGAGCCCAAGTGCTTAAAAAATCAACTATTCTTATTGTGCCATAAGAAATGACAAGCAGAATGGTTTCATGAAAACCTAGGAAGACTTATATGAATTGATGCAAAGTGAAGTAGTGGAACTAGGAGAACATTGTACACAGTAGCAACAACTTTGTAAGGATGATCAACTGTGAAACACTTGGCTGCTCTGATCAAGACAATAACCCAAATCAATTCCAAAAGACCCATGATGAAAAATATTATCCACCTCTGGAGAGAGGACAGATGAAATGTAGATTAAAGAAGGCTTTTTCTTACTTTCTTTGCTTCTTACTTTTATTATTAATATTATTATTGCAACATAGCTAATGTGGAAATATGTTTTGCATAATTTCACATGTAAAATTGCTATCGTATTGCTTGCCTTCTCAATGGGTGGGGGAGGAAAGGGAGGAAGAGAATTTGGTACTTCAATTTTCTTTAAATGAATATTAAAAATAAATTTTTTTTAAAGAAAGAAATCAGGTATTCAAGGAGATAAACTATAAACAAGATTTCTATTTAAAAAATCCACATATATCTTTTAAAATAACATGTTTTCTTTACCAATTAGTCCATGTTAAATTAATGGTAGGTGTATGATATAGTGATCTGCCTGCTTTGAAGGACTAGGCTCTTCCAGATAGTTAATATGTACACAGATAGATAGGTTTCATGCATTGGATTTATTAAAATTGTAAAAACTATACATCATTTCCATTCATTTTCTATAGCTCCATGTTTACTTCCAGGAACTGGCCTTGGTATCAGATGGAAAAGATTCCTCTATGTTGCATGAAAATAGTTGAGGAATTTACCCAACAGGTATTCAATTCCTTTTAAATCCTAAAATCATATATTTAGAGTGGAAGGTCAGCAAGTCCAGTTCTTTCATTTTACAGACAAGGACCTTGAGGCCCACAGAGGTTGAGACTTTCCTACAGTCCCTCAAGTTAAGTAAGTAGCAGAGCCAGGACTCAAACCCAGATCCTTGAACTCACAATCCCCTTCTTTTCCTTTGTACCATACTAATTCTGTGATGAAATGTCTCAAATTTTCCAGCTCTTCTTCATTTGGGGTTGAAGTTCAAGGAAAAAAAGCTTAGATATAAACAAATGTGAACTTCACCTTTCAGCCTGGGAGTCAAATCTCAACTAATTAAAACAAACAAAAAAAAGAAGTTTTATGTATGAATATGTGTGTGTGTCCACACATGCAGATATGTGTGTATTTTTTTTACCAACCTAAAATCATCTGCTCACACTATCACAGTATATTTATTCAAAACAAAAATCATGTTCTCTTAACCAATACCTGTCAAAACTATACACATTTTTCTCCTTTTTCTGATTAATATAATGCCTTAATATCTTAAGGAAGGTAATTTTCACATGTAATTTTTGGTTAGACAAGTAGTAACTAGAATCACTGTACTTTACACATAATAGAAACTCTGAAGATATTTGTAATGGATTTGTTATGGTTAATTTCAAATGGATGCATAGGATGGGTCATGGATTTGGTAGCAGAAGGGATCATATAATGGTAATCTAGTATAATTCCTTCATTTTCCAGACAAGAAAACTGAGATCTAGAAAGGTGAAGTGAGTTTCCCAAGGTCATATAGATAAAATGGAGCAGTAGGAATTTGAATCCAAATTCCTTTGACTCTAAATCTAGTACTTTTCATACTACAAGTATAGGTTTCCATTACTGAAATAATGGTGCTTATGGTCAATATGGTCAGGGTGGTTAGGTGGCACAGAGGATAGAGGACCAGACTTGCAATCAGGAAAACTTATCTTCCTGAGTTCAAATCCGACCTCAGGTACTGTTTGAACCTGGGCAGGTTACTTAACATTGTTTGCCTCAGTTTGTTAATCTGTAAAATGAGCTGGAGAAGGAAATGGCAAACCACTCCAGTATCTCTGCCACGAAAACCCCAAAGAGGGACACAAATTAGACTCGACAGAAACAACATAACAATAATAACAACAAACGGTTAATTTCAAGTAGAATCATTGGAAGGGTCAATGCTTTTAGATCCAGAGATAATATGAATAACCTAGAACAACTCCCTCATTTTCAAGATTTGTAAACTGAGGCCTAGAAAGGTGAAGCCAGTTTCACAACATTGCATAGGTAAAAAGAGGCGGTCCCTTTGATTTTAAATCTAGTACTCTTTCCACTACAGGTATATATTTTCATTACTGAGATAATGGGATACTTTATATTACTATAGTAAGAAACAAATTAAAACTCAACCTCTTTACACATTAAAGAAAGGTAAGGTCATAGATACTTAAACTAACATTCCTTTATGTACCTTTTTTTTACCAAAAAAAAAAAAAAGTCCTGAATCAATCAGCAAATACTTATTGAATAGTCACTATTTCTTCTTCATTATGCTAGAAATGGTGATCATGTGACCACATCAAGTCTGCCATTCCATCTTGCTACCATTAATAAATGATGTGGGATTTTCCATTATGGATTCAAGGAAAATCTAGCTCCCAGAACTATTTTCTGAGGATGAGATTTGAATCAGTAGGAACATTTTCACTTTCCAAAACAACTACTCCAGCATCTTACAAGATCTTTTTCTCCCTTAACTTTAAGTAGCAAAGCAATAAGAAATTGATGACCGTGACTCACTTTAAAGGGCATTTGCAGATATTTGTTACTTGCAATATTTCCAGATACATCTAAGTCAATATTTTAAAACAAGAAAGCTCAGTAAAGCAAAATTTGTGACCCTTTTATCTGTACAGAATGCTTGGCTTATTTTATATCAGATAAATAAAATACTTTTATTATATATATATTTCATGGGGTGAAATCTTTATACACAAATCTTTCACATCATAAGATAAAAGAAAATGCTTTTTTAAAAATAGCTGCAGTTCTAGTCAAAGAAATGCTAGGATTCTCAGATCGAAGACCATCTAGCCTTGGATTTGAAATGTCATCAATTCATATGCAACTCATTATACACCAGCTTCAAAACAAGCTGTATAAATAATGAAAAGTAATATGTAAAACATTTTATATGTCTCTGAGTTATTTATCATAACCTACTCTAACCCTTGACTAGTTTAATATTAAAATAGATGAGAAAGCGGTTTCAACATCAGTATGTAGAGATAAACTCATGTGTACACTGAAATGTTCTTCCCCAAGTTTAGAATCACTGAATCACCTTCTTTTTCATACTTCCACAACCAAGTATCTTTCTACCATTCCATAATGTCATGCCATTTAGGCAGCTACAAACTTTGATCCCATCATTAACCTCAGTGAGTCAGTTCTTTTCTAACACTGAAGATCAATCTGTCATCAAGGAAATAGGAAAAGGCTATTAAACAATCAACTTCCTCCAGATAGACAGATATTGAGAGAGATGGAGATAGAGATAAATAGATTGATACATAGATATGGAAATAGAGGGAAAGATAGACAGACAGACAGAGAGACACAGACAGACAGACAGACAGATAGATAGATAGATAGATAGATAGATAGATAGATAGATAGATAGATAGATAGATAGATGATAGGTATTTAGAGGGAGATGGAGATAAAGAAGATAGATAGATAGAGATAAAAGTAGATAGAGATGGAGAGAGATACAGATGGAGATAGGCAGATAATAAATAGATAGATGATAGATTGTTTGAAAGGCATTAGATCACCAATTAAACTAGGAGGTAATTTCATGACCATTCCTGGGCAAAGGGAAATCACTTAGCTATAGGAAGGTCAAAAAATCAAAAGTTGCACCTAAGCTTTTCCTTGCAAGCATGTGAGTAAGAATGTGGATTAGAATGTAACAAATTTATGTACAAGGTAGGAACAATAGGATTGGCTCCTTTGGATTTATTTGAGACAGTCACAAGTTAAGTTCCTTGTCTGGTGTTAGGTCTTGGGTAAAAGTGACCTAGGACAGTTGTGTGGCTTCCTGGAAGCATTAAGTGATAAACAGATGTGTGCATGTGAAAAAAAAAGTGTCCCAAAAGTCTTAGTGCAGTTTTATGCTTTAATAGCTTAAAACTGTACTAAAACTTTTGAAACTAAATATAGAGATAGAGATGCCAATATAGATATGGATATAGATACAAATTTAGATATGGGCTTATTTATAGTCATATTTATATTTATATCTCTACATATCTGCTATTCCAAGTTTTAATGAAGTTTTAAGCTATTAAACTATAAAACCTCACTAAGACTTTAGGGACACTGGGTGTTTATATTCACATATATACACATCACAATCCAGAGATCCCTATGTTGTTAAATGATACTAAAATTTATACTTTCTCTGCATTCCAAAAACAAAAACTTTGTTAGGTGAGGGTGGAGCAGTGTCATAGGGGAAGGTGGAAAGTGGTAGTGGCAGGGAAGTGCTGTCTTAAAGCTGACAGTAAGAAAAAGTAGCACACAACAGAATTAAAGAAGTTGACTGAACGTTTTCTTTGGTGACCACCCTCAAAAAAAACAAACAAAAGAGGAGTTGCTGGGTGGAGTGGGGAAGACACAGAAAATTTTGCTCTCAAGTAAAGATTTGAGTGCTTCTGTCAGACATTCTACTTATAAAAGACAGTGTCAGCATTCCTGACTATGATTCTTACCCCCCCCCCCCCACCCCCGCTGTAAACCGCAGAGAGAAAACTGGCTCTTGCTCTTTCTTTCTGGGGAGGACCAGTCTGACTGGTCCTTGGGACCATCGCGCTTGTGACGTCACAGTCAGAACGTGGCCCCTACAGGTCCCCTCATTTCGGAGTAGCAGAGAGCATATAGACACGCTTAGCACATTCAAAAGCATCACCAACACGCTCACCTTCGTTTATGGGGATGTTACCGGGAATTGAGAAGGAATGAAAGTTGACAGGCGAGAAGTCCTGGAAACTAGCTTCCCCTTGGATGCCTGGGAAGGGAAGGGAACTCGTACTTCCTCAGGCCATCTCTCCAGGGCTGCCACCCTCCTACCCCACCATCCCCCATTTCGTCCCTCCCACTCAGACCAGAGCTCTTGAAGTTTAACTAGGGGGTCTCAACCTTGCTCTGAGCAAGGTCCCTCCCTCCTTCTCTCTCCTGCCTTAGCTCGCAGTGCCTGGCCTTCTACCTTTCCCACTCTCATCCTCGCCTAAACCCAGGTGCAGCCTCTCACCGCCCTCCGAAACGAATAAGACGGGGTTGTTGAGGTCGGTGGCGTTATTTTCCCCCACCAGCTCGCTGCCCGGTAGTAGGAGCAACGCCCCTAGCACGAACTCCAGCCTCGCAGAGAAGTTGCAGCCAGAGCCCATGGCCTCTACAGCCTCCAAGCCCAGAGCGCAGCCTTCGCGGGAGTGAGGACGCACAGAACCCTGTGGCACCCCGCTGCGCCCTGCAGGTCCCCAGTCCCCGGGGTAACCATTGAAGCGTCACTGGGCCCATCACAATTCTCTGATCTTGCAGCATTCTGACAGCCCCTCTGCTCCACAAACATGAACCTGGGGAGGAGGAAGACATGCACAGCAGGTCTAGAAGGGCTGGGCTTGGCAGGAAAGTGGAATTGAACTGAGGGAAGTTCTAAAGAGGCTCCAACCCACTCTGTCCATGGTGTTTGTGAGCTTGCCCAAGGTACAGGACAGTTGCAAGGCTAAAAATTAATTTCCTTTCCCAGTGTTGGACACCTTTATCTTCTCATTTAGTATGTTTGACCTTGGAGACACCTTCTACTCTGCTTTCCATTGTAGCTTGTATCCCAGATCATAGATCTAGAGTTGAAAGGGACCTTAATCCCAACTTCTTCTGTAACAGAAGAAGAAACAGGCACAGTGAAGTTCAATGACTTGCCCAACGTCATCATGGGTGGTAAGTGGGACGACTGCTATTTGAAAACTGGGGTCTTTCTAATGCACTATTTTCCCTAATATTTGTAAACAATATTCCAGTAGTTTGCAGCACAGCACTCTTCATGATTATGACAAGCTGGAGTATGCACAAGAATATAACAGGATGGTGAGAGAGGTAGAGAACTTGGCATGTAAGAAATAATTTTAAAAATTGGCAATGAATAAAAGAAGATGTAGAGGTGACATGAACTTGATAAATGCTTGTTCCCTCCCTTTCCCTACCTCTTGGCAAGTGTCTTTCATAACCTTGTTCCTCCTTTTCATTCCCCAATACCCACTATCATCAAGGAAAAGGGAGCTAAAAGATTGAGAAATACAGAATTCCTGCCTCTACCCCAATATGTGGATATTTAGAAAGACCTCTCAGACTACAACACCTCTTTGACAAGAAGGAATTGCTTAACTTTCTCCATTCCAGTCTCCCTCCCCCAACATAACTTGCCAAAAAAAAAAAAATCTTGAAGAGCAAGAACTGTAAGAAGACCTGAGACATGATCAAGGTCAACCCCTTCCTTCTAAAGACAAAGAAACAGATTCACAGAAATCAAAATGTCTTCCTTAAAGTGATGTAAAAGGAAGGAGCAGAGTGAGTCTACATTCAAATCCAAAACTCTTTTCGCCACACATTAGCTCCCTTTTCTTCCCCAAATCAAATTCCCTCCCATCAAAGTTACCTTCCTGATACCCAAAGCTGGAAGTAAAAGTCAGAAGGTCATTGGGTTGTGCTACTCCAGGAAACAAACACCTGGTAACTGATGAAAGATAATAACTTATCTATTCCCCTTGCATACGCTGTTAGGACTGGTTCCTCTAGGAGGTTGGGGTGATGATCTCCAAGGAAGTTGTTAGTTCTAAAATTTTGACTGTACTATGAAAATAAAATAAGCTTTTCTTTCATCACCAAAAATTGTAAAACTAGAACAAATTAAAAGGAAGTTTTAGAATGAATGAATTTTTTTTCCTTCAAGTAGTTAGAAATCTCTTCCTTATGGGTGTGTGTGTGTGTGTGTGTGTGTGTGTGTGTGTGTATGTGTGTGTAGTTTAAAGGGATTGTCTAATGGGGTGATTAGGTATGTTCAAAGGTAAATATGATCCTTTCTAGAATGTAAGTGCATAAAGGAAATTTTAAATGGGCTATTTGACAAGCATTTCATTAATTATGCTTGTTGGCCTACTATATGCCAGATACTTTGCTAGGTGTTGGGACTATAAAGGCAACGATACTATTCCGGCCGGCCCTGTGAGCTTACATTCTTGGAGGATCTGGGAAAGTGGGGCAGATTAAGCACTATGATTTCAAATTACTGTATTCAACTTCAGTAATAGGTAAATTTATAGTAGGCAGGTAAGTGCCTTAAAGGGTCAGTTAGTTCATTATTTGTGACAATAATAGAAAATTCAATTTGTTGCTACACCAGACTTTGGTTTAGAGAACAGATCAAAGACAGGAACCCTAAAAGTAGTCATTACACAAGCCTGAAACCATAGTGTAAGGATTATATAACTTGTTAGGTCATTAAAATACTTGAAATATTATAGATCAAAAATCAAAATGTATGCAGATTCCTGAAATTTAGAGATATTCCCTTATTTCATGGACAAGTGATGTCTTTTATGATAAAAACATGGATAATAGGTCAGAAAAAAATTCATACTGGTATCTCTTAAAAGACATTTTCAAAGGGATAGCTAAAGTAAGTGACAACATGCACTGCCAAATGCAATATTCCAAATAAATAGTGGTTATATTATCATGGGACAGTTGTTGAACTCAAAGGTTAATTTCGAACACCTTCACATCTTGTTGAAGATATTACCTTCCTGTGGAAGAAAAACTTTAGTCACACAAACTCCAATATGTCTAATTTAGCTTAGAGAAACATTTTTGACCTAATAAATTAACAAGATCTGGTGGGAATCAAAATGGAAATTAAGAATTTCAAAGACAAGCTACAAGATTTAAAAATGAAATGAAATTTGAAAAAGCATTCAGCAAAGTAGCATCAAAATCAGAGAAATATGTATTGAGTTCCTCATTTACTAATGTGTCAGGCACTGTGCTAAGTGCTGGGTATATAAAGGCAAAAAACATGGTTCCTGCCCTCAGAGAGCTCACAATCTAATGGGAAAGACAATATGAAAATAACATGTGAGATATATACCCATTTAAATGGGAAATAATCTCAGTTGGAACACAATGGGGCAGAGGCTAGAAGGATCTTCTGCAGATGACAGGATTTGAGCTGTGTCTCAAAAGTAGCTATGGAAACCAGGAAATAAAGGTGAAAAGGAAGAATATTCCAGGTATAATGAGAGTGTGGCATATTCACATATCACCTAAAATGGTATTACTCATGTGAGAGTCATCTGAGACTTGTTCTTGGGAGTGAAAAGGGCTGGTGTACATTGGCTAGGAAAAGCCTTTTCCCATTGGCTGCATAGCTGGAACAGCTACATCTTTAAATCTACCTGACCAAGCACAGAAGTTCTCTTTTTTCCCATTCAAGGCTGCAGGTAGACTCATTCACTCACAGCATCATGACACTGTGTAGTAAGGGAGGTAGTGTCTAAGGACTACTGCCCTGCCCCGCCCCCCACACACACACACACTTCCCAGCTCACTCCCCTCACTCCTGGCCATATAACTCTGGCAAATGAGTTTGATGTCTGGTTTGTCTTTTCTAGGTGTACAGAGAGGAGCATAAGACCCAAGACCTTGAGCCATGGGGAATTTTTAAGCCAAAGATTCCAGGCCAGATGTTACAATCAGTCCAGCAGAAAAGCCCTGACAAGAGAGGGTCCAAGTAGAAAGGGGAGGAGAACTTGAATTTAGTGGAACAAATGCTATATAAAAACTGTTAACTTGTGGACCTAATCCCCTTTCCCTCCCCAGAGGCTAAAATAGTATAGTAAGGGTTATGTCCCCAGATGCTGGGGAAATGTTGGGTTATTTTTTTATGTATTTTAAATTTTTTTATGGCAAGGAGAAGGCAATTAGGTTTGAGTGACTTGCCCAGAGTCACACAGTTAGTAAGTGCCTGAGGTTGGATTTGAACTCAGGTCCTTCTGATTCCAAGGACAGTACTCTATGTCCTGTGTCACCTAGCTTTTTCTTTAATTTTGCCATATCTTTGAAATAAGTGTTACTTTAACTAGCCTAAATGAATATTATTTTAAATAACCTAATCTGAATTAAAGTAGTTAAATGTAATTAGACTGCTTAGCCCCTAAAATCTGGAGGGGGGCAGTTAGAGAGTGATATAACAGATCTGGCTCCAATTAAGACTCCAATTAATATCCACTGAATAACTGTTACACAAGGACAGCCAGTTAAAAGTCATGGTCTTAGGTTATGAAAAGTCTTCTTCACAGCCAGCCAGAAATGTGGCATAGATTCCAATGTAAGACTGGAGTGGTAGGAAAGTTCTAGATTCTAAAGGGCTCTAGATGCCAAACTAAGCATTATTATGTTTATCCTGGAGGTAATAGGAAATCATTGGCATTATATTAGGAGGGATGAGACATAGTCAGATCTGCACTCTATAAAAATAATAAGTAGCAATATTAAAGTTAGCATATATATATATGCACACAAATGCATCTACCTATACATCTACATATATTGATATATATTTGTGTATCTATCTATCTATCTATCTATATATATATATACATACACACGTGTGTTAAAACTTTAAGATTCACAAAGTGCTTTACAGATATTATCTCAGTTGATACAATAACCCTGGCAGGCAGGTACTATTATTCCCATTTTATAGATGAGGCAACTGAGGCAGATGAAAATTAAGTGACTTGCCCAGATTTTCACAGAGGTAGTAATTGTCTGAGATGGTCTCAGGTCTTAGGATTCCAGTTCTAGTTCTTTACTCACTGCTTCACTTACTAGCTGAGCATCAAATCACTTTGGTAGCTGGATGGAGGATGAGCTGGAATGAGGGAAGACTTGATGTAGGGAACCAAGCAGAAGGTTATTTCGATGGTCCAGACACAAGGTGATGAGGACCTGTACAGGGGAGATAGCAATGCAAGGAGATGGATGTATATCAGAGATATTATGAAATAAGATGATTGATCCCAGCAGATTGGATATGAGGAGTGTGAAAGAGGAGTGGAAGATGACACAGATGATACTGAGGTTGTAAGACTGGATAGTTAGGAGGATGGCAGTGTCCTTGAGAGCTCTAGGGCAGTTGAGTTGCAGTTTTGTTGTTGTTCAGTCATTTTTAACTCATGTCTGACTCTTTGTGACCCCATTTGGAGTTTTCTTGGCAAAGGTACTAGAATGGTTTGCCATTTCTTTCTCCACTTTATTTCACAGATGACGAAACTGAGGCAAACAGGGTTAAGTGACTTGCTCAGCTAGTAAGTGTCCAAGGCTGGATTTGAACTCAAGTTTTCCTGACTCCAAGCACTTTATCTGTTGGATCACTTTGCTATCTACTGTGCAGTTAGTGATATAAAAATGAATAAGAAACTATTCCTATCCTTTAGAAACATTGTCTAGTGGAGAGACAAGGAATGAACATGTAATAATTTAAACAATAATAAAAGATCAAAATAATCATTTGAAATCATAGAATGCATGACTCAAGGCTTAATTGGATGCTTTGATGGATCTGTGATCTCATCAATGTGGATAATCCATGCATTGAAGGAGAGAGCAACCCATTCTCCAGGTTGGGCAACTCTTTCTCTATGTCCCTCACTATGAATCCCATATTTTTTCTGTGGGAAAATGGGTTAATCAGGCTACCTCTACACTATTATTCAAGTGATTTATTAAAATATTGAGTGGAACAGAGGCAAGGGTGGAGCCCCATGACATTCTGAGGGAGACATGCCTCAGGACTGACACTAGTAAATTAATCAAGATTCTTTGAGTCCACCAGTTCAACCACTTCCAGATTCACCTAATAATGTTATCTATCATCTGGCTCCCTTCTCCCATATTGGCCACAAGAAACCTAGGTATATTCTGAAAATAGCATTCCCCTAGTCCAGTGGTTCCCAACTTTTTAATTTTTTTTGTTACATGAAAACCTTTCTGGAACAGCCACAACAATAAAATATGTTTTGAAACCTCCAGGGCAATCTAATATACCACCACTAAGCATTTATTAAGTGCCTATTATATGTCAGTTATTATGCTGTGTATGAGGTGTTCAGGGAGGACCAGCACCTCGGGTGTGAGGGCTTGCTGAGTCCTTTTCAGGGCTACACCTTTGGTGTCTACCTTTCACCCAACTCTCATCTATGGTTCTAAGAACCTGTAGCATGCATAGCAACCACACTGCGGTAAAACTGTCTTGGTAAATGGGCTTACACCAAGGTGAGGGTAATTGACAAACTTTTAATCCATAAGTGAGCTGAGGTGATGTTTACCCCAAGTATGTGAAAAGTTCCCCGGTGGAAAGAGCAGATTAAAAAAATTTGCTCCAATTCCATAAAGGCGTCTGAAGCAGGTGCTATGGAGTACTTAGAGTTTGGTCAAACATTAGAGACATTAATTATTTAGATTTTTGTCTTGCTATTGGACTTCAATGACTCTGGGAGAATGAGGCTGTGGATTTTGCACAACTCTGCCTCATTTAAATCCAAATCATGCACAATTCAAGACATCGCCCCATGATGTCATTGGTTCTCTTTGAAAACGAAAGATGAACTATGCTAAATGCTTTACAAATATTATCTCATTTGATCCTTACAACAAGCCTAGGAGGTAGGTGCTATTATTATCCCCATTTTACAGATATGAAAATTGAGGCAAACAGAGGCTAAGTACCACTTACACAGTGAGTGTCTGAGTCTGGATTTAAACTTAGTATTTCCTGACTCCAGGATCAGTGTTCTATTCACTATACTACCTAGCTGCCTCTCGGCACCCTTAAATTTTACATATATACATATACATGTGAATGTATGTTAATATATATATGCATATACATATATTATACACACACACGCATATTTGTTTCTGATGGTAGTCATCTTGGTGGGGGAGAGAAAAAAGGAAAAAAAGAAATTTGCATGATAACTTTATTGTACATTTGGAGAGAATAGCAAGTTGTACATGGTAGATTTGTAGTTTCATGTGCAATCATCTTTTTCATTGTACTGTGTTATAGAAATACTTATTTTATCCCATGAATTGAAAATAATTTTTTTTAATTTTTAATGGGACCCTTGGACCATTAATATGAACTCCTTGACTATGACCAGTGGATAGACTTGTTCACTCCAGCGTGAGGAAATCTTGAGAGAGATTTGGGCTTTGGATTCAAATGTTTACCATGTACCTTGTCAATGCACCATGGAGATAGTTGCATTCTTCACCAGGCTTCATTCGTAACCTCTGCCTCTACCCCTCTGCTGCCTAGGCAGTTCCTTCATTGTAAAAGAGATTAGTGGCTTTTCTTCGCTGGGAACAAGGAGAGGTCCAAAAGAATTAAAGAGAGATTAGCAGCAAAGAGAACTTCTTTATAGCCAGAGAAATGAAAATGAAAAAAAATTATTTCAAAAAGAAGGGGTTTAGAGAGCTGTCCAAATCATTTTTTGTATTGACAATTCCTAAATTTTGAATAAGCATTTTTATTAGTATGGCACAGTTGGGGAGAATTTCTTCATTTCTGGGAATCATGAGGGCATATCCTCTTCAAACAGGGTAGGTAAAGTGTACAGCCTCAAGATGCAGTGTGCCACGGTGAATAGATTTCATGTCATGAAGTCAGGAAGACCTGGGCTGGGATCACATTTTACCTCACAGAATCACTAAATGATTCTAAAGAGGATCTCCCTGATCCTCAATTTCCTCATTTGTAAGATAGGGTCAATAATATCACCTACTTCACATTGTGAGGCAAATTATAGATCATAAAATGGAAAAAGATCTTAGGAATCATCCAGTCCTTCCTCATCATTTTATAGATAAGGTAACTGAGGTCTAGAGAGTTTGTGACTCACCCAAGCATACACACATAGTTGAGAGCAGAGCTGGAATTTGAATAGAAGTTTACAGTCTCTAAATCTCTTGCTGCTATATCACAGTGTGTCTCTCTCTTATAAAGAAGAGAGGAAGAAAGGAGGCATTTAATAAGCACCTACTCCATGCCAAGTACTGTGTTAAGTGCTTAACAAGTGTTATCTCACTTGGTCATTGATTTGGAATTGATTGAATGACATGGGAGACATTGGCACAGGACACCCAGAATGGTATATCCACATCAAAGAAGGTTGTATGCTTTATGAGCAGAGTTGACATAGCTAAAAAGAAACATGAGATGCACAAATTTAGAGAAAATATCCCAAATGTTCACATAGACTATTCATGCCTGACCTGTGACAGAGCACTCTGAGCTCCTATTGTTCTGATTAGCCACAGTTGGACACACTGTAACTTGGCTCTAACATAGTGATGTCATTTTGATCTTCTTTAAGAATGAAGGACAACAACCAACCAATTAATTGAGCTAAAGTCTGTAAAGTTTTTTTTCAAACCTTAAAGTACTATATAAAAGGGATCTGATTGGCCAGTATCCAAACATGAGATAGGTTTTTTAAAGGTATTTCCAGTTCCTATTTCTAGTTAACCATTACTCCCCTACCCCTAGTTCTATTGCCAAAGCTCTTAATCCCCTTGGTCACTGAGGGAGTAAAGCCATTGCTATCTGGAGCTCTGAGCCATCCTTTAAGTCCTTCAGTCCTTAAGAGCTTCACAGCTACCCCAATGTGGCATAGTAGAAAGAGCGCTTGATTTGGGATCCAAAGACCTGGGTTCAGATTTCAGCTCTTTCCTTTAGTACCTATGTGATGAGGGGCAATTCAGGTGACTTTCCTGGTTCTCAGTTTCTTCACCTAAAATATGAGGTATTAGGGTTTACTAAACAGTTTCCATGGAGTCTTCTGCCCCTAAAACTATGATCTAAATCTAAGCCTCAACTTATCTGGTTCCCCAGATTCTGTTTGCAAAATTTCTATAAAATAGACTTTCCCTTTCTTGGTCACATGACTGCTGAACTATCTCAGAAATGTTTCTTCCTATTTCTGAACTCACAGATTCTTTAGAATTTTGTATTAGTCTTTTTTCTCCCCAATTCCAACCCACTTAGGTAGAATAGAATTAATTTCCGGATGCCACAGTGGGAATATATGAGAATGCCTAAGCATCTGTATATCTAAAGCCCACTTATGTTTTGACAACTCCAATCTCGGTTATAGTAGATTTTATATTCAATCCAAATATGTATTTGGGGGAAGGAGAGATCTGTAGTTTAACTGATTGGTTTTTAATTGCATACTGTCATTGAATCCTTATCAAGTTAAGTGCAACTGATCTCTCACTAAGCAAGACAACATTCTAAAGTATTATTTGGAAGTTATTTGAGCTGTTTCAACTGGTTAACAGCCAATCAATTCATACCCTTCTCTTCCCCAGTTCTCCCAGATAAATCTAGCCAGGGGAAAGCACCCTCTGAGGCTGTAAACACCCTCCCACCCTTCCTAGCTGTGGCTTCTCCCCAGATCTACTACCTCCTTTTTTTCCTTCCTCCACCACCAAAAATAGTTATATAAATATTATGTACCCCAGCACCAATAATAATGATAACATGCCTTGTGTGTACCATGGCACCAAGATGCAATGCCAATGGAAAGGGTGGTAAGACAGGTATAAAAGCAGGCAAAAGTTTAGAACCTTGCTGAAGAAGCAATTCCTCACAAAATGTAAGCCCTCTTATATCCCCTGCTTCATCCCTTCCCCACCATTCTTGCAGGTTGCTTTCATCTACTAAACTAGGTCTTTATTTATTGTCTTCAATCCTATATTAACCTCTTCACTCCTTCCTTTTAAGGACTTCAGCCAGATCCAACTCTGATTCTTACCTGTTGTCTCCTTGCTGTTTGCTAATGACCCAAGATTGATTTATGTATTGAGTGCCACTTTCCCTAACAAGCCTGCCCAATAGATGACTCTGAAAGACCGTTTCCTAGATTCCCTAAAAGTTATTGCAGAGAGATATATGGAATGCTGAGGGATGCTGTTCTGGCAGCATCCAATCAATTGATCAACAAATATTTATTAAATACTGTGTATCACACACTCTGCCAAGTGCTAGAGATACTAGAGAGGCAAAGTTCATCTCTGTCCTCAAGGAGCTTACATTGTTGTTGTTTTTTTTTAGATTTAAATTTATTGATTCATTTTTGGTTTTCAACATTCATTTCCACAAGATTTTGAGTTCCAAATTCTCTCCCATCTTTACCCTCTTCCCCACCCTGAGATGGCATGCATTCTGATTACCCCCTCCCCCAGTCTTCCCTTCCTTTTGTCATCCCTCCCTCTTATCTGCTTCCCCTTTCTTGAAGGGCAGGATAGATTTCAATATCCCATTGCCTGTATGTCTTATTTCCCAGTTGCATGTAAAAACAATTCTTTCAACATTTGTTATTGAAACTTTATGTTTCAAATTCTCTCCCTTCTTCCCTCCCCACCCACCCCCCATTGAGAAGGCAAGCAATTCAACATAGGTTATACAGGTGTAGGTATGCAAAACACCTCCATAATAGTCATATTGTGAAAGACTATATGTCCTTCCATCCTATCCTGCCCCCCAATTATTCTATTTTCTCCTTTGACCCTGTCCTTTTTCTAAAGTATTTGCTTCTGACTACGCCTTCCCCCAATTTTCTCTCCCTCTTTCCCCCCTTCTTATCCCCTTCCTCTAGGGTAGAATAAGGTGTAAGGTAAGGTAGGGTAAGATTGTTGTATTTATCCTTCATTTTCGAAGAAGATCATGACATCAGAGAAATGATGACATGACTTGCACTTGACTTTGTTTTGAGTGAGGGAGGGCTGTGCAAGGTCACCAACCCCACTTTCTCTTCCTGAGCCATCTGTGTCCAACAACCAGATATTCATCAGGATGACTAGAGATGGCCTAGGATGCAATGGGACACTTTGGCCTTCTTAGTCTGACTTTTCCAGGTACTCACTTAGAGGGAGGTAATGCTCACTGAGTAAATAGACCTCTTTAAGAAGTGGTCAGGAATGGCCCCTTTAATGAACAAAAGAAAAAATAAATCCAGCTGGGAGGGAAACAGAAACTGTTACTATTGGTAATCACTCTAAGCCAGCCATTAAGTGGAACATGGGAAGGGACCCACTGTTATCTAGTCTATGGGCTTCAGAGTGCCCTGGATTTCAGGTTTTAGGAATGACAAGGAAGGAGAGAAGGAAGGAAAGAAGGGAAGAAGAAAAGAAGGAAGGAAGAAAGAAGGAAGGGAGAAAGAAAGAAGGGAAGGAAGGAAGGAAGGAAGAAAGAAAGAAAAGAAAGGAAGGAAGGAAGGAAGGAAGGAAGGAAGGAAGGAAGGAAGGAAGGAAGGAAGGAAGGAAGGAAGGAAGGAAGGAGGGAGGGAGGGAGGGAGGAAGGAAGGAAGAGGGGGATACAGGAGGGAGAGAATGAGCTGGGTTACCCAGCTAACTGGGTCCCCACTCAGGCAGCTTGGTCTACTCACAAGTTGTGTTCATCCTTCATTTTCAAAGAAGATCATGACATCAGAGAAATGACAACATGACTTGCACTTGACTTTGTTTTGAGGGAGGGAGAGCTATGTAAGGTCACCAATCTCACTTTCTTCTCCTGAGCCATCTGGGTCCAATGACCAGATATTCTGACTACCCCATCCCCCAATCTGCTCTCCCCTCTTATTCCCCCTTCTTATCCCCTTTCCCTACTTTTCTGTATAGTAAGTTACCCAATTGAGTGTGTATGTTATTCCCTCCTTAAGCTAAATCTGACGAGAGTAAGTTTCACTCATTCCTTCTCACCTCCCCTCTCTTTCCCTTCATTGTGAAACCTTTTTCGTCTTTTTTTGTGAGATAATTTACTGCACTCTACTTCTCCCTTTTTCTTCTCTCACTCCTAATTTTATTTTTAGATATCACTCCTTCATATTCAACTTACACTGTGCTATCTATCTATCTATCTATCTATCTATCTATCTATCTATCTATCTATCTATCTCCTCCAACTATCCTAGTACTTAGAAAGGTTTCATGAGTTACAAATATCATCTTTCCATGCAGGAATGTAAACAGTTCAACCTTAATAAATTTCTTATGATTTCTCTTTCCTGTTTACCTTTCCATGCTTCTCTTGATTCTTGTGTTTGAAAGTCAATTTTCTATCTGGTCTTTTCATCAAGAATGCTTGAAAGTCCTCTATTTCATTAAAATCTAATTTTTCCCCCTGAAGAATTAAACTCAGTTTTGCTGTGTAGGTGATTCTTGGTTTTAATCTTAGCTCCTCTGACCTCTGGAATATCATATTCCAAGCCCTTCAGTCCCTTAATGTAGAAGCTGCTAGTTCCTGTGTTCTCCTGATTATATTTTCACAATACTTGAATTCTTTTTTTCTAGCTATTTGTAATATTTTCTCCTCAACCTGGGAACTCTGAAATTTGGCTACAATATTCCTAAGAGTTTTCTTTTTGGAATCTCTTTCCACAGACAATCAGGGGATTCTTTGAATTTCTATTTTACCCTCTGGTTCTAGAATATCAGGGCAGTTTTTCATGATAATTTCTTGAAACATGATATCTAGATTCTTTTTTTGATCATGGCTTTCAGGTAGTCCAATAATTATTAAATTATCTCTCCTGGATCTATTTTCCAGCTCAGTGGTTTTTCTAAGGAGATATTTCACATTGTCTTCTATTTTTTCATTATTGTGGCTCTGTTTTATAATTTCTTGATTTCTCATAAAGTCATTAGCTTCCATTTGCTCCCACTGTTTCCATATTGAAGGAATTGTTTTCTTCAGTGAGTTTTTGGTCCTCTTTTCCCATTTGGTTGATTCTGCTTTTTAAGGCATTCTTCGCCTCATTGACTTTTTGGACTTCTTTTGGCATTTGGGTTAATCTATTTTTAAGGTGCTATTTTCTTCAGTATTTTTTAGCAAGCTGTTGACTTATTTTTCATGATTTTTTTTTTGCATCACTCTCATTTCTCTTCCCACTTTTTTCCCTACTTCTCTTACTTGATTTTTAAAATCCTTTTAAGCTTTTCCATGATATGGGACCAATTCATATTGCTCTTGGAGGCTTTTGATGTAGAAATTTTGACTCTGCTGTCCTCCTCCTATTGTATGCCCTGATCTTCCTTGTCACCAAAGTAAGAATCCATAGTCTGAGTTCTACAATGTTTACTCATCTTCCCAGCCAAACACTTGACTTTCTAACTCTTTGTTAAGATAGAACTCTGCTTCCAGTAGAGGTGGGGGTGGGGCAGGAATGGGGGGAGGTATACTGTTCCAGGATTCAGGGGTTTTGTATCAGCTGCTTGATCCCCCACTGTCTGTGGGCCCAGAGCTCTGGAAGCAGCCTCTGTCACTGCTGCTTCCATTGGCTCCAACCCCTCACCCCCATCCCCACCCTCGATGCACTCTTCTTTCACCCAGATATCACAGAGCTTTCCCACTGACTTTTTTGGCATTTGTGTGTAGAGAAGTCTGGAAACTGCCACAGCCGCCAATGAGTCAGTCCTCTGAGGCTTGCTCCAGCCAGTCTGTGCCAAAGTAGCCCACAGAGCTATGCTCTCTGTCTGGTGTGAAAGATACTTCCTGTCAATTTTCCAGGTTGTCTTGGCCTGAGTATTTTTTTTATTTCTGTCACTTTGTGGGTTCTATAGCTCTACAATTTGTTTAGAGTCATTTTTACAGGTATTTGGAAGACTTTGGGGGAGAGGTCAGGGAAGTTCCTGCTTTTACTCCACCATCTAGGCTCTGCCCCTGAACATAGGAGCTTACATTCTAATGGACCAACACAAAGTAATAAACTCAACCTTGGCCTTTTGTCTTCTGTGGGCAAAAAGTAGCTTGTCCGAAAAACCAAATAGAGCTTGGTGTTGATGGAGAAATGGGCCTTCTACTAAAATTTTTAACAAATATTCATTGAATTAAATTCTTGAATCTTTCTTGAATAAAAATAGAATACTGTTATATTCAGATCCTTCATATTCCATACTTTTTTGATCTGATCTCATTAGTATCAATGATCTGAGCAGAAAATGATTAGTCATATTTTCTATATAGTTATCCCTTCTACATTGCAACTTTTCCCATCACTATTCTGATATATCTCAGGTCATCATAAGAAATTAAATGGGGGGAGGAGCCAAGATGGCGGAATAGAAAGATACACATATGCTAGCTCCAAACCCACAGCCCATAAAACACCTGTAAAGAAGAACTCCCAACAAATTCAGGAGCAGCAGAAGCCACAAAACAATGGAGCAGAGGAGATTTCTGTTCCAGAGAGACCTGAAAAACTGACCTGAAAGGTCTGTTGCGCACTGGACCCAGAGCAGAGCCCAGCCCTGCCTTGGCCATGCGGCACCAAGAGGAGCAGATCCAAGCAGGCTTCAAGGACAGAATTTCCAGTGGCCTTGCAGGTCCCTCTACCCACAGGCTCAAAGGTCAGTGAAAGAGTCTTTTTGGCTTGCTGAGAGGGGAGCAGGGTGTCCCCATGACTCAGGCCTCCTCGGAAAGCAGCAGCAGAGGTGGCAGCAGACAAGGGCTCCCAAAGCAGGCAGGAACTCAGATCCATTGTTGAAGGTCTCCATATAAACCCCCTGAGGGAACTGAGCCCCACGTGGTGGCCTTGCCCCCACCTGAGCACCTGAACTTAATCTCACACTGAATAGCAGCCCTGTCCCCGCCCAAAGCCCTGAGGCTGGGAAGCAGCATTCGAATCTCACAAGCGCTAGCTGGGCGGATCTGGAGGTGAGGTGGGTGTGGAGAGGACACTCAGAAGTCAAGTCACTGGCTGGGAAAATGCCCAGAAAAGGGAAAAAAATAAGACCATAGAAGGTTGTTTTCTTGGTGAACAGATATCTCCTCCCTTCCTTTCAGATGAGGAAGAACAATGCTTACCATCAGGGAAAGACATAGAAATCAAGGCTTCTGTATCCCAAACATCCAAAATAAATATTCAATGGGCTCAGGCCATAGAAGAGCTCAAAAAGGATTTTGAAAATCAAGTTAAAGAGGTGGAGGAAAAACTGGGAAGAGAAATGAGAGAGATGCAAGAAAAGCATGAAAAACAGGTCAACACCTTGCTAAAGGAGACCCAAAAAATGCTGAAGAAAATAACACCTTGAAAAATAGGCTAACTCAATTGGCAAAAGAGGTTCAAAAAGCCAATGAGGAGAAGAATGCTTTCAAAAGCAGAATTAGCCAAATGGAAAAGGAGGTTCAAAAGCTCACTGAAGAAAATAGTTCTTTAAAAATTAGAATGGAACAGATGGTGGCTAATGACTTGATGAGAAACCAAGAAATCACAAAACAAAACCAAAAGAATGAAAAAATGGAAGAGAATGTGAAATATCTCATTGGAAAAACAACTGACCTGGAAAATAGATTCAGGAGAGACAATTTTAAAATTATGGGACTACCTGAAAGCCATGATCAAAAAAAGAGCCTAGACATCATCTTCCATGAAATTATCAAGGAAAACTGCCCTGAGATTCTAGAACCAGAGGGCAAAATAAGTATTCAGGGAATCCACCAATCACTGCTTGAAAGAGATCCAAAAAGAGAAACTCCTAGGAACATTGTGGCCAAATTCCAGAGTTCCCAGGTCAAGGAGAAAATATTACAAGCAGCTAGAAAGAAACAATTCAAGTATTGTGGAAATACAATCAGGATAACACAAGATCTAGCAGCTTCTACATTAAGGGATCAAAGGGCGTGGAATAGGATATTCCAGAAGTCAAAGGAGCTAGGACTAAAACCAAGAATCACCTAGCTAGCAAAACTGAGTATAATACTTCAGGGGAAAAAATGGTCTTTCAGTGAAATAGAGGACTTTCAAGCATTCTTGATGAAAAGACCAGAGTTGAAAAGAGAATTTGACTTTCAAACACAAGAATGAAGAGAAGCATGAAAAGGTAAGCAGCAAAGAGAAGTCATAAGGGACTTACTAAAGTTGAACTGTTTACATTCCTACATGGAAAGACAATATTTGTAACTCTTGAAACCTTTCAGTATCTGGGTAGTTGGTGGACACACACACACAGAGAGACAGAGAGCACAGAGTGAATTGAATAGGATGGGATCATATCTTTAAAAAATGAAATTAAGGGGTGAGAGAGAAATATATTGGGAGGACAAAGGGAGAAATGAAGTGGGGAAATTATCTCTCATAAAAGAGACAAGCAAAAGAATTTTTAGTGGTGGGAAAAAGAGGGGAGGTGAGAAAAAAACATGAAGTTTACTCTCATCACATTCGACTAAAGAAAGGAATAAAAGGCACACTTGTTTTGGTATGAAAACCTATCTTACAATACAAGAAAGTGGGGGAGAAGGGGATAAGCAGGGTAGGGGGGATGATGGAAGGGAGGGCAGTAGAAGAAGGGAGCAATTTGAAGTCAGCACTCTTGGGGAGGGACAGGATCCAAAGAGAGAATAGAAGCAATAGGGGGCAGGATAGGATGGAGGGAAATATAGTTAGTCTTACACAGCACGACTATTATGGAAGTCATTTGCAAAACTACACAGATATGGCCTATATTGAATTGCTTGCTTTCCCAAAGGGAATGGGTGGGGAGGGAGGGATAAAGAGAAGTTGGAACTCAAAGTTTTAGGAACAACTGTCGAGTTCTGTTCTTGCTACTAGGAAATAAATACAGGTAAAAGGGTATAGAAAGTTATCTGGCCCTACAGGACAAAAGAGAAGATGGGGACAAGGGAAGGGAGGGATGATAAAAGAAAGGGCAGATTGGTGATAGGGGAAATTAGAATGCTTGGTGTTTTGGGGTGGGGGAGGGGACAAATGGGGAAAAAATTCGGAACCCAAAGTTTTGTGAAAATGAATGTTAAAAGTTAAATAAATAAATTTAAATTAAAAAAAAAGAAATTAAGTGGAGTGCAGAGGGAGCTAGCTGATGCAGTAAATAGAACACTGGCCCTGGAGTTAGGAGGACCTGAGTTCAAATCTGGCCTCAAGACACTTGACACTTACTAGCTATGTGATCTTGGACAAGTTACCTAACGCTGATTGTCTTGCCTACCCCCCTCAAAAGAAAAAGAAATTAAATTGGGATTTTGGGGGAGTTTTGTAGAAGCCAGAGATGATACTTGAAGGTCAGCACACAATCCAGAGCCTATGACCAGATAGTTCACCTAAATTTTACAATAAGGTACTGTAAATATCCCATAAAAGAAAAAGAAAAATTTAGACTTCTTTTCTGGTATGGAGGGAGGACCTAAAAATTTCACATGTATTTTCCGGATTGCAGGAGCAAAGCCCCCTTAAATCCCACAATGTGTGGAAAAGATAACTATACTAGTTCTTAGTAGACTAGTAATAATAGCTACCACTCACATAATACTTACTATGTTCCAGGTCCTAGCTGAATGCTTTATGATAATTATCTCATTTAAGTTTCAACAACAATTCTGCAAGGCGGTTGCTGTTATTACCCCCATTTTACATACAAGGAAACTGAAGTCAAATGACTTGCCCAGGGTCACATAGTTAATTAGTATGTGAGGTCACATTTGAACTTAGGTCTTCCTGATTCCAGGACCATGCTCTATCCACTGACCTACTGTACTGTTTGAACTGATAGAAAAACTGTCCTATAGGAGGCAGTGATTTCTTGGGTATTGGACAGGAAACAGCCACGAGACAGATGCCCTTGTAGAATGTTGGATGGCAGGGAAGGGCATGCAGAATCTAGGAAAGAAGAAGAGGAAGTCAAGTGATCTATAATCATCTTTTTTCTTTTCCATTCAGATGTGACTTCATTGATATGGGGAACTCTTTGTTTAGAAACTGCCTCCATCGATGCATCTTGCCACCTATTATTTAACTTATGGTCTTAGGGAAGTATCTGAAACAGAGGGTTTAAGAGAGTTGCCCATAGTCACACAGCTATTATGTGACAAAGGTAGGACTTGAACCCAGGTTTCCCTGTCTCCAAAGTCCTTTCTTTCCTATGCTGTCAGCACCATTAACTATAATGGTGTTTAAGAGTAAGACTTATCCTTCTCTTTCCTTTACCTCTATAGTCTATTTACTCTTAAGCAAATCTATTCTGTTCCCTTCACCCAGGCTTATAACCTGAGGGTCATTTTTGACCCTTCCTTCTAACTCACCACCTTCCCCCACATCCAAGAAGTTGCCAAATCCTGTTTTTTCTTCTACAATATCATACATTTGTCCTTTCCTCTAAACTCCCACAATAGCCAAACTCATTTGAGCTCTCATCTCTTCTTATAATAACCTCCTCACTAGACTTCCTTCTTTGTAAGACATTGGAAAAAGCATTGACTCTGGAGGCCAATCCCCATTATCTTCATATCTCTCCTCTGATGTTTATTACCTGTATGACCTTGGTCAACTCTTTAAGGAATCATTTTCTTCATCTGTAAAATGAGGGACTTGTACTAGATGGCATGTGAGATCCTTTCCAGTTCAAAATCTAAGCTTTCTCCAATCCATCCTTCACAGTGGTTACTCAGTTAGCTTCTTCATGTACCACTTTTATAACACAATCCCTCTACCCCCAAACCTTCAGTGGTTTACCATTATTTAATGTGTTAACTCCTGGTTCAGGAATTCAAGGCCCCACTAACCTGTCTATCCATTCTTTTCCCCTAGGGAGATGTCATTCTTCCCATTTTCTACATTGCAACCAGATTACACTACTCTTCATCTCTTGTTCTTGTTGACTTGTTTGTGCAATGATTCCCCATTTGCTCTCCTTGGGTTGGGGGCAGGAGGCGTTCACCTTTGCCTCTTGTTCAGGGACTAGACCACCACCATCTTGAAAGCAAGCACCACACCACCTCCCTCATGTCATTTCCATTTTCCAGGTGCATTGCTAACAATTATATGGAAATAAGCTCTGTAGGTTTTTATATCTTTTGAGGTCTCTTCCACATTTCAACACCCTAAAGTAAAACCTCCTTTGTGAAGTCTTTCTTGATTGCCCCACTCCCAGAGGTGAAATGATCCTTCATTCTTCATAATTATCATAGCACATTTCCTGATATCTTGTAGAATAACAAATGAAAAGCTGGAGGTGATTTCAAAGGTCACCTAGTCCACTCCCTTCATTGTGTAGATAAAGGAACTGCGATCTAGAGAGGATGAGTGACTTACTCAAAGTCTAAAAGGTAGCAAGCTTCAGAGGCAAGATTTGAATCCAGGCCCTCACACTCCAAAGCCTTTGCTCTTTCTCTTGTGTGACTTTATCCCAGTCTCTCTTGATCTTATCCTTCCACATATCTTAGTTATTTGTATGTTATTGTCTTCCCCTTCATATACCCTAATATATTTTCAAGTATATATATATATATATATATATGTATATATATATATATATATATATATATATATATATATATACATATATATATATATATTCTCAAGTATATTACAAATAATAAGCACTTAATAAAAATGTATTAATGAATGAATGAGCCCCTAAGAATCTAACAAAAAGCTAAATTCTGTGGTTCTGGATGAAAACTGGAGGTTAGTCTCATTCAAGTATATTATAAAAAACAGACTGAAGGGCTATTTGGCTTTGTGACACAGGCCTTAGGTGTTTCCTAAGCAAAATATTCCCTTTAACTATGAGAAATTTTAGAAGAACCAAATAAATTACAGATTTAGGTTCAGATTGTTACTGGGAATGTCCCTTTAGTTTGCTTCAGAGAAGAAATAAACCCCAAGAGTAGTCTTCGAATTAAGTTATTCTCCCAGGGACCATTCATATCAGAGGTGAGTCAACTCCCCAAAGCTTTCTCCTTTCAATACTCATTTCTAGGGCCTGACCACAACCAGATTATATATGGAGCCAATTCCAGCAGTTTCATTTCACAATAGTTATTTCTTAAGGGACTTTCTTCTCATCAATCCTTAAAACCTTCCCTCAAGAGAAAAACTATGCACATGCCTACCAAGTAAAGGTACATTTTTGTAAAGGTAGAAAATTGAAAGAAGAATTATGGCATAGGGAATAGAGTGCCAGACATAGCTCCATCCTCCACTCAGCTGCCAAAGTAATCATCCAAAAGCATAAGTCTACCATGCCTTGACCTTTCCCGATCTCTCTTCTGTCCTCACCTCCCACTCAGTAAACTCCAGTGATTCCTTATAAGCTCCCAGATCAAATATAAAATACTTCTTAGACTTTACTGCCTTCCACAATCTCTACAATCCAGCAACGCTAGCCTTCTTGCAGTTTCTTGTACGTGGGCCATCTCCAAACCCTTTGTGTTTTTTCCCTGACTGTCTCCCTTGCCTTGAATGTTCTCCCATCTCACCTCTGCCTTCTGGCTTCCTTCAACACCCAGAAGTCATCTAGTCCAGTGCCTTTATTTTATAAATGAGAACTTTAAGACCCAGGCAATAAAAGTTTTGCCTAATATCATACAGGCCTATCTGGAATTTGAACCCAGATCCACCAATTCCCAAGTCAGAACACCTCATTACCTCTCCTCAAGAGCATATAATTAAATATTTTCTAAATAAATTTTAAAATGGCAAGGATCTTCTATTATCAGAGAAAAATTCTCCCTTTCTTTACCATCTCCTTTCCTTCCTTCCTCCCTCCTTTAATCAGCCCCCCAGGGAGAAGAGTTTTGTTTCCACTCTAAAGGAAGCAGTTCTAGTGAGGTACTCCAATCAGCCACCTACCAACTCTTGAGTAACACTCCTCCCTGTGCAGTAACACACAGGTACTCATGGGAGGTACAACTCAAGGGAGAAGCTGTTTTAATTCTTGAAACTTAACTATTATGTCAAAGAAAACCAAGGAAAGAGTGGGAGATACATCTCCCGGAACCATACATGAGGACTTACTATCTTTAGTAATCATCAAAGACAAGGTCATATACTACCCTTTCCTGTCCTGGTCCTTTCATCCAGCACAAACTGAACTTTAAACATATTTTTAGATCTTTCCCTTCAACTAAAAAGAAAAGAGTTTATTTGAAGAGAACCCTGGCCTCTAAAATACCAAGAAAATTGGGCCAAAACCTTCATGATGTCACTATAGTTTTGTCTATGTTGGCAAAGGGTAGTGGAAAATAGAGGCAATTTTCCAGAAGATTTTAAGTCTTCTCTACCTCATCCCATCAAAGGCACTTTTGTCTGAAACAAACCAATGAAGCAGATTTTTTTTCTTGACTTGGATGAGCGCTTTAGTTCTTTGATCATTTCACTATCTTAAATCTGAAATGAAAACCCACATTTAAATAATATGTTCAAGTCGAATAAACACTTTCTTCTCAACAACAATGAGAGCAAGTGGTGCAATTATTCCTATCTTTGTTTTAGAGGTGGGACAGCTGAGGTACAGAGAAGGTTCATTGGATCATAACTGGAAAAGACCCTTGAATGTCATCTAGTCTAACCTGTTCATTTTAGAAAGAGGAAACTTGAGGCCTCAAAGGCTTAAATGGCTTGCCCAAAGTCATACAGGGGTAAATAACAGGGCAGAAAAGAAAGCCGGTGATCTCTGATTCCAAATCCAGCATGCTATCCATTGCACCATGGTGCAATGAGCAATTTAAAAAACTTACCCATGACTGCACAGCAAGAAAGTGTCAGAGGCAGAATAGTAACTCAGTTCTGAGGACTATAGGTCTGTCTACACTATACTATACAACGTCTCTGGTAATAACTTTAAATGAATTATTTATCCCAAGAACCCAGGTAATTCTAGTCCAATGAATCTTTTCAGCCAAAACTATGTTATTTGGCCAGCTCCAATGACCAAAATAACTGAAAGATGGGTAAATGCCCACTTCCTTTTGTTAGTATGTAAAGCCCATCTGTATACAATGTTTAAAAGAGGACTTACAGAATTTGTAACTTCTCAAGGGTCTTGAGAAAATGTATAAATTTGAGTTAACATAGAACTCACCAGAATAAATAAAAAATATTGTTACATACATCTTAAAAGGTATCTATAATTTGGAATAACTACTACTAATGGGAATGAAACTGAACATCATAACAATAACTTTGCATATAGTAGGCACTCCTAGGATCTTATATCAAGAGCTGGTAGGAATCTCAGAGGAAATCTAATCCAATCTTTTCATTTTACAATGGAGAAACCAAGCCCAAGAGAAGGGTAATGACCACCCAAGGTTGCCACACAAGTAGAAGCAGTTATTTAATCATTTCAGACTCTTTGTGAAGCCATTTCAGGTTTTCCAGGCAAAGATACTGGACTGGTTTGCCATTTCATTCACTGCCAGATCATTTACAGATGAGGAAACTGAAGCCAGCAGGGTTAAGTGACTTGTCCAGGATCACACAGCTAGTAAGCATTTGAGGCCAGATTTGAACTCAAGAAGATGAGTCTTCCTGACTTCAGGCCAAGTGCTCTATCTACCATGCCACCCAACTGCCCCAAGAGGAGACAGAGATCTACAAATATGTATTAAATAGATCAATGTTTATGGATTCATGGAGGTGAATCACAAAACAATACAGTCTGTGAAGAACTAAAAATAAATATCACTCAGAACAGAGAGGCATATAGGCAATGTGAGTAGGCTATAGCATGTGATAAATGAGCACAAAAAGAACCATAGAAAAGGAAATTAGCAAAGAAACATAAGAACAAGGAGGCAGAGAAGGTGGCTGGAGAGCTGCCTCACCTCTTTACTAGCTGTGTAACCCTGAGTAAGTCGTTAAACCACTCTCTGTCTCAGTTTCCTTGTTTGTAAAATGGGGAGAACAAGAGCCCCTATGTCACAGGGTTGCTGTGAGAATCAAATGAGCTTTGCAAAGCTTAAAGCAATTTGCTAGCTATTATTGTTGTGATTATCATACTCCAAAAAGATCAATTAGTCATGTGACAAGTGTCAGGGATAATCATTGGATAGCCTAAGTTCTCCACTGATATCCTCCCACTGTCACAAAAAAAGTGAGGATGGCCCCCAACAGATCAGTGGATCCCTAAAACAACTTATAAGAGGATATGGAAAAAAGTGAGTACAGGATGGGCAGTCATGAATGAGCTGTGATCCACATGCTTAGACCAACAATCCACATCAAGAAAATCATAGACCCACTACAGTATAGGAAAATTGAAGAGTATAGAAAATCCTTAATACCTAGGCCCATTGTTGTGTAATGGAACTTGTGCAATGATTTGCAGATTTCTGCCTGAAAATATTATATTAGATCATGGTTTTCTGGTGAGCTTCCAATGGGAAAAAACAATTCATCTTGGGTCACTGAAAAGTTGTTTATTTTTATGGCATAGTAGTCAAGTTGAGGATGTTTTTAGGAGTCAGTGAGGCTATCTCAACCAAATGTATTTTTTTGAAATTTCCCTAAGTTAAAACCTCTGGAGAGAGGTCAAGGGCATGTCTGGAGAGTGGAGAAAAGCAGCATTAAAAAGATTTTTTTCTTACTTCTCTTCTTTGCATAGATAATGTCTGACTTTCCCCCCACTGAACAAGCATTGTTGCCATGGTGATGATTTAAGCATTCTCCTAGATCAATATTGGAGCAATAGAAAGTACCTCAGGTATTCCATCCAGTCTGTGAAACTACAGCCAAGCCCTCAGTCTACATTCATTCAACTGTGGAATGAAAGGTTTCAACTGCTCCACCCCAACCCTAGACTGGATAGATCTATGATATGAAAAATCAATCAATCAATATTTATATAATACCTGCTATGAATTCAGGATCATATTTGCCAAGGAATAAAGGGGAGGGGAGTCATGAGGGAAAACTCAGCTTCACAGTCTGGATAGCACTGGCAGCATGAAGAAGGAAAAAAATATGTTGATTGGTGCTCTCTAAAAATGCCACATCCTCTGTAGTTGTTTGTGTATGTATCACCTCGGTAGATTTTAAAGTTGTCTTACAAAAAATTATATGCCTTCATTTTCCTTTCTGTCATTCCTTCACCATCTCTGGTCACACTATTAGAAGTCCTTGCCTAGGTACATAATAATTATTATAAAGTGCTTATCTACACCTGTCTAGTGAAAGCTACAAAAAGAATTGGAAAAGTACACAGTGACTATTCATATTGCAAATCGTCTGATTATGTACTTAGAGTTCAGAACTGAGACCTGAGGGGATGGGGAAAAAGAGAAATTACATGCCTGAATTCTTATTTTCAACCTCAGATGAAAGGTACATGTATAGAAGCAGTATCAGAGCATCAAGATGTGTACCTTTGTTCAGACAGAGAACAGGATCTTCAAAGAGGCTGCCATGGGAATCTTCAAAATAATGCAATCTATTCATTTGGTGAGTTCAAACTGGTCTCCCACTGAGTTCAAGGAACTGCACTAGACATTGAGGAAGATACATGGACTAAATCACACATTTTTTGGATGGGACTAATGTGGGATTTTTTTTTTTTTTGCTTAACTATGTAGATTTTTATGAGGATTTTGTTTTCTTTTCATTTTTTTTCTTTCTTTTTTTTCAAGTGAAAATGGTAGAGGGAGGGGATTTTGGAAGAAAGAGAAAATAAATACTCATCAATTGAAAAAAAAGATAAATGTGATATGGCCCCTGAAGCATAGCATAGTGAATCTGGAGATGGCCCAGGAATTAAGAGGACTTGGGTTCAAGTCCCCACTCTAAACCCATGAGCTATGTGCCCTGGACTAGTCACTTCGTGAGCTAGGCACCTCTCTAAGTCGATAAAGGGGATTTCCTCATCTGAGAATTCCACATATCAATAAAACCCCAAGTATAGTCCCCTATACGTTCCTTCAAGGTAGTTACAATTGAGTAAGGTGTGAAAGGAAAAAGCACAGTATGCGAATGGTAGAAAGCTGGCCTCAGAATCAAGAAGACTATGGAACAAGTTCTTTCTTTTGATTGACGCTGTGGAGCTAGTCATTTAACCTCTCAGTGCTTGCCCTAGGCAACTGAGTTGCAGGGTAGGTGTTGATCTAACTTGATAAAGAGTATTTCTTTATTGGGAGTTCCCTACACCAGTGAAATCACAGGTCTGATCTGTGCCTGCTGCCCACAAGCACCACCAAAAAAGGGGGACATGTAATGCAATAGTATAAGGCAGTATGTGTTAAATGCCATGCCTGTACTATAGGACTTTAGAGCAGGAGGCCACTCCTGGGTAGGGTGATGACTGAAAATTTCCATGGAAGAGAAGAGTTTTGAGTTGGCCTTCCATGATGGGTGGACTTCAGTAGATAGAGATGAGTTGATGGCATTCCAGATAGATGGAGCAAAAGCACAGTCTGTGTAACCTCTATAAGCCTCAGTCTTCTCATTTGTAAAAGGGGATGACAATAATTATAGCATCTATGTCACAAGGTGGTCATTAGGCTCAGAAAAAGTAATGGATATAATGATTTTTTTTTCATAAATATCAAAGGGCAGTGTTAGTACTATTTGTAGATTCCATTTTTATAGTACAGAAGAATTTTACCCTGGCGCTGTTTTAAGGCATAAAAATCCCATGGAATCAGAGAATCACAGACTCTCAAAGCTGAAGGGGACCTCAGAGATCTTTCATTCCCACTTGTCCCAAAACACAAATCCCAACAAATGATCAGCCTGGTATTGCTTAAAGACCTTCAGCAAGGGCAAGTCCGCAACTTCCTAAGGCATCCTATCCCACCTTTGGATAATTCTGGGTTTTTTTCCCTTATTTTAAGCCTAAACTTTGCCCTATTCAATTATACTCATTGGTACTAGTGGTTTCATGCAACTTCATACTCAATTTTACATCACAGGTTTTGCTGTCATGGTTGCCCCTTAAATAAACATAGTAGTTGAGATTTGGTCCATTGTGGAACATCCTTATTGCTAGCTTAAGTACTGACTTCAACCATTTATAAGCTATGTGGACCCCAGCCAAGTCATTTCCTCTCTCTGGGTTTCTCTGTTTCTTCATCTATAAAATGATTATTTGGGATTAGGTCATCACTAAAACCCCTTCTTATTCTGAACTACTATGATTCTATATAAGTGAGAATAGGAATCGCATAACGTTAGAACTGGGAGCTACCTCAGAGATTAGCTAGGTCATTAGTGTTCAGACATTTCAGTCATGCCCAACCCTTCATGATCCCATTTGGAGTTTTCTTGGTGAAAACACTGGAGTGTTTTTGGAGTACCATTTTCTTTTCCAGTTTACTTTACAAATGAGGAAACTGAGGCAAACCAGGTTAAGTGACTTCCCCAGGGTCACACAGCTAGTAAGTGTCTGAGGTCAAATTTGAACTCAGGTCTTCCTAACTCCAGAGCTACTTTGCTACCTAGCTGCCTTGTTTTACAAATAATGCAACTGATTCCTAGAGGAATAAAAGGACTTGCCCAAAAACATATAGCTAGTAAGAAACAAAACCAAGACTAAGTCTTCTAATGCCAAGTTTAGCGCTTTTTTATAGTATAGCAAAATACATAAGCAGCAGTTAAAATAGCCAAGGGGAGACAAATGACCAACAATAGCTGTTCTTTGATTGGTAGGTTTGTGAACCAGAAAAAAAGAATATTGTCATTGGCTGTGATAACTGTCAATACAACCTCTAAAGAACTCTGAAGCAGACAAAAAAGGAAGCATCTACATATAGTTTTAACTGAAACAACCTACTCCTAAATATCTGCAGTGACTATTGTCTCAGGCATGACACATTAAACCCTCAACCTGATATTTAAGGCCCTCTACAATCTGACTCCTAAGAGGAGAGATAAAAAAGAGATCCTCTTAATTCTTCCTTGATCTTTCATTTAATTCACATATTCATTGGCCATGCAGCCCAGTGCCTAGCATCTATCCTCAGAGAGAATTGTTAGTAAATAAATCTGGTGGGTTAGAGTAAGTAAATTTCACTCCAAAGTCTATTGGCCACTTGTGTTATATGCATGATCCTAGATCTGGGATCAAATACTAGAAGGATTTATAGAGGCTATGGAACTCAATTCCCTCATTTTACATACACATCTAGTAGATGTCTTCCAAAGGTGCCTTTGGGGGCCTCCATATTTGGCAAAGAAAGTCCATCTGCTATCATGGTTTAAGTTCACAACACACGCGCTTTTGGTGAACTGGGTTCTTTACCCTTTGAATGAAGCAGGAAGGAGAGGAAAAAGCATATGTCTGAAACAAGGAACTGGTTCAGTTAGCAGATAGCAGAAAATCAAAGAGATTACACCTACTATGAGGATACGGAGGTCTCCCTGTTAAGCCATCTGAACATGTTGCAAAGACTCTTCATGGAACTTTCATGTTTGGTGAACAGGTATGCCCAGATAAGTCCGAGTTACACAGAGATAAAGAAACTGAAGCCTAAGGTTAAGGAAATTGCCTGATTTCCAACATTCAAAGACTCATAGATTAAAACTAGAATGCACTTTAAAGGTCATTTGTTCAATGCCATCCTTTTTCAGATGAGGAAACAGATTAAGAGATATTAAATAACTTGTCTAAGGTTATAGCAGTATAGTAAGTAGCAGAATCTGATTCCAATTAAAGTCCTTTGACTCCAAATCCAGAGAGTGCTAGGCAGTGCAGTAGATAGAGTGCTGGGGCTGGAGTCAGGAAGAACTGAATTTAAATCTGACTTCAGACACTTAGTAGGTATGTGACAAGTGTGACAAGTCACTTAACACTGTTTGCCTCAGTTCTTCATCTGTAAAATGGGCTGAAGAAGGAAATAGCAAAACACTCCACTATCTTTGCCAAGAAAACCCCCAATGGGGTTAGGAAAAGTTGTACTGGAGTGAAATGACTCAACAACAACTAGACTCCTAGTCCAACACCTTTTCTTCTGAATCACATTACCTCTGTTTGTTCTTTGTTTAACTCCACAGAGGATATTTGCCATTCAAAAAAACATTTCCCCCTCCAAAAAAAAGTTTTGCTGTTGACAACCAAAAAATAGTCAGTGTTTGCTAAAGTGATTACTCAAGTTGTCTTAATTTCCTAAGAATCTATGTGTATTAAGAGAATTAGAATCCTCCTCACCCACCCCAGCACTGACCTCAATTCATCATCCTTGTATTATTCTGCCTTTGAGAATCTGATTGAAATTACACAAGGCTATCTCACTGAGGTTCAGAATAAGAATCTGCCTTTTAAAAATATATAAAGACTTTCCATATAAACCAGCTTTCAGTTGGTTGGTGGCCACAGCTCTTTCAGCCACATTATGACCAGACTGTGGTCTTTAATATGATACATTCTCATTGAAACACGATTTGACACACAGCCTTTTTAATGCAGTATAGTTAATTCCCTGTCAGCAAAAGCATCATAGTGGCCTTGTATCACAGTCAAGGATCATTGAAAACGTATTATTACACTTTTGATGCACCCAGATTCTCCAACACCCTCTTCAAGTTGACAAGGCAATGAATGCACTGGGAAAGAGCACTCCCTACACACACAGGAAGAAGATCTGTGCTGAGGTTCTGCTACCTATGACTCTGGGTAAGCCATAAAATCTGTCTAAGCTTTCCTTTCCTCATCTGTAAAAGAAAGGTAATAAAATTTGCTCTACCTGCCTTGAAAGGTAACAGGGAGAAAAGTACCTAAAGCACTTCTAAAACCTTGAAGCAGTCAATGGCTTTTGCTTTTGCTTGTTTTTTTGCTTTGTAATATTTTTCTTCCCAAATCCTTTTCTAGCCATAGAGGTTTTCTCCTATGCTTTTTGGTACATGTTACAATTACAATTACAATTACAACCTAGAAAAAAAAATTATTAGTTTAGATCATCCCAAAGTGCCTAATTTAATGGTGTGAATACAGAAGAGGAATTCAAAAGATCTGGATTTGGGTTCTGACTCTACCTTTTCAGATTAATGACCCTTAGCAAGTCACCCAACCTCTCTGAGACTTAGTTAATTCATGTGTAAAATGGGGATAATTATACCTGCCTATTCTACCCCACAAGGTAGCTCTGAGGATAAAACTAAGATAAAGAATGTAAAAGTATCTTAAAAACTTCAAAGTGCTACGCATATTCAATGACCTATGAACATATTCTGTGATTCTACAAACAAGTGTTTATTGAATGTCTGTGTTATGTGCCAGGTCTATGCTAGGTCCTAGAGAAACAAAAGTAGCAACCGATCTCTGCCCTGGAGAGTCTGAATTCTATTAGAGTGATACAGTGTGACAGATAAGTAATTACAAGAAAATGTTGTTGCTGTTTGTCCTTTTATCTAGAAGAGGACTGGAAGGTGATGCCGTAACTTGCAAGTGAATTGGATTACAGTGAGGCAGGGCTGTGCAAAGTTACCAGTCTCACTTTCTCTGGAGCCATCTGGGTCTGGCGGCAAGATAAGGATCAGTACAACTGAAGATGACCCCAGATGCAGAGAGCATGCGTTGTTACACAATAATACGAGTGCAGTGTTCTACACATAGTAGATAATAAGTTAATTGGATCTGGACAAGGAAGTGATAAGCAGACTTATCTTAACTAACCTGGTTCAATGACAGACATAGGAGTATTAAGCCAGGATACCCACCAAATCTTAAGCACCAGTTTGCCATCACACACATGTGAAGACAGATAAAGCACTAGCAGTTAGGGGGTTCAGTATAGGTTTTCTCCATTAAGCCATGATGAAACCTTGGGATTCTAAGATGGAGAAGGGAAGAGTATGATATACATTTTGAGCATAAAGACCAGCCTATGTAAAAAGCTCTGAACAGAGAAATTAAACACTAAGTCTGGGAAATCATAAGTGTTTGGGACAAGGCATTTAATCCAAAGCTTCTCTTCTTTTCATCGGCGTCATACTAACATTCATCTGATGTTGGTTTTTACATTGGGAGTGAATGTCAGATTGGGCTTAGAATCATGGCTACACAGCAAACTCATGCCTAAGGGGAAACTTTTGAATATTTCACTTGTGAAAACAAAAACAAGAAGTGAGTTACCCCAGTGCCAGAAACTTTGTAGCCCTTTGCAAAAATCAGCCAGAGTATTCTCTTTAAAAATTTGTTTTATTTTTAATTTATGAAAAAACCAAGAATTTCATAACAGAATTTTTAAAAAATATGCACATGAAACTGCAAATATATAATGCACAAATTGCTATTCCTTTCAAATATATAAGAAAGTTATTCTTGAAACATGTAACTGTGCAACCCAAGTATCAAAGTGAAGATCAACACTTTAAAATAAAAACAGTAATTGTCCCAGAGGGTAGCTAGGTGACACAGTGGATAGAGTGTCAGATCTGGAGTCAGAAAGACTCTCTTTCTGAAATCAGCTCCAGCCTCACACACTTACTATCTGTGTGACCCTGGGCAAGTCACTTAACCCTGTTTGCCTCAGTTTTCTCATTTGTAAAACAAGCTGGAAAAAGAAATGGCAAACCACTCCAGTGTCTTTGCCAAGAAAACCCCAGATGGGGTCACAAAGAGTTGGTCATAACTGAAAATGACTCACACAACAACAATTATTCCAGAACCCCTGGTTAATCATTCTGTAGTACTATTCAAGCACTGACAAGATGTTTCAGCAACTACTGTAATTGTCTAAAACTGCATGTAGGGACAGAGAACATGAATATTCAGATCACACACACTTCAGTAGTATGCCAAAAAAATAATCAAAATGACAAAAAATCTAGCTTACTATAAAGAAAGAAGCAAGCAAGCATTTGTTAATCAGTCACTATGCGCCAGTGGGCTAAGCGCTTTATGGGCGTTGTCTCATTGTATCTTCACATCATCATGATAAAGTGAGTTTTACAGTTGAGAAAACAGAGAGACAGAGGTTAAATGATTTGCCTAGGATCATACAGTTAATAAATATCTAAGGCTGGATTTGAATTCAGATTTTCCTAACTCTAGGCTGCAGCATCCTGTCCATTACATCAACTAGTTGCCTCCTACAAAATCTATTGATATAATTATATCAGTAGATCTAAAAAGAAAAAAAAACAAGCATAATTCATAGCATATATGCAAATAAACAATAAACAAAACAGTGTATAGCTGACAGATGTTCCTATACCTCAAGGATAACACAACCACAAAAGTAAATAAACATATTAACAAAATAAAAAAAACATGCCTCGGCTGTGCAGTAATTAACATGCAATTATATTCGAAGTAACTTTACATGGGAAATCTTTAATATCATCACCTGGATATATGTGTAATGACTTCTGGTTTACCTATAATGTCGTAAGTTAGTCTAGTCACAGGTCAAATGAATCTGACTCTTTTGTGGCCTGCTGAATTCTCCATCACTACATCTGTATTGATTTACTCTATGGGTCACCATCAATACCACCACTATTATCCTCAATCATCACTGCCATTGCCATCATCATCGTCATCATCTCTATAGGTCTGTCTCCCTGAACGTGAATTTGGTGAGGAGTCAGGACATTATCTGTCTTTCTGTGCTCTGGGAGTTGCCTCTGTATAATAGGAGTCTCTAAAACTTAAGTTATTGAAAAAAGAGTTGCCTCTGATCTCAGTCCTCTCATTCTGTCTGAATGGTTTTCTTCACTTGTCTTCTTCACTTGATATGTCACTTTCATAGACTATATCTGGTTTAGGTAATCTTTGTATACCTAGAATGATCTCTTTGGCCTAGAGTTCACTAAGTTCACTAAGTCCATCACTTCTTTTTACTTGCCTAACAGAAACCCTAACTCATATTCCTGTGGGTAATAAATGGTTATGATGATTTGTCTTTAGAGATCCTCCTCCACTGTCAGTAAATGTGGGCTAGCTTTCCATCACTCTGCTAACCTGTGTGTCCCTTGAACATCAAGGTTTTTGTACAGAAACTATAGTCTTCTCTACTGCCCTGTTGTAAGTCTTGACAATGCACTCAGGCATCATGCTGTCATTTGCTTCCATCAGAGTTCTTTTAGACAGAAGTCATGAGAATGAATAAGCTCTTTCTCTCAGTGGAAAGATTTACTGGTAGCATTTGTGTCATTTCCATCTTCTGAAATTCCCAAGAACAAGTCAATAAGTAGGTTTGACTCTTACCCAAATAAAATCAAAATGGTGTAAAGCCTGTGACTTTTTTTCAGGTGGAGTTTTACACATGAGTTAGCAATGCCATCTGTTCACTCCACCGAGATGTTTGTTCTGGTTCAGAGTTGCTAACATATTTAACAACATGTAATTGAAATACTTAGTTTGTGGATATTTTTTTGAGTGGATGATTAAGTGTAATTCCAGTCCTCTCAATACATTCTCAGATAAACATGTCTTTGAATAAGTAGCTTGCTCTCAAAGTCCATGCATTGGTCAGAATGGATCCTAACAGATAATCCAAACACTAAGAAATATTTCTTTCATAATAATTTAGTATTTTCAGTAAGAAACCTCTTAGACATACGTAGTATAGGTCATAGGCATAGCACCTGACCCCCTTATTCTGTTCTCTCTGAGCTGGAGTTAATATACTTATCCAACCTGAAATTAGACTGCCAGGTTCCCAGCCGGGTAACCATGTTGCTACAATTCATTCTCAAGATCTTAGGAGTAAACCCAGTGGGCCATAGAGTGGGAAATATACTTCTACCAATCATCGCTATAGCTTCTAAGCCTCCAGTGGTGTATTTCTCATTTAACAAATCAATTAATATGATACCATTAATTCTTAATAAGAGTCACTTAAATAGAATACAAACTAAGAATCATTAAAACATTAGATTCCACACATTGACCTGAGACATATTCCCCCACCACTGCATACAGTTTCTCATGTAGGAGGGTGGACATGAACATATAGAACCACAACATGGAGGTAGAGAACCTGTACCATAACTCTGGATTGTGGGCCTTAATGTACTTGAACTCCCTGTAGTATAGGAGTAATAGGCACCAAAAGTAATTGGGGAACAGAGCTTCGTGTCTTTGAGTTTTTTTAGCCTCCTGGTTGTGGCTACTTCTTTGTTAGCTACTACACTTGAACCACCCCACTTCAGTATTACCAAGGCAGGGTTGAACTCTTTCAGTTAGAATGGAAATATTGCCTTGAAACTGCAAAACTTTTCTAGGTCTGTTCAATTGTCTGGGTTCTGAGAGGTTTCCACCATTCAGGAAATTGTTGGTAGTGCAGGGAGTGGAAGGGAGATCTTTCTCCTCCAGTCAACTCTTCCAAATAGCAAACCTTTCCCTCAATCTCATTTTCTAAGTGTAAAACATTTTATCCACTGAGCTCTTGCAAGAAGCATGTAGCTGTGTAGGCTCAGGTCTTCTTGGGACCCAGCAATGAGAAATCTCAGACCCTCTTGAAAGTTTGCTCTTGACCCATAGAAGTATGATGTCAACCAAACCTACTCTTTAGAGCAGGGTCTTGTGTGAAATAGCTAATCTCTATCTTATGATGAGAAATCAAAAATCCACATTTCTGTTAGCCAAGCCACAAATGAGCAATAATTTTCATTATGATTAATGTAATAAATTAATTATAATTATAAAATGCAATTAATAAAATATATTAATAGCTAATTCAAATGAATAATTTTCATCGTCACCAAGTACTTTTAATTTTCAGTGTCTTCTGGCTTTCAGTCTTAAGTTCCCCATGTCAGTCATATGTAAATTAGATGCTGGGAAAGAGGATACCTCAGCCCTCTTAAATGTCTTCTCCATGGGGCTGCTTTTTTAGTGTTTCTCATAAAAGTCTTTGTTTCTATCACTTTCAATCAATAAAAGTATACTATTACCATCTTTTGAATCACTTATGTTCTTACTATCTCCTTCTACAAATATGAGTCAATACAGTTAAGTTGCAAATGTTTGCTAGTGTTTATATTCTCCTAATATGTAGAATGAATTGCCAATGCATTTATTTCTTTTTCTTTCTTGCACATATTACATATACATTTCACACTTCTTAATAACATTAAATGATATCTTGGACCAGTAAATCAGGAGACAGACTGGCTGACAGAGATGTATTGTATATGAATTTATTGTATATGAATTTATGCATATATATATATGCATATATATATGTACAAGGTCATCATGTAGTGCTTTAATAATCTTTAATATACTCTAGGTAGTTCCAACAGCTTTTTGGTATCATGTATAGGATCTGTCACAGTCTAGAACATTTTATGGCATAGATCTAATTTCTGCATTGTCTTAACTAACGTACAGGTGCCTTCAATCATCTGTAACTTGAACCTTTTAGCATTATTTCCTTGCTTCTTGGTTTGTATCATTTCTTTTAAGCATCAGTCAGTCATTTCCTCTTCCTGCCAGTCATATCCAACTAAGTCAGGCAGGTTATTTCAATGAAACAAAGTTCACACCCCTTACTGGTATGTCATCTCATGGAAATCCCAGGCTCTGTGCTACACTTCCCTTTGATTAAAGACAAATTCCCTGGTTGTCACATTTAGCTTTCACTCCTTTTAGACTCAGCATAGGTTTAGTGTTACGTTGTCTTCTGAACAGAACAACTATATTTAGTCTTTCCTGAACTGAAGTGTATGACAAATTCATAACAGACTATGGTTGCTACACAACTTTGGCATGCAGCATCTCATTTGGCATTGGTCAAGTTGGTATTCAATGGATGGTTATCAGTTTATACTTGGAATTTTGCTCCATAAGTATAGTATTTGAACTTGGCAGCCCTCTTCAAAGGCAAAAACTCCAGTTAGTGAATTGGAGTATTATTAGTGTAACTATCTAGAGTACTTTTGAAAGGTTGAGTGATTTGCCCAGAATTACACAGTCAGCAATATGGGCAGCAAGATAGTGCAGTAGATAGTGTTAGACTTAGAGTCAAGAAGACTTGAGTCCAAATCTGGCCTGAAGTACTTACTTGCTATGTAATCCTGGGTAAGTCACTTAACCCCTGTTTTCCTCAGTTTCCTCATCTATGAAATGATTAAATAATAGTACCTATTTCCCAGGGCTGTTGTGAAGATTGAATAAGATAATAGTTTAAAGCAATTAGTATAGTGCCTGACATATAATAAGTACAATATAAATGCTAGTTGTGTAGTAATAGTAGTAGTAGTAGTAATGGTAGCAATAGTGGTGGTGGTGGTAGTGGTGGTGGTGGTGGTGGTGGTGGTGGTGGTGGTGGTGGTAGTAGTAGTAGTAGCAGTAGTAGTAGTAGTAGCAGTAGTAATAGTGGTAATAGTAGCAGTAGTAGTCAGAAGTATAACTTAAGATCAGACCTTTCTGGTTTCAAAGCTGGCTTTTTATGCATTTTGCCATGCTGCCTCTCCTGAGCAGTAGAATCAGTACACATAGTCATGAAGCAGCTATAGTAGAATTGATAGAATGTGGGACCTGAAGTCAAAAAGATGAGTTCAAATCTGGCCTCAGACCCTGTGCAGCTATGAGATCCTCAGTGAGTCACTTCATTAATCCTTGTCTGCCTCCGTTTTCTCATCTATAAAGGGTGATTGCAATAGGCCTGTTTTGAGATGTTTATAAAGCACTTTGCAAAAGCATACAGTGTTATATAAATGCTAGCTCTTCATAGTAGGAGTAGTATATGCATCCTGTGGAGTCTCACCAATGCCATATTGAGTCTAGATTTTACAACATGCTTACTGTATAGTTCTAGTCTGTGTGGACTTTAAACCCTGCATAGAGGTAATATATATTCCTTTAGGATTCAATCAAAATACTCCTCTTTTCTTATTCTAGTGCCTGCCAATGCTGTAGTGCATCTGACACTTGACTAATCCAAGCTTCCTGTGCGATTCTCCTGAGAGATATGATTCCTCAACTTGAAAAGATCTCTAGTTTCAGTTAGGAGAAGGTCTTCCCGTAGCCCCACCTACTGATGAAGTGTTATTTCCAAAATTAAATGTGATTTTTCAATGTATTTGGGGGAATGCTTTTTTTGCTCAGAAGAGTTACTGATTTCTTAACAGCTGCTCCTCCTCAGAGAGTGGCATGGATATTAGTTTCCCAGTATTCTCTCCTACTCTCAAAGTAAGAATATTTGAAGGATCCAATGGGCCAGTGTTCAGAGGACTTCCCAAGTGGCCTCACCTGGAATGTTACTCTGTATTTCTCCAAGTCTTTCCATATTTCTTTATAATATTCTTATAATATATTTTGCCTTAATTCTGCATCTAGTCCTAGTTTTAGAAGATCTCTATAACTTTTAGTACCTTCAACATACGATATATTTCAATCACTCCAGCACCTATCTTTTAAAGCAGTAGTTCTCAAACTTTTTGGTCTCAAGACACCTTTACCCTTTTAAAAATTATTGGAGACCTCTCAAAAAGCTTTTGTTTATTTGGATTATATCTATCAATATTTACCAAATTAGAAAGTAAAATCGCATTAGTCTTTTAGTATGATTATGTATTTGTATGTTATTATGTATTTAGCATAAGATATTAGTATTTTACAATTATTATAGTCATTTTAACTGAAAGGATCTTGGGAACCCCCAAGGTTCCCTGCCCTACCCTTTGAGAACTACTATTTTAAGTAGATTGCTCAATTATGTATTAATTAAAGGCAGCAATCTTAATCAGTGAACATGCAAATCATACCACAATAGCATGTAAGCAAACAAGGTCACATGCAATCAAAGCAAGAAGTAGAATCCATGAACAAGGATGAAAAGAGATATCAGTGCAACCTGAAATAAACTTAAGATAATGAAAAACACCACCAGTCCCTTTTTCCATGTCCCAACATATAGCAAATAACAATTCCATCAAAATGAAATCAAGACCAACATTTGCTTATACTCAGCCACATAAACCTGATGCCTTGTCAACAGTGCAACAAACAATGGTATTAAGGAAACACCTTACCTAATGGTATTTTTATGTTATCTCTTTATAGTTTATAGGGAAAGAGATTGTCCCTAAGAGTCTAAGGACAACAGCTTCTAAACATTTCATCTTTTTTTCACCCTAAATATTGAAAATAAAAGCTGGACTTTCCTGAAATAAAAAACAAAAGTTAAGGTGAATAATCAGAAACTGATCAAATATATGTGCCTCCAAAAATGGAAAATGCATTTGGAAGGAATTGACAGCCTTCTTCAAGTGGAGAAAAGTAAAAACAAAAGACAGAAAATATCCAGAATAAGGAGGTGAAAACTCCAAAGGGAACAAAACAAAAAAAAAGTGAAATGTGATTTGAAATATCACAATGGAAAAAATCAATGAATAAGTGCAGTGATATTTAAAATTAAGCAACTGAAACATAAAAGTACAAGAAAAGTGAATGAAAAAAATTCTTCCAGGCAGCATTAACAAAAGTTCAAAACTCTAAACTGTCACTAAAATCATAAACACAAGAGATGAGTAAAATAATATTTCAGAAATAATAAAATACAATCCTCAATCAGAAAAGAAAACATAATAGATAAAAAAAGAAAAAAGAATCTTTAAAATTTAATTCCACAGAATAACATCTGCAGATATAAGATTTTAAAGGGAAGGGTACCCCATGTAGAATGACTGTGTATTGTGAATTACAGGATGTTCCATCTATAAATGGTATAAAGGGAAGCCCTAGTTCTATGGAGTGCAATCATACCTGTAATTAGGGATAGTCTTGCCCGGGCTTAGTTTGTGAATGACTCAAGAGCTAAGCTCAATTAGGTCTATAGATATGAATATAACTATACATCTCTACTTATTATCTTTCTTATTTCTGCAAATTTATGTCTGCTTGGGGGTGTGACATTAGTACACCTAACTTGCTTGGGAGAAGTCCACGTGGATCAGTGCCCACTCCTTCTTTCCTGCAACTCAGCCTATGCTGACATAGAGACTAACTCTCTAAAAAGATCAAAATCTCCTCTCTAATCTCCACCTATGCCAACCTTAATGACACCAGTCAGGGATTTTGTAGCTTCTAGATTTTTCTTAATACTATAGTTGGACACAGGATACACATGACAATGCAAGGTCAAGGGGAAGATCCAATCAGAATCTAAACAGTATAAATGAGCACTAATGCCTTGGCTGGAGTTGGCGTTAGGGGTGGGGAGAAGGTCAGAATGCTATCTCTTCTGTTTCTTCTACCTCTAATGTAACAAGATACAGGATGAGTAGAGAGAATCCCACTGGTTCTGAATGCCACCATATTGCCACGATGTCCCACCAGTTAGAAAGGGGAGGAGGGCAACAAGATCTTTGTCCAGAAATCAGAACAACTCAGTCCTGCTAGTAGCACTTCCTTCTGTGTGATACAAAATGGGGAATGGATTCTTCTCTTCAGTCTCCCTCTTTCCAGAAACTCCCAAAGCCAAGTTCAAAGAGGTGCCACCAAACTGTGAATTCTAAATTATTTGAATGTCCTGCCTCCTTAGATAACAATGCTATCCAAATAGAGAGCAATGAAACACATCTACGTCTATAAATATGCATCTATAACTTTAGTTACATCTATCTACATCTGTCTAAGTGTATATGTCATAACTATTTATGCTTATCTATATCTACATCTCTATACACACACCCATTCTATATGCTTCAGTCAATCAAAGAATTTATAATTATAGGATCATAGATTTAGAGCTCAAGTGCTTTGAGGCCATCAAGTCTACCTTCCACCCTCTTCATTCTACAAATGAGGAAACTGAATTACAGAGAGATTAAATAACTTCCCTAGGGGTCACAAAGATAGGAAGTATGGGAGGTGGAATTAGACCAGAGGTGTCAAAGTCAAGGGTCCTGAAAAACTCCAGAATACAACCTGGAGCTTAATCTGAAAGCAGATTAAAATATAACTAGGAAATGTTTTAGAAATGAAATAAAATACAATGCAATAGAGATAATGTTAATTTATGGTTTTCTAAGTTAATATACAACCCAGAGGGACTGATTTCTTTTTGAATTTGACACCACTGCACTATGTACCATGCTGCCTTAATCTCATTCATGTGGGTACTCCATTCTTATCTGATGAAATTTTTGTTCATTTTTTCTTGTAAATCTTCTACAAAGGATTTATTAGATGTAGTGCAGGCCTTCCTCAAGTTGTTTTGTTTTTTTTTTAATATTTCATGGATACCTGTCAGAGACACTATAATACTAACACTCACTTAGTTCAGGTTTGATGTTTGTGCAAAATGGGGCACTCATAAGCTACCACACAGTTAACAAAAGGAGGTTTACTTTGTATGCTGTTATAAAGGCAGAATATTTTGATATTTAACATGATGACCCATGAATACAGTCTTCAGAAATCCACCAGGTCCAAGAAACCCCTAGCTGACCTGGACTGGGATTTTTTTATACCTTTAGGTGGCATGAAAGCTGCCTTGGGGAAGCCAGGGCCAATTAGATGTCAGCGACAGCTTTGTATCTTTTTAGGAAAAGCCTTTTTAGAAAAAAGCCTTTTTAGGTTTTTTTTTTTTTTAGGTTCCCTATGAATTAGGGAAGGAAGAGGGGTCTGGACTCCTCATGTTGTGACCGGGGTGAAAGAAAATATATCAGGGAAATGTTATCCCTATCACAGTACTACTGAAGGACTCAGCTTACCCATCTACTATTCCTCCCTCTTGCTATATGATTGACCTAACCCCTTTTCCAATCCTACGTGTTATTAAAGATTTTTTATGATTCTCGTGCACAAGTCCCTGTGCATGATATATTGCAGCCTACTTACGCACATAATGCTTTTCTGCATTGCCCTTTGGGCAACCTAAAAATCTAATTCTCCTAAGATGGTGTGTTCCATGATTCACAGCCATACTGAATCACAAGGAGAAAATACAGGCTTTATTTTCAATAGAGGCAGGGGGGAGAGGAAGGGGGAGGAGGAGGGGCTCATGTGAAATGTATCTTATTAGGATCTGATATCCAAAATACATGGAGAACTTCCAACAATATACAAGACCAGGGGGTATTCTCCAAAGGATAAATAAATGGTCAAAAGATATGAAGAAAAATTTTCAAAAGAATTGCAAATGTGAACAACCATATGGAAGATTGCTCCAATGTATTAATGATAAAAGAAATGCAAAACAACTTTGAGATTTCACCTCACATCTGGAAAATTGACAAAGATTATAAAAGATGGAAATAATACACTGTTGGCAGAGTCACAAATTGGTCCAACAATCCTGGAAAGTAAAACTTGGAATTATGCTTTTTATAAAAGCAACTAAATTATCTAGCCTATTTAATTAAAGGATTTCATTGCTAGGCATATAACTTAAGATGGTAAAAAAAAAAAAAAACAAAGAAAATAAAACATGAAAATCTTCATATTTTGTGGTGACAAAAAATAGGATACAAATAGATGTCTATTGATTACAGAAAGACTTTAAAAATGTAGTTCATTAATATAAAGGACTATTACTGTGATATAAGAAACAATAAATATGAAGAATTCAGAGAACATGGGAAACTTACGTGAGCTGATACAGAGCGAAGAAGCATAATCAGAGGAACAAAATACACAACGGATACATAGCACCCACTCTGAAACTACTTTTTCAGTTCTCATTTGCACTGGCAGGTTGAGTCTCCAAGAGACAGCTGCCAACGTAAGTGAGGTAACTTTGAGGTAACTAAGAGAGTGAGGTAACATTTCTAGCACTGTTACTCATGAACTGCCATTAATATAACGTGTGATTCCTATTAATATCAATTAGGCAGGCTTCAATTACCTTTTAAAAACAGATATTTAGTAAAGTGGTATATGGTAAGAAAAGTTGGTACAAAACATCCCTCCAAAACCTGAGGAACATTCTCCAAAACACAAACAACAAAAACCAGAATCCAAAGGAAGAGTGGACAAAAGCTTAAAATGCAATGGTAGTAAAAGCATACATGTCATGTTGAAAATATGTGTAGCCAAAAGAGTAAATTCACAATTCCTGGTTACTGGGAATTGTTTCCTGACTCTGTAGCTATCGTTCTCATTCTCATTCTCATTCTCTCTCTCTCTCTTTCTCTCTCTCTCTCTCTCTCTCTCTCTCTCTCTCTCTCTCTCTCTCTCTCTCTCTCTCTCTCTCTCTCTCTCTCTCTCTCCCTCCCTCCCCTTCTCTCCTTCTCTGTCTTTTGCCTTACTCCACCCTCTCTCTTTTTGCTTCTCTCTCTTCCTCTTTCTTTCCATCCTCTCCATACATCATGTCATTGGGGAAATTGGACCATAGAGATACAAGATATCTAAATAGGGGCAAAGATACAAGTCAAGGGCAAATATAGGGAGACACAGAAATACGGACATTTGAGGGAGGTCTTTGGATATGATACACTGAACACAATTTCACATTTTTTTGAAGTATTGTTGTCTCATTGATTTTTTTCTGTTCTTCCTCTCTTTTTTCTTTAAAAATATTTGTTACATGGATTGATTTCTCTGAGGAGAAGGGATACTGGGAGAAAGTCTCATGATCTAAAAATAAAAAAGTTTTAAAATAGTTTTAAAAATCATTAGAAAATAGGAGTACCTATTGCTCCTCTTCATCAATGGATAATTATTATTATTATTATTTATACTTCATTCAGGATTTCTCCATGATGCTAGTGAACTCCTTGGGTGAAAATGTCTCCTCTTTTTATGCTTTACCTGATGTTGAAACCATGGAGGAGGTGAATGAGTTTGGGAAAAAAACATCTTCCCCCAGATAAAGTCACCTCTGAGATGATGGAAACAAAACTATGAGATTTTCACAATACTTGCCTTCGCAACTAGAAATATAGATTAAGAAAAGTTTTAGAAGAGGCCACCATCATCTTGTGGGAGGTAAAGTTCTGTTGACCACATTCCTAGGTGATAGGGGTTGTGACCTAGCATGAACAGGTTAAAGGTCAGAAACTAATGCAAAGGCCCAAGGAACTGTGTGAGAAAGGGCCTATCAAAGAGGAGAACATGGAGTCACATGGCCATGGGACTGCATCTCGGGAGATCCAAAGTTCAGAAAGCAGTACAAGAAGCCCCCATCTTCCTGCATGTATGGCAGCCTTCCTGTAATCTTTCTGTAAACTTAATGGGGGAGGCTACCTGTCCATTCAGGGGGAATGGACATAAAGATTAATAAAGGTCTTCCAGATTTTACAACAGCTATTATTCTTTATTTAAGGTGAGCATTTTTCTCACTGTTGGGGGCTTGTTAAACGGGCTCACTTCTAACAATATTAAGAGATTTCCTGGCAGTACCAGGAATTCTGGTAAGACTAACCTCAGAGAAATTCATTTCCCACAAGAACATCTGACCATGTCACCACCAACCCAACTCAATACCCTACCATGGCTCTCTGTCACTACAGGATCAAATTCAAAATCTCCTGTCTCATGTTCAAAGTCCTTCAAAACCTAGGCCACTCCTATCTTTCCAGTCTTCTTACACCTTATTCCCCATCACGTACCCTTTGATATATTAACACTAATCTCCTTGCTATTTGTCATGCAACACACTTTATTTCTTTTCTGGACAATTTCTCTGACTGGCCCCCATGCCTGGAATATTCTCCTTCCTCTTCTCCTCCTACTGGTTTCCCTGGCTTCCTTTAAGTCTACATTAAAATCTCATTTTCTACAGTAAGCCTTTCCCAACCTTTCTTAATTCTAATTAATAATTGTCTTCCCTCTGTTAATTATTCCTTATTTGTCCTATATATATATGTATATATGTATACATACGTATATATAGCTTATTTTGTATATATTTACAAACAAATCCCGCTTTTGTTGCTCTCCTCATTAGACTACGAGCTTCTCTGAGGGTAAGGATACCTTTTGCACTTTTGGAATCTCAGTGCTTAGCGCAGTGCTTGGCACATAGTAGTTACTTTATGCTGATTGATAAATTGATCTGTTGAACAAATCTGACCCTTAGCAACTTCTGTATTTCCAGGGCTTGCCCACTTCCCTCATTTCCATTCTGCCTCAGGCTGTGCACTCTACATGAACCTAAAAAAACTCTAAAGCCCCCATCTCTACCCTAAAAAGCTGAAGGAACTCCCAAAGCAAGCAGACTTTGTTAGTGCACTAATAAATTTCATTGCCTTTGACTCTAATACTTATTTCTTGATTCCCAGTCTTGCAGACTTCATGCTGGGTGAGATTCTACCTAGGATCTCACTGAACCCAGGTTGGGAAGTTCTCATAACAATTTTCAGAGGATTTCTGAAGAAAGCTACTCTTCAAAGTTGCGTCCTAGAATCACATTTTTGTTGTTCAGTCGTTTCCATCATGTCTGATTCCCTGTGACTTCATTTTGGGGTTTTTCTGGCCAAGATATCGGCATAGAATCATATAGTATCTTAATATATGCATGAGATATGCCATGTTAGAGAAAAAACTTTCAGGCTGCATTTTTCTCCATTAAATATATTTTGTGTGTGTGATCAAATAACAGTAGACTGACTAGGTGTGACCAGAGAGCAAAAACCTGTAGTAAACAGTCTTTTGTGAAAGTCTAATATGTTCATTTTCATATTTTCACCAAAGATATTCTCAATGCATATGCAAACCATTCTCATGAAAATTTTATGGAAAAGAGAAAATAATTCTATTGGTCATAAGTTGTGAATGTTGATTTTGTTACTTTTTGTGGGAAGGGGACGTGGGGGAAAGTATATTATCACAGGCCACCACAGCTCAGAACTCCTGAGTTCAAGAGATCTGCTAACCTCAGCCTTTTCAGTAGCAGATATTAAAAGTGTGAGACCCCATGACCATCTCTTTCTTCCATTACTAACAAAACACTAAGAAGTCTAATTCCTCCATGAATCTATTTTTGACTCTCTGAAAATGTGATAGAAATTTCCTCTTCCTGGAATTTTCTCAGATTCTTTCCAACTTAAATATTCTAGGAGTCTGCTTCTTGTTTTCTCCCACCCGTCCACCAAATACAGAATATTATTTGCTGCAGTGACCAGATATAAAGGTGTGATCTGCGGTTCAAATATTTTACTTTTTATTGAAAGATGGGTATATAAAACTCTGTCCCCATCTATGGCTTCCACCCAATTCAAAGTTCCAATCTTTCAACTATCTTTTCAGAGAGGCTTTAATGCATGTTACCAACTTCCTTTCCCTTTTCTTCTTACATTCCCATAGAAGAGGATAGAATTATTCACGACATGAGTTTGAAGTATTTCGCAGTTTTTCTAGTGATTGAACAAAGAAGAGACACAAGGAATCAGAAGCTGAAAAAGTCCGGCTTGATGCCTTGCTGGACTCCAACCAATGGTTAGCAATAATTATACCAGAAATCATTCACATAAAATATAACCTTGCAAAAGAAACCTTGACAGCAACTATATGGTTCTTTATTGATTTTAGCCACAAGGATTTCATTTTTCAATGGACTGCTACCTTAAACTGATGGGGTAACAAAATTAAGTCAGAAGGGAACTCAGACAACAGGAAAGACCTTTTGCTGTAAAGTAAATGATGAATGGTGGGGTGCAAGAATATTTCTATGGTGTGGTTTCATTGGCTAAACTGCTGAAGGTTAATCTGTACATCAAAGTAAAAAGGTACATGATTACACAGGCCCACATATAGCTTGAAGCGTTAGTTAGGCATAAGAAAGCTATAGCCCAGAAGCCAGAGAACACTTTAAAAATTCAGTTCATTTGATAATGAATAGTATAGGCATAAAAATTCTTGATATAAAAGACCCAAATAACCCAACCTAGTGAAAAGGAAAGCTTTAATTGACTAGAAAAAGGATAAAGTGGATATAGTGTTCCACCTACACAACTCATTTACACAAAAGACAGAAGAACAAATTGATTTATAGATAGCTCAAATAAGAGATTTATTCCTTGGCCTCTGCAAAGAGAGTGGGGGTTGAGGGAAATTCAAATAACAAAATTCATAGCATCCTAGTAAACCCAGAGACTTGCAGACCATAAAGGCAGATTTATTTTAGTCTGGGGCAAACAGGTTCTACTCAATTTTGTCTTTATTAACTATAATAATTTTTTTAATGATGCACTGGGAAACCAAGCCAGGGGTTTTGCAATAGAAAAAAATATGCATTAAATACTAAGCCAGTTTAGAATACAAAGTGCATAAGTGAGGCAATTATTGGTATAATTTGAGCCCTCATCTTCCCCTTTTATCTAAAACATCCAGATAAGTAATATAAATGTATGAAGGAGTGGAGGAGGTACTTATATTATCTGCATAATTTTTAGAGACTTGCTTTGCTTGGTTAAAAATAACCTTTAAGGCACATTTCTGCCAGTATATTGTATAAAGAAGGGTGAATATGGAAGCCAGAACCAGTGGCCCTATATACAATGAGCCACTGAGAAATAAGAATGCTTCTAAGTCCTGAATGGCAATACCTTGACCGTGGGAGTTAATGCTCTCCCCAAACATATACACCAGTCATTCATTGGACTCTTGAGAATATGTGTGAATTTTATGTGCTTGTTTCTTCAGCCTCATCACCTACAACCTCTCCCATCCGATTGTAAGGCTAACCAGGTACATTATTTGAAATCAAGTAAATGTGGGAGGAGGCGATTACTGGCTCAAAAAGGAACCATTATTTCTTCACCTCAGGGAACTGTAGATAAGCTTCCTTCAGAGATGAAATTTGCCACTGCAGATGCTCCAGATAAACAATTTATTTCACATCAAAGCTCTGGACTGGGACAAATCACAATTTCAAATTTCCATGCCTGAGAAAATTCTATCCAAAGAGAGGCTGCATCAGAGTCTTAATTTCTGCTGGTTGTGGAGAAAGAGAACAGAGAGAAATGAAAATACATTTTTTAAAACTGAACAAAAATTGAGATAAAGAAAATCTGAACAAATTATGGTTTGTTGTCTCAAAAGAAGAAGATAGTTTGGTTAAAGACAATAAAGAAAGTTTGTTAGACTGTCACATACCAGTGGTAAATAACCTTGGTAATAGCAAAATAAATGTTAGGTTAGTTCAAAGATAAACTTGAATTAAGTATAAGATGACCATAAACTTGTAAGTCTATGGAGCGTGCTGAAGGCAGGAATTTGTATTTGCTTTCTCTTAATAGTTTGCAACCTAAATAGCTAGCCTACTATTATATGCTTGTAACCTAAACCAATAATTAAGCATCCTTTAAAGCTTCAGTTACAACGCAGCCTACCTTTCCAAGACAATTTGGTTGTTAAATATATGGTTCTGTTATCCCCATTTGGGGTAGGGAATAGTCCAGATTTATGTTTTCATTGGTATAGGGCACTCTCCATGTGGAAACTCTACCAAGGCAAATTAGCAACTGTTTCAAAACTTGGAAATTGCTTGGGAGGTTGAGAGGTTAAGTGAATTGCCCAAAAACTTGAACTCAGATATTCTCAACTTTGGGTCTGATTCTCCATCTCTTCTGTCACAATGTGTTTAAAACCCATCTAAATGTCCAAGAAATTTCAATGAAAAGTAACTGAATATAAGAAGTTTTCAGTGATTCCAAACTGAATGCCCCCTAAATCCATCTTTTTACCATCAGTCCTCAACTAGTGACATTTTGAATCTGTGACTCACAGATCACAATCTCAGAAGATTCAAAATTGCAGATGGCTCAAAGAGACAAGGTGAAAGTTGAGATGAGTTTGAGTACATTGTAGTATATTAACAACATGATACACTCCATGCAGCAATCACAAATTATTTGGATTCAGTGAGGGGCATTTTGGAAGATAAGTACTTGCTCTTCAGCTGGCCCAAGTCACTATAGCCAAACAGAATGGGAACTTCTAAATTCAGCATCTGGTCTAGTTATTAAGACGCTACTCTACTGCATACCATAATTCAAATAACTAAGAAATAAAATGGGACAGAATTTTAATGTGAATAACAAGGAAAAGTCAGAAAATAGAAACATTTTCAATCTTCATAGACAGTCATCAAAGATCTCAAAGTCAATTACCTCAGCTTTCCCCACCTCTCTCTACAGCATTTGACATTGTGGATTTTCCTGGATAATCACAACTCTCTCTCTCTCTCTCTCTCTCTCTCTCTCTCTCTCTCTCTCTCTCTCTCTCTCTCTCTCTCTCTCTCTCTCTCTCTCTCTTCTCCTACCTGTCTCTAACTTCCTTCTTAGTCTTCTTTACTGGCCCATAGTATAGCTTGTACCCCTTAATTCTGCGGATGCCTCAATGCTGTATTTTTCCTCACTTGGTGTCTATATTTGGCTTCTGTGAAATCACTTACCATCTTTTTTGCCTATGAACACAATTTCTGACACATAGTAAACATTTAATAAGTTTTGTTGATTGTTAATTGATTGAATTCTACTATATCTGTGTATGTTTCTTTTTTATTCTACTCTTATTCCACATCACCAGTAGCCTATTGGAAATTTCTAATTCATCTTTCCATAAAAACTCAGCAAATGCAGAAAAAATTCATTATCTTTTCCTCTAAACCCATTCCCTTTCTAGATTTTCATGTTTCTATTGAGAAACCACCATATTTCCAGTCATCAAAGTTTATAACCTTGGAATTATCCTTACTACTCCTTATCCTACTCCTTATCCATCACAATATGGCTCCAACCTGCAATTCTAGCCTTGTTATACATTAATCCTACTCATGCACTCTTTGGTCCAGCCAAATTGACCTCCTTGTTGCAATTCTTATCCATCCTTTCCTTAACCTTTATGCATATACTCCTTGTCTAGAATGCATTCCCTTTTCACCTTCACTCTCAGAATCCTTGGATTCCTTTATCACATTTCGCTCAAGGGTCACTACCCTATATAAAATATTTGTAACCCCCTCAGTTACTGGTGCCTTCCCCCCCCCCAAAAAAATACTATCTTGCATTTGTTTGGCATATAATTTGTAGGTACTCAGTCTATATACATATATATACTTTTATGTATAGAAATACTTTAAGTAATATACTGCAGAAAAAAGAAACAGTTTCTAACCCCAGGAAACTTATATTCTACTGGAAGATTATACCAGATACCAATAAATAAATACAAAGTAATTTCAGACCTCAGGGAGAGCATTAGTCATTGTAGGGAGGTAAGAGGAGGGACAGAAATTTGGAATGGTCTTATGCAGGGAGTAGAGTTTGAGCTAAGGTTTGAATGGAGCTGGTAATTCCAGAGGTGGTACTAAAGAAGGAAAACATTGCACGCATGGGAGACAGCCCATACAGAGCCACTGAGACCTTTCTTCCTCTTTTTTCTGTCTGCTACCTCTCCCTTGCATAGAATCAGAGGTCCCCAGTATGATGATCCATTATAGCAGAATCTCAGAGGTATATTTATTAAGTGACTTTTAATATATAGCAAGAAAGCTCTACATTGTAGCTAGGAAAGAACCGGAAAGTTTGGAGGAAAATGTTGAAGAGTAAATTGTGAAAAATCATCTAGAAATCAGTGACCCAATTTTTGTTCCTTTCTGAACCACCATAGGTCTCTTTCCACAGTCTGTTTCTATCGACTTGAGTGAACATGTGAATTGGGTCCCTGGTTCTCATTGATTAATCACACTGAGAGACAAATCAGCCCAGAAACCAATTGAATTAGAAAGCTTCTTTATTTGCTGAACAAGATAAATAAAACCCTGGAACAATCCTTTACCATAGACTGTTATGACTCAGTTGTAAACTCTCAGCACAAAATGATCCTGTGAATACCAGGAGAAGTGACAGCTATCATTACTATTGCTAACAACATTTCTTGCTATTATTAACAAATTTAAAACAAACTCAAGATGGAGGAGGGAGCGGAAATAGGATTGTGGTCTGATGTAATATCATCAGAACTTGTAGGAAGAAGAAAAAGTAAAGCTTTCTGTGCTGGTGCTTTGATTGAATTTATGTTGAATACGTTCAATTAAAGTTATTTCTTGTCTATGATTTTAAATAGAAGAGCTCAAAGGACTTTAAATTGAAAATAGCCAGAAAAGGAAATCAGTGATGTGCCCTTTTTGTTTGTAGCACAATACAGGAGATACTTTTCTAGTTAATAATTATCTATCATGCAATATAGTGTCTTTCACTTAATTTGATCACAACTTAATTAGAGCCTTGGCTTCATTTGATCAGCTCTCCAGGAACCAAGTAATTTGCATCTACATTGTAGCTGGGCTGCTCCTTTTGATCACATTCTTTTGTTAACATTGGATAATTCAATCCAGATTGCTGGGGACCAGCCGCTGAAATTCGTCACATAATTCTTCACTTCAATACAAAACTATCTGCATCCTCTGTCGCTTTGCATACAGCCTGATTTCATTTATTTTTATGCCAGAGGGGACAAAATGAGGTTGCAAATGGCAAAAGTGGTACAACATACCTAGCAATACTGGCAAGTTGACAATCTTAAAAGGTATATGAGTTTTATGAAGCATCATAGGATTAAAGCAAAGAACAAAGAGAAAACTTTGTCCCGTCCTCAGAAACTCTTTCTAATCTACACTACAAATACGGAGAAGATCGAAGACCCTAATTTAAGTCTCTATCATGTCATACCTGGATTGTTAAAAATAGCCTTAACTGGTCTTCCTGTCTGAAGGCTCTGCTTTTTCCTATATATCCCTGCATTTTTACCCCGCCTCAACACCTTGCACACCCCTGTTAAATTGTTCCACCTAAAACATTGTTTTGATTATGGAAAGACATAATTACTCCACTCACCTACTCTGCAAAGGAGCCCTTCCACTTTGGGATAACCCTAGGTAGAATTGTTAGGAAGATTTTCTTACATTGATCTGAAATTTTCTTCCTTAAAATTTCTACCTACTGCTCCTAATTCTGCCCTTTGGGGCCAACCAGGACGAGTTATAATTTTCTCAAATTCTACAAAAGTATCCCTTTGGCAATTTGACTGGCATAGTATTAAAAGTCTACATTACCTTTGCTAGTATTATCATTTTTATTGTGTTTGCATGGCCTAGTCATGAGACACTGGATATTTCTCTAGCTTTTAAGTTGTCCTTTATTTCCTTCAGGAGCACATTATAATTGGATCTATACAAATCTTTTATGTGCTTTAATAAATTGATCCTGTGATACATTATACTTATGTATTTAGTAGAAGATTTCCCTTTCTATTATTGATTCTTAAGTTTTGCCATTATTAGAAATGCAGTTGATTTTTGAAGGTTTCTTCTGTAGCCTGAAATTTTCCTAAAGCTATTAATTGTTTTAATTAATATTTTTACTGATTCTGTAGGATTTTTCAAGTATACTATCATGTCATTAGCAAACAGAGATAGTTTTATCTCTTCATCTATCTTTAGGACTAATTTCTTTCTCTTGTCTTTTTTACTGTTGCTGGAATTTCCAGGACTATATCAAATAATATTAGGCAGTTTTACATCCTTGCTTTACTTCCAAATTTAAAGGTTCTAAGAATCTCCATTGCATATGATGCTTGCTTTTGCTTATGATATTTTAAAAGATTGCTCTATGCCTATACTTTGTAGAGTTTTTGGAATAAATGAGTACTTTGTCATCAGGTTTTCTGCATTTATTGAGATAATCCTGTGATTTTGAATGTTTTGGATTTAAATATTATTAATTTTGTTGATTGTTTTTCTAATGTTGTACCATCATTTTGTCTCTGGCAAAAATCCAACTTCTCCATGATAAATAATTTCTTGAATAAATAGCTATTGTCTAACAATTTAAAATTTTAAATGAATCAATATTCATTAATGACATTGATCTATAGTTTTCTTTCTGTGTTTTATCCTTCCCTGGTATATGTATTAGAACTATATCCCATAAAAGGATTCTTATAGGGAACTTTCTCAGTTTTTGAGAATAATTTGTAAAGAGTGGGTAAAAATTGTTCTTTTCAAAGCTTAATGGAATTCGTCTGTAAATCCATCAGGACTAGAAGTTCCCACACACCCACACACACTTTGGTAGTTCTTTTACAGCTAGTTCTATTTCCTTTTCTGAGATTGGACTATGTAAGATCTTTATTCTTCTGTCAGCTTGGAAATTTTATATTTTTGAAGGTATTCTTCTATTTCTGTTGTGTTCTCAGTTTTGTTATCATATCTCTGTGCTTAACTCCTTATTTATCTTTTTTCTTTGTTTTAGTTCCATTGTGATTTCACCACGTTCACTTGCTATTTTAGTGATTTGATTTTTTTTGCCCTCTTTAACAAAACTGGTCAAAGAATTATTGAATTTGTTGGCCTTTTAAATGAACTAACTTTTAATTTCATATATTATTTCTATGTGTTTTTCTAAGTTTCTAGTTTATCTGTTTCTCCTTTAATTTTTCATATCTCCTCTTTTGTTTTTATCTTAAGTTTACTTGTCTTGCTAATTTTTAAAAAATGTACACTCAGCTCATTAGTCCTCTTTTTTTATTGTGTGGATTTATGTTTGAAGGAATGTGATTTTTCCCTTGAGGATTTCTTTAGCTGCTTTTCAGATATTTTAATGTTATATGTTATCATTGTAATTTTCTTTTGCACAATTACTGTTTTGAGGGTTTCTTCTTTGATCCATTCATTATTTAGGATTTCATTGTTAAAAGTCCACTTGGGTCTGTGTCTTTTGGTTATGGTCCCTAAAGCAATGATTAATTTTATTCCATTATAGTCTGTAAAGCATGGATTTACTTTTTCAGCATTTTTTCTTTGTTTGCCACATCTCTGTGCCCTACTCAACCCTAATGGTGGATTTTTGTAACAATTTCGCATAGTGCTGGAAAATACGTATATTGCTTTTTTATTACCATTTAGAAGAGATCACAAATCTTTTAGCTCTAGCTTTCCCAACAATTTGTTAATTCTATATTTTACTATTTTGTCTATCTTTCTGTTAGACATCCAAAACTGAGAGGAGAATATTGAAATTTCCTGTCATTGTATGTTACTATGAGTTCTTATAACTCAATTAATGTTTCCTTTATGAATTTGGATGCTAAGGCATTTTAAGTCTATCAGTTTAATACTAATACTGCTTTGTTATCTATAGTTTTTCACCAAAATGTAATTTATTTATTCCTTTTAAATTTTCAAATGTTTATTTTTGCTTTGTCAGATACCATGATTGTAATTCCTGCTTTTGGGGATTCACTTAATGTATTGTACATTTTTTTCAGCCCCTCAGTTTTATTCTGTGTATGTGTCTGTTTTTGAAACGTTTCTTACAAGCAACAGATTGTGAGATTCTTTTTTCTTAGCCAATCTATCCTCTTTTCATTTTATTGGATTGTTTAACCCATTCACATTTAAAGTTATGAGACTTAGAGTTACATTTTCCTCCATTTGTCTCTAATCTTTTTGCAATGACTTTTTTTTTTGCTCTTCCCCCATAAACACAGTACTATGTCTCTTCAGTTAATCTTTTTTTAAAGGTGACTCTATTAGCTATCTTCCCCTCACCCTTGACCATCTCCCCTCATTTGTTACTCCATTTCTTTTGGAGTTTTGATTATTGGTTCATTTTTATTTCAGCTTTTATCTAATTATTGAATACTTCTTTTTATCTCCTAGTCAGGTAGAATCTCCCTCTCCTCATCCTTCAACTTGTCCTGTTCACTAGTTTTTAATATTTCACTTTCTGCTTCCCTTTCCTTCAGAGCTCCATTGCAGCACAGAACACAACTATGTTATTGCCTACCATAGCCTCAGCTAATGTCTATAGTTTGAAATTTGGATTGCTACTCACTGGAAAGAGAGAAAGGGGGATGTGGGTGTGTTGTTGTGTTTTGTTGCAAGCCTACGGGTTGGGCCACATTGCAGTCTTGCTGCCAGAAGCAGGGTGGGGATTTGGGGAAAGGGTGCTTAAGAGAACACAAGATTCTCCTAACATTAGGTTATAGAGGTTTGGTTTTGTTTTGCTTTGTTTTACCTTCTTTGTATCCTAAATCAGGTGAAAATGCTATATCTCTGGCACATAATTTCTGTTTTGGAGAAGTTTGGAGAAGTCCTGAAAATCTGAAAAAAAAATATCTAGTCCTACATCTTGTCAGTTACATGACCTGGAAGTTCCCCTAAAACTCTATCTTAAACTTCTTTATCTCTTCTACAACACCCAGGATGCTGTAGATGGGTTGTCATTCAGTAACTTTTTGTTTAGATTTGATTTTTTACATTTACATGCCAACACAACACAACAGCCAACACAATTAACTGTCTGCAATGCAGCCTACAAGCATGTAACTATTAGCTAGCTAGCTAGATAACAAGCATTTATGAAGTGCTTAATTTTTGTCACCACCATGCTAAGCACTAGAGATCCAAATATAACCAAAAAAGAAGTCTCTGCCCTCAAACAGTTTCCATTCTAATAAGAGGAGACAATATATGAAAGGGAGCTGAAAAGAGAGACTGGGGGAGGCACCCATTCCATAGGCATGGGGTCAAAGCTCAAAGAGCCAGAAACTTAACCTAAAGAGAATGAAGAATGACTGCCCTGGGTCTCTTTCCAAAATAGAGGACCCAGAAACATCTCACCAATGCAAAAAGGGGTCAAAGCAGTGGGTTATTCCAAGTCAAGGAAAAGCAACTGAAGCAGAGTATCAAAGAGAGAATCAAGCACAGCTAAAACTGAAGGATGGAGCTATCCTGCACCAAAATGAGGAGTTGTATGACATGTTTAAGCTGAGTCTGGGCAACCACTTGTTAGCATTGTTGGAGACGCCATTCATTTCTCCTGGATGGATTGGGTTAAAGGATCTCTGAGGTCCCTTCTGAGGCTAACATTCTATGACTCTAATCAAAGATGAGCAACCTAGACATGCTTCCTAGGGGTGGCAAAGCATATCATATCATTCTCACATAATGATAGTCCTCATGAAAGGAAACAGGTTGTATTCAAGTTAACCAGTAACTGTCCATTTTTAATCTAAAGGTCAAGTTTGGGTGTTTGGGGATCTGATCTGAATCTCTGCATTGACTGATTGGCAGAGCACTCAATCACCTTGTGCAACATATTCAGGGCTTTAGTTTCCAGGCTTGGAATAACCCACTGCTTTGACCCCTTTTTGCATTGGTGAGGTGTTTCTGGGTCCTCTATTTTGGAAAGAGACCCAGGGCAGTCATTCTTCATTCTCTTTAGGTTAAGTTTCTGGCTCTTCTACCCAAAGGTCTTTTAGTGAAACAGGAAAACTTTTTACTAAAATTTGTTTTTTCTGGCAATGCACTAAACTGTGTAATTAACATCCATGATTCAAACCACATGGGAGCCAAATAAATCTGCACTGGTCAGACAAACTAAGTGATCTTCAAATCTCCATTTTCCTTTGTGCTGTATGATGTTTCTATTCATGTTTTGACACTAACTTCCTACTCATACTTGAATGGTGGTACAAAGTTTTCCAGGTATTTTCCTTACAACCGTATGAGACAAGTGACATCATAACTGACAATTTGGCTTCTATGGCAAGCAACATGAAATTCACCCTTAAATAAACTTTTTAAGATGGATTCAGATAAGGCAGAGGTAGGGTTTGGGGTAGAAGTTACAAGATGAAAGATCTTATGGAGGGAAAAATTCCTAAGGCACCATGAGGTGGGTGAGTAGAGCAGAGAACTGTCAAAGATAAGTTAACCTGGAATGTGATCTTTAGGAGGGACATCTACTATCTTCTTGTGAAAGCTAAATGTTAGTGCCTTGGAACAAAGCCTTCATCACCCAGTCCTAGTTATGACTTTGGAGGTTGATAGTCCAAGAATTATTTTCCTCATTTTATGAATGGGTACACCAAGACTCAGACAGTTTAGGTGACTTAGCAATATTCACACAATTAGTAAGTGTTCTACACAGGGCCCAAACTCAGATTTGCTGGTTTCAAATTCAGTGCTCTTTCTATTATACTGTGATCCCTTTTACTAAGCCTTCTTATTAAGGTTCATCCCCAGGGGTGAGGAACCTGCTGCCTCAAGGCCACATGTGACCTTCTAGGTCCTTGGGTGTGGCCTTTTGACTGAGTTCAAGTTTTACGCAGCAAATCCTTTTATTAAGGGGATTTGTTCTGTGAAGTTTGGATTCAGTCAAAGGGCTGCTCTTGAGGACTTAGAGGGCCGCATGTGGCCTTGAGGCTGCACATTCCTCATCCCTGAATATACCATTAGTGAGATGTTAATTTCATATATATGTGTGTGTGTGTGTGTGTGTGTGTTTGTATATTTTATATATGTGTGTATATATTTATATTACTTCATGTCTCAATATGTCCTCTAGCCACCAACCCCTTCTTACAAAAATGTAAAATATATATGTATATATGTGTATATACATACATATATATCAGCAAAACTCACCAACTGTGTCTGGTGTTATTTGCAATAATTCCCTTATAGTTCTCTATCTCTGCAAAGATCAGAGAGAAGGATGCTTTTTCAACTCATATGGGATAGTAGTCTTCAACAGGTTGCTTGTCATGATCACCGAGTAGCAATACTTTGGTACAATTGGACAAAATGACCCCTTGGGCCATGATAGAGGGTGGGACATATTGAAGAGGTGAATAGATATAGCAAAGAGAGCATTAAGAACTGAGTAGACTAACCTCAGCTCTGTACCTGCCTTAGGACACATCATGTACCCTTTCTAAACCATAGCCAACTCCTTGACTACTGAATTAGCCTACCTCATGGGGTTGTTGTGAGAAATCACTGATAAAAATAGCTGTGCAAAATAGCTTACAAAATGAAGTGCTAAATTATAATCCTGGAAACATGCTGGGTGTCCCTACTCTGTCCACTTAACTCATAAATATAAATTCACTCTTAGCTGAAAAATCCTTAAGAACATAGCTCCTTAATCAATACACCACCAACTAGATAGATCTGCACAAAACCATAGCCTACTACCTGAAATGAATTAATCTTCACTTAATAGAAATCAGCCTACATGTGATGGAGAGTGTGCTCAAGTTGAAAATATGATCCAAAAATTATGACCTCACTGACCTCTTCAGGATATGGATTAGTGTACGGTTCATTTCATAACAACCATCACTATGGCATGAATAACTACTAGTACCTACCACTCTCCTTTCCCCCTCCCACTCCCAAAGATGAATCTTCGTTTCTTTCATTCTTTTCCATCCCACTTCCTACTTCCATGACTTTCATGTCTTCCAGATTGAATACTGTGAGAGGTAGGATGGGGGCAGCTGGCATCCTTCCCAGGTCTCCCAAAGCCGACTAGCCCTAATCTCTTTTGCCCAGGGGGGTAGAGAATTTTCAAGCACTTCACATGAAATAATCCAATTCCTGTGAGGGAACTCAGTATCATTTTCCCAGAAATCATCAAGGAGGAAGTGAACTCTGTGCTGTTCCCATTCCCTCCCAGGAACATTTCCAATTAGCTGTATAGTCACAGAATGCTGTGAATCTTCTGTTTCTTCTTTCGACAACTTACTGTAAACTCTTTAGGTCTCATGTGCTTTTATGTCCCCACTACCCTCCCCATCATGTCCCTACTATCCTTCTCTCCATACTCCAGCTGCTAGACATGAGGTTCTCATATGCTTTAAAAGTGTTTATTGTAGGATCAGACAGGAATTGCCTGGAGCAAGGTGTTAGTGAATAGGTCAGTGGGGAATAGAGTGGAAGAGGCAGGAAAACAAAATGAAAGTGCTTCCTCCTGGTGATGTCCTGTTAGAACAACACTTTTTTCTGGGGCCCTACTTTTTTAAAACTGATTTTCAAGGTACCTATGCTAAATAAACTTTAGTGATACACTTATAAGGAGCTTCCTCAATGAAAGAGGATAAACAATCATGTCTTAGATAATTTTACTCTGTAATGTTACAAGGTATTATTTGCTAGACATTTTAGGGAAAGGTGTGTGTTCCTCCTTTGTTGCCAAAGAAGACCACGCCATCAGAGAAATAATGACATGGCTTGCACTTGACTTTGTTTTGAGTGAGGGAGGGCTGTGCAGGTCACCAGCCTCAATTCTTCTCCAGAGCCATCTGAATCCAGTGACCAGATATTCATCAGGATGCCTGGAGATGACCCAGGATGAGGCACTTGGGGTTAAGTGACTTGCCCAAAGTCACACAGCTAGTGAGTGTCAAGTGTCTGAGGTGAGATTTGAACTCAGGTCCTCCTGACTCCTGCACTGGTACTCTATCCACTGCACCACCTAGCTGCCTCTTAGGGAAAGGTGCAGATAACCTAAATAACAAAGAGAAAAAGAGAATGGGTCTCTCTCCTCTCACTCCTACATGTGGCTTCTCTTGTGCCTGAAAACGAATCAGAGTTGACAATAGGACCCTAGAACAGAATGGAAGATCCACAGGGCAAATGAGTTCTTATTTCATGACCTGTATATACCCTTTATATTTTTTTTTGTTCTTGAATGGGGAGAAAATACTAAACAAATATCTACTTTGGCTGCAAATTATTTTATGGGAACATATACAGCCTTCTTTAAGACACACAACAAGCCTGGCATGGTTGGCTGTGAACAAAAATGATAAAGTTGTTTGTTGGCTTGCTTTCAGGTGGTATTGTGTACTCATTCTCTGTCAACTTACCCTACTGAGTAATAAATCTAGGGACATTCCATCCTACTAAAAGATTATTTTCTGGATTGGAATGTGCTGCTTTTCAGAGACAAAGATTTAATCATAGGTTCCCATTTCCCTTTTACAGTAGGTTGCTGCTAGACATCAGGGGATCCATGTTCTTATTGATAGGGTTACCATCTCCCATAATGCAGTTGCAATCCCTATGCCTTCATCCTGAGAGACTTTTGTTCATGCCCTCCTAAACCCTTCCTAGCAGGTCCCCACTACATACTGGGGTCTTTCCTCTTGATTTCTTGACATTATATAAATACTATTTTCACCCATAAACTGTAGATAAAATATTCTTCATCTCTAATAAATGATCAGCACACTTAATTTTTGTGATGACCATCTTCCATGCTGTTGCCAAAGTGAGGGCACCTAAAGTACAGATTACTGCTATACTAAATGGACTCCTGTATTCAATGAACCCCAGTGGTTCCTACATACCAAATACAAACTACTCTGTTTGGCGTTTAAAATCCTTCATGATCTGACCCTAATCTACCTTTCTAGGCTTACTATACATTATTCCTGAATGCAACACTTTATAATTTGGCCAAACAGGTCTTCTAGCTGTTTTCTATTTCTCTGATATCCATGTCTGTGTCTCTGCACAGTCTAACTCTCACACTTGCCATATATTCCATGCTTAAATCTGATTCTTAGAATTTGTTATTTCTTGCAAAGCTCAGCCTAACCATTTCTCCCTATGCAAACTGCTCGTGCCTCCTTCCCACCGCTGCCTTGAAATACCTTGTTTTTACTTCGTATGTATTTTACACTTAATCATATATCTGTAGTATTGACTTTGACAGCCTTCCCCAGAGAGACTGTGAAGCTGCTACAATTTCATAAAGAGGACACAGAATCTTGAGGAAACTGGTAGTTAACTATGATGGTAAAAAGAGTCTGTGGGGCTACTATGGGGAGATCAAAATTTAAAATTCAATTTCCTGAGCAAAGACTAAGAATTAATTATCATCTGTGAGAGGACTATGAAAATTTAACTGACACTTTGTGAGAGATTGAAACTGAAGGAGTTAACTGTCATCTGTGAGGAGTCTGTAAAACTGTGAGAGTTAGCTGTTATCTTGTGAGAGAACAGGAAGAGACTTTTTTGAAGAGGTTCCCTGAGAGAAATTTCCAAGGTGAGGCAGAGTCAGTGGGAGCACTGGTGAGAATGTTCTGTTCTATGCCCCTCTTTCCTGCTTCTGAAGAGTAGCTGGGCCAATTCACAGTCCACCAACAATGTATTACTATAGCTGCTTTCTCCATTTTTATCATTTTTTGGTGAACTTTGAGAGTCTGATGGGTGTGATACAACACCTCAGAGAAGTTTTAATCTGCATTTCTCTAGTTTCAAATATTGAGAGCATTTTCATATGGTCATTGGTGGATTGGATTTCTTTCTCTGAGAAATCCTTAGACTATTTACTATTTGGGGAATGGCTCTCATTTTTACAAATTTGGCTCTGTTCCTTCTATTTCTCAGAAATGATAATTGTGTCATGGAAACTTGTTGCAAAGACTTTTCCTCCCGGTTATTTCCTTTTCTCTATTTTTAGAAGAATTGACTTTATTTCTATTAAACTTCTAAATTTCACACAATCAGAGCTATCCATTTTAATTCCTGTAATACTCTATTTCTCATTTGGTCATAATCACTTTTGCATCTGTAGATCTGACAGGTCATTTCTTCCTTGCTCCCCTATTGTTTTATGATATCACACTTTATGTCTGAATCATATATCCATCTGGAGCTTATCTTAGTGTATGGTGAGAGCTGTTGATTTTATACCTAGTTTCTGGCAGACTGTTACACAGTTTTCCCAACAGTATTTATTGAACAGTGGCTTCTTGCCTCAGTAGGTAGCATCTCTGGGTTTATCAAATACTAGGCTACAATACTCTTTGGTTTCTGCATATTATGAATGTAATCTGTACCATTGATCAAATCTCTCTAATTCTCAACCAGTATCAATTTTTTTTGATGATTACTGCTTTGTAATACAGTTGGAAATATGTTGCTGCTAGGTGCCCTTACTTCTCAATCTGATATAGCACTAGAATGTTCTGTGTAGCCATTATTCCTGGCTAGACTCCATCCCCAATATTTGAAGATCTTTTAGTTTGCCACATCATGCTGACCTGAGCTGGAAAAAAATGATTCATTCTGATATTGAATTGGACTTCTCAATGAGAACTTTGTCCAGGACAGGCTCAGTTGTACTTCTTCTATTATCTATCCATCTTCACTCCTTATTAATATTTTCTGTGGGTGCATTTTTTAATTTGTAATATACTACAGCTTATTTATACCCACCATATATCTCTTCATTGGCCTTTGTATGGTCTCCTACTGTAATTCTTCAGAGACCATGTGATCCACACAGCAGAATGAAAGATCCCACCTCTGACACCCACGACCATTGAGCAAATCCCTTAACTTCTCTAGGTTTTCATTTCCTCATCTGTAAAATGAAAAGGCTGGGCTACATGACCTGTGAGTTCCCTTCTAGCTGTAGATCTGGTCCTTGAGAGTGGAAACTATGTTTGGCTCTGGGTTGAACCAGTGCTTAGCACACAATAAAGGCTTAATAAATGTTTGTTAAATTGAATTGAATTCCATAACTAGCAGTCAAATAGCATCACCAGAAGATTTTATGTCTAAAGATGGGCCTTACTTTCTGAAAGAAGCTTCTTTTTTGTTTCTCTTTTTAGATCTATGAGAAAGAATTCATATTTTCTTCTCATACAGCTATACATATACATATATATACACACACACACGTATGTATATATTCTGCCATTTAGTCATTTCTTTCTGATCCAGCAGGAAACAACAATTAAGGTAGAGGGGGCCAAGAAGAAAGGGCAATTTTTTTATAATTACAAACCAGGCGTCCCAGAGAAGTTTTTATTATGCATTTATTTAATAAAGGATTAGAGACTCTGAGGATTTGGTACAGTCCAAATAATGTCTTTGTTCTAGGTGATCCTCCAGTATTCTTCACAGTGGGTCCTTTTTTTGTGCCTAGAGAACAGTGTAGATAAACCTGTACCCAAGGAAGTTCTGATTTCCCTCTATAACAGAAGCCTGGGGAGGGGAAACAAAGCAAAACTCAGACAGAAAAATGTAATTTTTAAGCTTCCAATCTTTCTCACATGCAAATCACTTAACAGACTATAAATGACTTAACAGTGACAGAGTCAGGTTTCCCAAAGTAAGTAAATTCCATTTCCTTAACTGATAGGTACTATAAGGTAGAGGGCTTCAAGCCAGAAATCCTTAAGGATCTGCAAGATGATAAGAGATGAAAAGAAAACCACAAGAGGATTAAAAAAAAGGAGAGAAAAGAGGAGGAAAACATAGGTACATCTGACTCTGAGCCTGGAAGAATTCTAATGCTAAGATATATGTTGGGTAAATATACCAGGTTTCCCATGAAGACCTGGATCCCTCTAATGGACTTCAAATATAGATCATTTTAACTACTCTGATTGTGACATTTCTGGTTGGCATCTAAAAATGTGTTGAAAACTGTAATGAGGAATAGAAATGAGACTTCAATATTTTTCCAAATAATTTATTCCCTTCTCTTTTGATATCTAATAACTGACCAAAGGATAGCTTCATTTCCCCAGCTACAGGGATTAGTAGGAATGACTTCTAGTAGGAGTGAGATTTAATTCCAAATAAGTATCAAGGGAAATAAAATATAAATGTATAGAAAACATGAAAGAGTTCAGGAAAATAAAGTGCTTGTAGATATGTTTCTTTTATCAAAATCATATCCAAGTTCTTTGAACTCAACATTAAAAACTTTTCATCTCAGTATAATATGAATTCGAGAGGAAAAAAAAAATAATTCCCATGTTTCTTGAATCAGATCATCTCTAAGCCCCCATTCCATGTCATACCCTAGCCAAATTGCCTCTTGCCTCACCAAAAATCATCAAAACTGAAAGATGGTTTCCAAAGTCATGAAATTAAATGATACTTTTTGTTATGATTCCCATGCTAAATATGAACATCAAACCAAAGCATCATCTACTCATCACCCCCATCTAATTTAATAAGAGACTACTCAAAGAGGAGCAAGCAGAGTATGACGAAGGACAGTCTGACAGAGATGGTAATTTTTTGTGAGGCATCTGCTCCTGTTCCACCACCTAGAAATCTATGAATCAAATTAGTGGATTCAATTCAGCCAGAGTTATTGAATTATCTTCAAAAGGATTTTGCAAAGCAAACTACTCACTCTTTGGCATCTGCTACATAATCTTCAAAATCCAGGGCTGAAAATTAAAGTATATTTGATTTGGTTGAGTGAATTTTACCAGCTACTGGCCAGGCTGATGTACTGCAACTTTTATAACAAAAGGCTTTAATAACTCAAAGCAGTCACTAGAGAACTTTAATAAGCTGATGTCCCCTATAGGTTTTCAGAGGCCAAGCTAAGCATAGCCTTGAACTTGCAGAAGTTCAAAGGATAATTGATTTCATGGAACTAACCAAGTTTGAGGGCTTTTGAAAGAGTACTCAAGAACCTCACCATCAAAAAAAAACCTAAAAGTAGATGAAATTATTAATTACCGCACTTTTGTGGTAACAAAATAACTAGAAATGAAATGATCATCCATAGATCAAGGAGTAGGTGAACTAATTGTAATATATGTGTATAATGGAATTTTATTATGCTTGAAAAAACAGCAAATATAAGGAATTCAGAGAAAACATGGGAAGATTTGTGTTAACTGATACAGAGTATGTCAAGTATAACTGGGAGGCTATATACAATGATTGAAATAAGGTAAGTGGAAATAACACTACAAGGCAGTTAAACTCATATTACATGCAACGACCAAAATTATTTCCAGAAATCCTATGATAAAGCATATCTTCCTCCTTAAGAGGGAGGGAGGAGTGCAGATGGTAAATGTTGCCTATGCTGACAGATGTGGCCGCTGCGTGGGTTGGTTTTGCTTAACAGTATTTATTACAAGGGAGAATTCTAGGGGATAGGGGCAAGAAAGAATATCAGGGAATGACTATGGTATTTCAAAAAAGGGCAAGGCACCAATAAAAAAAGAAAAATGAATTATACTCTGTTTTGAGGCAAAGGGAAAGAGAAGAAAGTGTGAAGAATTGGTTCTCCTGATGTCATTCTCAGAAGTCTCTGATCAGTTGAGAAATGCAATTGAATTCTAGAAAATTTGCAGAAATGAGTGTCAAGGACTGATGTCTGTCTTTTGCTATACTATCCAAATCATATGACAGAATGCTCTGCAGAATCACTTGGATAGAAAAGCTTTTAAAAGAAGGAAAAGCTGCCAGTGTCTATTCAGCTTGGTGATGACTCATGAGAGGTAGGGAGCAACTGAGTTTTTGCCTATAACATGAGCCCTTTGGCTTTTCTCATAAAGAAATGCCTATGCCTCCAACCACAGTGAAAGTGAGTTCTTCTGTTTCCAGCAACTGAACTGCATTCCCATATGACTGACTGGAACCCTACCCAAGAGAATGTGACTTCTCCAGCTCAACTTTATGACGGTGCATCTGCTGTGAGTGGTATCTTTGAATGGAGTCCAGGAACTCTTCCGTCAGCTGCATCCATATGCTATGCATGTGTTCATTGCTACGCACATTTTTTAAATTTAGTTCTTGTGGGTGCATGTTCTACACTTTCCCTGTACGTGATTTTTAAAAAAATTATGCTTCAGAAAATACACATAATCTTTTCAAAGTCCATGCTGACTCACCCGGGGTTCTTTTGAATGTGTTTTTCAAGCTTTAAGTTGGTTGGGCCAAATCATGCAACTGAGGCAGTAATTAAAATCTATTTTGGTCAACTTCTAATTGAAAGGGAATCGTAGTGGTGGGGAAAGAGTTCTAGATAGTGAATCAGAGCACCTGTGGTCAGCTCTTTGCTTTACTTCCTCAGATGCAGTTCTCTTACTTACAACATGAAAGGGTTGGGTTAGATGATCTCTAAAGTTGCTTCCAGCTTTAAATCCTATGAGTCTGCCCTCATATGTGAATAGCAATCCAAACATTCTTTCATTCCAAGAGCCCCATCTTTTATATGCATTATGTGTATATGATAGATACACATATACATGTGTACCTATATAGATATATATGTAAGCATGTACATGAACAGCATACTTTTTCAGCCTTATACGTGTATTAACCTGGAAGTATCTCATACAAGTTCATAGTTCAGAAGACAAAGGCATTCCTGGATCAAAAACTCCTAACCACTATGCTGTTTGAAATTATTAGCTTCCTAATCTTCTGTTTTCAAATAACTGAACTAGGAATCAGTCATCTTCAAGGTCAGGATCTCTTGAAGGTAGCTTGAGAGATTTAATCCATGACAACTCCAGATGTCTTTCTCCAAGGACACGTTTGCCATAGACCACATCAGTCTGATCCCATATCCCAAACTCTCTCCTCTTCTGAACTTTTCTGTTATTATCAAGGCCATATCATCCTCCCACTCACTCAGGTTTGCTATCTCGGTGTCTTGTCTTCAACTCCATCACCCCACATATCAAATCTGTTTCCAAATGTTGCTGTTTCTACTTTAACAGCATTTTTCCTATATGTCTTTTTATCACCATTTATACAACCACCACCCTAAATCAGTATCTTCTCACCTCTCCCTTCTGGACTAATATAATCTCCTTCTAGTTGGTTTTTCTGACTCAAACCTCTTTCCATTCCAATTCATTCTTTCACTATGCTTTCAATTGATTTTTCTAAAGGACAAGTTTGACCACATCACCATTCTCCCCTCCCAAAAAAGTGGCTCCCAATTATTTTCAGGATTAAACACAAAGACCTCTACTTAGCATTTATTTAAAGCTCCTTATAACTTAGTCCCTTGTTACCTTTGGAGTTTTTTAACTTAATTCCCATCCACACTCTCTATGATTGAATGACCCTGGACTACTTACTATTTCTCAGACATAATAGTTCATCCTCCATACCCCTACCTTTTCAATGGCCAACATTCAGGCCTAGAATGTTCTCCCTCTGTGCCTCTCAGGTTCCTGAGCTTTCTTCCAAACTCAACTGCAATCCTACCTTCTACATAAAGTTTTTCCCATTCCCATCAATTGTAAGGGCCTTCCCCTCTGAGATCACCATCTCCTCTCTATACATCTTTTACATACTTATTTTTATATTTTCTCCCCCATCAGAATGTGAATTTCTTAAGGGTAAAAATTACAATTTTTACTTCCCTAGTACTTATCTCGGTGCCTAGCACATAGTAAGCATTTAATAAATGCTTGTTGCCCTAATGGCTGTGGTTCCTTGCAGAATATGATTTAAAAGCACCTCTAAGAATAACCTACATTAATGGAGCACTTTAAAGTTTATAAAGGCACTATTGTACCTGTTGTTTGAAAGTATTCTTTAACTTTAAATGATATGACACTCCTCAAATGCTTTGTAATTAATAAAATTAATTATTCAGGAATATTAAAAATTGTTTTTATATGTAATTGGGGAAAATAACATACTATTTTAAAAATTAATTATTCAGGAATGACTTCTTATAACATTTGTTACTTTAGAGTGAGTTATAAGTTTTTATGATTTTAAATGATTGATTATTAATTCTTAGGGGACTCTAACTGCACTGTCTCTTTAGTTGGTATCCTAATATAACACGGAAAAGTTCTCTACACAAAACATTACCCAGGGAATGTCACTGACCAAACATGCTCTTTTCTGATTTTACTAACTGTAGTCTAACTGGAAAACAACAGTGAATATAGAAATAGCATAACCCTAAAAGATTTTGGTCATTATTTGATTTGTCTGGGTATTTTAAATATAGAGACTTTTGGATCCTTGCTGTATCTTCTTAATCAACCTTTTAAAGATAGTCTTAATCCACCTTTTAAATACATACCGTTTAGAACTTAGAGAATATGTAAAAACCTTAGATTGATTCCACACACACACACACACACACACACACACACACACACACACACACACAAAGTACAAAGAAGAAATTAATGAAAAAGCACCAAGATTTCATACTGAATCTTTTCTATACTAACAACTAGTGAATTCAATAATGTCAGTCCCCAAATCTGTCAATTTCATAAACTCTGCCCCAAACAGGTGTTGGATATCATGTAGACAAAGGATCCAAGCACTTCATTTTGCAAGTGGTTGTATTAGTGTCATGTAGTCAGCCAGTTACCAGAAAGAGGAGAAGGAGAGGATACTACAGAAGTATTTCTTCAGGACATTTGTTTCTAAATGTATGTTTCTGCTGAGACAGAATTTATCACCCTGCACTCTTGCTGCAATCGACAAAATAATAAGGGGAAGAAGATACCAGGGAGTTTTACCCAGGGCAAGCTGACGCTGATGAATGCCACTCTGAGATTAAATTTAGCTCAGCTTTTTGAGCACACTACTGAAGGCTATGTTAGTGAAATAGATCTCAACCGTTTTCAAAGAAGAATTTAGAAGAGTGTGAAACTTCGTTCCATGCCCCACAGAAAATTAACTCCTATAAGGTCTGATGACTTGCCTGAAATTCTTTTGATCAGTTATGCATGATGCTTACAGTAAAATGCTTATGAAGTTACTATGATACTTCTGGTAACTTGCCTCATGATTATTTCTTCCACTGATCGTTACTTCAGTCTTGTGTATCAGTGAAATTAAGAGTAAAAGAATGAGCTGAGGTCCCCAGGAAGCCTCAGCAGTAAATTAGAAGATTGATATTCAGATGAACTTGAGAGCTGAATTTGTTCCATTTCTGACATAAAACCACTGTTTTTCCTGCCTATGTAAGAAATGCACTACCTTGTGTTAGTGTTGACTTAGAAATACGCATTACTTGCTTAGCCAAGGTATGCGGCATAGTGCATAGAGTGCTGGGTCTGGAATCAGGAAGACCTGAGTTCAAATCCTGACTCAAATACTTAATAGCCATGTGGCTCTGGACAAGTCACTTGCCCTATCTCTGTCTCAATTTCCTCACCTGTAAATGTGGTTAATAATGTCATCTATCCTCTAGGACTGTTGTAAGGATCAAATGAGGTAATGTTTATAAAACGCTTTGCAAGCTTTGAAGTACAGTATAAATGTTAGATATTATTATCTTGGCCACAAAAGAACTGGACTTTGGTCATCCTAATGATGCCAATGCCCAGTTCTTTAAAAGACAGTGCTCAATTCATAGTATTACAAATGTATTGAAAACATGAAGGATGAATTGAGGGTAGCTCAAAGAAAAAAGATAAATGGGATATAGAACAGAATATTTAGGAAACAAATCACATATTGTCAAGAAAATTGATTACAGCACACTGGGAAGGTACTTTCAATTGTTCTGTCTAGAGAAGTAAGATATCACATGAGGAAAAAAATTCTTAAAGTCCCTCAGGGTAACAAGAGCTTGCCTACCCATAGTCTTCTGGAATAATGCAAAATATCTCAAATACAATAAAGACAGAACTAGAATCTGATTCCCCAGTGAGAAGGACACAATCAATCAATATGGCTGATTGTATCACCAATCATCCACAAAAATTATAAACAATAATTGTACTCCAAAGCCTCAAGGAAGAGCTCTAGAGAGATTACACATACTTAGCCATCCTCATCTTGATCAGTTATTCTCCTGAGAAGGTACCCTGGCACAAGAGAAAGAGTGTGGGATTTAGAGTCAGAGGACTCATGTTTAAACCCCACTTCTGCTACTTCATACCTGTATGACCTCAGGCAAATCACTTTAACCTCACAGAGCCTCTGTTTCCTCATTTATAAAATGAAGGGTTGTAATAGACTATTTACAAGGTGTCTCCTGGTTCCAATTCTGTGATGCTCTGGGCTTCTTCTGAGGTGCAGTTCTTGGAGAAGGTGCCCTAACTATATATTGGCTTTTCTGCTCTCATGATAATTAATCTTTGTTTTTGAGAGCCCTGAGATATGGTTATGAGAGCACAGGTAGTGACTCCACTTCAGTCTTAGAGACTAAAAAAGATATTCAGAAATCAAATGAGATAAGATTTGTAAAATATTTAACATAATACCTGGTATGCACTACATGTTATGTAAATGTTCACATTAATATTATTATTCTCATTATTAATTTTGATCTGTTCTTCTTCTATTTTTTGCCTTTTACATAATTATCTTCCCTCCCCTTTGCATTCATTAGATTCCCAATGATGTCATCCCCAAGTAATTTTCCCCAATAGTAAACCTACCCTTCCCAAGCAGCATCCCATATTCCATTAATTTTTCTACTTATACTGTAAAAATGAAACTATTTTGTGTCACATTCCTTCAGGATGTGTCTTGTGCTACCTCATCTTACAGTCTGGTAGCACTCAATGTGGGCCAGTGATGATATGTTGAATCTCAAAATTTACAATTTAGCAAAATTCTTCTGGAGATAATTCTGTTTTACTTTATTTTATTTTAAATTAATATAATACAATTAGCATGTCCCAATGTTATTAATTAAATTAAAAAATAATAATGATATAAATTAATAAATATATAATATTATTAATTAGAATGTTTAAAAAAGAGGATTGCATGTAAAACTGTGAATCTATTATGTACAACTTGCTATTCTTTTTAAAATATATAACAAAGATAGCATGTATGTATATATGTGTATGCATGTGCATGTATGTATGTGTGTCTGTATGTATGTGTGTATGCATGTGTATACACATACATATATATCATATACATATACACATACACAAACATATATATTATATATGTGTATATACATATATATATATATATATACATCATATACATATATATCAGTTCTTTACCTGAATGTGGATAGAATCTTTCTTCGCAGGTCTTTGTAGTTAATTTGGGTATCTATAATAGTCAAAATGACTAAATCACTCAAAATTTTTCTTAAAACAATATTAGTGTTACTATATACAGCACTCATTTTGCTCATCATTATTTCATACAAATCTATCCATGTTTTTTCTAAAATTAATGCATTCATCATTTCTTATGGCACAGTAGTATTCTATCACAATCATAGACCACAATTTGTTCAGCCATTCTTCAATTGATGGGCATCCTTGCAACTTACAGTTTTCTGCAACCATAAAGGGAGCTGCTATAAACATTTTAGAAGATATATGCTCTTTTCCTTTTTCCTTAATCATCTTTGGAAATAAACCAAGAAATGGCATTGCTAGGTCAAAGGGTATAGGCAATTTAATAACTCTTTGGTCATAATTCCAGATTGTTTTCCAAAATGGTTAGATGAGCTTACAGTTCCACCAATAGTGAATTAGTGTCCCAATTTTTGCACATCCATTCAATATTTATCACTTTCCCCTTCAATCAGTTCTTTATCTTAATATAATTTATTACACTAAACATCAAAGACATCTGGGCTCAGAGTCAAGAAGTCATGAATTCAAGTTTAACCTTTGACATATATTGAACTTTGGGACCCTGAGCAACTGGCTTAATCTCTTAGTACCCCAGTAGAGGGGCTTTCCTCACTGAGTATGCTCCACACCAATGAAATCATAGGTTAGATATCTTTAAATTTAGCTTAAGATAATATTATGCTTTCTTAGCAGTTATATCACACTACTGGCATATATTGAAATTATGGCCACCTAACTTCCCTCTTGAACTGCAAGTACTCATATTTGTGTATTAGGTTTATTCCTAGTAAACAGATTATATTGATCATCCAACATCATTTCCCATGATGCTCAGAAGCAGAGAATATTTTATCATCAGGAACTTGTAAGAAATCCTGGATGAGGGAAAGAAAAAGGAAAATTCAACAGAAACCACCTAGGGGAGATGATAATGGCACCATTTAGGAGTCTACTAGCCTTCACATATTCCAGTGAACCAACGAGCAAAGAGAACTTGAGCTCTTGAATTCAGAGAGCCAGATCAGTGAAGTCCAATGTCAGGATATATGCTATATATTGTCTGCTGAGCTAGAATGTCTGTGTCATAAGCCTCAGTTATTGAAGACTAGTTCCAAAAGCTGAACACAAAAAGGAACTGAGGAATCTGAATCTACATGGAGCACATAGGTAATACCTGGTACTTGAGTGAGTACCACCATGGACGAACTTTTCTGCAAGTAACGTACACAAAGGAAGAATGACAAAATCCTATAATTTCATAGGTAGAAGGCTGACCGTCTACTTCAACTTGTTCCTGAAGAAGAATCCCCTCTACAAAATGCCAGCACTCGCTCATCCAGCATGGCTTCGTAACTTTCATTGAGAAGAAACACATTGCCTCTCAAGATAGTACATTTCTTTCTTTTTTTCTTTTTCTTTTTTATAATTCCAGTAGTTAGGAAGTTTTTTCTTATGTCAAGCCTAAATTTTACTCTTTGTCACTCCCACCCACTGTTTCTAGTTCTGTCCTCTAAGGACAAACAAAACAAATCAAATCCTTCTTCCAGGTGACACTCTTTAAATACTTGAAGACATCATCTGTGACTCCCCTCAACTACAGCCTGAAGTCTTTTCTTCTCCAGGTTAGAGATCCCTAGTTCCTTCAATAGGTTCTTAAATAGCATGGAATCAAGACATCATTCTGGCTGCCCTCCTGAGGAAATGTTCCTGTTTATTAATGTCCTTAAACTCTGCTACCCAGAACTGAAAGAAACTGAGCAATATTCCATATGTGATGTGACCAGGGTAGAGTACTCCTTATTCCTGGAAACCATGCCTTTCTTAATGCAGCCCAAGAGTCTTTTTGGCTGCCATATGGAGCAGATGACTAATATCATCCACTAAGATCTTTTTCAGGCAAGCTACTGTCTAACCATCACTCCTCCATCTTGTACTTAGGAAGATGATTTTTTCAACCCAAGTATGACTTTGTATTTATCCATATTTAATTATTTCTCATAAAATTTTATAGATTTAGTTCAACGGTTCATTAACCATTCCATTAGTTCCTAAAACACCTAATTACACTATCATCTGCCCCACATCTCTCCATCTTTTCCACAAGAACAACATAAGAGACTTTATTAAAGAAGCTCTTTTCTAGAATCTAAGTAATCTATGCTTATACCTTTCCCTGGATTTTGTTGTTATGTCTGGTCAGTTGTTTCAGTTGTGTCCAACTCCTCGTGACCCTATTTGGAGTTTTCTTGGCAAATATACTGGATTGGTTTACCATTTTCTCCTCCAACTCATTTCACAGATGAGGAAACTGAGGCAAATAGGGTTAAATGACTTGCCCAGGGTCACAAAGGTAGTAAATGTCTGAAACCAGATTTGAACTCAGAAAGATGAGTTTACTTGACTCTATCCACTGTGCCACTAGTTGACTTATCCCTGAATTTACCAGCCTAGTAACCTAGGCAGAAAGAGAATTTAAGTTTTTCTGGCAAAACTTGCTCTTCATGAACAGATGAGAACTAGATAATCATACATTTAGACATATTCAATGTAATCACTGCTTTCTTTTCTACATGTTCATGTGCCATTACTTTACTAAAAGTTTAGAATATTTCCAGGAGTTTTTTCTAGCTCATGGGACTTTTTATTTGCAGATGAAATTTCCTTGCCCTTTTTGAAAATTTTGAAAGCATTTGCCCTTCTCCAATCCTCTGGTATTTCTCCTATTCTACGTAATCTTTCAAATATCACTGACGGTGACAAGCAATCACATACACCATTTCTTTCAATATTAATTATATCGTTCATGAGGTAACCTGAACTCCTCAAGGGCAGCTAGGTGCTCTTTTACCATATCCATATTTGTCTTGAATATCAACTCTCTCAGTCACTTTGTTTCTGTCCCTTTTATTCCACAGATCATTCTCTTTGTCAGAGAAAAAAGAAACGAATTTAAGCAACTTTTTCTTTTCCCAGTTGTCAAGTCATTACTGTCCTATCCAACCTCAACAGTGACCGTATCCTGCGTTTGATCTTTCTCTTTCCCCTAAGATAACTTTTTTTTTTTTCAATTGAGTGTTTGAGTCCTTGACAGCCTCAGTTTATTCTGAGCTTTGGTGCTTTTCTCTGCTCTACTCTAATTCTAACTCCTGTGTTCTTCCTTTGGTTTCTGCCATAGCTTCCATCTTCTTTATTTGTCTTTTAAAAATCTAAATTGTTTGGTGAATTCACAGTCAGTCCCTTCAGATAATTCCTCTCTAGTCTCCACAGTAAAATTGTTTCTATTTGTGTCTTCAGAATTTAATTTTGGAGAATTTTCTGTCTTGCTCTCTGGCTTCACCTTGTAGAATTTAAATTTATGGGATGCTATCTATGTTTTTAAACCATTTGAAATCTACTCTCAAAATTTAGGGGACATTTCTAACAGAGAGAAGCAGAAGTGGAGGGAAGTAGCGAGAACGAGGGGAGAGAGATGAAAGAGAGACAGAGACAGAGAGACAGAGGGGGAGAGAGAGATGAGAGAGAGAGAGAAAGAGAGAGAGAGAGAGCACTTCAGGATGTATTTTAATAAATTACAGTTAAGAGATTTAGAATGACTGAACTTATCTCCCTCTAATTGGAGGAGTAAAAGATAATTCCTTCATCCTAGGTGTGAGACTTTCCAAGGATCATGTTCCTAGACATCACTATTATATCTTCAATAAGAAAAAATTGCAATCACTTGAAAGTATATATAAAGAATATTTTCTTTATTTCTTACTTGTTTTAATACCCATTTAAATATGAACTTTACTTTGTAAAATGTATGTTCTTTATCCTGTTGTTACAAGTTTAGATTATTTTAGAGACTGCCAGGATATCTGGGATGGAGGTTCAACCCATTGAGACATACTTCTCATCCAAATTAACCCTACATTGAGCCAATAATCCATGGGAATTCCAGAGTGGGTAAAAAAAAGTGAGCTCTCTTTTTCCTTGTTAAACTTAAACTAATAGACTCAGGAGTCCAGCTTATAAAGTTAGGGACTATTATGGTCAGAATTTTGGAGGCTTCTGGTAGAATAAGTATTTAGTGGCAGGTAATCCTTTCATCTTATTTCATTCCCTTAAGCTTGTTTCATCCTCTCATATAGATAGCCACTTCTCTTCCTGCCTCTAATCTACCAGGTCCATTTGACTTTATGGAAGAAAATAAGGTTGTTTAGAAATTATTGTTTTCACACATTCATTTTGACTATTTCTTAAACAACCTCATGGATTTCCAGAGCCTTACAATATGTCAAATACTCTTTAAATGTCCTATTTTACTTTGAGAGAGAGTATGATATACAGTTAAAGAGTCAGTCTCAGAGTCAGCAACACTTGGTTTAAGTCTGACTGTGTGATCTTAGGCAAGTCACTTAACCTTTCACTATTCTAGGCAACTCTCTAATGTATGTTGAAGAAAAGATGCCAAACTGAATTAGTAGGAGTCCCCTCAACATGGAACTCCCTTTGTCAGTGATATTACACTAATAGTTCCTATCCCTATTTTTAACTTTAAAATCATCATTAGCAGATTCTGATATGATTTATAAAATGAATATTTGCATATTCAGTTTGTCCTGTTTAAATAAAATCAACTGTTTGTTCTGACTTAACTTCTCTCAACCTCAGGTCTCACCTCTCTAAAAGCTGATGTTACAGTAGTTTTCTTTTGAGATCACTTACAGCTCTGAATCTGTAAAATGTAAAAGCTATGGCTGGATAGCTGAGAATTGAGGGGAATAGGAAATGATTGACTCTTCCTCACTCTATACATCTGAGCAAGAGTTGATCTCATTTCAGTGAATGAGTCTGTCTAATATTCCCAAGTTTCCCTTTTATGTTATTGGTGTTTTTCAGTCATTTCATTTGTGCCCAACTTTTCATGACCCCATTTGGGGCTTTCTTGGCAAAGATACTAGAGTGATTTGCTATTTCCTTCTCCAACTCATTTTATATACATGCAAACTGAGGCAAACAAGGTTAAGTGACTTGCCCAGGGTCACATAGCTAATAAGTGTCTGAGGCCAGATTTGAACTCAGGAAGATGAGTTTTCCTGATGACCTAGCACTCTATCCACTGTGCTACCCTTCTATATTACCAGAGAAGTAAACTCATCAATCCATCTAGTATTCATACAGGGAGTAATTTCCCTATTCCTTGCCTGTAAAAACAAAGTGACTAGAATTCCTCTCTAACTGATTAGGACTTAATGTTTGGTGTCAGTTTAAATCTCTGATGTGAATGAATATGTTAGTAGGTGAGAAACAGGTCTTATATCAAGTGTCAGGAAGTGCTGCCTTTGTTTCCCTTGTGTGTAGCTAGGAAAGGATTTGAAAGAATCTTTTAAGGAAAATGAATTTCTTACCCCTCCTTTTCCTTTCATGTGTATGCATATTCATATGAATTTTAAATGCCATGATTCTAATTCTTTATTTTCATAGCTTCATCTTGCCTTTCTCAGAAAGAAGTAATTGAAAACGCTACATCACAGACCACATTTTTCAATAATATCTTGGAACTCATTCCAGCTGATATTCTTCTGCAGCACAATCCCCTTTATCAAGTCAACATCTTACTTATTCTCAGCAGTTTCAAAGGTGATCTATTGCACTTCATGGAGATAATGGCTGACAAGGTACATATGGCAAAGTTTGATCTTAATAGGAGTTGAATGATGTTTATCAGACTCAAGCCTCTCTAATGCTTGGCAGCGGATAAAGACATTGTAAAATAGTGACATCTGAAAAACCAGATTGACAAGCCCTCTGCTCAACCCCTTTGCTTGGTTCATGACAACTGCTGCTGCTGCTACTCTGAACAAAGCAGCACTTCAATTCAGGGTCTCACAAAATGCTTCATGTGCCATGTGTCAGACTGAAGTAGGACACTTGACGTTACTGAATGCGTATGGATAAGTTGTAATGGGACCTTGATATTTTTCATTCCCTACCTTATGGGCCTAAACTTGCTCATTGTAGAGCGTATTTATTTTTAAAATTTTGCCTTTTAATCCCTTTATCTAAAAGCAAGGGGATGGAGAGAGAAAAAGAAGACACTAATCCAGCATTAGTTTTATTGTTATTGAGTCATATCTCTCCATGATCCTGTTTTGGGGTTTTCTTCACAGAGATACTGGAGTGGTTTGGCATTTCTTTCTCCAGTTCATTTGATAGATAAGGAACTGTGAGTTGACCAGAGTAAACTGCTAGTAAGAGGCTGAAGCTAGATATGAGCTTAGGTCCTCCTGACTCTAGACCTAGTGTTGTATCCACTCTGCAACCTAGCTAACCAATCCACCTTCCATAGGGGTAAATAAAATCATAAAACTTAAAATCACATCTTTAGCCTATACTAAGCATTCAGTTGATGCCTCCAGTGGTGATGTCCATATTGTATCCCATGCAGAATGAGAGAGAGAGAGAGAGAAAGCTAGTAAAATGACAGTGAAAATTAAAAATTATCTTGATAGACTTAAACCAGAGGAAGAAGAATGAAGAAGCCAGTACTTAACAAGAATGCTTATGAAATTCCATATTAACATGTTTTTTAAATGAACTGTACAAGTTTGCAATGGGGAAAAATCTAGCCAGGCAGTAGTTAATGCCAAAGAAATAATGAGGACTTTAGTTTAGCAAAAGTTCAATATAAGCAAGTGATATGACATGTCTGATTAAAAAAAAAAAGAAAAAAGAAAACCCACAAACTAATGCAGTCTCTGGCTGGATTAAATACAGTATCTAGATTAAGAAAACTGACCAGTTTCACTGTATTCTGCCCTGGTTGGCCTCCATCTGGAATATTGTGCTCAGTCTGAGATACCACAATTTAGGATGAACATTTGACAAACTAATGGGTCATAGTCACTGGTGATGAGCAAGAGCCCCCAGGCTCACCCTGAAGCTGGGGCAGAGAAAAAGTCCGGCCCAGAGATTAGCCTGAGCTATTTCATCAATGGGAGCTCAAACAGAAGGGGATGGAATGCAGAATATCAAACTCAACAGAGTAGGCAGGAGTAAAAAGTAAACCATGAGCTAAGTAGAACAAAATAGGGATGCCAACAGAATCAATCAAAGCCAAACTAGGTAGACAATGAGAGAAGTTGCAATGGTGAAGATGGACTAGCAAATCCATAGCACAGGAAAGCTTCACAAATAAGAGAAATGAAAAGACTGGAAATTATAATTGAAGAAGAAATATTCTATGTTTCTCTGGAGGACAGAACCAAGTCCAATTTATGAATTTTAAAGGGAAGCAGACTTTGACTTGAGAAGAAAACTTACTCCAAAAATGGAATCTGTTTCCTTGGGAAAGAGTGAGCCCTCCATCCCCCCAAAAATAAAATTATGGACTAAATGGCCAGGCTGCTAAAGAAGAGATTTCTGCATTGGATCACATGATGACATCCTCAGTGCAAAGAGGGATCTTTCCAATGAAACCAATAGAATGTAAGCTTCTTGCAGGCAGGGACTGTTCTACTTTAGTCCTTATATCTCTAGTGAGTAGACTTATTGCTTATTGATTTATTATTGGCAGATTGAGGTATCACAGAATCTATATTTCACAAACATTCCTAAACATGATGGCCGGCGGGAGGGTTTGGGGAGGTAATCCACTTCAGAAGCTCTTAAACTCCTCAGATCCAATTCTCTCATTTGATTAACGAGTTGACTGGAATCCAGAGACATTGTGTGACTTATCCAAGGTGCACAAATAGTAAACAGCAGAAATTCAATTTGAACCCAAGCCCTTTCTGACTCCAAATCTAACATATTTCCCTCTGCGTGATGCTACTAAATCAGTTAGCTTATAAACATTTATAAAGCACCTTCTATATGCCAGATACTCTACTACATGCTAAGAATACAAAAAGAAAAAGGGGGAGATAAAGATAATCACTGCCTTGAAGGAATTTACATTCTAATAAAGGAACACAATACACAAAAGCGGTCTAGGTAGGAAGATGCCTGGCATCTGTGTTTGATGGACAAATCCAGAGGGGTATAGTCTACTGAATAATGAAGGTAATGAGTAATAAATGGCCTGGACAATCTCATTAAATAGAAGTTTGGGGAGCTATCCACCCTGCAATAAAAGGGAGCAGTCCCAGGGACAGAGAATGTTTATTGATAAGATATGAGTTGCAGGGATAAATTGATTTTCCAGGATAAAGAAGTCCTAAAAGACATCTAAAGTCCCAATTTGAAATATTGAACCTCCCCAAATATCCTACTTTGGTGGGTCATTCTGATATATGATAACTGAGTTCTCCAAGGCAATTTCAGCAGAGCAAAAGTACTAACAGTTCCAACCAAGGTGGAAAGATAGATCAAGTGGATGACAAAGATCTAATCATGTGATCAAAAACTTTCAATGGCTCCCTATTGCCTCTAAGATCAAATATAGACTCCTTAGCCTGACCTTTAAGGTCTTTCACCATACATATCAAGGTTACCGTTCCAAACGTGTTTCACCTTAATCCCTTCTGTGTATTCAACATACCATCTCTTGCCTCACTGCATTCACATAAACTGGCCCCCGTGGGGAAAAAATTCCATTATTTATTTATATTGTTTGAACCTCACTTTATGTGGGTAGAAAATCCTGTAATTGAAAGCTTACCACAGAAGTCAGGCGAACCTTAGAGACACTTCAGAGAAGCCAGATACCCATGGAGAATGCTTGGATCCCACCTAGGTTTTGTTTTGGGTCCATTCAAAGTTTGTGTTTTAAATTCCTAAATTATAATGAATGTTTATACCTACCTGCTGACATGTATCCTAAACAGTCTTACCTGGGAACTGTCCTTTTCTGCAATTTGTTCAACTGCCTACATGTAGGCCACTCAGCTGTTCTGTCCTTATGTACTTTTATTTGAACTCTATATAATATAAGCCCCAATCAAGCAGCTAGGTATTGCAGTGGATAGAGTGCTGAGCCTGGAGTTAGGAAAACTCATCTTTTCTGAGTTCAAATCTGGCCTCAGACACTTACTAGCTGTGTGACCCTGGGCAAGTCACTTAATCTTGTTTGCCTCAGTTTCCTCATCTGCAAAATAATCTGGAGAAGGAAATGGCAAGCCATGCCAATATTCTTGCCACAAAAACCCCAATGGGTTTATGAAGAGTCAGACTAAACAGCAGCATCAGCAGCAACAACAACAATATAAGCTCCACAGAGATTCAAGGAAGGAGGCATACTTTTTTCTAGTGCTCTCCTTTGTCAAAATGACCTAGTAAGATTCTTTCCAAAAGTATTTCAGATTTGGGAGTTTATTCTCTACTGACACCCCATGCCTGAAATGGATTTCCTTCTCATCTTTGCCTTTCCAATTCTATATCTTCCTTCAAGGCTGTAATGATAATTTAAATGGGAAATGTAATGGTAATTTAAATGGGAAGATCTTTCCCATTCATTAATAGGCCCATGTGACCTGCATGGGTCAAATGGAAGCCTAAGTCACATGAGCTTGTAGTGGGAAGAGTTTGCTGAATGAGTGGAACAGGAAGGGATGGAGTTAGAACAGAACTGAGAGGAAATTAGTCAAAGAACAGTCAGAACTGAGAGAGAGAGAGAGAGAAAGCAGGCAGCTGACTAGCATGAGTGGGAGAGCTTGTTTGTGATTTGTTTAAGAGAGCGGATTTATGGGAAGCCTAACAGAAGGAAGGCTTGGGAATGGTGGTACCCTCTGGATTGCTATTGTTTATAGATTTCTTTGTTACTGTGATGTATTTGACTTTCTGGAGTCTGAATAAATGTTTCGGTTCTGTCTTCCATGTGGAGAGTCTGTTGTATTTCACCATTCAGAACTGTGCCGGGATATTCATGGCTGCTGTAGGCACTGTAAATATCTCATTGGTGCTACAAAGGCTCAGCCCAGGTACCACTTATCCCATACAGTCTTCCTTGATCACTTCCCAACTATTAGTGCTGGAAAATAATTAAATACTGAAGGCTCTCTTATCTGGGCTTTTGCTTAGACTATCAAAACCCAGTTTCCCTCAAAGTTCAGCTCAAATACCACCTGCTAGTTAAAGCCTTTCATGATCCTTCCCCCCATCTCCTAAATCTTCACCCCCACCAAATACCTTATACTTATTTTGTCTGTATTTTATGTGTTCATGTTTTCTCTCCCAACAGAACACAAGCCTCTTGAGAACAAGAACTGTTCCATTTTTGCTTTTGCATTTCTAGCACCTAGGAATATGCCTGGCACACTGCTCATTAACTTATTGATAGATGGGTTTCACAGAGTCCATAATGCATAAACATCCCTAAATATGATTGGTAAAAAAAAAACATAGCTTTTTATAATAAGATGCAGAGATAATGGAATATGTTGGTATATAGAGGGAGCCCGAAATAAGAGAGAGAAGTAGGAGTGAAAGAGGAAGACAAGAAGTAAGTCAAGAGTATACACCATAAAAGAAGCCAAGGAAAAATATAAAGTTTGAAAAGAAAAGCATCAATATTTTAGGCAAAAAACAATAAAGATTTTTTAAAATAAGACATACAGAAACAGAGGTCTTTCAAAATGTATGGAAGAGATTTTCCTCCATGTCTGTGCATTGGGAGCCATTTTTCAGCCTCATGTTTTAACTACTCCTCCCCAATAGAGTTTTCTCTCTTTCCAGAGGTCTGCCTCACACTTTGTAGAGTGCTAATCCTCAATTATTTCAGCTACAAAATATGATCTATTACAGCATTAACCCGTCAGTCAAGAATCTCAGCAGTGTGGGAAACTGAGATTTGCTCTAGCCCTCTAAAGAGAGATGCAATCTAGAAGCTCCTTATTTCTGACCCTTGTTCTAATACTGACTCCCAAGGTGTCCTTGAACAAGATACTTAACCCCTTTGCCTCAATCAGCCATATGGAAAATGAATGTAGTTATAACTCACAAGGGCATCATGAGATTACTCAATGTTGACAAAGTGCTTTGGAGATGAGAGCATCATAGAGGTACAATATTATTCATCATAAGGCCAGTTAAATTAGGGCTGTCAGAATGGCACAGAATGCCATAATTCCCTGATGATTCTCCTGCTGAACCTCACAGTTCTGGAGAGATTTAATTTATTGGAATGTAAATGATAAAAATTTCACACAATAGTCCATGACTCAGAATTTGTCTTTGGACTCATTTCTGAATCTCATTTTAGGAGAATCCATTTCCTCACAACTCAAAACCAGAGAACTGTTAAAACCATCTTCAATTTATTTCAATAACTAAATCTCTAAAACATTAAATCAATTTATTAAGCACCTACTATGTGCCATACACTGCACTCAGCACTGAGAATTATTGTTCTGTTATTTTCAGTTGTGTCTGACTCTTCATGACCCCATTTGGGATTTTGTTGGCAAAGATACTGGAGTGGTTTGCCATTTCCTTCTCCAGATCATTTTACAGATGAGGAAACTGAGGCAAACAGGGTTAAGTGATTTGCCCAGGATCACACAGCTAGTAACTATCTGAGTCCAGATTTGAACTCAGGAAGATGTCTTCCTGCTCTGTGCACTATGGAGTCACCTAGCTACTCCACGCTATAGATCCACAGACATAAACGAACAAGATCCTGAATGAGAAAACTTACATTTTTGAGAGGGAGACAATATGTACAAGTAAAAAGTATATGCCAAATACAAGACCATGTGGGGGGCAGTGGAGAGGAAGGAGAGAGGAACTAGTAACTCAGCTGCTTCCACTATATTTGCCAACATCAATGTGCATTGCTGGTTATGTGTTGATTAACTTTTTTTTATTTTTTTATACACTGAATCCTACTTTACACATAAGAATTCATCTTCCATAACAGTTTAAAGAAATCCTGGGGTGACTCTTTTATAATGCAAATAATCCCTTGCTAATTTCTCTGTTTTGTGAGTTTAGACCTTCTCATATTGGATTTCCTTAAAACAGGTTTTAGCTAAATGCTGCTAAATCCTTACAAGGGTTATATTTCTAGGTGCTAAGAAGTATTCATTTAACAGTTAATACTCTTATTGTCTTTCAGAGCAGCATAATGTAGTAGGTAGAAAGGTCACCTGGGACTCTAGAAGACCTGGTTTCAGGTCTGGTCTTTGACACATACAGGTTTTATTACCTTTGGGGAAAGAGGATAAGTATTTATTAAGTATACTATGTGCTATGCATTATCATTATCCCCCATTTTACAGTTGAGGAAACTGAGGAAGGCAGGTTAAGTGACATGTACAGGATTACCCAGCTATGAAGTGTCTGAGGCTGTATTTGAACTCAGGTGTTCTGGCCCAGTGCTCTATGCCACCCAGCTGCTTCATAACTGGATAAGTCACTTAACCTCTGGAGTGCCCCCAGTCAATTCTCTATAGCTAGATAGCTAGGTGGCTCTCTGGATAGAGCTCTGCTCTTGGATCCAGGAAAATTCCTCTTCCTGAGTTCAAATCTGACCTTAGACACTTAGTAGCTGTATGACCCTGGGCAAATCACTTAACCCTGTTTGCCTCACTTTCCTCCTCTGTTAAAAAAAAAAAACTGGAAAAGGAAATGGCAAACAACTCCAGTATTTTTGCCAAGAAAACCCCAAATGGGGTCACAAAGAGTTGGACCCGACTGAACAACAAATTGAAGATTAGGTGCCCATCTGCATTAGTAGAAGAGTTCCACTCTGGGAGCTCCTATACAGATGAAATTACACATCAAGTTGAAAAATACACAAAAACTTGTTTTAAGAAAATTCAGAAAAGGCCCTGAATTGAAGCACTGATTTTTTTTTTTACTTTGTGTTCTCATCCCAGTTCAACCAGATTAACATGTACTGGATAGATGATTTAACCCATTTGTACTTCTGTTCCCAGTTCTTTTAAAGAGTAGGCACAATTATGTTTACTACTTACTGCAAAGGCTGTGAAGGGCAGTGTTTGTAGAATACCAAAGATTCTAGAACAAGAGCTTATTTGGCTGCTAAAATACAACTCTGTTGTAGGGTTTTTTTCTTGCTCTGCAGAAGAAGGCCTCACTATCTTTCAGTTCCTGCTTTTTCAAAAAGATAGCATCCCTGCTAGAAATAAAAAACACATTTACAATTTAAAGATGCATTTTCCAAAAAAAAGGGGGGGGGGGTGCAGCAGCCATCTCTTGCAGCCTGGAGGGTGGAGGCATCTAATTGCCTATTCATAAGAGAGCACTAGTTTCCCAGGGAATATAAAATTTCTAAACAGACTATGCAGAGAATGGTGGTGATTATAAAAACAGTAGGTTCATTAATTCAAAGTCTTGGCATAAACATACGCAACATAAAAATGAAATCTCAATTTTTATATTCCAACTGCAACATCTCTGATTTTAGCTCTTTGAATCTTACTTTATTATAATTATGTGGGACTTGTATATGTATGAGGAATGACTATAAAGTGATGAGACCCGCTCCCCAGGACTCACAGAGGAATTGTCCTCATTATTTTATACTCACAATATACATATGTGGGGATCTGGAAAAATCACTGTATGCATTCCTCTCATCCCCTGAAGTGTCAGTGCAGTTTTTGTTGCTGCTATTTTTTTGTTTGTTGGTTGTTTTTCTGTTTTTGTTTTTGTTTTTTGTGGCAGTGAAATCACCTACACAAAATTCTGATGGCTCGTTAGGGTATGGGATAATTTTCACTTCTCTGTGGTCATACCTACAAAACCAGAGTTCTGATACAATCTAATCAGCAATAAAGGTTTCAGTTATGAGCCCAGTGAAGACCATATCTGCTATGTTAGAGGCCATTTAGTTAAGTACAAAAAGTTTCATTAACAGAAGGCTGGCCACTTAGTAATAAAATTTTTAACTGGCAGAGTGTGAAACATATCAAAATACAAAAGAGTCCTCGTCTATTTAGTTTCTAGAAGATGATACAGAAGAATGACAGAAAAAGTAGCAAAAGATGCTAAGGGTCATGCAGTTCTCAAATTACATGCAATATTAATTTAATAATGACTGGAGAGATGGATGGATGGATGAAGATTTCAATTATGGTCCAGGGAAGACTGTATCTGCTATCTTATAGAAACTATTTTGTTGAGTACAAAAAATTTCATTAACACTGGCCACTCAGTGATAAAATTTTTAACTGGCATTTTAACTGGCATTTCTTCAAACATATCAAAACACAAAATAGTCCTCTGAATGAAAGTATGTGTTACGTGCCTTGCAAGGCACTTTGATAAACACTGAGAATACAAAAACAAAAATCAAGATAGTCCCTGCCCTTGAGAAGCTCACAGTCTAATGAGAGAGACAATATATGTAAGAGCATAGTGGTAAGGGAAGGGAATTTTGGCCTGGGAAGTCACAAAGATAGAGAACTGATGCATAGGGCAATCATTTAACAGGTTCTATTGCAAAGCAATATTAATATTTATTTGATTACTAGACCCATAACAAGAGGTGGGGAAACAGAGTATTGGGAGTGTAGGGGAGGTTGGAACATGAGCAGAAAGGGAGATGCAAGAAGGCCTAGCTGGATGACTGATGAGATATGAAGAGGATAACTGATATAGAACTGACTGATATAATAGACCACACAATTCTGTACTCATTCTGTCACTGATAAAACTGGCTTCACCCTGAAGCTAGGAAGATGAAGAGGACTTTTCTTTAAATAATGGAGATTTGTGGTTTCATGTACAAATCTCTCCATCTTTTCCACTATGCATACAAAAATGTTCACTTTTGTCCATTTTGGGGCTTGACATCTTTTAACTAATGTAAATGTTTCCCACAATGAATAGCACGAAGGAAAGCAGAAATTTACTTGCCCAACAAATACTTGATCTTTTTGTCAAGTGACAAGACATGGCAGCCAAGAGCAACATTATCTTAGAGAATAAATGGCCTTGAAAAACATTACAAAAGCCAAGACGGTAGATTAATGACAATTGAGTTGAACTGTCTCCACATTCTCCTCCAAACAACTTTAAGACAATGCCTCAAATCAAATTTTAGAGTTGCAAAGTCAACAAAAGGTCTAGGTGAAACATATTTCTCTGACTTAAGAAGACTTAGGAGATAAGTGAGGGGGAGGAGGTATGTGACAAAGGGTAGAAGCCCATGCAGTGCCCCCACATGAGGAAGCAGCAACAGTGACCACAGCAATAGCAACAGCAACTTCAGAAGTTTTCAGATCAGAGACAATAAGGGAGTCAGACAACTGGTCAGAAAAAAATTATAGGGAATCACTTGCTGTAACTGGGTATAGCTGGCACTTACTGGCAACCCTATTGCCCAGGGTCACAGTTCAGAGTGGAGAAGAGCACTGGGAGTCAGTTACAAAGAAGCAAGGGTCCTGGTCTCAGTTCCAAAGCAAAGAGAGTGCTAGCACTTGTGGGTGCATGGGGAGCAGGGATTTTCCTGGGTAAAAACTAAAGTGCAGACCAGCAAAGCAGTGTCCACACTTCTCCCAAGATCACACCATTGTGGAAGCATCAAAAACTCACAGATCCCCAGAACTAGCTCTGAAAACAAAGAAGCCTGAAGCTTGAGACAGTATTTCCCCACTCGCAGGTGAACAGAGACTAACTTTGACATAAAGTTCAAAATCCAGAAATAGGCTGGAAAAAAAATTAACAAACAAAAAAATAATAATTCAACCATAAAATGCTACTACAGTGGCAGGCAAGACATAAACTCAGAAGAAGACAACAATGTAAAAACAGCTACCAAAGAGAAAAGCTTCAAAGAAAAATGCTAATTGGAGCCAAGCCCAAAAAGAGGAATTTCTGGAAAAATTAAAGAGATAAGAGTGGTAGAGGGAAAATTGGAGGAAAAAATTAGAACAATGCAAGAAAGTTAGAAAAGGAGAACAGCTTGGTAAAAGAGGTACCAGAAATACTGAAGAAAATAACACCTTAAAAAAAAAACCAGAACTGGCTGAATGGTAAAAAAAAAAAAAAAAAAATTGAAAAGGAGGTACAAAAATTCACTAAAAAAAAGAACTCCTTAAAAAACAGAATTGGCCAAATTGGGGGGGAGAAGGTACAAGATTTCACTGAGGAAAATAATTCCCTAAAAATAAGAATTGGGGACAAGTGGAAGTTAATGACTCTACATGACATCAAGAAACAATGAAAAAAGTCAAAAGAATAAAAGAAGATAGAAGAAAGTGTGTAATATCTCATCAGGAAAACAACTGACCTGGAAAATAGTTTGAGGAGAAATAATTTAACAATTATTGGACTACCTGAAATCCATGATCTAAAAAAAAGCCTAGAAATTATAAAGGAAAACTTCCTCAATTTCGTACATCCAAAGGATAAAATAGAAATTGAAAGAATCCACCAATCACCTCCTGAAAGGCATCCCAACATAAAAATTCCTAGGAATAGTATAACTACATGCCAGAGCTGCTCGGTCAAAGAGCAAATAAGCAGCCTGAAAGAAACAATTCAAATACTGTGGAGCCACAGTCAGGATCACACGAGATTTAGCAGTTTTCATGTTAAAGGGATGGAGTACTTGGAATATGATATTCCAGAAGACATGCATCACCTACTCACTAAATCTGAGTATAATCCTTTGGGGGGAATGTAGGGGGAATCCAGACATTTAATGAAATAGAGAACTTTCAAGCACTTCTGATGAAAAGATCAGAATGGAATCGAAAATTTGACATTCAAACACAAGACTCAAGGGAAGCATAAAAAGGTATATATAAAAGAGTGTTTATAAGGGTCTCAACAAAGCTAAACCATTTACATTCCTATATGGGAAGATGACACATGTGATTCCTAAAAACTTCATTATTACTGCAGTTAAAAGGAATTTACATAGATAGAGGAGGTAAATGTAAGTCAATTATGTTGAAAAATAAAGGATTAAGAAAGAGGAATCCATTGGGAGAAGGGGAAAGGGAGAGGTAGAATGGGGAATTTTATACATATAAAAGAGGCATACAAGGAAGAGCTTTTACTAGGATGGCAGGATTTACAATGCTTGAACCTCACTTTCATAGGATTGGTTCAAAGAGGGAAGAACACACACACAGTGCTGATAAAAATGGTGATAAAAGGGACAACAGATTAAGGGAGGTAGTGGTTAGAAGTATAAATAATAATAAACTTTTGAGGAGGTACAGGATAAAAGGAGAGGGAAAAGGAAACAGAAAAAATGAGATGGAGAGAAATACACAGTAATCATAACTGAGAATGTGAATGGGATTAGCTCACCTATAAAATGGAAGTGTGTATCTAGCAGAATGGATTAGAAATCAGAACTCAGCAATGTGTTGTTTACAAGAGGCATACTTGCAACAGGAAGATACACACACGGAATTAAAATAAAGGGCTGGTGCAGAATCTAATATGCTTCAGCTGAACTTATGAAAAAACCAGAGGAAGCAATCATGATCTCAGACAAAGGAAAAGCAAAAAATAGACCTAATTAAAAGGAATAATTAGGGAAACTACATTTTGCTAAAAAGTGGCATAGATAATGAAGCAGAATAAAAAATTTTACAACAAGTTTTTCTGCTAAAGACCTAATTTCTCAAATATATACGGAATATAGAACTGAGGCAAATTTCTAAAAATAAGAGCTATTCCTCAATTGATAAATGATCAAAGGATATAAACAAGCAGTTTTTAGAGGAAGAAAACAAAGCTATCTATCATCATAAGAAAAAACGCTCAAAATCACTACTGATTAGAGAAAGGCATAATAAAACAATTGTGAGATTTCACCTCACACCTATCAGAAATGCCAAATGCTGAAGGGGATGAGGGAAAAATAATTACACTAATTGATTGCTTGTGGAGTAGTGAACTAGTCCAACCACTCTGGAGAACAATTTGGAACTAAATCTAAAGGCGTAGGCGTGTTCGTCTTTCGTTGCCAAAGAAGACCCTGCCATCAGAGAAATGATGACATGACTTGCACTTGACTTTGTTTTGAGTGAGGGAGGGCTGTGCAGGTCACCAGCCTCACTTCTCCTCCAGAGCCATCTGAATTCAGTGACCAGATATTCATCAGGATGACTGGAGATGACCCAGGATGAGGCAATTGGGGTTAAGTGACTTGCCCAACGTCACACAGCTAGTGGGTGTCAAGTGTCTGAGGTGAGATTTGAACTCAGGTCCTCCTGACTACTGACTGGTGCTCTATCCACTGCACCACCTAGCTGTCCCTAACCTAAAGGACTATAAAATGGTATATACCCTTTGACACAGCAATACTGCTAACTAGATCTGTATCCCAAAGACATAGAATGAAAAGAACCTATATATACAAAATTATTTAAAGCAACGCTCTTTGATTGGCAAAAAACTGGAAACTGAGGGGATGCTCATCAATTGAGTTGTAGCATATGATCATGATGGAGTACTATTGTGCTATAAGAAATGATGAGAGGTGTGGCTTCAGAAAAATATGCAAAACCTATATGAACTAATGCAAAGTGAAGTAATGAGCTGGGAGATTCATAATAATAGCAATGTTATTATGATGATCAGCTAACAAAAACTTGATTACTCTGATCAATCTAATGATCCAAAACAATTTCAAAGGACCATGATGAAAAAATGCTACCCACCTCCAGATAGAGAACTCAGGAACACAAATTGAAGTATAATTTTCTCTCTTTATTTTTTGGTTTCTTTGAAATATGGTGAATGTGGAAATATTTTTATGATTTCCTATGTATAATTGGTATCATATTGCTTGCCTTCTCAGTGAGAGAAGGAGAGATTGAAAGAGAGGGAGAGAATTTGGAACTCAAAATTTAAAAAGAAAAGAATGCTAAAAGTAATAATTTTAAAAGAAAAAAATTCTTCCAATGAAACAGATTCTTCAGGCACAAAATGTATGAAAGTATATGACATGATAAAGATGTTGAATAATAAATCATGACTGGTAAAAAAAATTAAAAGGAAGACTAAAAATTTTATAATATTATGAGTTGTAAAACCTCATAAAATAGCCAAAAGAACACACTGGGAAGTCAGTAAGGGGAGAATGAGTTTAGTCTGAGGTCACCTAAACTAGCTAATCCTAAAAAGTTTTGTTTATGCAACTTATATGAGGACCACAAATAGCCACGAAATGAAACAGAACTGCTACTATTTCTATATCTATTTTTTTTCATATCAGCAATTACAGGGGAATTGTCAACTCCAGGATCCAATACATTATGTGAGAAAGTAGAAACAGCCCTTAATAAGAAAATGAAGAGTAGTTGGACATGATCAGATGCAAACAGAAGTTAAGCTGGAAGTGACCCAATTCTGAAGGCACTTAGGAAACACATTTTAAAACAGAGAGGAAGATTCCAAAAGAATAGAAATGTTAACAAATGGTACTTTAAAAAGTGACCAGTAAGATCTAAGTAACTATCAACTCAGATGCCCACTTAACCATTCTATAGGTCTTTTTTTTTATTAACAAGTACAGAGAATATATGATGTATTTCTATTATTTGTTCATTTTAAAAGTGTTGTACTCAGACAAATGGAGCTTTGAAAGCTCTACTCAAACCTAAACAAGATTTGATGAAGAAATGTGAGCAAAAGAAAAGCTTTATTCAACAACCTTCTGAGTATTTGCATTGCAAATCACAAGACAGGGATATGTATATTCTCCTGAGGTGTTGACCAATGCCATGAAACATGTTCTAAGAACAGTTCAAATAGAATATGGGCATTCCTTATCAAAAGCAAGGTTTTCCAGCTGTTCCTATTCACAAAACACATTGTGACAGATAGGTAGGTAGGTAGGTAGGTAGATAGATACATCGATAACTGCATAGACAGATAGTTAGATAGAGATATCTATCTAGATCTATAGATATACCTATTTCAATAAATATATATGCCTATAGACCTATAGAGACAGAAATGTAGATTTAGGCATAGGTATAGATACAGGTATGTAGAGATAGATAAAGATAAAGAGAGAGAGAGAGAGAGAGAGAGAGAGAGATTGCATTGATCTCTATTTGGATAGACTTAACAGATGATAATAGTTAATAGCTAACATTTATGTAGCACTTATGTGCCAAGGACTGTGCTAAAACCTTTACAAATATTATCTCATTTGATCCTTGCAACCTGGGAGATAGATGTTATTATCATTCTCATTTTGCAGATGAGAAAACTGAGCCACGTGGCTAGCAAACATCCAAGGCTGTATTCTAATTCAGGTCTGACTGACTCCAAGGCCAGTGCTTATCCTCTGCACCATCAAGCTATCCCAGATGGACAAGGAGAGGATCCCAGAATGGAGTGAGAAGACTGATATGTGACCAGATTAAATTCTGGAAATTACATAGCCTTTCCAGTGACCCCAAGGTGGTCCTTCTTGAAAAAGACTGTCTTTTTAGCATCAATAGTCTAGCTATGAATATATGGAAAACCTATATGGCTATACGGCTATGAATCATGGAAAACCATGATCTCATAAAAATGCCAAGTAACCTAAAAAGTTAACCAAAAACCCACATGGTGAGGGGGGATTTGTAAGGAGAGGGGCTAGTGGGAAAATGGGTTGCAAAATATTGCTAAAAATGATTTATATATGCAAAGTAGTTTAAAAGGCATCATTAAGAACATGCGCGACTGGCAAAGGAGGTAGGCCAGTCTTGTAGGGATAACAGATGGACCGCCCACATGCTACACTGGAATTCATGAAATATTCAAAGAATTGGAGGAAGGTCTTTAATACAAAGGTCAATGAGCTATGAAGAGTTTTTGGAAAGACACAGAAAAAATCACATACAATGAGAAGGTATGAAATGATTTTAGCTTACTCTGGTAGAAGAGATACCCACATTCATTGGGGCAAATCTATCAATACAGCTAAGTAATATACAGTAGACATCAAGGATATCTTTGAGGAGGGAAAGAAGTCACAGAATGGCAGACTGAGGAGTGTGTGTGTGTGTGTGTGTGTGTGTGTGTGTGTGTGTGTGTGTGTGTGTAAGCAAAGTGTAATATCCATTTTTTTCCCTAGGTAATTTGAGCTGCCATTTCCCAGTGGATGTGTGACAGATAGATTTAGTGGGCTGAACCTGAGGATTATACAGCACTAACTTTCTGGAGATTCTTAAGTCACTATTCAACACCAACAGAAGAACTCTCCAAAGTTAGACTGGACACAATGACCCAATCCTAGATGCTCTGGGAAAAGTATGTGTGAAAATTTTGTGCTGAAGGGATCTCAAAAGGAATCACAGGGCAGTTAAAACATAAGGCCTCTCTTGTTCCCTCCTTCCTTAAATGTTACTAATTGACTAGAGTGTCAATCATTATTGGGCAAACCAGAAATAGTTTTCCTTGATTTCCTACCACTTTGGCTGGCATGAAAGGGATTAACAGTGAAGCCAGGCTATGATAAGTAATGCAGGAACACTGTGAAATGTATCTTCCATCTCCCTCTCTAGTGATTCAACAGATGAAAAGGACCTTGAGCAGCAGCCTAAGATTGCTTCAGAAATGAAGGAAACTTTCATATTCCCAGATTTCTGCTCTTTAGGAGTCTGGCAGGTACCTCAGAGATCACCTGAGGTGGTTCAATCCCTCATTTTACAGATGAGAAAACTGAAGTGCCTTCCACAATACCTCATAAACAACTATAGGAGATGAGCAAAGATTTCCATCTGGGTCCTAAGAATCCCCAAATGGACCAGTGAAGTTACAGCCCTGGTATGAATGTAGGTATCTGATGTAAAATGCATCCAACAAGTCAGTTGCAGAGACTCTTGTAGAAAAGGGCACTTGCCTTTCATGAGGAAATGACTTCAGTGCTTTCCATAATCTGAAATTTTTGCTTGTGGAAGCCTAACCAAAGCTGGTGCATAATAGAATAAGATCTCTAGTAAGATGAAAATGTGTACTTTTTTCTACTCCAGCTTCATCTCATTCTGTCTGAATGTACAAAAAGCCTGCACTCTTCTTGTATTTTTAAAGGCCTCACAGCCCAACCACTTTCAATTGTAACCTCATTATTTTCCATGTCACAGTGTGCTCAATATATGTGTCATGTTTGAAGTGGTAAAATGGGCTGAAGGTACAGCCCAACTTGCTCCTGAATAGGATTTTGTACGGAAAAAGAACACGATTGAGTACTGTCATATTTTTACAGCACGAAGGGAAATTGGTCTCCAGAGTCATTTTGAAAAGAAATGTCTGGTGGGCATGGGGGTGGGGTAAAGAAGGGAAAGAGAGTATGTCAGAAAAGGAGAAGAAAGGATAGTGAGAAGAGTGGAAACTAATTGAAAAGCAATTTCAAGCAAAAGGGGCATGAATAAAATTATACAATCTAGACTAGGAGCAGAAGTTATAAAAGAAGAAGTCAGGAATAATACCACAAAGTAGGAAGGAGACTTGGGCACAGACATAAGAGGTATGGGGCTGTGCCAAGGTTTTTTACGGGGGATGATTACACTCAATTCAAGGACAATGAAAATAGACTGAAGTTCAATAAAAGGAAAAAATACATTCCATCTCAGAGTATTTTGGAGGCTGAAATTTGATGGCAGTGTTTGAGGCAAGCTAGAAAGAGGATCCAGAGAGGAAAAGTAACAGTGATATAAGCAGAAAATATGAAAATATGAATTCAAGGACAAAGAGAAATCAGATACATTTTGGAAACTCAAAATATTGTAATCAGGGAATATGTCACAGGATCTCAAGACTTTTTTGAGGGCATGAGCCAAGGGAGAGTTGGAAAAATATTCCAGCGACAAACTTTAAAGGTCAGACTAGAATGGAATCATTGAATCACTGAAGTACAGAGTTGCAAGGGGCCTTAAAGGTCCAACTCTTAACCAAAACATAAGTTTCATCTGCAGTAACCCTGCCAAATGGTCAATAGGATGCCATATCAAGACTTCAGTGACATGAAATTCATGAATCCCTGAAGCAGCAGACCTTTTTTTCAGACAGTTGTGATTGCTAGAAGGGTTTTCCTTCCCCTGAGTTAAAACTGGCCTCTTTTCAAGTTTGCAGTTATTTATTCTAGCTCTGCCCTTTGGAGTCAAACTTAACAATCCAATATCTTCTGGTCAGCACTTCAAATGCTTAAACACCACTATCATGTCTTCCTAAATCTTCTCTTCTCCAAGCTAAACATTCCCACAATCATCACCAAATTCTAGCATGACAGGACCCTCACCATTCTGGGTTTCCTTATCTGGATGAACTCCAAATTGTTAAAGTACTTCTTAAATTATCACACTCAGGAGTTCAAATAGTCCATGGCTTTGGGGACCCTAACTCTATCATCCAAGATGCTAGCTATCTGTACCAGCTTTATATCTTCTGCAAATTTGCGAAATATTTCATCTATGATGTCAATCAACTCTTTGCTTAAATATTGAACAACAAAGAAAAGGACTGGACTCTGAAATATCCCATTAGACACATGTCCCTGAGTTGGTATCAATTCTTTAATTGTTACTCATTGCATCCAGTCCTTCAACAAACTCTAAATCTATCTAAATGTACTACCATTCAGCCTAATTCTGTCCAGAATAGACTTTGTCAAAATCCTTGATGAAGTACTTACATGTTATGTCTATAGCATTCTCATGGTCTACTGGTCTAATAAACCTAGCAAAAGAAAAAATTAGTCTAGCAACTTATTCTTGAACTCAAAATCACTGTTTCACTTTCTAAGTGCTCACCAAGCATCCTTTTATTAATACATTCTAGAACATTGTCAATAATTGAAATCAAGGTCACTATGCTACACTTAGAAAAATCTGCCTTATTCTTCAACTTCAAAATAAGTACAACATGTTTCCCTCTTCAGTCCTGCAGCATCTTTTAAGTTTAAATTTTAAAAAGAGTTATTTAGCAATCATGTTTGATAATTCTTTCCTCTTACGGTATTTTTTCCACTTATTTGGAGCATTGGCAATTTTCATTATATCCTTTCTAGTTCGAAGATATCTCCTTTATAATAAAATAATTGATATAATTGAGTAACTCTGTGACCTCTCCATCATCTATCACTCAAGCAGAAAGCTTATTCCCTTCATTGATCTTCTTCACCTGCAACTCAAGTATTTTTTAAGTTAATTTATTTTATTTTCCCTCAATTACATATCAAAACAATTTTAACATTTTTTAAAAAGTTTTGAGTTCCAAATTCTATTCCTCCCTTCCTGAGATGGTAAGCTATCAGACATAGGTTATACATGTACAATCATGTACAACATTGCCACATTAGCCATTTTGTACAAGAAGACTCCACTTTAAAAAAAAAAAGGAAGAAAGAAAGATAGCATGTTTCAGTCTGTATTCAAACAATATCAGTTCTTTCTCTGGGAGCAGATAGTATGCTACATTATTAGTTCTTTTGGATAGTCTTGCATCATTATTTCGCTAAAAGTAGCTAAGTCCTTCACAATTCTTCTTCAAGCAATATTACTATTACTGAGTGTAATGTTCTTCTGGTTCTGTTTACTTCACTTTGCATCAGTTCATGTAAATCCTTCCAGGTTTTTCTAAAAATCATCTTCCTTGTCATTTGTTATAGCGCAATAATATACCATAACACTCATATACCACAGTTTGTTTAGCCATTCCTCAAATGATGGATATCCTTTTGATTTCCAGTTCTTAGCTATCACAAAAAGAACTGCTATAAATATTTTTTGTACAAATACGTCCTTTTCCCTTTTTTATGTCCTGGATATAGACCTAGCAGTGCAATTGCTGGATAAAAGGATATGCACAGTTTCTAGCCTTTTGGGCATAGTTCCAAATTGCTCTCCAGAATAGTTGAATCAGTTCACAACTGCACCAACAGTGCGTTAGTGTCCCAGTTTTCCCACATCCCCTACAACATCCATCATTTTCCTTTTTTGCTGCATCAACAAATCTGATAAGTGTGACACAGTACCTCAGCAATTTAGGTATTTTTAATTACTTCACTTCTTTAATATTTGTCATAAACTTCAGCTTAGATTGGTCTTTAGTCTTCCTGCCATTTTTACAGGATTTCTATATAAAGTTAATGACAAGGGGATTCTAAGAAAAATAGAATAGAGTTGAATCAATATGTACCTTTGAGGGGACCTTGTATCATCTTTTCCCCTAATTTAGGTCACTATACCCAGGATTTCACAAGTACTATTACCAGCTTGAACACAAGTTGAGCACAGCAGAGGTAGGCAGTTTGCTAGAAAAAAAGCATAAACCAAGAGTCAGAATAGCTGACACAGTCTTGATTTTGCCACTAACTAGCCTGGGATAAGTCACCTTCCTTCTGAGGGCCTTAGTTGTAATATGAGTGAGCTGGACCAGATAATATTAAGATCCTTTTTCATTGTAAGGATTCTGTGAGCCAGCATGAGGAAGAGGAGGAAGAGGAAGGAAGGAGGAGGAGGAGATGAAGAAGAAGTAGAAGAAGGAGAAGAAGGAGGAGGAGGAAGAGGAGGAAGAGGAGAAGAAGAGGAAGAAGAAGAAGAAGAAGAAGAAGAAGAAGAGAAGAAGAAGAAGGAGGAGGAGGAGGAGGAGGAGGAGGAGGAGGAGGAGGAGGCAAAGAGAAGAGGAAGGAGGGGAAGAGAAAAAAGAAGAGACAGAGAAACTCACAGAGAGAACCAGAGGGGGAGATGGAGCAGAGACCAAATAAGAAAAATTTTATACCTAAATAGTGCCATATACTCAATTAGAATAGAATTTTCCCTATTAACAATAGACATTATGCTTAAGGAGGGTCAGTCAATTAGTCAGAGACCAGTCAGTTACTCAACAAGAATTTATTGGGCCTCCAGAGGGTGCTAGGTGCTTAAGTTACAGACTAGACAACTACCTCCCTACCAGCTACCATGAAAATGTCAACTTACAGGCATCTTCATTCCCAGCCTTATGGCATGAGTGCCCTAAGTGGCATACAAGATAATGTTGCATGGACCAGCCAGGAACAATTACATAACTTTACATCGTGAAATCAGAAAGATTTGACTTTGGCCCCCTCCTGCCCTGTCTGTCAAACTCCTTTCTCCTTCTTCAATTCTTTCCCCTGCCCCAGGTGTCTCATACCCTCAACTCACATGTATCACATGCATACATCCCATTCATCTCCTCCTGCTAACAATATATTAATTGATAATAGTTTAAGGTAGGGCATTTCTCAGGGGTGTTTGCATTTCAAAGAAGGTTTCTAAAAGATATGGAAGTCTTCAGCATTCATATAAATGAAGCCATAATGAGTGATAGTCAGTGGTTAATATTTGGAAGCAGGGAGTCATACCTCCTACCTTCAAATAGCATGACATAATGATGGGAACTGGAGAGAGACCTATACATAGGAAGGCATAAGAGAAAGATGACTTGTCTCCCTAACCTCCACTTTCTCATCCATTTAACACTTTTTAGGGAATAAGGAAGGGGAGGGATTACTTGTCTCTCTAATCCCTTCTTTCTAGCCCTTGAAGACTCATTTCTAACACTTACTCTCAGAATTTGCACACACTGGGGGATACTTTCAAAAGCTACTTTTAGTTCATTAAGAAAGCACCCAATTGGCCAGTGTTCTCAACAGCTTTGTGTTGCCAGGTTTGGGATTAAACTCTCAGCCTTTTCATCCCATACATTCCAATTATGTGGCTGCTCCTTCCTGCACTCCATCCCAATAATTTTGATTTCATTTTGCAAAACACCACCTATAAATTCATGCATCTGGAAGATTATTTCTGAAATGAGAACTTGTCCAATCTGTGCTGGTTTAGAATCCTAGGAAATCCCTTTTGTTCAGCAAAGTTCCCAGTGTGACTTTAACATGAGATAATGAAAAAACTGGAATTATAGTGTACATTTCCAACTGATTTCTCTAGGGTGTTCTGGTTGGGAGAAAACACTCTACTGTGAAGATCTAATTTATCATAGGCTTGTAGCCACATTTTCTATATCTATCATATCTTGTGCTCTAGTTCCTATGTGTCTCTTACTTGCTATATCCATTTTATTATTTAGAAACAATATTTTTTTACCTGATTCACTAGCAATTGATTATTTTTTAAATTGCCTGAGTCGAGTGTGAGTTCTTTACAATGACTCCTTCAAATCCTTCCTCTTAAAATGTATCCTATCATTTTTCAGTATTCAGAGAGTTGCTTCTTATCATTTTGAACCAAGGTGATTAAAAATTGGATTCTCAAAGGAAATACACTTGTCAGGCACATCACGAATTCCTGTCCCGAGAAGGGCAATAGCTATCATCAAAGGTGTTTCCCTAATTCCAAACAGAACATTAATTTTTATAAGTTACTTGTATGGTACCTCTGAGCAGGATGTGGGTGGAGGGTGAGGGATAGAAAGATTGTAATCCAAGATGTCATAAAATATGAGAATGACTTTTTTTTTTTAAGCCAGAAGGTGTACATCCAAATGAATGCTGTCTTTGAAAATAGTCACTTTAATTAGGTATGGCTCTTGGATAACTTCTATATCTTTCTAATCTTGGAGGCTGTTGACACAATATAAAGATTGTCTTAGAGTCTGTAGATGTGGGTTCACATCAAAGTGTTGTCTGTGTGACATTTGGCGAGTTAGCTTATATCTCAGGGCTGTTGTTTGGGCAGGGATGGGCTATCTATTCCCAGTGCTTAGCTTAGTACCTGGTACATAGTAGGCACTTAACAAATGTTTATTGAACTGAATATACAAAATAAAGCTATTGAACTAAACACAAGCCTATGGTAGGATCCATGTCATAATCCTCCCCTTCATGCAGCTTAGGCTAGCTTTTCCTTAAAAGGTATTGAGATTATCTTCAAGACTAAAACCTAAAGCTATTAACACTTGACTACAAAACAGCCATGAGGAACTCCAGGATCTCTCTGTTGCTTGGCTGGTGAAACAGGATGGGTAACTCAGACAAGGAATTTAACCCAGTTGAATTAACTCAAGGTGTAATTACTATCTATCTCTACTGAATAACCTCTTGCTATGACTTGATAAATCTCTTTCATCAACTGTTGAATGACCTTCAAGTATTTGATTTTGTTCCAACATAGAGCCCAAATTACCAGGAGACTAGCCTACGTCAAGCTGGAACTGTTCTTAAGGTCCTTTCCAGTTTTAGAGTTATAATCCTATGATTCCAGATGTGGTTGCTTAAATGTTGTCTCAAAGTTTGACCCCAGCCTACAGTCAAGGGCCTTGATCTGAGGTGGAACGAATGACTTACCCCTGAATCACTAGTCTAAGTTTAGTGTCCCTTGTCCCATTGTACAAGTAACTGAGTTCTTGACCTAACACCTTACCTTCTACTCCAATTTGCACAGGGACTGAACCTCCTACTCCAGGGCCTTACTCTCTCTATACATATATCTCTGTTAGCTAATGCCAGACTTCCTCAGTGCCAATTGTCTGCCTTCTAGGACCTCTGCTGTTTGTTGATTGTCCTTCATTTTCAAAGAGGACCAGTGACATCATGGGGTAATGTCTTGAATCATGCATAAATTAGATTTAAGCGAGACAGAGCTGCACAAAGTTGTCAGTCTCCCTGTTCTACAGTCATCAAAGTCTAGCGGCAAGACAAAAGTTACACTGACTAGTGATGGTCAAAGTTGCAGTGGATGATATTGGCATCTTCAATATCTGACCAAGCTCTAAGTGCTCCATAGCATCTGCTTCAGCCTTCAGGGCCATTGGGACAAATTGTTCTCATCCATCCATTCTACTGGGAGAAATCTTCACACACTTGGGGTAGATATCCCCTAACCCATCAACAGGTTTGAGGCATATTGGTCACCCTTAACATGGTTTAGCCCATCTGCCAAGAAAGTTCTACTGCGGTGTGGTTGCTGCACATGCTATAGTTTCTTGGAGCCACAGAGGAGAACCGAGTGGACATAGAAGGATGGATGAGCAACCTGAAAAGGGCTCAGCAAGCCTTCACACCAGAGGCATAGTTCTCCTTGAAAACCCTCTGTTGTTTACCTGACACTTGGACCACCATCACTGCTTTTGTTTGATTTAAAATCTTGGATGTCATAATCAGTTTAGACCTTTGTGTAGTCCTGCCAGTTCCAAATCACCCAGATCTTTGAAGAGGGTAGCTATACAAAACATTTCTAGAGGTCCTTTCTTTATATTTCTTTATTTCAATTCAAAATTCATTTAATAAGCACCTATAATGTGACAGATACAATGCTAAATGCTGAGGATACAAAGATAGAGATGAAATAATTCCTGGCCTCAAGGAATTCATATTCTAAAAGGAGGTTAAAAATTGATGTGTATGAATAAATGCAAAATATATGCAAAGCAAACACAGAGGATTTTTTTTTTTTTGGTCAGAGAAAGGAAAAGACTGGAAGAGAAATACCTAGGAAAATCAGGATAGGCCTCTTATGAGAGAGAGTGCTTGTGATGATTCTGAAAGGATCTAAGAACTAAGAGTCCCAAGGATTAGAGGTGAAGAAAGAGAGCAAGCCAGGAATAGGGAACCCCTAATGCAAGACCACAGAGGCAGGCAATGGAATGCCATGTGTTATTATAGTAATTAGGGCAGTTTGACTGGAATATAGAGTAAATAATGGAGAGAATACGAAATCAACTGGAAAGGGAGGTTGGAACCAGACTGTGAAGGATTTTAAATGCTAAACAGAGAAATTTGTATTTTATCCTACAGGCAATAGAAAGTCACTGAAGCTTCTCCATCAGTGTAAGGACATGGTGAAGCCTATGCTTTAGGAATTTCAATTTGGCAGCTGTGTGAAAAATAGATTGGAAAGAAGACAGACTTAATTGAAGTGAGGCAAGGAGACCAATTAGGACATTATTGCAATAGTCCAGCAGAAAGGTGATTAGGACCTGAACTAGAATGGTGGCCATATGAGTGGAGAGGAGATGGATGAAAGAAATGCTAGGAAGACAGAATAGACAAGACATGAAAATTGATCATATACAGAGGATGAGGGAAAATGAAAGGTTTAGAATGACTTCAAGCTTGCAGACCTAAAGAGTGGAAGATGGTGGAGCCCTTAAAAGAAATAGACAGGAAAGATAGATTTGGGGGAAAATAATAAGAGTTATGTTTGGGATGGGCTGACTTTGAGATGCCTATGGAACATTCACATGGAGATGTCCAGAAGATATTTGGTAATATAAGACTAGAATTAGGACAGAATTGAGGACCAGTAAGTAACTTTAAATATATCAGCATAGCTAGATCTTTAAAGCTACAATAAAACAACGAGATTGCTGAGAAAGAACAGAAGGAGAAGACAAGAGGTTTCAAGACAGTCTTGGGCTCTGCCCATAAAAAGGAGATCAAAATTGAATGAAGATTATATAAAGGAGCCTGAGAAGGAACAGTCAGACAAATAGGAGTTGAACCAGAAGAGAATAGTGTTACAAAATTCAGTGGAAGAGAGAGTAGCCAGTAAGAAGGGGGAAGTCAGCTGTGCCAAATGCTACAGAGATATCAAGGATATGAACTGAGCAAAGAACGCTGGATTTAGCACTTGTGTTCATCAATGAATGACCCTAGATAGGGAAGTTTCCATGAAGAATTGGAGACAAAAGTCAGGCTGCAAAAGATTAAGAAATGAAGAGGAGGCAAGGAAAAATAGATATCTTTTCCTAGGAATTTAGCAGTAAAATTAAGAAGTATAGGATAGTTGCTTGAGGGGATAATTTTTAAACAAAAGGGGAAATCTAGGCCTGTTTGTAGGTAGAAGAGATAGAACCAGAGAATAAAGAAAGATCAGCAGTTAAGGAGACTATTAGCAAAGGCACATGGTCCTAAAGGAGAAAGGAGTGGATAGGATCAAGGGTATAAGTAGAGAGAGAGGGCTGACCTTAGTAAAAAAGAAGGACCTCAGAATCAGTTTACAAGCCACACAAAAAAATCTATTGCATTGCTCTGAGTTTTGACTTCATTTTGGACCAAGAGTGCTATTTCTCATTCACCATAACTACCTTATTAATCAGGCTCCAATTAACTTTTTACTACTTGCAGAAATCAAATCCACCCTTAAAAATGAATATTTGCCACCATGTAAGGAGGTTGTTTAGAAAAATGCATCTTTGTCACCGAAGGTAAGCACAAAAGAGAATGTTTTGGGCAATGGAGGCATCTTCAGATTGAGGGCATCATCTCCCAAGATGATTATTCTTAAGGTAACAACACTACTTAAGATATACAAGTGCTGGTCTATTTTTCCAAAATAGCACATTACTTTTTAGCCACATTTTATAGCCTTAGCATAAAACCAAGTG